>NC_140586.1:419006316-419696316 GCF_964204655.1 Triturus cristatus
TCCCCTTTCTAGCCACTCATCCCCTTACTCTCTTCACCATGCTTTTCTTTGCCTACTTCTGCTTTATTTATCTCTTTCCTCCCTCTCTGTGCCACATGGACCTGTGCCTCCTAGAAAGTACCCTGCTTGACACACGGTTCTTCCGGTTGCAACACACAAAACCTTCCCCTTTCAGTGGCAAAGACTTCGGTTTTGTTCCTGAAGCAGAGGTCTTGGGGGAGGGAGTGTTTGGGGGGGGGGGGGCGGTGTTTGTGTGTGTGTTTGTGTCTCCAATCTGTATTATGTCGCTTTTATGTTTTTTCAAGCTCTTCGAGCCAGCGGGGTGGACGCCGGCATCCTACGGGCCCTGAAATGATAGCTATAGAATAATGTCATGAGCAATGCCAATAGCTCTAACTTTAACAATGCCGAGACCGTTGCATTGTAAATGCTTGTTTTTTTAGGGCTTGTGCCCTGGGCGTACCCAGTGCCCCTTGCTGGCAGAAGCAACATGTGAAGAGCAGTTGAACAGATCAATGGATGAAGAGGGCTGAAAGGCCTTTCTAATTTAAATGCACCCATGTATGGATTGTTTAATTGAGGAATCATTTTGATTACTTGAGGATGGTAAAAAACTTAAGCTGTCAATAGGCTGGACTTATTTAATGGCATTAGAAATCAGTGCAAGACGGGAATCAATATCGTTTTTCCAAGAGACCTCACCCCTCTTCCGTCTGAGTTCAGCCCGAAGGGCACTGTTGAGTATTACGAGGTCTCGGCTGGCCCCATATCAAGAGAGGGGGGGGGGGTCCGCCCGTTCTCTTTCATCCCTCAACAACATTTAGCCTGCCGAGACGAGCAGGTTCACTTTTTAGATAGTAAACATTGAGTTACGAGTTCCATTGTACCTACTAGTATTGTAGGGCTGCCAAAACAGGGTTGAAAATCACTAGCCAGGACAGCTTTGAGCAGAACCCCTTTTTCCCATCCCATATGTGTCACACTTGAAGGACTCGCAGCTATTGTCCACGTTTATCACTTTCCCACTCTGGGTCATCAAAATATCCTTCCAGACTAAACCATACACTAGCAAGACCTGGCCAAACACTACATCGCGCTCAGAGGACCCTCAGTATAACTTTGAAAGCCTGTGGTGATCGCCGCATAAAAAGGATCTGCCTCTAGACAAAAGATACCCAATTTAAGGGCAACAACGACCCTGCCTCTGCGTGACGTATCTCCTAAAGTGCTTTGAAACCACACTCAAGTTGTTCAGTGCTACATGAGAAAACAACATTGTCAAACTCTACTCCTTCTCTTACCAGTTTTTGTTTTACCTCAATACATAATTTTGTTTTGCCCAGTACCTTTTGAAATAAAACTTTACGTCGGAACAATATGTTCATGCCAGGGGGTCATGTTACTTACCGCTCTTGCAGTGCTGAGTGCAAACACATCACCTTTCAAATTCAACCAGACAGGAGGCTATGCCCTGATATAGTACGAATAATTAAATACAGTTATCAGAAAAAGAAGTTGTAAGCACACTGCCCCCACCCCCAAAAAAATACACTTTACCTTCTTTTGCGAGTTGCCCACAATCTTGGAAGGAAACCGCTAGAAAGCACACTGTCTTCTTGGCAGCCCTCCTGCTGCAGCAGGTGGTGCTTTTATGGTCAGAAATGGCTCCTGTTGTCTGGATCCCAACTTTACTGTCGCTCCTCTGGGGAGGTAGCTGCAGTCTGGGAGGCTCCGCTCAGCCTTTAACGCCAGAACGACTGGTGTTCTCCCATCGCCTTGTTTTTGTTTTCATTCACCCCCCCCCCCCCCACACTTCGCCCCCATCACTTTGTGCGTTTCTCCACCCCCTGAATCATAAAACCGCCCTCTGTAATGAGTTCTGGTTCGTGTTTGTGTTGTGTCATGTGGTTGCTAGGAAAGGATTGCTCCCCTGCACGCCCCCTTCCCTCACTACCTCCACTTGCATTGCAGAGGACTTAAGGAACGTTTAACGAGCTCCCCGTTTAGCAGCTGGAGCAAGGCAGGGACAAAGCTACTTTATCAAGATCACAGCATGCATTAGCGGAGAAGTCAAGAGTTGAATGCACGACTCAAGAAAACCGTGGCATTGCCAAAAAACACAGTGCTTAATTTGTAAAAGGGTAAGTGCCAGGGCCCTTCTCTGGAGGCCACTGCATTTTGCACCACCCATTGCTCCTGCCAGTTCTGCAAATGACAGACCCAACACTACTACTACCTACCAAACTCATACAAGCACGAACTAGTGTTTTGATGAAAACATTTCTAAAGAGAACACAGTGTGCAAACTGATTGCGAGCTCAGAAGCACAGCAACTAGGCGACTAGTCCTTTTATTAGGCCGTGGCAATTTTTAATGGAAGAAAAATCGTGCTTAATTACCAACTGTTGAGTTTTGTGCATATTACTGTCCGCTTTTTTGCATAAATGTCACCCATACGAGACTGGACGAGCAGAAAACGTCTTGCGTGAACTGTAAAACTGACGGGTCTATGATTACGGCACAGCCGCTTTGGAGTAACTGCAGCGACGTATGCCACGTAACGCACGACACGCAGACGCTGTAGTTCATTGGCCACCAACTGCTGATGTGGCCATCACTGCTCTCGCACTCACCTTGAACATATAACAGACGCTGCGTTCCTCCCGAGACTGGATACGTGAGTGCCAATCAGTTGGCAACATTGCCACCTGTTAATTACTCTGTCAGGAGCCTGTGCTATTCTAAATTAAAATAAAATAGTTATTGTCAGTATCAGACACTAAGCAGTGAGTTGACTGAGCTATATGCTATCTGGCCTTTAGAGCTGACAAAAAGTTAGTTGCCTTTAAATAATTTTACAACGAATGCTGTTGTGGCATGCAAAGGATTCAAGTGTTCCTTCAAACTTCAGAACAGAGAATGTGTTGCTGATGGGCAATATCAGGCAAATAAATGGTGCCCTCTAATAGCATATGTTTAATAACAAAGTCTTTCAATTCTGTTCTGAAGTCCCCATTACATAAAGTGTGAATCCTGCCAGGGCAATGTGTGCTATAAACTGCCACATTTCTTATACATTTCTCCAAAATTCCTTTGAAAGGAATGACCATATTCTTTGTAATGGATGTTCTTAAATTTCTATACTATTAGTAGGAAGTAGGAAGGCCAGGACAGGGAATGGGTTAACTTGAATGGAGCAAAAGAGAAAGACCTAGGCCCATATTAGTGATAAGAATGACTGTCTTGTTCTGGCCAGGATGCACCTTTAAACAGGTGCAAGGGGCGCAAACAGAGGCAATGTGCCCTATTATAATGAATGCATTGCCCCCATGACAGCCGCAAACTTGTGCTTCCTTGGAGGCAGCACATTCAGTGAAATAGGGAGCGGCTGGTTCGATGGTTGACCGGCGTGAGGAATCGGACACGTGTGGTACTTTGGAGTAAGTGTGACTACAAGACCACGGTCCCACAGAAGTCCCGGGTTTAGAGAAATTCTTGTAAACTCTTAAAATTGATCCCTCTTGGAAATTTCCCAGAGTATATGATAATTGGGCAATGCCCGGCGTGATCAAGAAAGGTAAACACCCAAATAGGGTTGAAGACCAGATAACGAGGGACCAACACCCTGACGAATGCCAGAGCGACCCGGTTGGGCGAGGATGATTGACAAAAACATGTTGGTATCTGCAGCAGGGATAAAGGGGCTTTTACCTCCCCTGAATATCCCAACTTTTGAGTTTTAATCCTACCAAGGGGTTACAGCCTAGGTAAAGACAGTTGATGGTTTCCTCTTAGGTAGTTTTAACTGTATGTGTCTGCACTTTTTGGTCCCTTCCAAAGGGAATACTTTTTCCTTCTTCATTTTGCATTCTTTGTTGTGGTTGTTTGTTCCTTTACACTTGCTGTACCCTCACCACTAATCTTCATACATATTAAAAAAACTGCGCTCCATCCAGTGTGTTGGTCTGCACCTGGATGTCAGATGCGGCCCTATGATGAAGCATGACACTGCAAAGTGTGTGAGGGCAGTATTAAGACATTTGTTGTCTTCCCCTTTCTGTGTTGTCCTTGTGTAATCTGTAGTGTTGGCGTTTAGGAGGTGTTGTGTAGTTTACCTCCTTCTCTCTTAGCTTTTAGGCCAAGTAGTTTTATCGACTTTAGTACTTCTCTGTTGAGTGAGATTTCATTGAAGATAGGGGAGTCAGAGAAGGCTTTTTCCCTTGTCTCTCTTTTGTGATACTGAGTGGCTGGTTCGAAGCTGCTCTGTGTTTCACACTGCAGGTTGCAACCTGCCTGCGCTTTTAGGAGGGGAGAGAGATCCTTTTGCAGGCAGGTACAGTGACTGACTACACTTGCCTGCAGGTGAATGTCTAAGGGGTCCATTGGACCTGCCTTCCTCTCCAGAGGGCTGCCCTCATGGGGTGCACTAACATATGTTTGCCTCTGTGCCCATGTCCATAATATGGCGCTGGCACAGATTCAAAGTGCTTCCATCATCCGCACGGGCCATGTCCGTATGTAAATGAACACACGCCGTCCTATGAGGCACTGGCACTACATGTGTGCCAGTGCTATCAGTATTACAGAAGTGACGAACAAGCATTTGTAGCCCCTTCTGTAATACCATAGTGCTGGGGGAAAAGGGGGTTCAAAAAGCAGGCGCACACGTTGTTTCCCCACTGTGGCACTATCTGTAATGCGGCCCCAGGAAAATAACATGGTTGCCAGTTTGTCACTTAACACTGGAACAAGTAGTGTACAAATAAGTGTTTTCATTGTGCAACACTTTTGCATTGGTATTCTATTTTACACATTATGATAAAGCGCTGCTTTTGACAGACCCAGGCTTCATTCAATAGCAGAATAAGGTTTCAGAAGCATTTTTCTGCCAAACTAGTTTAGCTAAGGGGCAGAAAACATAAATGCAAGCCTACACAAGGGGTTGCTGGCATACTGCTTCTGCGTAGACAACATGAACAAGTCCATGAAACAGTCCGCAAAGAAATGAGGATCATCCAAGCCACTCTGGGATAAAAGTCCATGACGACGTTCTGAATTTTGCGTGAGAGAAACTGTCCCATCCAGATTAAGAGGAAGTACTGATGGAAGGAGCTGTCACTGTAGAAAAGAATCACACCAGGAAGGGTTAAAAAAAGAGTGTTCGGATAATACTTACCTCAGTGTCTTTAATTAAATCTAGCCTTTCTGACACCAAGGCTAGGAAAATCTCTGTTTTATTACAGGACACAGAGGCTCCTATTATGCATGTTCAAAACATTGCAATAACAGAATCAGAAACTTGATCAATAGGTTTCCAATAAAAAGTTCTAGAATTATTTCAATTTGACCAATCTGCAGATTTGAGAATATCATGTAAAGTAGCCCCTGCTTAGAAAGTCTGAGAATCAATGGCTCCCCTGGCTGAATGGGCGCCATACGAATCAATATTAATACCATCTAGGAACATGAGTAATTGAGAAGAAGAGGAGTATCTCAAATCTGTAGAACGAGCAACCACATTTTTTAAAACATTTTCCAAGTCGCAACTTGGGTTGAGATGGGAAAAAGGGATAATGAATGGTAGATACATTGGTACGTCTTTGAACACCAAAAGTGGAACAGTGAAAAGAAGACACATCCTAAGCTTTCAGGCTGACATAAAAGCAAAGTAAGCTTGGCAGAGACTTGTTTGAGAGTGAGCGAAACATTATCTTGCCTTGCAATAAACAGTTTGAGCATCAAATCAACATCCCTCATTGTATTGTACTTGGGAACTGGAGGTTTAACATGTCTTACTACCGTTAACAGTTGACAAAATAAAGGATGTTTGCCAATGGGCCAGCCATCCACTCGATGACACTTGTCTGAAATACCCGATCTGCATGTATTAATAGTGTGGTAAGCTTTACCCTGAGAGGCTAAAGAAGCTAAGAAATTAACGAATAATGTTACATCAGCTGAAAAGAGATCTGAATTCCAGTTCATACACCAGCTACACCAGGCTAAAGAAGCTAAGAAATTAACGATTAATGTTACATCAGCTGAAAAGAGATCTGAATTCCAGTTCATACACCAGCTACACCAGGTGAGCCAGGCCGATCTGTAAATTGTTGACGTGTCAGGAGACCATGATTGTTGAATGAGCCAGATAGCTTCTTCCGAATGTCCTGGGGTTCTTCAGGATGACCCAAAATCCTTCAAGCGATCAGAAAAAGAGAGCCTTCTATAATCATGTTGTGTGGATGACCCAGAGGACTAAGCATTAATTTGAGAAATGGAGGAATCCAAACAGGATAATTTGAAGCCATCTCCAACAGTGGCGGCTGGTGAACTTTGAAAGTGGTAGGGTGTAAATACCTTCTTCAAATTTGAATAAGCAAGGGAGCACAACCTACTTCAAGGATTCTTTGCTACAAACATTATGTAAAACATTAGAACAAAATGTTCACTTTGGAGCTCTATTGCCACATTAATTAGCTTGAAATCTGGAGACACTGATGACATATTCGAGTATTCTTGGGATGTGCCAGTATGCCTTGGCTTTTCTAGGTATATAGGGACTTACTTGCTGCATTTGGTTGTACTAAGTGCATCACACTACCATTTTGTCCTTTATCATTCACTTCACTAGGTCAGTTATAGCAGGACCAACTCGACCCTACAGCTGTCTGATGATGTAACAATGGCTATTGTACATGAGTCAGAAGAGATCCCTTTTAGTGCTGCATTAATACATAGTAGAGGTGGACAAGACAGTAAATTAACATGGAGAGTTGGCTCAGATCTCAGAGCCCATGCACGAGCCAAGCTGTGAAAATATGTGTTAGGTAAATCACACAACAAACCACGTAAAATATGATAAAGTCTCTTAAAAGTTCACAAAGCGTATTTCTATAATACATTGAAGCTTTGACATTAATAGGGCACTGTAATACTCCAGACAGGATGTACTTTCTTCAAACTTTTATTGCAGTAAAGCCGATGATATGCTCCCAGCTCACATAACATTTAACTGCCCCCCTTAGATTCTACACCTCCCAACTTTCCAATTCCTATGTTCTAATTAGAACATTAACATCACTACATAATTACATTCTTCCCCTTCCCCCTTTCGAAAGAAAAAAAAGAAAGAAAGAAAGAAGAAGAAAAGAAAGAAGGAAAAAAAGAAGAAAAAGATGAAAACAAGATAAACAAGTACCCCAAGATTTAGCAATGTTCTATTAGTTGATTTGGTTTTCGAGAAACCCTTTCAGATTTTCTGTTCAATTGCTCCAAGTGTTGATCATTTGCTTGTGCTTTTTGTTGCTTCTCAGTGCTTGAGTTGATTTTCTTGAAAAATGTTTTATTCCTGGTTATTACTCTATTGTCATTTTTAGCTGTAATGGCCGTTCCATGAATTTGTGTTACTTCCAAAGGAGATGGATGAAATTTACTTTGTGACCTTTTAATTTGTTGTTGTTTCACTAAAACTAGATCTCCAACATTATAATACTAATTTGGAACATTTGCTTTACTTTTGGCATATTATTTCATTTTGCTTTTCGCTTCTGCATCCTTTTTCATTATTTCAGCATGGTCTTTTGGACAAGCAGATGGAAGATGTAGTAAACGTGTTCGTCTTGATTGACCAAACATCAATTGGGAAGGACATATACCTGTAGAACCATGAGGAGTATTTTTGTAATCGCTTAAAACTTGATACAATGCTTGAGGTATAGAAATTTGAGACAATTTTGCTCTTTGTATAGCTTTTTTGATAGTGGGTATCAATCCCCAAATAACTCAGACATTTTTTTAACTTATTTCCATTAAACGGTGGTCCATTGTCTGTTTTTAACACATCTGGCATTCCCCATGACGAGAAAATATCATCAAGAACAGGAAGCACAGTTGTTGCAGATGTTGACGATATCGCTTTCACAATTGGGAATCGAGAGTACTCATCAATTAAAACCAGTAGATAATGTCCTGAGTCTAGAGGTCCATAAAAGTCTGTCGCTATACTGGACCATACAGCATTAGGGAATTTTGACATGAGCAATTCTTCCATTACTCTTTCCTTTGTAGTGCATTGACATAGATAACATGTTTTTATCACTTCTTCTACTTGACTATCTAGTCGTGGGAACCACATTTTCTCTTTTATTAAGTTTTTTGTTGACGATATCCCTCTGTGACTTTCATGAGCCAGATCAATTACACGCCTTTGTAAACCTTCTGGAATAATCAATTTATTTCTCCTTAAAAGTACTCCAGATGATGCAATTGCTAACTCTGAATGTATGTTTTTGAAAGCAAGAATATCACTTCTTTTTACATTCATTTGAAATCGTGTCGCAGTGTTAATTAGTCTCCATTTATTCTCATGTATAATTTTCTGCACTTCTCCAAAAGTTTCATCTTTGTTAGTCATTTCAATTAATTCTTTTTCTGAAACAATTTCTGGTACTGTAAATTTTTTGATGAATCATATATAGTCTTCCGCTTCCAAATGTCCTTTTGACTGTGCTTCAGCAGGATGCCTAGATAAATAATCTGCTGGGTTAAATTCTTTCCCTGGCTTGTGAGCAATCTTAAAATCATAATCCATTAAACGCATTCTCCAGCTCTCAATACGTGGTGGCATTTTAACTTTTGGATTTCTATATATTGTAATCAATTCTTGTTGATCTGTTATTATAACAAATGGTTTACCAAATATGAAATCATGAAAATACTCACATGCCCATACAATTGCCACACTTTCTTTTTCGGGTTGTGAATACATCCGCTCTACATCAGTTAAACTTTTACTAGCATGCAAGATTACATACCGAGGAGTCTCCCTCCCAGGTTTGTGCTGTACTAGAATTGCACCAAGTCCTACCAGGCTAGCATCCACCACCAATTCTGTGCACAACTGTGGATCCAAATATTTCAGATTAGCTGCAGCTGATACATTTTGTTTTATTTGCCTAAATGTTTAAATCCCAAATAAATCTTTTACCCTTCTTTGTTAGTTCTCTAACGGATCACTTATGGTACCATAGTCTTTTATATACCGTGAACAATAACTGGCCATTCCTAAAAATGAACGCAATTCTGATATATCTTTAGGAACGGTTATTAAATTTAGAGAGGATACTTTTTCGGGATCAGGTATCATACCTTTGTGTGAGAATATGTGCCCATAAAACCTTAATTCAGGTTTATTTATGTCACATTTTCCAAGATTGAGTGTTGAGCCAGCTGTTACAAGTTGCTGACAAACTTCATTTAAAGCTTGATCATGTTCCTCTTTTTGTTTGTCCTCATTTATGCGATCTTAGTGGTTATAGCGGCAGGGTCACCTCTTATTAGACACCCTTGGAGATGAGGTGAGACCATGTCTTAAAAACCAACAATTTCTTTGAGTTTACATGTCACTGTGCCACCATAAAGAAACTCATGAGTTTTTGATCGCGTTAGTTTAAATCATTGGACGTTCCTTCCTGCCCTACCGCATATGTGATATCCCAGAGTTCCCAGTGTTTTGTATGTTTACTTTCCCCTCTGGACTTATCCAAATTCCTGAACTTTTCAACTGCCCAAACCCAGTCATATACCTTTGGAGGGGATGGGAGAATCCAATTTATACACACCTCACGTCTGGCAAGCAACATGAATGTAAATAAGAGATATTTTTGATTTTTAGTTAAAATAATATTAGATTCTTCGGTATCCAAAATGCCAAAGATAATAATAAAGGCGCTTATCTTGATGCTGGTATTTAAAATCTTATCAACAAACTTACCAACTTCGTTCCAAAATGCATCAAGGTGGGCACATGTATAAAACATATGGATATCATTTGCTTTCCTCTCGCCACATTTGGGACATTTTTTCATCACTTGATTATTCATTTTTGACAGTTTTCCAGGCGTTCAGTAGGATCTGTGCAAAGTAAACAAATGATTTTTCCTAAGGGGTGCAGAAATTATAATGTGCCATAAAAAAGTGCAGGATACTTGCCAGAGTTGCTGCAAGTCTTTGCCCCGGGAAAGTCTTCCTCCATATAAGATCTGGGGTATCAAAGTCGACCTCATTCCTCTCCACCAGGTACCAGTACCACTTCAATACTTCTTTTCGCGCAGGGTCTTTCTGTATTTCTTCCTCTAGATTCCCAATATGGTCTGTCAATGTCACTTGATCTCTAGACCAGCTTACCAGCTGGTAGTATTTAAACCTAAGATATTTCATTGTTGGTTATTTCAGCTAATTTGTCCCAGGACTTTAAATTACAGTTTTCCAAGAGATCTCCCCACTTGTCGATTTCTGCTCTTTTCAGAGGAAATGCTAGTGAATCTTTCATACATTCTGGAGTTCCGGGAGAATTCCATATTGGTGCTTGGGGACTATAATACGGGAACTGCCATATTTTCCTTATCTCTGACCATAATTTAAACGCTGATCTCGGAACCTTCAGCCAAATTTTCTAAAGTACTTTTGGTGGCCAAACTTCTTCATGTTCCTCTTGATCTTTTCCAAATATCAAGATATCATCACTGTAATTCATAGCATTTTTTACTGGTCTTATTATAATTTTTATGGTTTCCTGAAAAATTTCAGCAGCTGAACATATACCAAATTTCAATCTTTTATATCTAAAAAGACCTAAATGCATTGAAAACGTTGTTATGTACCGAGACTGATTATCTATCTCCAACTGGTGGTATCCTTTGTATAAATCTAATTTTGAGGATACAGTTGTACCAGAAATACTACTTATCATGTCATTCAAATGTGGACCTGGATATCTCTCTCTTTCAATTGCAGTGTTAGCTATTCTCATGTCCACACAAATTCTTATATCCTCCGTATCCTTTTTTGGGACTACTACAATTGGAGATATCCATGTTGTTGGTCCAGATACTGGTTCAATGATGTCTTGTTGAAGAAGTGAATTTATTTATTTCTCAACCTTGATTTGTAAATGTATTGGTACTCTCCTGTGAGTTTGTGCAACAGGTTTTATAGCTTCATTAATATGCAATGTTATTGCTTTGTCTTTTAACTTTCCTAAATCTGTGAATAACTGTGTGTACTGTTTTAAAATATGATGTTCTGTTGTAACATTACAATTCATTGCTAACAGACCCATAACCTGAGCCATGACATTGCTCAATAAACATGGTCCAGGAACTTCACCTTCTAGCACATTAATTTCTTCTTAACTACTTCTCTCTCCATACCATATAGTTTCTTCAAATGTTCCTAAACATAGGACAGGGTTTTTTGCTCCCCACTGAAAGACACTTACGCAGGATGGGGTTATAGATGGCCGTTTTCCATGTTTTGATATACAGTTGCACACATTATGTTGCATGTTGCACCACTATCCAACACAAAATGAACTTTTCGAGAACCCACTAGGATATCCACAGTCATTGTTTTTTTTAATTCTTCTCTTCTTATCCTGTTGATTTGCGTAAATTCATTCTTTTCCGACATCATATACAGTTTTTCGAATTGTTCTGCTTCTTCATCCTCATAAGTCTCTGCATTTGTCTTACTTATTTAACATTGCCTACTTTTCTTTTATATTCAGGGTGTATTTGTTTGCTCCAATTTTCTTTTTTATTCAATGTTTCTCTTTTATCTTTTTTAAATTTGCACACACTTGTAAAGTGATTAAATCGTCCACATTCTCTACATTTTTGGCCTAATGCTGGACATATGTTTAAATGTGGAAAAGAGAAACCACACCTATGGCACATTTTTTTTTCTTTGTTTTGAATTTATGTCCTTCTTTAACATTTGTCGTACTTGTTCCACAGTTTTTATTCTACCTTGTTCCATATTGTCAACCTGCTTTTGTGCTTGCGCTTCTGTTCTGGCCATGCAAAGTATTGTTTGTAAATCATATGTTTTTTCTAACAATTTTTTTCTGAATTTGATAGACGAACAACCTTGAATTATTCTTAACCTTATTGCTTCTTCGTTATTGAATTTTTCAAATTCACAAAAAGTAACTAGCTTTCTTAGTCTTGTTACATATTCATCCATAGATTCATCTTCATTCTGAAATGCTACACTGAAATAATATCTCTCAAAGTCAAGATTTCTTTGTGGATCAAATTTGCAATTTAGACATTGAATACGTTCTTTATATGTTGTCCTTTCTTGTTCTGGGAAAGTGATGATTAGGTCTTCAACATCATCACCTACTAAGTTGCGTAAAAGATCATCTTTCATCTGTTTATCCCTGTGCTTTTCACATGTGGCACTTACAAAATGTTCAAACCTTCTTACCCATTTTTCCCATCTTTGTGCAATATTTTGCCGAGCAGCCAAAAGAAAACGTAAGGGTCTTCTAGAAATTGAACTTGATACAGTTTCTTAATTTTCCTCACAATTGTATGTTTCTGTGTCAGTCTTAATATTTGTTTCACTGCTGGACTCTCTGTTAGCCATTCTAATTAAATGGGAGAGAAAAAAAAAGAATAATCTTGAAAGTTTATTTGAATCAATGTAGACTTGACTTTATAACTCTTTTTCTTTTCTTATTTCTCTTTTTTGTTTATATATTTCTCATTCTAACCAGTCTTAAATGAGAAAAAGAAAGAAAAAGAACTTTGCCTGTCTTATGTGAGTAGCGTCTTTTAGACCTTTATACAGGCATTTGTCTGACTTCAAAATGGCGGCCATACACTACGTGAGTAGTGTCTTCTTTGCGTGATGCGTGTAACGTGCTGCCTTTCAAAAACAGACACGGAGACTCCAGCGCTCGAGCACACAGAGCAATATCAGTCTTTTAAACAAAAAAAAAAATACTTTTAAATTTTAAAGTCCTCACGAGCTGCTCTTGAAATGGCTACTCACTGCGTACAACTTATTTTCAGGAGCGCAACAATGTCGAAGAACTTCTTTACTTTTCTTTGACACCATCAACTCACAGTGAGTATGAAAATAATTTATATCGCATGGATATCGATCCTGATCACCGCCCTATGTAATACTCTAGACAGGATGTTCTTTCTTCAAACTTTTATTGCAGTAAAGCCGATGATATACTCCCAGCTCACATAACATTTCTTATCTGCCCCTCTTAGATTCTACACCTCTCATCCTCCCAATTCCTATGTTCTAATTAGAACATTAACGTTACTACATCATTACAGGCACATTGTAGCACTGTACTAGTGATCCTTTTATCAGCTAGTAGCCTGAACACACATATTCAAAAGTGTTTTCTTTCATACATGATCATGAAGTAAAAAGAGTTTTGGTGAAATATAATATTTGCCTAAGAAGACACAATTTAAGCTGGGAAGCCACGATTTATCCAGGTTTTCTGGTTTCACTCTGTACAAATCAGCCAGTAAATGGGTATGTATTTGTCTTTCTTCATGCTAAGATTTGTTTTTACCTTAGTGAATTCTTTTGCAGTTTATAAAATAGGTATTATATGCATCGGGAAATTAAGTGATTTGCCCAGAACCAATAGTTGTTGAGGCGACGTTGAGACTTGAACCTGGTTCCAGAGTTCCATAGTCAGCAGCTCTTCCCATAACACCACATCTCATATGGAGGGAGGGAACCAGAGGCCACATGAAACATAACAGGGCCTGTAGCTGAGCCAGATCCAGGATTGAGCCTGACTCAAACTTCTAGTAAACAGAAAAAACGAAATCTCTGTTTAGAAAGAAAGTTAAATAGGATTATAGGAAGGTTAAGTGGGGGTCAGTGCAGACCCTCAATGCTAACAGTACAACATATTACAAAAAAAAAAAACATCTTTAAAAATGACTTAATATACTTTTCATGCGTCCTGTCAATAATCAGTAAAACTCTTAACGTTAACTGATGAATGCCCATTTCCAGTCGATTTACTGCAGGTTACACGTTTCAGGATATTTTTCATCCATAATTAAATTCCAAGATAGAGAAACTGAAGCCAAAATATCTGTGGTAGAAAAAGGAAAATCCTTCCTGGGGTGGAGGGAGCAAAACAATTTAGACATTATTCTTAATCCCAATCACCCTGCTCAAGTTCTGTTAACTGAAGCATTAGATACTGAAGTTTGGAGATCTAAATTCCCTAAACTATTTAAAAAAGAATTAGGTTGTTTGAAAAAAGTTAGACATCGTATAATTCTGAAAGAAGGAACCATTCCGAAAGTACATAAAGTAAGGCATGTTCCATTGGCATTAAGTGGTCCTCTCAAGGAAGAGTTGAACAGGCTATGCAAGGAAGGCATTCTCGAACCCATAGAAGCATTGGAATGGTTAAGTCCGATTGTTATCGCACGCAAACCTAACGGCAGCATCCGCATGTGTGTGCACTTAAGAGATTTAAATCAGTGCATATGGGTAGACCGTTACCCTTTACCCCACATAAATGAAATGTTATCAAGCATAGATAATGGCAAATTTTTCTCCACCTTAGATTTGTCAAGTGCTTATCATCATATACTGTTGCAATCTGAGTCAAAGCATTTGACATCCTTCATTACACCGGAAGGGGCATTTTAATTTGTCCGAATGCCTTTCGGTTTAGCCTCAGCATCGGCAGTATTCCAAAGGGTCATGCAAAGCATACTTGGTGACAATTCAAATGTACTTGTTTTTCAAGACGACATATTAGTTTGGGGTAAAGATAAAGGTGAACACAACAAATGCTTGGAGAAGGTGTTAAGCAAATTAGAACAAGCTGGTTTAACAATAAGTCTACAGAAGTGTACATTTTATAAAACTGAAGTAGATTATCTAGGACACACACTATCATCAGAAGGGGTCAAGCCCAAGTTCAAACTTGTAGAGGATCTAGAAAATGCTTCCGTTCCACGTGACAAAGACCAATTAAGGTCATTCCTGGGGTTAGCAGAGTATTACTCAAGATTTATTTACAATTTTTCAACATGTGTATCTCCCTTACGAGAGCTGATGGAAAAAAAAGTAACCTTTGAATGGTCTGAAAATTGTCAACGTGCATTTGAAGAAGTCAAAAAAGCTGTCACAAATGCAGCTTCTTGAAGCCATTTAATCCTAATGACAAGAGTATAATTGTGACTGATGCTAGTGGCTATGGAATGGGGCAGTTTTAATGCAAATGCATGATGGCAAAGAGCGCGTGATAGCTTTTGCATCGCGTACACTCAAGGGTACTGAAAGCACTTATTCCACAATTGAAAAAGAAGCGTTAGCATGTTGATGGGGCGTGCAGCACTTCCCGTAATTTTGTCTGGGGAACAAAGTTCGAATTGCACACAGACCATAAACCGTTAATTGATTTATTTTCCACATCTGGTGCTGGAAAAGCTTCTCCTCGTATAGCAAAATGGATTTACCGTTTACAAGAATTTAACTTTGGTTTGAAATATGTTCCTGGTGTGAGGAATATTAATGCTGATCTTTTTCCCGTCTCCTTGTAACCAAACCAGACAATGATGATTTTGATCCTGATGTAGACGATTGGGTTGTAGCCAATTTATCAGATGTGTGTCAAGCTATCGATGAGAGTGAATGGAAACAAGCCATGTTGGAAGATGTTATCATGAAAAAATTAAAAGCATGTTTGCCCATCATTGATGGATGGAAACTCCAAGAGAACATGTTACAATATAAGGAAGTTTGGAATTAATTGTCTGTTGTGAATGGAATATTGAGGAGATGTGACACGTTAGTAGTTCCCAGTTCCCTAAGACCAAGGCTGATTGACCTGTTGCATGAAGGACATGGTGGAATGACTGTAATGAAGAGAAAAGCAAGGGAAGATTTCTGGTGGCCAGGAATGGACAGACAGATTGAAAGATTTGTAAGAGATTGTGTGGCGTGCTCGCGCAGTGACAAAACTCATGTTGTATAAGAAAGTCCCATTCACCATTCAAAGTGGCCAGAACGTGCATGGGAAAGATTAGCCATGGATATTTGTTGCCCATTTGAAATATTAGGAATTGGCAACAAATATGCAATTGTATTAATGGATTATTTTTCCAAATGGCTGGAAATAACATTCGTCAGAGAGGTTGAATCCAGTAACGTAATTGAATTCTGTGAAGAAATATTTCGAAGAGAAGGTTGTCCCGCAGAGATTCTTACTGATAACGGTTCTCAATTCACATCTAATGAGTTTATTGAGTTTCTCAAAAAATGGGGCATAAAACACTCTAAGACTCCAGTATATCATCCTAGGGGAAATGGTTTAATCGAACGCTTCAACCGTGTGATTGGTGAATGTATTCAGATGGCCTTACATAACAATGGGTGTTGGAGGAGTGAGGTGAACAATATGTTATGGAATTATAGAATAACCCCACATTCTGTAACTGGTGAAACACCTTTTTGTTTATTGAAGGGTAGAGCACCATGTTCCATTGCCGTTCCCGCATGGATGGGAAGATGTGGTAGGAGAGTAATAAATGAGTGTGAGATTAGGACCAAAATTGAGAGATATCAAGACTCCTATGAACGGAAACATAACGAAGGTCTGGTTAAGAAACCAAGATTGTTTGAGATGGGTATGTATGTGAGGGTGAAAACTGATTCTTTCCATTGTAAAGGAAGTTCAAAATTATCTGATCCAAAAAAAGTTCTAGTTGTCAAGGGTGACTTTTTGAAACTTTCGGATGGTAAGTGGTGGAACGTAAATCGAGTGGCCAAATGCAATGAGACTGAAATTCATGAATGGCTCTAAGCTATTGCAATTGAAGGTGAAAGGAGCACATCAGTCCCTGGAAAAGCTGTGGTGTCCAACCACAACCATAACAACGATTATCCTAACAAAAGCATTAGGCAGAGCACGCGCAAGATAACACCTCCACGGAAATTACAAGACTATATTCGTTCTTGAACATCACATTTTATTTGTTATTATTTGTTTATGGAAAGAGGATCTGTTGTAATCTCGATATGTTCTTTTTGGTGATGTCACCATGTTTGTCACCCAGCAGCTGCAACCTAGCAACTGCTGTTCTACTACGTGAGGCCAGTCTGTTGGAGTCACGGAGACAGGACAGGAGTGCACTGGATGACAGCTGTTGGGGATTGCTGCATATACTTAAATTAAACTCCTTTCTACAATTTAATCGACTTCCTTCCTTCAAAAGATACCCCTAAACTGACCTAATTGCCCAGGGATCCGTGGTGAGAGAAAACCATGAACTGAGGAACAGAGCCAGTCTGCCTCCTTTGGGAGGAAGGCCAGAACTAGAAACACTAACCAGAGTACTGTTATCCTATGTTCCTGTAGCATCTGGACAGGTAGCCTCTCTCACGGAGGGGGTAGAATTGAATATCTGTAGTAGGATTCAGATTGATTTTGTTGGGTGAAGGAGCATCTGTTGGAGGAGCGGCCGGCAAAGCGACTCTGACCTTTGCCGGCCCTGGTGAAAACCCGAGGGGAAAAAATCCTCTTGAGACAAAGCACAGCTTGTCTATGGTGGCAAAGGTAGAACCGTATTTGTCTAACTTTGATGAAAGAGTCACTGAATAACAATCCCTTGGCCGAAGGACCTACCTCCTTAGAGGCCAGGGAACCGAGTTTAGGGTCAATCTTCAGTAATCAACTTTTTTGTCTTTCCAGGAAAATATGTGCATTAGCATTGCCCAGAATGCAAATAGCCCACTGGGCCCAATTGGAGAGAGTGTCACGATCAATAAGAGTGCCATCCATCTTGGCCTCCTCTGCTAAGTCTAGAATCCTGGTGAGAGGTCCCACCAAATCCAGCATCCGATCCTGGCAGTTAGACCAGGCTCCATTTACTCCCTTTTTAGGATCCTTGCCGAACTTGGTGAAGAGCATGAGCATATTGTAATCGTTAAAAGGAGTAGCAGTGATTTTGTTAGGGAGGGAAGGGCAGGGACACTTACACTTTAATTTATACCTGGTAGACTTATCCAGGGAATTATGTAAATAAAAAGATAATACTCTGCCATATGGTCAGCAAGGAACCACTCGGTTGAGTTCGGATCGTGAATAAATGAGGGATTGAGCGCGAGTTGATCCACTAAATCATGAGACACTGGGTGAGACACACCATCAAGAGGAGAAATTTTCCACCTTTTCTCCCTAGGCCCATAGTTAGTAGGATATGTAGACCCATCCAAAGTATCTGTGTCATACAACACACCATCATCATCTTCATCAGTGTCTCTTAACTGGGATATGAAAAGGGCAGGAAGGAGACTTTGAAACCTCTTGGGTGCGAGGACAAAATGTCACTGAAACACCTTTAGAGGATCCAAAGGTTGCTGCATGTTTCTTACTCTTGAAAGAAGAGCCTTCAGTGGTGGAAGAAAGCATTTTTGATAAAAAGGCTTCAACATTTTTTGATAAATCCTGCATAGAGATTTAAAAAGCCTGCTGTACAGATTCTTCAATAAAAATAAATTAAATTATCTTTAAATTGCTGGGAATCTTCCTCCTCAGACATGGTTAAAATGACACAAAAAAGTTATTTCCTAGAATTGAATAGAAAACAGTAAATAAAGCGTTAAATTGAGTGTGGGAGTGGATTGAAAGAAAGGGGAATGTATTAACAGCAGGGAGTTGCCAATGAAGGTGAACTCACCAAGAGCGAGGAGCGGAGAAAAATACAAGGCCGCACCAGAGGGCGGTCCTAAATTGGCAAAGCTCAGTGAGAGAAATCATCCAGTGCAGACTGAATGAAGAAAACAGGAGAATGCGGCGTGAGGAAATGTGGTCAATAACAGGAAGGCAACAGGAACAGCTGAGAATACCTGACAGGAGACGTCCCGTAACAGAAAATGGACGATCATTATGGGACGCGCAGAGCAGCAAAGAACGCGACCGTGCACAAGGCTAAAACAATAACAATAAAATATTTATGTGAAACAATTGAAAGAACATGTACACTAATCTATTAAAAACTTATGAAAGGCAAAATAGAGTACTTATCTTGACTGTGAGCAGCAAAAATAGAGGAATTGTTGTTCACAGTCAACATAATTATTAGGTTACTCAACGTCCTATTGGTGTTTACATTGTGAAGTCATTCTGTAGTTTTTCTCTTTGGTTTTTTAAGAAACGTAGTTTTCTTGCTTGCTGTCTGTATAAATAAAAGCAAAACAAGGCTGCATAATAGGAGCCTCGGTATCTTGTAATAAAGTTTGCTGCCACCCTGTGTTTCAAGTTTGACTTTTTCAAAAAGAGGTTTGATGACCTCTTTCTTCCACGGACAAGGGACAGTGCCTGATGAAAACAGGTGTTAAGTATGAAGGTATAAACAGGTCTAACGAATGAAGATCAAGATTTTAGTATACTGACTGATCATGAATAATCTGGGAATGGGGCAGTACTTCATTTGTAGAAGAATAAGTGCCAGTGCCCAATGCTCTGGTCAGAAGCCTGCGGCTGGCACAGGCGTGCTGAATACCAGAGCTGCGCAGTCTGGAATCCACCTCATGTCTCTTGAATCAACTACTAGACTCTCCTTTATCTCACTCTTGCAGGTTCCTGCTTTCTCTCTCCCTTTGTTACACTTTTTCCTTCTTTCTCTTTCTCCTTCTTTCCCCTTTGTACGTTTTTCCTCTCCTGCTCTCTGAAAATTTTCAATGAGGAAAATAAGTGCAGGTCCCCAAAAATGAAGGCCAGTGGGTCCTACTATCTCAAAGTAAGCACTGGGACTGACGTCGCAAGCGGATGACACAACTGGGATGCCCCGATCACCTACGCTAAGGCACACACACAAGGGCAGTGTTAGGCTACACATACGTGGGCGCAGCAAACAGACATAGCTGTCACACACTTCCAGCCTGGCCCGATCGCACCTACACATAAAGCAGCACTTGCACCATATAACTCCTCCCCTATTCTACTCCCATTGAAGTACCCACCATAGCAGGACCCTGGTAGTTGGCACTCTGCATAAGCGGCAAATTCAGCGGTAACATATTTATAATAACCATAGGACAGGCACACTAGTTAGGTGGTATTATGTTTATTTCTTCTTTTTTTTATATCATGTTTTGATACAGCTTTGTCCGGTAACATCTGTGACAACCTCTGAAGTGAATTAATGTTGTTATTGATTATCTGTAATGTCGAGTATGGCGATTCGCCCCTCCCCCCCCCACCACCTAGTGGGCACAATAATGCAAATGGAGATGTACTGCAACATGTACTTTACTATGTCGTATTTACAGCTGTATGTTGTTTTGCGCATAAAACGAATAAAGATTATTACAAAAAAAAAGTAAGGAGAGGGTGAGGAGAGTGGAGTATGTTGGCTGGTGGGTGGAAAGCATGTCATTCTTCCTCCTGTGCCTTGTCTGAGGTTTGGTAGGGACAAGAGAAGGGATCCAGGCTACAATGCAGCCTGTTCCCATAGTCATTTTAATTGCTGGTTTTTGCTGCAGGTAAAATCAGGTTTATTGTTCCCATACGCAGTACATTCAGTTGCAGAAACAATACACCTCTTATGAATGTGCTGAATGGAATTCCATACAGAAATTCGACCCCACGCCGTTCTCAATCAGGGCCCATATTTTTTATGGGCACCTTGCATGTGAGCTGATTAGGCAGAGAAAGCGCGACACCATGACGCACAAGAAGCACTGAAACCGCAAAAAAAAAGCGGCTTCCACCTGCAAATGGTTTGTGGTTGACGTGGTTGGGATTAATTTGGAATAACATTGCCCATCTTTAAAAATAAGAACCCCACAAAATGTTCCACAATGGCTGCTTGGAAATCAGTATATGGCTTTCATTAATGGAGACATTAAAGGCTTTATGGTGGCAAAGGTTAATTCTTTTTGAGACGCAATGTAAGGGTGTTATCAGCTACATTCCAGAGTGTATCCTTCTAATGGAAACTTATTTTTAAAAAAAGGTTTCCACTAGTTACAGTTTGCGTGTTACTACAAACCTATTTTCATGCACTTGTGTTATCCTACACACCTTTTGTGAATGGTAAATCATTTTGTAAAATAATAGGTCAGATCACACAATTCTGAAACATAATGGGTCCCAATCTAACCTACCACATTAATATTCATGAGGTAGGTTGTGAATTGTGACTCACAATTCTTCACCAGGACGGTCTAGTGCTGGGGCCAGCAGACCACAATGTCTGTGATTGCATCTGAATAAAGTAAATGGGTTTTTTTCAAATTGCAGCCCGTGTTCTGTAAAGAAACAGGTCTGAATGTAAGTTTATTTAAGAGTTAGCACAGGTCCCCTGGATCACTCCCTACTCCTCAATAAACTTTTTCTTTCAACTCATGTTTGCAAATGTGTCACTACCCCAACTCAAGAGTCTGAGTCTTTTCAGTGTTGTGCGACTGGATTTTGGTCGCAAAACATTCATACTAACATAATGAATCGCTATTTAGAAGGCGCGCCCTAAACATGGCCTTTCCAAATAGTGATTTGTATCTTCCTAAAACATTTGCAATCTCAAACGCTGTTATTTTGCAAATTGCAGGCTTCGTGGCTGCAAAAAAGGCTTTCTACATCAAGCCCAACAGGTTTGCACATTTTGCGGCAGTCTATCATATATTGTTTGTAATACAAATTTAAAATAATGAGTTACCGATTCCGAGTGATTTCAGTCACAAGCTCTGCACTATAAATACATGTCACTATTCCCCAGTGCAAACCCCAAGGTTCAGGTGTATGACGGCATGGTTACACACAGACATCTGCATTAAATAATTAAGCTTTCATAACATATAAGAATGCATTTCCCGCCAATTACTGTGCGCGTTATATCTTACATATACGTACCTGAAGGTGAATAAAATAGTAGTAGATATGTGTTTCTTTTTTAGCCATGTCTCTGGGCCTGTTTCCATTGCTTCGGGATCACAGTTCTATACTTTTTTATGCAGATCAAACTTTTGATAGCTAAAACTCTTTGAATGAGGTTGTTATTGTGGCCTTCATCTCCAGGGCAGCTCAGCAGACTTGAGCTACAGAACAGCCTGTGTGCTGGAAGCTGCGGCAGCCCGGGCAAAAATACGCGACGGGGGAGGGTGCAGGGGAGGGAGTGGATTTGGGGCTGAAGCCCTTTTTGCCCAATGGGTTTAGCACACCTGAGTGGACCGCACTGCCAGATGCTGTCACCTGGCAGGCTGGCATGCTGGCAGTGAGGATCCAAGGGCTGGCCACTGACTGATGGAGAGTGGTTTGGGAGGCTAATCGGGGGTGGCGGTTTCTTGCGGCGATAAGGTGGCCAGATACGGCTTGCGGTTTAGGTTTGACTTGCGAGGGGCGCCACAGGTCTGTCCTAGATGCTTTCGAGCCCCGGTTGGTGTGGCTGGCCTAAAGAGGACAGGTATGTCATTGTGGATCCTGTGTGAGACTCTTGTCGAATTTTTTTATTTATAAAATGTTTTTTTTTTTTTAGATTTTCTTGCAAGCAATTTATGGTGCTGAACAATGCATTAAGAACCTTAAATATAAAGGAGTGGAAGCACATTCGATCAGATATGCAGTAGCACAATAAATTATTACAGTTACAATCAGGGACCTCATCTAATAGCCAGGACCATATATTCCACCAATCTCTGTCATGCTTCACAAGGGTTCTGGCGATAAAGGTCGTTCAACCGCTTTTCCCATATCTAAACCATAGTATTTCAGCCAGGGGCCCCAAACCTTATAGAATTTCTCCAGGCATCCTCTCCCTTTGCACATCACTTTTTTGGTACCCATATAGAGGTCCATCCAAATTTTCCATTCCTTTAGAGTAGGGGGTTCTGGAGCACCCCAGGAGCCTCTTGTGGATTGTGAGGACACTGCCTGCATATTGCAGACTGCCGATTGCTGCTGTACTATCATGCTGGTCACTAAAGAGGTCCTGAAGTGCACCAAAAGTTATTATTTTTCCATGCCTGCTTCTACTTGCCTTACTCAACAAACGATCAGTTAGCTTTCCGGCCTCCCCATTTTAGCAACAGTAGCTCTCAATGTGGCATTCTGCGTGGATTACTGGGAGGATTACCTTAAAAGAGACTGCAAATGAATACCTGTTGTTAATGAAGACAGGGGGTAAATAGCTCACATGAGATTCTAAGCTACCCATTAGATACCAAGCTGCTATCAATCTAAGCTGCACACAGTGGATTTAGCCAATGGGGAATTATATTTGTGTCATTATTTGAATGTTTTATTTAGGAGAGCTGGGGAAAAACCTAAAATCTAATACATTTAAGCAATTAGCCCTGAAAAGTACATAAGACCTAGCTGTGCCATGGACACCTCACTGAACCGTTCACATCCCCTCCTTCGCAGTGTCTCCACCGTGCCCATTGCTCAAAGCCTTGTTTCTTGGCTCAGCCAATGGTCCCTGCAAGACGTATGGTGACACTATATTCCGGAAGTCAAGCTTAATGCCTTTTACCCCTCTGTTCACCTTTTTAACATCCGTCTAGTCTGGATTATATACTCGACTGCCCTCTGCCCCTCTATCTCCTCCCCTGATAATCTAGGTGGGGAAATATCAGACCATGATCCCCTACAAGTTGGTCTGGCCTGGCCAGAGCCCTTCCCCTATTCCCACCTGGCGTCTCCAACTCTCGACACTAGAACAAAGGCCTGAACTTTAGGAAAAGATTGACCAACCGCATTGCAGAATAGTTTGAGCACAACAATAGGTCTGCCACCATCCTAGCTACCGAAGGGGAGGCCTTCAAAGTAGTTTTCAAAGGGGCATGCAACCACTCTAACCTAAGAAAATGAAAAACCCTAAACCGATAACTGGACATGGTTGAAAAAACCTACTTTAATATCAAGAGAAAAGCCGGTTAGGATTGAATGCTAAGACCCCTCCTAATTCAGATGTGCGAGGAGGAGGACATGCTAGTGGAATGAATGCATTGCCTAGACAACACAACATATGGCGCCTGAACATAAACAGAGGGTGACAAATCTGGGCACCTCTTAGCATGACTGGGTAACAGGGATTTGAGGCACCAACCAGTTACGGCTCATCTTCACTTGGATGGCATCATGCTTTATTCACAACAGGACATCCATGATCCATTCTTGCCTTGCCTTGCTTATACCGCCCCCTTTCTGGAGAATACCCTTGCGAGTTAGGACCAACACAGTCTCACTTTCCAGTATTTCCCAACTCCTAACCACCTTTGGAGCTATTTTGCACCAGCAAATGGGCTGGAGCAAGTCCTGTCTCTTCTCCTTGGCCCCTGCTGGGGTCCCTATGCAAATGGACCTGCAGGACGGCCCGTGATGTGGGAAGTCACATCATTTTGTTATTTAGGGATTCATATATTTCATGCTGATCAGAACCTCCTTGATAGCAATCTCACTGCCGTGGTGGCATCCCTCCAGGAACAAGTTACCTTCTGGCAGTCACTCCCTCTGTCTGTTTTGGGTCACATGGCTGTGTTGAAGTGATGCTTCTGTGGCTTCTCTGCCATTTCACGAACCTCCCAATAGTAGTCTCTCGAAAGTTCTTTTGGGGCCTCAACACACTGCTGAGTGAACTCATTTGGCATAATTCTTGTCGCTTGGTGGCCCTAACCAAAATGTAGCTGCGTCTGGATCAACAAGGCCTGAACTCTCCTAACCTTGAGTTTTTGCTACTTGGCACTTACAAACGCCGGTCTGCTGGCTCTCCAAACACTTTCTAGGGCATGCAAGCACCCTGGGTCCCCCCTTGATTAGGCTGCTGTCCTGGCCATGATGGCTCTAGGAGCCCGTCATGACGTCGGCCTCCCCTCCCACCTACAGGTGGCCCTGAAGTGTCTAGCCAGGGAATATGGATCACCAGGATTCCTTCACGCTATGCTTCGCAGAGACCTCTCTTCAGCCTCCCTAAAAGACGGGGACACCTGTCCGGGTGGGTATTGCATTTCAGGGGCCAGGCAAGAATCACCATCCTGATGGATCTTTTTCACAATGGCCAGCTCTCGTCTTTTGCAGCCCTAATAGAGAAAAGTTGATCTCCAAAGGGACAGTTTCTCACATATGGGCTTTTTTGCCGCATCCTCTGATACCTGGGCGCTAGAAAATTTCAAGTCTAGCACCAAATGTAGCAAAGTAGGATCTGCTTTATGATCACCTATTGGATACTTCAGCTAAACTCCCGTTACCATTGTTATGGACGGATCACTTCCTAATCCCATTTTTAATCTCATTCCCATCCCACTCTCAGACAACAGGGAAACGTTCCTACGTGCGGAGAAAATGGGATAACTTATCAGCAGAGACCCTTTGCCCCGCTCTCGCAGCTGCCCCCCCACTACTGACTTTAGACGTGGATTCTGATGCAGTGCTGCTGAATCACTGGATAGGCAACACAGTGGAATCTATTGCTCCTGCTAAAGTCGCCACGTCAAGCAGAGAATCCCCCTCCGCCCCTTGGTTCTCTACAGAACTGATGGCTGAAAAAAGCAAATGCAAAAGGCCAGAGCGCCTCTGGCGCGTAAACTACTCTGAATCAGCAAAAATCTGCTACAAAAAAGCCCTACACGGGCTACATCAATCCATAAAAAAAGCCCAAAAATTATTCATTGTGTCCTCCATTCACCAAGCGGAGCAATCTAGCAAAGAAGTTTTTAAGATTGTTCAATCCTTTTTTAAACCTAGGGCTATCGAGACGGAAATTATCCCGTCTGCAAGACTCTGTGAAGACATCTCTGATTTCTTTGACAAAAAAATCATGAAGGTTTATGACTCCTTCACGAGCCCCGAGCCTACAGTTATGGCGGACTTTGTTAAAACTGAGCTGCCCCCCCCCCACTTCCCTAACTCAATTTCACCCTATTACTTTCGCTGAGGCACTGTGAGAACTACAAAAATGCAAATCTGGGGCCCCTGATGACCCAATGTCCACCTAAACTCTGGAAAATAATGTCAGACGCAATTGCAGCACCACTCCTACATATCTGGAACACGTCCATCGAGACCGGCACGTTTCCTGATTGTTGGAAACATGCTACACTTCTCCCTTTGAAAAAAAAGCCAAATGCCAAATGGTGCTCCCGATGACCTGAGTAATCTCCGTCCCATCTCCCTACTAGCAGCCCCAGGAAAAATGCTCGAAAAGCTGATTCAACGTCAACTGAACAGCTTTATCGAAAAAAAAGGAACTCTACATGAAACACAGTCAGGTTTCAGGTCCGGCTTCAGCACCGAGACGGCCCTAATCGAGGTTGCTGAGTCGATCAGGTGGTCCTTAGATTCAGGAGCATCAGCTATGCTGGTGCTCCTGGATATATCTGCTGCATTTGATACAGTGGATCACAGCAGATTGCTATGAAGGATGAAGGACATAGGTCTGGAAGACAAGGCATTGAGCTGGCTTCACTCCTATCTCACAGACCGGTCTCAGAAAGTGGCACTGGACACCTTCTCCTCTAAGCCAAAACGCCTTTGGTGTGGTGTCCCCCAGGGGTCGGCACTCAGCCCCTTACTTTTTAATGTTTACTTAGCCCCACTCTTTACCTTGATTGCCAAATGGGGGATGGGCAAGGCGATTTCGTATGCAGATGATACGCAATTAGTCTTCCCCTATGCGGAGGTGTCGGAGGCAGCTTTTGGTAAAATTAAGGGCTGCCTTCGAGATGTAGCCAGCTGGATGAATACTAACAAATTAAAACTGAATGCAAGCAAAACGGAGGTACTATTCTTTGGGAAAAGTACACATCCTCCCCCCGACCTATGGTGGCCTCCCGAAATTGGCCCAGCACCATCCTCTGGATCCAGTGCAAAGAATCTGGGAGTAAGATGGGACGAGAATCTCTCTTTCTCCTCTCACATACAACAGGTCACTACAGGTTGTCTCTATAAACTCAGAAACCTCCGAAAATTTCTTTCCTATCTACCAGTTGAGTGTCGCAAAATGGTCGTCCATGCGACAGTCACATCCAGACTGGACTACTCGAACGGCCTCTACCTTCGTCTGCCGAAATATCTGGTGCAACGCCTGCAGATCGTGCAGAATGCGGCTGCAAGACTGATAAAGCACATTCCTTTCAGACATCATGTCTCTCCGCATCTGCACGAACTGCATTGGCTCCCAGTGGCGAGCAGAATAAAATTCAAAGCTCTTACCCTAGCGTTTAGAGCACTAAAAGGAACCTGCCCTAACTATCTAAAACTCAGACTTCCCCGCTACCATCAAGAGAGATACCTGCGATCTAACTCCTTGCTTCAGTTAGCTGTTCCGGGAGTTAGGAAAGCTGGACTTGGGGGCAGGTCTTTTTCTGCTGGCACGGCGAAACTCTGGAACACCCTTCCCTTTGCCATCCAATCTGCTACGACAGAAGCTAGTTTCAAGAAGCTTCTAAAGACCTGGCTCTTTACGCAGAAAACCTAAGCAATTCACTATGCATCTTGCACTGCTGAAGTACTCTTTTAGTGCCGGGACACCTCCCCGAGAGGTAGCTGTTCGCACTTTACAAAAATCAGTATTATTATGATTATTATTACCCCCACTTTTTGCCTGGTGCTATGTTGGGTCTGGCTAGTCTGTCTGGGATCCTGTTAACCAGGACCCCAGTCTCGTTGCTTTCTCCTCTAAATTGATTATGGTAAGTACCTAGGTACACCCCAGTTTGGCTACTGTTGTACACTTACAAGTCTCTAGTATATGGTACTGAGGTAACCATAGCATAGGTACACCAGGAGTTTCCTATGTGCTGCAGCATGTAATATGGCACCCATGGGAGACCACTCAAACTGCGACTACAGGTCTGCCATTGCAGCCTGTGTAAGCTAGTGTTACCACCACTTACGACAGATATGGGTTTCCCTATATCTGAGGTCACTGAACTTAAAACCTATAGGTCACCCGTAAAGCAGGCCTTTCAATCCTGAAGTATAATAAACAGTTGGTCACAGTAGCAACAATTCAACAATACAAAAAAATAATATATAGTGGCATTCTCAACACCAAATTTTCAAAATTCGCAGTTGGATGCGATTTATTTTCAAGGTATAAATCACTTCTTATAGACAACGCAGTTGTTCATACATGTAGAATATGATTGTATATGCAACAAAGGTGAGCGAGGGTAGTAGAAAAGGGAGCGGTAATGTGACATATATACATTAAATTTACATAGTGAAACCTGTCCGGCCTATCACAGGCCAAGTATTTCAGCAGGTAGACATAGCACTTTAGCGACACTGATAATAAATTTCAGTCGTCAGAGCTTGTATAATGATATGTAGTAGTCAACGTTTTGACCCCTTAAAAGTTCAAGGTGATTCAGTGCTTAGTGTGGGGTCTTCGTCAGGACAGTGTGAAAGAGCACCTGAAAACAATTGGATATTCCGTATTAAAAGGTGTCATCATTCTTACAAAGTCGACAATGTATATTTATTAGACGTTGTGTTTCATGAAGAAGGTTAACTTGTATTCTGCACACACTAGTTATTGTGCACATGTAATAAATATGCTGATTTTGTAGATTGGAGAGTAACTTGTTTTTGGAGTGCTGTTGTTTTATTAAGGAAAAGTGCAAAACAAAAAATCTGACTGACAGTTAGTAGCAAAACCACAACGCTTCTCCTGTGCAAAGTTAGATTTAGCCATAACTACAGAGGCGCCAGTAAAGCCTCTAAATAGTATGTTTTTTGTGTGCGTGCGTGTTTATCAATAACATCTCCATGTAAATTCATTACATAGTGGTTGCAGCTTTTCTGTAGTAAAGGTTAGAACATGTAATCCATAGGAAAAGTATTTTGGGTTTTGCTAAAAAAACTTTTTTCTTAATTCGACGAACATGCACGTTACGTTGCCATAAAATGTATTCCACGTTTGCTTTACCACAAAAGGTTTTCAACCAATTGATGAAAGGGTTCAAAAGTTATAGGGAAGAAGTGCCTATTATGGACGGGTCTTTGCAAAATGTGTATGTTAATTGTTTGGACAGCATGATATAACTGCCTGGCCAGTATGTCATCGAACGTTGTACACAGAGGCCCCTGTCTTCAGTGTGCTTTGCTGAATTTGGTGAAGTCTTGTTGAGAACATTTGGCGTACGTTTAAAAATGGAATGTATAAGTTTCTGGGCAGGAAGTGTAAAATCTTTGCAGGCATTCCTGGGCCTAATTTTTCAGGGGGGAGGGTTTTATATAGCGCACACAAAAACCCAGAGGTATCAGAGTGCTTTACATGAGCACCAGTTGCGGTACAACCTCTACTGACATTGTTTAGTGCAACACAGAGTCTGTCTTACTACAGCCGCACCTGAGTACTTCACAGGTCTGTAAAAGACCATTTTACTTAACGAGGCTTTCTTGTTTTTCTCCCCTTCTTAGAGCCCCTGCATCTCCATTCTGCCGATTGCTGGAAGAATCCCCCCCCGCATTTTTCATGTCAGATTGGACTGAGAGTCTCATTAGGGTGGCTGGGTAGACTTTTTATTTGGTGGCATCAGGCAAGATAAAATGGATTCTTATGCTATACCTCAAATATGTGTTCGTCAATTTCACCAATCGGTTGGCAGCCTGTTTAGTGGCATCGTTATTTTTTCCACAGTACACAACCGGTTTCTAAGTGTTTCTTTTATGATCTAGTTTGCGCAGAACAACATGCCACGCAGAATAAAGACGGTAGAAGATTATGTGCTGGAAAACAAAGATTTCATGGTTGAAGAAGTGCGTGGTTAAAAGATGTTAATTTGCAGGTTTTGCAGAGTGACTGTCCCAATAGTAACTGGGAAGACTGCAAGCCGTATTGCTGAACATCTTGTCACCAAGACCCACTTGAAATTGAAAGAGCCACCTAATAGCGACGGCCTATGCCAGATGTCTCTTGCTGAGACAATGACACGCTTCAAAAGAAAACGTGAGGAAGAAATGGATGTGGCACATGAATTTGTACGTGCCCTAGTGCAATCTGGAACCAGCTTACACCAAGCCGATGGACCCATTGGGAATCTGTTCCGCAAGCGTGCACCAGCATGCAAAACATTACCAAGAGCAACACAAATGTATGACAAATACCTACCAGAGGTGTTCCTTGCAGATATTGAACATATTTCAGAGTTACTCCAAGGTGATGTAAAGATCTCTGTTACGCTTGATGAAACCCCAGAGATGCGTGGCGACCCAGCAGTGTCAGTGCTAATCACATTTTGTGATGCAAAAAATGGATGGTACAGACGTACCATCATGGCAGATCTTGATGTACTGGAAACATGCAACACAGTGTCACTTGGAATGCTGCTGCAGAGAGTTCTTACCAAGTTTAACAAAGATTGGAGTGATATTGTTTGTATTTGCAGCGATTCCGCTACGTATATGAAAAAGTTATGTGATGACCTGTCAAAAGCAATACCTGAGCTGAAGTGTTTCCCTGTAAGAGATCCATGCCATTTGCTAGATGGTATGCTGAAAGCAGCTCTACAATCTTCTGAGCTAATGAAGAATGCTATTGATTTTTTAGTCCATTCAGGTGCACTGTTTCGGTATGCGCGGGAACTAAAACACAAATATTTCTCATTTTGTGTTTTGTGTGGCAGCAAAGAAAAAGTAATCCCAACTGTGTCATTTAGTCGGTGGTTCTCAGTCCTAGAGGCCGTGAATGCAATTTTATCTATGTGGCGACCGTTTACTGATTTTTTGCTTAGTGATGATGCAAAAGGCAAGAAATGTGAGGATCTTCGGGTGCATATTGATAGCGATGTAAAAAAAAGTACATTGTACTGCATTCTTAGATTCCTACAGGAAAACAGGACTGCTGTAGTGGACATCATCAAAAAACTAGAGTCAGAAAACACCCTGGTCTACCAAGTGTTCAGCATAATTGGTGTAGATGTCAAACATCTCCTCAAGAGTAGGCTAGGCGACACTTTTAGTGACTTTGGCACTGCAACATGTTCCCTGTTAGAATGCTTGCCACTTGGTAAGCAGAGAAGTGTTGAGGACCAATTCAGGAAATTTTATTTCACAATGCATGAGAAATGGCTAGCTATGATGCATAGAAATGTCCCTTCACCAACCATGGCGTTTGAAGCCAATGAAGCCTCACTTTGGTACTCTGCACAAGTGTTAGATCCCTTCCGTAAAGAGGAATTTTCTCCAGACTTTGCAAAGTACAGCTTCATTTTTGACCGCTTTAACACCTCGGAGGGCATATGCACCCAATTCAACGCATATGTCGCAGAACCTGGCCCAGAGAATGTCAACCTTGAGGTGCACCAGTATTGGCATGGAAAGCTACGTCAGTGGCCAGAGTTGGCAAATTGTGTACTGTCTGTTTTGGCGTTGCCAGTCTCAAGTGCCAATGTCGAGAGGGCCTTTTCCCAAATAAAAGTGTACATGGGTAGGAAAGAGAGAGCGCGAATGACCAAAGATTCACTAAAAAAATATTGTATGGTGTACTACAATAAATTCGACTTGTAAAAATGTATTTTAACCTCATATACACTGTACATAGACTGTCTATATTCCATGCACCAATTAAGAAAGCAAACAATAATAAAAGCAATGCGTCTCATAAACACCGGTAAAACACTGTTTCAGGTTTTTTTGGGGGGCGAAAATGAGTAACCACTGAAAAGCACAGTTTTTTTGAGGTTTTGAAATCACTGGAAAACACTGAAAAAACACCACCGGAATTCACCAAAAATAGAAACTGAAAACAGGAAAGCCTACCTATATGGGAGTCTCCTGGCACTCCAGAGTGTTTAAGGGACAGGCTGGCAATCCCTTTGAGAGATACTGGCCTAGTGGTTTGGGAGGGATCTGGCTCCCGATGGTATTCTCATTTCATGAGATCAACTTAAAGCTAAAGTCGGCGAGGGTCTCTCCAGGTTTAAATATCTCCAGTTGGAAAGCTGGGCCCAACCTAAGCTTGATCACAGGAATTTTGAGGGGGAAAGTTCTTTTCTAGAACAACAGTTGGTGTCTAAGCCATCTGGGAGAAGGGAGGTCTCATTTTGGTATCACTCCATCGTAGATGCGGTAGACTGCGAATTTAAGCTTGCGGAGGAACTTTGGAGGGGTTCCTTACCGACACAAAATTGGGATCATCTATGGCAGAATTTGTGTAAGCTTTTATATGACACGGTAAAACCTGCATGGCGGAAGAGAAACCACCTGTATACTATTCATCGGGCCTACTTCTCTCCACTGAAGCTTTCAAAAATCTCTTTGGGTCCTCCGGTTTGTTGCAAGAAATGTGGGCTGCCCTCTGCCTCGGACATCCACATGTTTAAAGAATGCCCCGCTCTGGAGACCTTTTGGGATGAAGTTGGTCGCTTTTTGTCAAGGATCTTGAGTTCCCCTATCCATATTGATTTGAAAAGCCAGAACCAAACCAAGAGAAAGTGACCATTTAGGTGAGTATATACAATAAATTGGTTTCTTTTGGAGAACAACTAGTACTTCTTTAAGTTATGAGTCGATGGTATTAGAGCGCCTTAAGTGCTCGCCAGTTACATTCCACAATGACATTCATTTTTGTCGCTGATCCTGCTTCAATGTAAGATTTTTTTTACCCCTTCGTTGCTTCCTTCCGCCCTCTCTTGTTGGTGCTTGCCCATCTCCCCCATCCTGCTTGACCCGCCCCACCACTACCTTCCCCATAGCTGCTGCTTTTATTTTTATCTTCTGCACAATCCGATGATATTGGATGGCTTGTTCGGTCCTCCATCTTGACATAGAGCTAACGTCAGCCAATGGTATTGGAGAGCTTTAAGTGCTCACCAGTTACATTACACATTGACATTAATTGTCATACACAGGGGGAAGTGTAAGTGACATGCCCAGAATCACAACCTGTTCAGCGACTCTGAGATTTAGGAAGAGGTGTGAGAAATAGTCTTGCAAACTATAATTGTAGTTAGCCGGCACTTATATTTTACTCTTCTGGTCCATGTTTGTTTTGCCGCTTCTATTATGCTAGAGTCTGGGAGGAAAAACAAATTTACTTGGATGGTCAATGTTATAGGTAGTCCGGGGTGGGGGTGGTACTAAAACACTTAAGACAGCTACACAGCACCAACCATGACAGAGAGAGGGGGGAGGGGCAGGGGGGGAGCAGAGGGGGGAATAAAACATTTAATAAAAGGACTTACCTGAGTGCCGCTGCCAATCGTCTTCTCCGCGCCGCAACAGGAAGCACACAGCCTCCCATAATCCCCTGGCCAATCATGACGCTGCATTACAGCTAATCAGAAAAGGCAAAGTAATCCATATTGCAGCATTCGCAAGGTAGAGTTGCCGAAAAATTAGTCAAATGATATGTGTTCTGCTTCAGACTAACAGAAATGCAGAGGGTCTGCGAAGCACTTTTGGACCAGGAGTTTTCACTCTATGCTCGCCCAGTCCCAATAATATTTGAGAAGCCTATCAGACCTAGAGACCAAACAATGAAGCACACCCAGGCGTACTTCCAGGAGGAATTACAAAAGTGTGCACTAGAACCATTCTGTGGAAAAATTACCATAAACTCAGTCCATCTGAGAAAAGGACTCACCCAGCAGCCCTTTTGATGCACAAGGTCGGGATCATGTTCACAGATCTTAAAACAGCACAAATACTGAACAGGATGTTTTTCTTTTTTTGCCTATATTACTGTTAATAGATTGTAGTCCAAATCAGATTTAGAAGAAAATGAAAGTAAAATTGCTGTTAGCTTCACTCCTGACACTTCAGCCACTAGAGCACATTCTCATTCCCACCCATAACAGGAGGTACAGTGTCCTTGAAAAAATTGAGGGACAGAAACACTGCAGCACAGTCATCAAGCACCTGAAGGAGAGTCGGTCAGGATCATAAAGTATATAAAATTCTGCTAAAGCGAGACACACATTGTTTGACAAGCTTCCTGGAGCAAGCATGTACCACAACACATATCTAGACACACTCCCAAACTAGAACACCAAACGATTTAATGGCCAGCCAGGTCGCATGAACTCTTGTGCACCAGACACACAAGAAACAAGCATTTGCAATGCAAAAGGTCTCACATTGCTCAAAGTTTGAGCTGTTTGCTTTGCTAATAATAATACAACGCCAATAGCTCAAACTTTCAGTAATGCGAGAGCTATTGCATTGTAAATGGAAAGTGGCACTCGTGCTTTAGCTTTAAACATCTTGAGCTCAAGCGTGGGTGCCATGATTGCTTCAAAAGTAAAGAAATATAATTTTTTTCCCCATTTCTTTACTTTTCAAGCAATCGCAGCCTATGCGCTTTAGCGTAAGATGTTTAAAGCTAAAGCGCAGGTGCTGCGATTGTAACAAAGTAAACCAATAGAAAAGAAAATGTTGGCCACACGCTTTTTGTCCCCATTTGTTTACATTTGTTACAATGGCAGCACCCACGCTTAGGCTTTGAACATCTCAAGCCAGAGTGCGGGTCCTGCAATTGCTTCAAAAGTAAAGAAATAGAAAAATATGCACATTTCTTTCTTCTATTCCTTTACTTGTTAAGCAATCGCAGCACCTACGCTTTAGCTTAAGATTATATGCAAATCCTGTGCACACGTGACAATTTTGTTAATGAGATCACAGAAAAAACAACAAAGTTCAATGAACAATGGAAAGATGTTGTTTTAATTCAAACGATGTCTTTCATCAGTACAAAGGGCGCCAGCCGACACGTGTTTCGTCAACAGTAGAACAACTGTGACTCTTCAGGGCACGATGAGCAATGTCACGAGAAAATAATGAAAAGCCGTCGAGATCAAAAGTAAAGCGGTCTCCCATGGGTCGGTGCACTTCGGCAGACAGTTCTTCTACCTTGCACCGTCATATACAGCCCATTGGTTTCCTGGTCGCACCGACCCATGGGAGACCGCTTTACTTTTGATCCCGACGGCTTTTCATTATTTTCTCGTGACATCGCTCATCGTGCCCTGAAGAGTCACAGTTGTTCTACTGTTGATGAAACACGTGTCGGCTGGCGCCCTTTGTACTGATGAAAGACATTGTTTGAATTAAAACAACATCTTTCCATTGTTCATTGAACTTTGTTGTTTTTTCTGTGATCTCATTAACAAAATTGTCACGTGTGCACAGGATTTGCTTATAATTGTTCTGGTATGGGCTTTTGCCCACACCTTATACAGGGGTTTTGGGTATTCCCCTGACCTGTTTGCACCGTTAAGCTTGGTTCTTCTTACTTCATCTGTCCGTTTATCTGCCTTAGCGCCATTTATCCTGTCTCCAAAACCCTCTCTGGTCCATATACTTTAGCTTAAGATGTCTAAAGCATGGGTGCCGCCATTGTATGAAAAGGATAAAAACAGGGAAAAAAAAGGCATGGGGCCACTTGGGCGAACACAATTAAACAAAAACAAAAAGAAAAGCGCGGCCACCACTATTAGTGCTGAGGCATGCCGTTCTAGTTACGTTTTTAAAAAAAGCATTGCAGGGAGAGCGTGTTCCGCCTGCAAGGCAGGAGAATGACATTTAAGAAAATAGTACTGGAGGTGATAAAAAGGTACCAAGTAGCAACACATGTAACAGGGGTTGTTCTCATGGGAGGTTACAAGAAGAGAAAAGGCGGTACTAAGGGGGGGGGCTACTAAGCCTATTGACCAATGAAAAGCCAAAATATACAAAGGACAGACAAAAAAGTTGTTCTTTAACAGTGAGAAGTGGAAAGACACAAGTAAATTGGTTAATGCTCCAGGAGTGGGACAGACACAAGACAAAGACAAGGCATGGTGTCAAATAAGAAGCAGGCAAATGAGAGTCTTTGTAAAGACAACAAATGGTAAGGAATGGGTGGGCTGCAAGCCCCTCTATGTTCTTAGTAAGCTCACAGTGACTTTCACAAACAGACAGCTGTGTTAAATGGTAGATTTCACCAAAAAACACAAGATATGGAAAGGAATAGAATATTCCTAGCCCAATTCAGCAGAACTTCAGTCATAAATGATTGTCATCTCTCACCAAAGTACCTGAAGGAATGAGAGACTTTCATGAAAACAGCACCCTTGAAGTGGGTTAAAAGACGATCCTGGAAGAAAGAAACCAAAAAAAAAAAATAGAAAGAAAGCTCTGGGGCCCAAAGTTTTTCTTAGCAGACTGACCCTGGTGCTCCTGAAAGCCAGGTCTGATGAATACCAAAGTGGACTAGTTTTGATTCTACCAAATTAATCTTTCTTTCACCACTTTACAATTACTGTGACTTTATCTTGCAGATTGTTTTGGCCCGGCTTTCTTCCTTAGTCACTGCTTAAATTTCTTTCTATCTCCCTTCTCTGCAAAGCCCTCTCTTATTCGGTATCAAAGCCCGATGATAAAAACTCCATCCATGTTCCCAGAAATGAGTACCGCTGCCCACCATGGGAAACCACTGGCACAAATTGAGCACAGTGTGCAAGCAATAAACAATCTTACAAACAATACAAGTGGCAGACACAGGATGAAGAGTCCCTTAAAGGACAAAGCAAAATACTGTTGAAATAATTGTGTTGTATTGTAATGTTTATATACCGTTTAGTACGTATGTGGGGTACTGAAGTGGTTGCCGCATAGGTATCGTGATAGGCCGTATAGGGTGTGCTGTTGGAAGGATGTTGTGCTTGTTTTGATTCAATGCAGGACATTTCTCCATGTTGTGCGTGATGACCTCTGAGGTGCTGTTATCGTGTTAAGGTAAGCAGCACTTAGCGGTATGATGAATGAAGAGGTGTGCGAGATGGGAGCGCAGGTTATGGTAGTAGTATACTTGCAGCCTTGATCAGCTCTACACATCCCTTTATGCTCTTATTGTATATTACAGTCCACCTTCATGGTTACAGCATAGGGTTGTCCATCCTGAGGTCTTATGGACCTGAGACGGCATGGGCGGAAAGGGAGCGTGTCAAAGATGTATCTGGCCAGACTTCATTACAGTCATACTTTATGTGAATGTCATTAGACGATGTTATGGAGCCGTCACAGTATGTGGGTAGCAGGGACTTAAAGGGATGGATTATGTTACTGGCCATAGGTGGGCAAGAGTCAGCAGCAGCTCGCTTCACACCTGTTCAGATGCTCAGCACAATTGTTAGATTCTGTGGACTGAGTAAGGTATTGGATTAAATAGGTGAGGCCTGTAACAGAGAAGCCTATATTTGGGTTAAGAGACCCATGAGGCACAGCGTATTATTATGCAGCCTGACTTGGTGTGCAATCAGCCGTAGGGCCACTGATTATGTAGGTATGAGTATTAACCCGGAACAAATAGGGAAGGAATCTGGGACGTATTGATCTCACCTCTAGATGAGCTTCAGATATTTTTCTAGGGCATTGGTCTGTATTGTGTGGCTGACAATGGGATGCTTTTGGTGACATTCACATTTTGTGGTTTGACAGTCGCAGATTAGTAGTTTTCATGTCGAAGTCTGGGGTTGGGCTTTACTCCCTGTGGTTTTAAGAGGACTAAAACCTGGGAGGTGGCTATATTCTGCCCCACCCCGTCTCCAGTCATGGGAAAGTGCACAAATGGAATGAGAAGAGAACACCCCTATATTTAATAATTAAGAGAAGGGGTTGATCGGGGGCAAAATAATTTCTTCCCAAAACAAGTTGTAAAGATGCAATTGTATTTTAACGTCATTTATGTATGCACAGTTATCTAAATAGTGGAAATTTAATCCAGCATGCAAATACTTTTGGAAAGGTACTATGACGGGAGAATCCCAAATGTTGGAGACGTACTACGAGAGGAAATTTACAATCCAAACATTTGTAAATCGGGTTAAAAATGCAAGGGAAGGTCAGTTAAGGTGGTTGTCAAATATGCTAATGGAAAACAAGTGACTATTTGAGACGAATAAACAATCCAGGATTGAAGAAAAAGCATTGACATAGCCAATAGGTCTCACCCTTGGGACCCCACAAGCAGTGGCGTCACTAGGGTTGGTGTCACCCGGTGCGGGTAACTCATGGTGTCACCCCCTCACGACTTACCGCATGGACCTCCTCCGCCCGAGTCCGCCAGTGGACACAGTTGGCAAATAACGGGACCATACAGAATCCTTAGTAACGTTTGTAAATGTAGGTCCTATATTTACAAAATGTGCCTGTTAACAACAGTGTGATAATGATTCATTAATCAGGTTGTACAGTGGGCTACCTGCTAGTCAACAGTTTATTGGAATTTATAATATCATAGGTATGGTACTTTTTACTGGTGTGGTGTTCCCACTATCCAGCAACACGATATATCAGTGGTCGAAGTGGGGGAAAAAAAAGTAGGGGAACTGTGGGCGAAGAATCAGAGGGCAGGAATAACCCAGGGATTGGATCAGTGGGCAGAGCCAGAGGCGTGGCCAGAATGCGCAAACATCCCAATTTTTTGTATTTGTTTGGTTTCACTGCCCAGTTTTATCAACCAATGATGACACATGATTATTTAAGGTTATAATGAGTCATTGACAGTAAAATGTGTTCACAAAGTGGGATATCCTTCTAATCACAGAATGTCCCCAAATACGATAAAATGTGGAAGCACAAGCCATTTGTCTCCAAGCCATGGAGTTTCTGTCATCAGCACTTCTCCCTTTTCCAAAACAGCAGTTCAAACATGAATGGCTTTAAAATCCTAATTTGCAAATGTTTTCTAAATAATAATGGCTCTGCCTTATTTGCCTCATAATGCAAGATCTGCTGCATGATCTGACCATTTAAACTAATAAATTGTTTGTAGCTCAAACGTATCAAAAGTTAATAAAAAATGTGACTTGTGTTGCTGCGGAGTAGAAGACCGTTAATAGCTCACTGTTCTATGTTAGGATTTTAACTTATAAACTGCAAGTAACAAAAGGATCTCTCTGACAAAAGCAGTAGCCCACTGGCCTATTTACATTATGTGCACTTTGTGATCTGCATGGTACATGTTCTTTGCAGCAGGTACATTAACCCTCTGAGCTACCTTTCCATGAGTCAAATCTTCCATTAGACAAAATTCCGATCTCTCGCTAGGAAGAACATAAATCACCAGAGTCATCATGCCATTTTTATTGTTACTGAAAATTACTGGAGGCCAGGAAGGAGGCAGCAAGCGCTTTTAAAACCATAATATACTCGCAAAAATGATGCATCCACCTAAAGTGAGCACCTGGTGCCGTCACACCGGTTGCACCGCCCTAGAGCTGGCCCTTCTCAAGGGTCCCGTGATCTCAGTGACAGGGTCACGGTTCTAGGGTGTACTGCTTCATAGGCCTGCCCGCAAGACTGGAGGTGAACTTCAGTATGAATAGTGGTGGACAAGCCTTGAAGGTTAACCTACACTTGTCATGCTAGGGTCCACCTGCTGGTGCTACGACACCGTGGCTTCTAATGTCTTGCGAAGCCTTCTAAGGTCTAGCATGAGCTAGTGCTCTCTCAGGAGAGTGGTCTGGCGGACTGGTTATTAAGGCTGAACCTGGTTCCCCAGTTCCAAATTCAGCAGCTCTGGCCATAGTGCCACATCCTCTCCCCCACTGAACACCATACTGCCCCACTGAGAAAAACTCAGACTGCCTTCAACTTCAACCCAATTGTTGCCAGCTATAAACACCTGGATGCGGCTCAATTTAAATTACGCACTGGGCAAGAGCAATATGTGGCCTACAAATAAAAGTCACAGCATCCTGGAAAAAGCAAACAATCATAGGGAACGCAAAATTTTGCAAACCATGTGAAATGTAAGCAGGAACAACATGGTTACCTTAACGCTTTTACACTCACTGTTCAGAAATCAGTGAGTGCTTTTGCCTGAAAAGTTAAGGACATGACAACAGGGCCCTGAATGGACCCATTTCAATGGCCATTGCTTATATCCTTACAAAACGTAAGCAGTATGGTAAAAAAAAGACAACATCCCTAGATACAGAGCAGCAGTACAAATTTTGTTTTTCAATCCTCACATTGCAGTACCTCCAGGATTGGTGCACTAGTTACAAGCCCAGGGAAAACAAAGCCAAGACAACAAAAATAGCGCTTCACTAGCAAACTCTGTAAAAGTGGCGCTAATGTGTTTGGGTGTGAATAAAATCAATCTGGACAGTTTACTACCACTCTGTCTTACTTTATTTAGTTATTTATTTTTCATATTTTTAAACTTTTATTCCGGATGCTGCATTTTGGAATTAAATGTCAGAAAAATACGACATTGATTTCCAGCAAAAGTGATTTTCTTTTTTGGATCCATTTCACAGGGAAGCAAAAAAGAGAAAGGAGAGGCAACAGTGCGCACTGCGCACAGGCACCTCCTCCTCCTAAAAGTTTAGGTTGCTCTGCGCACACCGGCCCTGTTGGTGTCACCCCATGTGAGGGTGTCAACCGGTGCGGTCCGCACCCCCCACACCACCATAGTGACGCCGCTGCCCACAAGTGCTCAGCCACAGGCACTGGCTCTGCCAATGTCTTTAAGCTATATTATAGAGCAGCGTGGCTGCTGTGCAGCATGTTGAAAAGTCATAACAAAAAAGTGTTCAAGATTTTTGTATGTACAACTGAATGACCCTATTATAAAAATAATTAATATAAAAAATGTCCCTTAGCTTTTTTGTCCTTGGAATGCTGGCAACATCCTCCTGCCTCCTCCATTGCATGCCCGTTACAGCTTCCCCTTGTTATGTGGGGTGGACACAAACAACGGGTGGGTGGAGGTGGGGAAACAGCACCTTGACTACAACACGAGCAGCCGAAGGACAATAGGGTAGAGTCAACAGATGCCACATTCAGAGGGGCAGACTGAGGTGGTGCTGAGTGACACTGAAGTGGTGCTGAGCAATGCTGGCTGGTGCTAAGGTGGTGCTGTACTGATGCGGAGGTGGTACTGTGCTGATGCTGTGGTGAGGTTGCGCTGGTGCTGCACTGGTGGTGGTGCACTGATGCGGAGGTGGTGCTGTGCTAATGCTGAGGAGGTGCTGTGAGGATGCCGAGATGGTGCTGTGCGGATGCTGAGGTGGTGCTGTGGTGGCACTGAGTGATGCTGTGCTGATGTTGAGGTGGTGGTGCTACACTGATGCTGAGATAGTGCACTGGTAGTGAGGTGGTGCTGTGCTGAGGCCGAGTGGTGCTGAGGTGGTGCTGTGCTGGTATTGTGGTGGTGGTGGTGCTCAGCTGCTGCCGAGTGATGCTTAGGTGGTGCTATGGTGCTGCTGCTGAAGTGGTGCTGAGTGACTATGACTGGTGCTGAAATGGTGCTGTGGGGTGTTGCACTAGTGCCGAGGTTGTGCTGATGCTGCGGTGGTGCTGTGTAATGCTGCAGTGGTGCTGAGTGATGCTGTGCTGGTGCTGAGGTGGTGGTGCTACATTGATGCTGACGTGTCGCTGCGCTGGTAGTGAAGTGGTGCTTTTGTGGTGCAGAGGTGGTGCTGTGCCAGTGCTGACGTGTCGCTGCAATAGTGCTGAGGGGCTGCTTCGCTGGGGCCGAGTGATGCTGTGCTGGTGTTGTGGTGCTCAGGTGCTGCGGAGTGAAGCTCAGTTAGTCCTGCTGAAGTGGAGCTGAGTTACACTGATGCTGAAGTGGTGCTTCTCTGATGCTGAGAGATGCTTTGGTGGTGCTGAGTTGGTGCTGCGCTGGTCTGAACTGGTGCTGCACTAATGCTGAAGTGGTGACGCGTTGGTGCTGAGTTGCTGCTGAGGTGGTGCTGCACTGATGCAGCTGTGCTGGTGCGGTGGTGGTGCTGTGCCAATACTGAGATGGTGCTGCGCGGATGCTGAAGTGGTGCTACTACACTGATGCTGAGGTAGTGCTGCGCTGGTATTTAGGTGGTGCTGCGTTGGGGCTGAGTGATGCTGAGGTGGTGCTCAGGTGCTGCTGAGTGATGCTCATGTACTGTTGCTGCTGAAGTGGTGCTGAGGGACAATGACTGCTGGTGCACTGGTGCTGAGATGGTGTTGTGTTGATGCTGCGGTGGTATTCAGATGGTACTAAGGTGGTGCTAAGATGGTGCTGTGCTGGTACTGAATGATGCTGAGGAGGTGCTGTGGTGGTGCTGAGTCATACTTAGGTGTTGGTGCTGCGCTGGTGCTCAGGTGGTGCTGAGTGATGCGGTGTTGGTGCTGTGCTGAGGTGATGCTGCGCTGATGCTCAGGTGGTGCTGAGCCGATGTTGAAGGTGGGGCTGCATTGGTGCTGAGATGGGGCTGCGCTGATGCGGATATGGTGCTGTGGTGATGTTGAGGTGGTGCTGCGCTGGTGCTGAGGTGGTGTCCTGACACCAGCAGCGGCACCCAGACACATTCAGTGTGCTTCTTAGGGATATGGAAAGGCCTCATTTTGCTTTACAGCACGGCTGGCTGCATGAAACCTCAATTCACAGACAATCCAATTCATTTAGAGCTCAAGCAGCTTACTGCCTGGGAACAGAGAGAGCTGGATTATCAAACGTGGCCATCGTACCGAGCAGCCTAGCAAGACAATTAAAGAAATCCCTTGCCGTGTAAATTTGCAAGTTGCTGAGAATTACAGAAATTCGGATTTGTTTTTTTATTTTCCCAGCTTGTGCATCTGTGTAACACATAACATCTATGCATTCTCTGTAAAAATACCAGATAGATATTTCAGTGTATGTGTGTTCAAGTACATTATTTATAATTGTTTATAGAACAGGTGATATAAACTGATTTTTTGGGCACATAAGTATTTATCACTACCGATCATTAAAAATCATATTAAAAATCTTACAATAACAAAATATTGAGTGAAAACGTATACCTTCGCAGGCTACATAGAGTCCTTTAAAGTGAGAACATGACTGGGTGATTTTATTAAGAGTGTAACCTTGCAGTTTACACAAGAACCTCTGCAAGATATTCATTTGCCCACCAAACTACTTAACAAAATATTAAAATAAGTGGCTTTAAAGTAGAGTTCTGCTGAATGTACATTAACCCTCTGAGCTATTTTAGGATGATTTAGACCGGTCACCAACCAGTGCACACTGATCTCTCCAGCAAATGCATTAATTACCAGAGATATCACACCGGCATCTCACCCCGATACCTGCTGGATGCACATGGACCTCTGCAGCAAGTGCCTTTACCTCCAAAGCTAGCTTAAAATTCAGGCCAATAAATACAGAGTAAGGAAGCTAGAAGCACTTGGCCATCTCATTTTTCAGTTACCATTTCGGGCCGAATATGTAAATAACTAGCATCTGCAATGCGATCGGTTTCACCCTTGGGACCTTATATGTATTTAGCTATGCAGCCTGGGTGCTGAAACATCTACTGTTTTTTAACATGGAGGGAAAGTAAGCACCAAGCTGCCTGACACGCCATGGAGGGAAATATTGCCTTTCAGCGGGAAATTGTATAGTCCAAAGCTCTGTTTTTAACCCCTTCAGTGCCCATGACGAGCTGGACTCGGCATGGGCCGCGGTTGCGCTGTGCCCATGACGAGTCCAGCTCGTCATAGACCCCGCCCGCTAATGCAACGGCCGGCACAGGGCGGGGAAAGGGGCGGGCACTGAAAGGGTTAATATAAAACCAGGGCCTTCGGTGGTCATATCACTGAAAATACAAGATTTGGAAAAAATATCATCTACGGGTGCTCATGGAAGACAATTTCTATGTACTGGAATCTAGAGAATGCTATAGTGATTCTGGTATTATACTGACCTCTGCTGGTCGTTTTCTATAAAGAAAGTTAAATAGAGGCAGTTGCCAGAAAAATTTAAAAAAGAAAGTCCCTCAGCAGAAAGCAGTTCTGGTATTTTACTAACCTCTACTGGTCGTTTTCTATCTAGACAGTTAAATAGAGGTAGTTGAACAAGCAGAAAGCAATTCTGGCATTTTACTGACCTCTATTGGTCGTTTTCTATCAAGACAGTTACATAGAGGCAATTGAACAGAAAGAAAAGTCCCTAAGCGGAAGCATACAAGTCCTAGGGCTGATCTCCAGAGACCACAAAGTACATACATAAATAAGTATATACTAAAGTATATACAAGTGGTCTTGAATGCTCGACCTAAAAAATAAAAACAAAATGCATGGAATGCATGTAATTCACTCTGGTTCTAATCATGCTGCTCTTCTGGACTCCTCCCTCATCAGTCTACTCCCTTATGCCATCGTTCTCAAATTATGAGTTCCTGGGGTACATTTTTTCCAATTTTTGAGCACTGATCAAAAACACATTTTCCTGACATTTGTGTAATTTTCACAATCAAACCTTCCCTTGAGAGCAACATGAGCCACAGCAAACTGCAAATCTTTTTGGGTCTGGTTGGCACCGTAGCTGTCTGCAAAATTTATTGTTAGCAATTCTTTAAAATATACATTAAAAAAGTATTCTCCGCCTCATGCTATTGGCAGTTTTGCGTAACTTTCTTCCTTCCAAGAGAGCATGTGGCTTAGTGGGCTACAGTGGCCAACTTTGAAGCTTGGGACAAACGTTGAATCTGGCGGGAGGTTCAAATATCCTGTGATTCTGGGCAAATCACTTAATCTACATGTGCCTAAAAATGAAAGCATCCTAAAAATGAATGTGTCCTTCTGTAATGCAACTGGCACTCATGTAAAGCGCTCTGACACCTTCAAACTAATTTTGTGCCATATACAACTGCAAAAAAAAGTGCCTTAATCGGAATGCACGAGGCACTCCTCTACATGTTAAAGTACACTCAGCCACAGAGCCGCCTGTCACATCTAATTCCGAAGCACATTGCTCCCAATTCCCACAGCATTGGTAAAGCCATGTGATGAACAGCATCCACAGTGAACTGGAGGAGCTCCTAGGCACAAGCTGCTGAACATTTGACACGCAACAAATGCGTGACCACAGGCGGTGCCACCACCCTCCCACCTAGAGGCCTACACCACTCAGTCAGGGTAACCACAGCATCCCAACAAAACCACGTCAGCTCTCACCTTGTATACAGTGCACCACACTGCTCCCATGAAATGACACTGCAGGGACGCTAACGCCCCACAATACTGCATGCGGGCACAAGCTCACATCAAGCATTCACCAGCCACCAGAATTCACCCCAACCGGAGTTCCCATAAGTTTGGCGCCTCCAAGCGATGCAAACAGCAAGCGCCACTGCCACACAATTCAATTACACCCCACTGAGCCCCGTTGCGGCTGCACTCCTGCCCCCATTTGTGCCCCCAGCACGGCTGTGCGGAAATCCACCCTGCCCAACTCCACGCTCATGCCTGTGCAAGCGAGGTCCAGTGGAATGCAAATGCAGCTGGTCCAGTACACAGACTTGACAACCAAACAAACTAGAAAAAAAAACTACATCAACTTCTAAACATTCGCCTTCAACTAGGAAACCGTTCGAGAGAGGAACCATTGCAAACCAGTGCCACCTGCAACCATACCCAAGCAGACCCACAGGACATGAGCACACACTGGGCGTGCCAAAGGGAATAAAAAGAGGCCAAAACACTTAAAGATGCCAACTGTTCCAGTGAGACTATGATGCACAACATCAAGAGACATGCTCCTCCTAAATGCAAAAAAAAAACATGGCAAAAAGTTCATCAGCACCGAGCACCTACAGGAATGAGGTGCGATGAATAATCCACTTGTATCCACGCAGGTAAAGGTTTCAAAGAATAAATGTTTATTCACATTAAGGAGCCCAGGTTTGTAGCCTCAATCCACCAAGGTTGCCTCAAACGTCTGCCTAGCAGCAGCTGGAGAAACCCCGTTGATGTCAGCACGAACATGGAACACAACAGCAAAAAATGAAAACATATTAGTTTACAATACAAAGGGCTCGCATGGGAGCGTGGAGAGAACAATCTATGAAAGAGCTTGCGATCAAGCAGTGAATGTCCAACTAGACGTCGAACGAACACGCGCACATTAACAAGTGCATGTCAGAGAAGCATTACTACAAGGAAGAAAAGCAGACACTGCAAACACGCTGGCTGAAACAAAAGCAAAACGATGGAGGTGGTAAACACGGACAATGAGAGGGGGCGGTAGCAAAGGCAACATGGGCAGAGCTTGGAGACTGGAGCAGATCACAGACACACGCATAGGTAATGAGAGGCCGTGGGCAAGCAAGAAATGCCACAGGACTACTTAATGCAAAACAAAATGAGTGCACAGAACAAATGATAAATAAATCCAAACGTAAAGGGCAAACGCCAGGTAAGTGAAAACCCACAAAAAGGTGGGAAAAGTTCAGCATTTCACCAATAAAATGAAAGCAATTTAGAAAGGCACATGAAACAACAAATAGAAAGCGGTGTGCATGGTCTAACCCCCATGGAGTGATTACAGCATGCCTCGCATCGCAGCGCATGCACACTGCCTCTAGGCTCAACCTAATAAACTGTCATTTTATCAACAGATGTTCAGTTAATGTTCTAAATACCGCTAACTCCAGTAACCGGAACCAGTACAAATTACCAGTATCCACTTAAAAGTGTAATTTCTACCAATGGATCTCATAAAAAAACATTATTATTTTTAGTCTATAGTGTTTTTAATAGACAGGACACCTGTTCTTTCCTGATAACTTGCGTTGGTGTAAAATGCATTTGGAAAAAAACCAAACTATTAATGAGTCTAACAAAATAAATCAGGCATCTTCCGCTTACTTTGGGAGTGTTGGAAAGTGGGGATCCAGTGAAATATGGAGGTCATCCCCCTCGACATGCCATCAATTAAGTACTATGTTTACAGCATTAGGCTTGTCACTTACAAATTATTGACATCATGTATTTAAGTCTAATTAGTTTAACTAAAGCCAACATTAAATGCATTAAAGTGCTTGGTGCGTGGCCCCCCTGGCTAGGTTTGACGGCTCCCCAGGGAGCCACGGTGCACAGTTTGGGAACCACTGGTCTAAACCATTGTTGTGCTTTATATGTCAGTTAAGTAACATTATTGCTACCTATAACATGCAGAAGTCTCTTGTTGATTGACACAACCATTCTGCATGTAACCTCAAAACTAAACATAGAGTTCCATATTTCCCACGTTAATAAAAACCATGTTGATTTTTTTTCAAAGGTTCATGCAACATATCAAGCCTTTTGCAGCGATATAGCCTAGAGTTAAAACAGAGTACTTTAAAGAACATAACAACTGCCTGGGGAAGTGTCCGAATTTAAAGGAACACACTTGCCTATTACTTTTGACAAGATTCCAAACTGGAACAAACGCTTGGGGCATTTGCTCTCTGTAGCAGCCCAAGGAGAAGATGTGTGGCCCTCTTGGAGAATAGACATCCCCAATCACATCACTCAAAGTAAAGCTTCTGCCTCAGATGTAGGGTGAGTGAGTGCTGCAGCCCGCTCCTCCCCAGTGCCACATTCGCTGTGTTTGTGTGCCAAAGCCTGTGCTTTCATGCTACAGGTGGAAAGTAGGAGATAAAAGAAAACCAATCACATAAAGTCTTCTCTTTACTTAACCCTGTAAAAACATTCAAGTCGCTGTGCTTTTACAGATGACCAGGCATGAGGTGGGAGTGAACTTAAGAGGAAGAAGCTGCACATGGGGAAACGCCATGAAAAAGCAGTCACATGCATGAGGGATCAAAGAAAAAAAAGTAGTTCCCTGATGTGAGCCATGGAAGGATATGTCATTGAACGAAATCATAGTAAAGAAGCCTTCTTACATAAACATGCAAATGAGAGTGACAAGAAAGTCAACCACTGGTAGGAAGCAAGCTGGCCCAAAGTCCTCTGTAAGTATTGGTACTGTCCACAATAGGTCTTTGACAACAGACAGCTACAACCCATCTGTAGGTGAGCCCTAAACATGAGGGCATAGTTTACAGAATGCATCATTAGAGGTTGCATAAAATGTTGTATAAAAACATCACTATGTTAAGCCGTTTAATAAATTTATTGTGATGCATTGTCATTTCTCATATGTTTACCGAATGCGACCAGGTCAAACCTCCATGATAAACCGTAGGTAGGTCACCTTCATACCCGCGTGCTCTGATGCACCTATCCCTAGTAAGCAATATTTTCTTGCTGGCACACCATATATGAGCACCCAGTGGGGGTGCTTTTCTGCTTGCACCTCTAGTGCACAGAATCCGCTCAACAAATGGCCAACACAGCCTTCACAATCCCACTAACAGTTACAGCGCTTAGAATTGGCAGGTGTGTTATGAATCGCTATATGAAAATAAATAATAATAATTAGAAAGTTAACAGTGGCAAATGTAAGTATTTATATACCAACCGCTTATTTAATTTAAATGACAATATCACAGACATGAAGTTCGGTGATTTCGGTTTTGAGCTATTATTTCAACATAACATCTACAAGACTTAAACGCCTAATAATTGGTAGTATGCATCGTTCCTGCTTTAAAATAACATAAATGTATACTTAATTAAAAAAACATGCTTTCTTTTGGCTTCTGTTACCCCTACAACTGGTCTGTAAAGCACTGTACCAACTCTTCGGTCCTGTGGAATTTCATTACAAAAATACTCATTTAAATCTAACTTGGATTGTGTGTGTAGTGCCAGAAGATTAAAATCTGAAAGAATGCAATGCACTAAACCTTTCTAGATCTGGGTTAAGTGACTTAAGGGCTTTCTCCTTTTATAAATATTGAACAGAGATTTTATCCAAGAAGACTTAGTACATTTTGGCGCATGCAATGTCCGGAAAGCTATGCAAGGATTGAAGTGCCCTGGTATAAGAGCGTAGCAATAGTAAACAAACACAACAACTTAGTAGCAACGAGCAGAATAAATGCAGAGCATTACCACAATAAAATCAAAGTTGACCTCTCAGGAATGTTGTCAAAGGAACCAAAGCAGCTCAGCTGAACAAAACTAATAATGAAATGTGTAAACACCGATACCAAATGAAAGCAGAATATTTTATTAATCTTCAAAATGTCTTATTAGGAATTGTATTTTCTTTAACTTTATTTTTAAATATTCAATAAAAAAAAATCAGATTTCCTGGCCTCAGGATAAAGGTAGTAGCAAGGAGATGAAAAATACCACCACTTTGAACTAAAACTTTTGATGACACCAAGCAAGCAAAGCGAGAGGGCACAACCCTCGCTAGAAGAGCACCGTCGTCTCTTCCATCCAAGGTTCTATCCATTCATCCTTTTGACCTTCCATCCACCCGCTGATATAGACAATTTCATCTACACATTCTGTCATCCATTAATACGGGCAGCCATTCATCAATCTTTCTTTATTTCATCCGTTGATCCACTTTCTCATCCATTCATCCTTCCACTCTATCTATCCATTCATCAATCCATCCATCTGCCATCAATCAACTTTTCCATCTATCCACTCTGCCATCCATCCACTTTGCAAGCCATTCACTTGTCTATTTAATCCACTCATCCATCCCTTTACTCTGCCGTCCTTTTACTTGTCCATCCACCTTTCCATCTCTTCACTCTACCATTCTTTCACCTGTCCACCCACCTATCCCTTCACTCATCCTATAAACTACTGATCCATCTGCTCATTTATTCATCTACCCACTCATCCATACATCCTTTCACCATTCCTTCCATTCAATATACCTTCCATCTTTCCCTTTTCTCTTTACCCATCTTGTGTTCTTCGTTGACCCGGATTACTCTTGTTTTGATGCTGTATTCCTTTACAGACGTATTTATCAGCTTTTGTCTGCCGAGTAGCACACAGAAGAGGACCTTTAAAACAAAAAACGCACCCCCCACTTAAGCTGCTAAAGCGGAGGGGTTCACTATGCCTCTGCTCGGGATACTTTTGTGGCTGTTCTCAAGGCACCAGACACTGAGGCTCAAACCATCTCAGTTGAGAAGGCCATTGAAAAATAGGTTAATTGTTATATTTGCTGCTGGGACGGAAAAGTTCTCCACATGGTAATAGACGTGCACCCCTGCCTCGAGTGCCCAACTGTACTGATGTCTGGATCCCGAATGCGTTTTCTTTTTGTTATAGGCAAATAAGTATCAGGCCGGTCTCACAGATAGCTGTCTTTTTGGTCCGGAAAGGGTGCCCAAAGCACTACCCTCATAGTGGTATAACGCTATTGCCTCCACAAGGAGTTAAGCAGCATGAGCGGAGTGATGGCAGCATACCCTGTAGTTATCAGTAGGAGTGAACAGGTCCTTTTTAACCTGTTACTGGAGTGGGGTCTACAGGCTCACTCACTTTTAAAGGTGCCCTACTGTGTGCTTAACTCACCCTTTTGTACATCAGGTTAGTGTGAAGTGCTGCACAGCGCAGAGGTGGTGTATCTGCATTGGGTGTATGTGTGCCTGGGAAGGGTACAATACCGGGATACTGCAGTATTGAGCTGTGCATGTAGAGTGAATGCATGTGCTGGATGTATATATGCCTATGAGAGGTACACTACCCGAAGGATGTAGTGCTGTGCAGGAGTGCATGTGCTTGGTTTATGAGTACTTGTGAGTGGTACAATACATGAAGGATACAGTGCGTGCAGGCTAAATTAATATGCTGGATGTTCTAGTTTGTTATATATAGTTTCTATATCGCTCGAATACCAGGAGGCGTCTTGGTGCTGACTTAGATTACTGGTGCTGGATGTGGTCCTACAGATAGGAAACTATAGGGATTTGTATGGCCAGGTCTTTAATAATTTCCTAAAGCCTAGTATATTGGGGGCTTCTTTGATGTACAAAGGGAGGATGTTCTAGGCTTTTGTGGCTCCCAGTACAATGCTCTTTCCTCCCCAGGTTGCCCACTTGAACCTGGAAGGCACCACAAGTTTGGCTGCGGCTGAACATAAGGTCCTGCCTGGAGTATATCGTACAAAACTCTGTTAAAAGAAAAAAGGGCCCTGACCATGGGATGCTTTGTAGGCGATGCAGAGTACGTCAAAAGTCATTCTGGGTCAAATGGGGAGCCAATGCAATTGTCTTATAGCATTTGAGACGGAGTGATATTTGTGGATCTTATACAGAATCCTAGCAGTTGCATTCTGAAGAGTATGTAATCCATTTAACATTTCGTTGGCAGAGAAAAATAGGCCATTACAGTAGTCCAATTTCGTCACAATCAGGGATGTCACAAGAGTTTTAGGGAGAGGACAAGGGATGAAAGGTAGTATCTTTTTAATGGTCCTCAAGGTATAAAAGGTGGATTGGGTCACTGAACTAATGTGACCTGAGAAAAACAATCTATCATCCATCAACACTCCCTGCAAACCTTCTTTATCGGGGATGGTAGAGGGCCCAAGCCCTGTGCCCAGCATGATGGGGTCCAAAAAAAGGTGTGACCCCCAAACAGTAATACTTCCGTCTTTGCAGAGTTAAGCTTAAAACAGTTCCTATCTATCCATAGTTTGACGACCACTATACAGCTACTGAACCTGGGGCCAGTTTTGTAATCGTACTTTGCAACTGAGACGACAATCTGAGTGTCATCTGCATAGGACATTAAAGAGAATCCAGTTTTTTTATTAGGAGGTCGGCTAGTGGGGAGACATATGTATTAAAAAGGGTTGGGCTGAGCGCGAATACCTGTGGGACCCTACACAGAAGTGAGAAGGTGTCGGAGGAAAAAGAGCCCATACTGACAGACTGCTCAAGGTCCTGGAGAAATGATATCAGTAATGTCCAGGCTGTGCCTGTGATCCCGGGAGGCTACAAGGAAGGGGCCTGGGCACATGTGTGCCTGTGATTGGTACAGTACACAGAGGATACAATACTGTGCAGTGCGTTTATGCTGTATACATGCACTTAGTGTATATGTGCCTGTGAATGGCACCATACATGAAGGGCTGTGGGTTCCGTTTTGGGAGACTCAGGTCCGCATGGTGAAACATGGAGAGGAGGTAGAGAGATCCCTCCAGACATATTTGTGTATTGCTGCTTTCCTGTAAGCTGGGTGGGACACATTCTGGGGAGGGGAGGACCCCAGGCCTCCCCTGTGCACTTCAAAGGGTGCTCTTTGATTCAGTCAGTGGTCACAAGGAAGGGGCCTGGGCACATCTCAGGAAGGAGATGGGGCTGACAGGAGAATCATACAGAGTAGAGCTGGGGGCCCTGGGCTAACCTTTTGAGGCACACAGCACTCAAGGACTCAGACCCTAAATCACATTTAGTGTCTGGAAGTGGACTATAAGAAGGGAAGTTTCAGACCCCGTACATTGTCATCTGCCAAGCAGCCAGACAGGCTGTGTGAGAAGAACCTCTTTAAGACTTCTGCCTGTGACCAGGGCTGGGGGCCAAGTTCAGATAGTCTCCCTGCTGGATGAGGGGTCATCCCCTAGGGAATTCAAGGCAACCCTCCCTGGAGCCTGGATCACCAGAATCTGCCCGCTTGCCAAACCCAGTGTGGCCTGTGAGGAAGAGACCACCATTGGCCGGAGCTAGGTCCAGTGGGAAGCCCTGTTGAGCTGACTCCCTGTGCCAGTTGTGACGAAACGGCTTCTGCATCGATCAGGTCTTCGCCCATGGGGGAGGGCCACTGTGAAAATAGCTGTGAAAGACTGCTATGCGGTAAGGGCTGAATCCTTGTGCAATATTGGGGCAACAAAGCTGTATGCCGGGAGGGGCTACCATGTGAAAGACTGCCATGCAGAAAGGGCCGAAGCGTTGTGTGGTAGCGTGGCGGTGACCCTGCATGCTAGGCGGGGCCACCGTGCAGAACTTCACTGTGCTGACCGAGCCAGAACCCATGGATAGTGAGCTCCTGTGATCAGTATGTCGGAGAGTGGCAGGTTCTTACCTCCACCCAAAGAAGGGAGGATGCCATGGGAGCCCCCATGCACCTTCATTCAGGCAAGGGACAGAATTGTCGAAGCCACCACCCATCGAGAGCCAAGCGAACACCTAACCCGCAGGAGTTGTTAAGGCCTCCAGGCGCTTCAGGAACGCAACCAGGAGCAAGGGACTCTGCACCCGCTAAGTGCAGCCGGCTTACCTGAGCTGGTCTGCAGCTGCAGTGAGTGCCTGCAGACGGGGCACACTCCTAAACTCCGAAAACTACTGGTAAGACTTGTTTTGGGCCTGTTGGCCCCAGGGGAACCTGCTGGTAATTAAAATGCAACAGTGCTGTAACACTATTGACTTTTAGAGTCGTAGTATACTCTTGAGGCTCAGACTACTAGTGGGGTATACCTTGGATATTTCCAGTAGTGAATGGGGAATAACCAAGATCACTAACGTAAGGAGTAAGTGGGATAGGGAACCGCCAAAGAAACGCTAGAGCAGCGACCGCAAGGGTGGCTGTGCAATTGTTTGTGGATGTCGTATTATTCCATAGTGTAGCGAGCAATAGAAATAAAATACTAATCAGAAAAGTGAGTATTTGGCCGAACAATGATTTATTGATGCTGCTGCATGCATGTTGAATGTAGAGCCCGTGTTCAGTAATCTGTAACCACTTCTTCCTGAGGAAGCCTTGGACTGCTGGGGCCATGCCATCCTGAGAGTCAAGTGGAAGGTAATGCTTGGCCCAATGGCACCGTAATAATAGGTCAGGCTCAGTGACATGAGAAATAAAAGGCCTCAACTCCCACGGTTGGGCCCAGTAGCCCCTAAATGCCCTGTGGCCCCTCTGAAAGGGCTTCTGACATTTACTTCTGACTTTGAAGACCATGCCTAGAAAAGGTATATAAGGTACTGGTAGAAAAGTGAGGTTACCCATACTGATAGCTTGAGGGAAGGAGAGCTGAATCATGGAGTTCTGACTTTGAGCTTGAAGGCACTGTAAGTGAAGCAGGGAGGCATGACAACTTTGTGAATTAGATTATAATTAGGCTTTCCTGTTTTCAGTTTCTATTTTTGGTAAATTCTGGTGGTGTTTTTTCAGTGTTTTACAGTGATTTCAATACCTCAAAAAAAAGTGCTTTTCAGTGTTTACTCATTTTCGCGCCATAAAAAACAACTGAAAGAGCGTGGCTTATGGAACGCTTTGCTTTTATTATTGCTTTCTCTCTTCATTGATGCATGGTATATAGACAGTGTACGTACAGTGTATATGAAGTCCAAATACATTTTTACAAGTCGAACTTATTGTAGTACGCCATACAATATTTCTTCAGTGAGTCTTTGGTCATTCGTGCTCTCTTTCCTTCCATTGTAAACTTTTATTTGTGAAAAGGTCCTCTCGACATTGGCACTTGAAACTTGCAACGCCAAAACAGCCAGTACACAATTTGCCAACTCTGGCCACTGATGTAGCTTTCCATGCCAATACTGATGCACCTGAAGGTTGACATTCTCTGGGACAGGTTCTGCAACATGCGTTGAACTGGGTGCATACTTTAACTTTAGCTTTAAACAAGGATTCTGAAGGGATTAGCAATCAATATGGATTCAGAAGGGACTTGGTGACGGCCTTATCCCCTTTTAGGATGGCCCATGTGGACAGGCCAACGAAATCTTTGTTTGGCGTGACGTTGCACATCAGAGGAGGAGCCCTAAAAGAATGCGCAACACATGCGGGTACAGATATAGCACAACCCCTGGCTGTCTTGGGCACCAGCACCTTCTGGACGGGCTGTTTTTGGTTTTACTGGTATAGACAAACTTAGAGTGAGGTGCGTGCATCCCTTTGTGAATACGTAACTTACTTAAAGGAAGCTGTCCGGCCAGCTAAGCAGTCTATAAACCCAGGCAAAGCGTTCACCCTGCGCGCACGCTGTACAGAACACATACAGTGCACATAGTGAATGTGGATGCCATAGGGAAGTTGGAGGCCACAATTAGTGTAAAGCACATAAAAAAGGCAGAAAAAAATTGGGAAAGGGTCAGATCGTACATCACCTCGACCCATGACCAACACCGACAATGTATGGATGGGTGAAACCAGCTCGTATGTACCGTGCACCTGATTACCGCCTACTCACCAGCAGGGATTAGTTGTAAGGCACACCTGCCTCCTGGATTCCTTTTCATTATTCAGGATGGGGCTGCTGCCGGCCTGGACCCCACAAACACAAAGACAGCGTTCATTGCTCTGAGCTTTTGGGACAGTTCAAAGCTCCGAGATCACAGTCAACCAAACACACGGGAATGTCCCTCTCGCACTGGCGACGGTTACCAATGCAACACGATTTTTAACATTTATACCAACTCTCTCACTGACAGATTTGGCTCTGCTTAAGATCAACCTGTTTTACACGGGCTGTTAATAGCACAATTCACGCTGCGTTTTCAATTTGACTCCTTTTCACTTTCCTTGCTTTTAATCGCTAGACAGGTAATTAGAATAAGATATCTGCGTGTTGCTAGAAATTATGCATTTGTGTTGTTTGCCTTTGATATTAAAATCATAGCCCATTGACTTTTACACTATACAAATAGCTGCAACAGATAAAGCCATGCTTCAGTAAATGGGCTACTAATCTGTGAAGTAAAAAGATACTTAAGTATCGGTCTGGGAAAAAGCATGGCTGTTAAAGTTGTAACAAGGGTCTTCTTACTTGGAAAACGATTTTTACAAACTATTGGCATCGGGAATCCACTGCATGCACTGGATGGCACTCCAAACCCCGAAGAGCACTGCATGGCAAACTGAAAACAAGCTGCTTGATTTCGGAGTGCCGTAGGCCGCCTCGGGTGCACTTGTTTTAATGTGCCTTGCTTTTTGTCTATTAAACAAAGGTCTGCTGTTTATAAGTTTAGTGCTTACTTTCCCACCATGTTAAAGAACAGTATATGTTTCAGCACCCAGGCTAATGTGCTGCATAGCTAAATACATATAAGGTCCCAAAGGCGAGACCGATTGCATTGCAAAAGCTTGTTTTACAGGTTTACGAATGCTACAATCACCAATACAACATTAGAGCTGCTTTCTTTGTGAACAGATTACACATCAAAATATCCAAAAGTTACTCGCTGTCTTCCCAAAGACTAAATGACAGTGCTTGAAATAAGTTGCAGGGCTCAACTGCATAAATCTTACAAGTCATATTTGCCTGTGTTTTTGACTACGTTAAAATCCAAGTTGCCTATACGACCCCCGCACAAATGTCCTAGGTGTTGCTGAACCCTACAATTCACTCCCGGAGTGATAATTTCCTTCTCCTGCAGCCACCTCTTCTGGTCGTCTTCAGTTCAGACCCTTAATGTTGTCAGAGTGCACATCTGTCATGCCACAACTATGTCACTGATCACCACTCTTAGACAAGCTCTTGGCATGTTCCCAGTTTAACTAATTCTTGCCAGATTACCCCCACCTTTTTTAACAAACCGCGTACATTTCTCAGTGACCGTGGACTTGCACAAGTTGAGAAGAATTTAAGTAGCTCTAAACAGAAGACTGCATGTATTGGGAGGGCTTTTTATGAAAATTAAAACTAAAATTAAAACTAAACTCTTAAATTTTAAATTCGAGGTGTGTGAAGTTTTGTGAAAATGACAAACTTTGAAATCTCACATATTTGCGTAATTTGTTACCTTTGTAAACTCTGCAAACTTGCAACAGCTGGCGGAAATGTCTGTCCAACAAAAGTTTTTTTAACCCCTTCGACGCTGCGAAGGGGTTAACCCCTTCTGCTCCATACATTGTTCGCTGTACAATCACCTCCTTGGGTGACATCCCTCGCTCTAGTGACATTCCTTTAACTCCTCGTGAAACATCCCTCTCTGTAGACATTCCTTTCCCTACGCATGAAACATCCCTCTATCTAGTGACATTCCTTCCCTCCTTGAGTGACATCCCTCTCTCTAGTGACATTCATTCCCTTCTTGAGTGACATCCCTCTCTACTGACATTCCCTCCCTCCTCGGGGGACGTCCCTCTCTCTAGTGATATGCATTCCCTTCTTGAGTGACATCCCTCTCTCTAGTGACATTCCCTCCCTCCCTTCATCTTTATAACACAATCTCTTCTGTGACATTCCTTCTTTCGTTGAGTGATATCAGTCCCTCCCCAATAGCGCCCCCTTGTTCCTTGTGTCACAAACTCCCCTGGTAACATTTGTCACTCAGTCCCCTAATGATACCCCCTCCTCATGCTTTAAGTGACATTCCTCTCCCTCGTGACATTCCTGTTTCCACCACAGCCCTCTCATCCACATGTGCACAGTCTTCCTTCCTCTAGTAACACTCCCTCCCTACTGGTGTCACGTCCCTCTGTCTCCCAGACGCCCCCTTCCTGCACACCGCCTTTGTCACATTCTCCTCCTCTCTCTGACACTGCCCCTCATTCCTCCTTGTAGCGCACGGAAGACAATGTTTGTAGCGTTGGTCTGCCATGTTCTTCATTCATTCATTCATTCACTAACTCATAGCCACGAGCTTGTGCGTGGCCCCCGTGAACAGGGTGGGGGGGAAGGAGAGTACATTATTGCACTTTTCACCATTACCCTCGCGGTGGTGAATGAATCTTTGACTCCCAGCCTCTGTGTGCTCGCTGACATCTCCCGCCTGTGCGCGCTCTTGGTGTGACTCCATCGACAATGGGACACCCCTAGACCGGAGCAGCTGCATCACATGTACCGCGCTTCTCTGCCTCACGATGTCAAGTGCACTCGTGCTCCTAGGCGACTATTGTTTCAGTGCACGAAGGAAGAGGCAAAGGCCAGGATCACACGTTGTCGAGGAGCCAGGATTAGAATCCAGCTACCCTAAACCTACGACTGGCCATCTAACCACTACACAGCGCCTACAACAATTAACCTGTGCTTCCAAGCGATTTCAGAGGTAGCCTCGTTAAGTAAATGGTCTTTTTAAAGACCTGTGAAATACTCGGGGGCGGCCGCAGTAAAATAGACGGCAGACAACAACTGCTCCTCCACCCCCGGCACGTGAGCCAGGCAGGGGGCCTGGTGTTGCTCTGGCCCTCGGGCCATTCACACCTGGCTCCCCATGTGCAGAAGCAGCGTTTTCCCCTAACACCTCCGCACCAGGTCACCACAGGCAGGCCAATGGTTTCTAATGCTTTGGCTCCATCAAGTGGCCAAGAGGCGCAACAACTATGAAAATCAGTGACACTCAGTTTAAACCGGGTGAGCCGATTTTCATCCGGTAGGGTACTGTCGGGTAGAGTCGGTTTTAACTGATTTCCGTCAGCCTAATTATAATTTGAATTTAGTCACCATGCTGTTACAAGGCTGGCCACAAAAAAATTAGGTAATACTAGTAGAATAGAAATGTGTGATTAATTAGGATTGGGACATATCTAACGTGTCCCCTAATCTGTATAACTATTCCTGAGATGTTTGTCATAATTACAATAATTCTAATACACATGATTTGTTGAAAAATTTACAATAAACATTTTGTGAAATAATAATTGTGTATGAATACCACCTATGAATGAGAGATTCTCGGACAGGGTTGTCCGACTCTAAACACTGCTCTCCACTGCAGCCTAACTCAGTGGACTGTAGTGAGGTACACCTGCCAGGGGATCTACTGACTGTGACCCAATAAACTGGAGGTAACACAACATTCTGGTCAATAACTTTGAATTGATGGTTTAGAGCATGTGGCAGCATCCAGCCAGGGGAAGGAGTCTGTTCTTATAAATAAAGCACAATGTGACAGAACAGATCAAAACAGCATCTATATTTGAAACCATTAGCTGCATTTTGTTGACCTTTAAGGCCAGTGTGGAACTAGCCTGTGGATCTGTTATATAGTTCACTCATCATTCGGATTAGATGATTCAGTAGGACTAGAAATTATGTTTAATGTATTAAGGGGAGAGGTGTGGCGCAGCGGCCAGAGCTTCTGACTTGGGAGCATGGGGGTTCACGGTTCAATCGCCAACGGCAGCTCAGTTTCATGCGACTCTGGGCAATAGCTCACTTAATCTCCCCGACGGCCCCCTGCGCCTTGAAACTCTTAACGGGGTGATATGTCTGCGCTTTACAAATAGGAATTATTATTATAAGTTTTAATCATCTAATGTCTGTTTAAAGGTGATGAAGAGAAGACCCATATTCAGGTGGCCATATTTCTCCACGTCCATGACTCATCCTCTAGCTAGAGCACCAATCAGGAGACCAGTTTTAACAGTGGTTGCATTGGCATGCTTTGCTCCATAGTCGGTGAGTATACCCAAGATGGGGGAATGGGAGGATACAAAGTGACTGGAATCAGCTGGTGAATGGCAGTTATGCCCCAGTGTTATTGAGCTTTTGGTGACCATCATTTTAAGAACGTAGACATTGGAAGCAACAAAGTCACGGTCTGCTTATTTCCACTACAACAAGAAACTGCAAATCACCAAGCTTGTTCTTGTAAAGCTGATGGCCATTTTAGAAAGGAGTGACCACACACAACTAACATAGTCAACACATGTAATGGAATTACCATTTGAAATCAGAAACTGAAGAGAAATGTCAGTAATCTAGGAAATTAAATACGAGGTATTCATGACCAAATAGTAAACCACCTACAATTGGAACTACTATGATCCCAATATGACTTTTTGCATTTCATGGGTATCTGTGCTACGAATGCCTCCTTTGCTACACTGCACATCTGTTTGAGGATGGTCTGACAATGAAGGACTCCATCCTGTTTAGCGGTTCATTTATCTGAGCAGACCTTGCCTATCATACAACACATACAGGGACAATGAGTGACAATGAGTAAATGCAGGAAAACACAAATTTTTATCACAGAGTGTGTAATTAATAATAAAGAAATTCAGTAAATTAGTGTTTTCTGTACTAGTTGCTGTAATGAAGGTGATGCAATGTGTCAAAGGATATAGTCCTCAAACTGGCAACCAGAAGTATTTCCATAAATAATAAAGACTACAACTTTACGGACAGCACAAACAAAGATTCCTTTAAACGTTAAATTATCAAGCATGCTAGGAGAATCACCAATGTGTAAGAAAATCACGAAATCAAAAACACTAGAGAGGCACCTTAAAGTCCCCAATTTTTAGCATTTCGTCTCCTAAAGGAGGGTAAAGAATTCTACCTGGAGGCAATGTCAGGTCCTGGTCCTGTCCCTTCCCTCCACCTTCTGCCTTGCATTCTTCAGTCTCAGCTCAAGAAGATGAAGTGTGGAGGGAGGGTGGGGGAGGAAGGAGGCACTCACCTTTGAGATACTAGTTTATTCACCGGTCCCAAGTGTTGGTGAGGAGGGCACATATAGTGTCAAGGTCATGGCTGTTAAAATGGCCTTGCCAAAGGGGCATGACCCTCAAGATATGTCTTTCGCCAAGTGCCTCAAACCCCATAGTATCTATTTCAGAAGCCATTTTCAGCTCTTGCTTGTAAAAACGAAAAACAGCCACATGTATTTGCTCACAATCAAGGGGATTTAATGAAGTAGATGATGCTGCAGAAACGCTCACTTTCTGAGAACGTACTTCTAAAGATTTTTGGCTCAGACTATTAAAAAGAACAGGCTGTGGTAAACCGGACCTAAAAGCTACCAAATGCTCACCAAACACACAATTGATGATTCAAACCTAGACCAGAGAGAGGTGCAACACCTGAGCAGGCCAACTTTTATGATGTAACTTGGAGAGCCGACTGAGTTTGGTGTATGTTACTGGAATCTGCATTAGCTGAATGACAAATATAGCAAGGTGCAGATCTAGATTTAGTTAGAAGTCAATCCAGCAACAGAATGATTTGATAAATGTCTACAAATAATTTAAAAGAATTTACCACCCGGCAACTACTATGACATAAATCCACCCATAATGTGGTTCCCAACACCAGGAATGGCATCTTGCAAGTCAAAGCAAGAAAAGGGCTACTAGGTCAGATTGCAGGGAAGAATTACTTGAGATCATCTTGACGGTTACTGTTGAGTGAAAGCTCACTCTTCTCAACGATTCTGCCTACATAAAATGTGAGATCTGTGTACCATTACGGAATGCCACACTCCAGACAGCACACTCGAGACAGAGAACATGACAGACACAATGGCCTGCTGCTCATTTATTATACTGAATAATTAACAAAAATTATTAGAAAGTACCTCTGACTTTCAAATGGGAATGACTGCCTAAAATCACAATACATTTACAAATTACATTAGTTGCAATACCTGCCACAAAAAAACCTATATTGAGGTTCCTGGTGGATATCAGGGCCTTAAAGATTGACTAACTCAGCAGAAAATACTCAACTGCCAACAAGGCTAATGCTGCAATTCCCCTCCCCCGAAAGAGATATGTAATGACACATTTCATCTTAGAAACAGGACTAAGGCTGTTTCTGGTCTTTTTCTTGGAATGAGAAAGTAATTTGAGATGGAGTAAAGGACACACACAAGGCGCACTGGAGGCGAGAACTATAGGTAACTTTGGAGCACACAAGTGACATTGGTCAAAAGATGGTTGCAGGCTTCGGTAAATGAGGGAGCAGGTTTTAAGAATACAGTCCCTAAGCGAACAGAGACATATAAAAAAAGAATGTTAACTTTATGCTAGGGTTGGACTGTTTATGGGTAAAAGAATACAATTAAATCGAAAAATAATGGTTTCTTATTAAAAACTTTTATTAAGGCGCATTTTCAAGTACATTTCATTAAGTGCATAGCACTTTGAGTGTCAGTTAAACATCTGCAAAGAGAGGCCTCTTCATATTTCGAGAAGTAAACTGATTTTTCAATTTCATTCCTTAAACACAAATTCCTCCCTTGTTCATATTAGTGTTCTGGAGCATGTCCCACGATAGTTGTATTGATAGTTGACATTTGACAGCTTAAACTAACAATGGGAAAACCTAGTAAGTTTGAACTCTCACCGATTAAACCACTGGTACAGCTGTAATATCACTAATAAGTCGCCTCGAAGCCCCATGACAGTCATAATACTCAAGAATGAATTGTCTGTTCTTAATTTACATGTGGATAAACACATCAATAAAATGGTACTGGTTGTTCTATGAATGCAAGCCGCAGTCTAGCACACTCCTAAACCTAGTTTACTTTAATATGACCTACATAGTTAAAATGACATTGTTTGCTCTAGCACTCATGTCTGCGTAAAATGGCACCATCAGAGGTATCCGTGCACTCACTGTAGATGAATGAAATCTCCAACATTCTTCCCAACATAAGGTGTACGAGTTGGAAGAGGCTCTAATACTCCATACAACACTCAATAGCATTTCATTGGTCTCTACTAAAATACCCTTTTTGCTGAATATCAGCATCTACATTAGTATCACTACCTAATAGCTATATTTAATTACACCATCAAACATTTTTGGTAAAATAGCACTGCTTAAATAAGCAGGGTACACAAAACATAGCTTGTACGATAGAAGAAAAAGAAATTGCCTGAAAAAAGATGTAGCGATGTAGAGAATAACAACAAAAAGGTAATTTCCAGCAAAACAATCATATACTGACAGAGAAAAGTTTAACTTGGTATTTTTCAACTGCAATGAAATATAAATGTACCCTCTCCTATAGCCCATTTAGCAGCATGAAATACATGTACAAATTGATCCCTTACATGGAAATATATATTCCTAAATGTCCTGGTACCGAAATTCACAACAATCTAATAATGTTGCCCAAAAATGGATATCTGGGCACTTGGATAAAGAACCATCAACACCCTCATTCCTTTGTTTTTATCTTAACAATCTTACGGCAAAGAAAACGTTTAATATTTTTTGCAGAATCCAAGTCAACATATTGTTTCTCATGTAAAATAAAGATTCAATGCATAAAGAATAATTCAGGTGTTGCGCATGCTTGTTACCTCTAGACTGACAAAGTGTTCCTTTTCCAGGACACGGTGAGAATGAAGATCAAAACAATCTTTTTAGAACTATTAAAACAGAGACCTACATCTACAGTGTTAGAAACACAAGACAAAATCTCCAACACTTAGACGTATCTCAGAAAAATCAATCAGATGTCAGTGGTGGTAAAGATAGGGCACCTGTAAAGCAAATGCTCTGGAGAGAACTTCAAATTGGTTTCTACAATAAACTATAAATGTATACCATTGGCAACAAGCAATGGTAACACCCTTTTAGGCTAGGCCTACTGTGAGGGAACAAGCCGGAGTGCGAGAAAACATTATGGTAGCCTTAGCACAGATGTGCTAAATTGCTGTGCCACAAGACTAAAATGTTTGAAGAACCATGCTACTATGATGCTTTACAACATTCTCAAAAGGTATGAATTACATTTTCACCTCAAGACATCCCCAGGGACGTTTTAGAATGCCGGCTTGGAGAGTTTGCTAGTTTAGCCATAGGGTGAGTTCTCTGAAAATAGGTCAGTTTCTTTTGCAATGAGGATAAGTGAAAGAAAAAAAAAACCTAGGACAATACAATATTTTTTAGCACTGCGGCTCCTAACAGACGTTGTTCACACCTTAGCAACAATTTCAAAAAATGTTGAAGTATTGCTTATTTTTTAAATATTACTCATTTTACATGTTGCAGATATTTCAAGTGGTAAGTGAAATTCGTTTATATTTGAAGCACAAATACTTTATAGAAGAGAATATCTGCTTTTCAAAAAGTCTGAGAATTTTTCAAACATCTGTTTAAACAACAGATCACCTAGTAGAATGACTATTTCAGTATTTAGAGAAACAAACATTGCAGCAGCATTGGCACTTTCCTGGACAGCTGGGATTGCTTCGTGTAGAAACCTTTCCTGGTCATCAATCTTGGGAGGAGTTTTACACGACAAGAGGAAAGTCAAAATAAAAATAAACATGAACAAGTTCTCTCAGATTGTCTGGATTCTAATGCACATTTTCGCCTGCCAGGCCTCATTTAAGTTCTAAATAAGTGGAATAAAATGGAAAACTACAACAGTGATGTATGCAATGCATACGCCAAGTTTACGGACTACTGTCTAAAAATATACCATGAGAATGACTAGCAGTAAATTTGTATGCAACGCTTTTCAAAGAAACAAAAACAGGCGTATTTAATTCACATGGTATTCATTTAATCACATTGATTAGGAGAAACTCTGCTTTTTAGTTAAAACAACTTCGTTCAAATTAGAAATCTTTGAGTGATAAAAAATATACCCCTAAAAACAGTCAGCAGTTCAATGTTAACATTCCTCTGCCAGGCAGGTTTTGATCATTCCACATGATTAGTCCCCTTCGAAACCGCTTCATCAACTTATCAAGGCTCCCAGCAAGACAGTGAGAAACAGTAACCATACCATGACCTATAAAGTATGACAGCCCTACAAAGAATAAATTAGTCAACATCTATACAATTTTGTTGAAAGGTTATTGACATGTTTCACCAGGACAGGATAACACTGGAGATGCTAGCATAGTCAGCTTCAAAGAGGTACGCTTTAATCCCAGGATGTTCGTGGATGTGCACATCTTCATTTGAGGTCCAGAAGCATGGACGCAGGGTTTTCCAAGTAGGATTTCCACAAATTGGAGAAGCGGGCCATGGTGGCTCCATCAATAATTCTATGGTCAGCTGACCAGCTCACATTTAGGATTTGTGCCCTAATTACTTCACCCTTAGCGTTAAATCGAGGCAAAACCTGGTGAAAAAGGAAAACACAGTAAGTAAATGAAAGAGAATAAAATAATATCAACATTAAGATTTATTTTTTAATTGAAACTTCTGTTTTAGTTCTTCCACAGAAGATGCAGGATAAATTAATTTTTTGAAAACAGTTTTAGATTAACTCTTCCTGTAATGAAGGGTTGCGGTAACTCAACCAAGAAAATGAGGGAGATAATTTGAACTATCCATTATGATTACGACAGAGTTTTCTTCTTATAGACAGAGAGTGACTGGTCAGAGAGGAACATAGCCTTACAGCTCAGTGTCAATGTCCTTCCTCCATAGTTTCAAGTAAAAGTTAATGTAAACAAACCAAACCAGTAGCTTGTTTGAAAAAATAGCATTGTGCAACCACTAGAACCTGTAGTTCAGTTGGCCGAAATGTGAACTTCTTTACACATGTATTTGTTAATGACCCACTGAAGTAATACACATGTATTCGTTAACGACCCACTGAAGTAAAAAAGGAAAACTAAGTTGGCTTGGCCAAAACACAATTCCTAAGTTGCTTCTTTCAAGAGGAGAGTACAGTACACTTCCTGCCAGATTTCTTCAATAAAAATTAAAAAGCTAAAATAAATGTAAGTCATTTTGAATACTGAATCACATGCAGTGTTACACAGCAGTTTGCAACAGAAAGAGCAAACTCCCAATTGTGTTCTGCGTCAGTAGTAACCCTTCAGGTCAAACATTTTCAAACTCACTACACCCTGAAGTCTGATCCCTTAATAACGAAGAGAACAGCAGCCAAAATACGCAAAGGAGAGGAAACGCAGGGATGACCAGGGACCAACAGTACAGAAGTAGTCACAGATTGTTTGGCTACTATTAGGGCTCCACGTGAAAACAAGTTTTTTTTGCTCGGGCAATCCACTCTAGGTTTAACAAGGTGCAGAAGGGTAGCTTTAACTGCCTAATGTGTCCAACTCTTTTTTTGTGTGCCGAAGGGCCCTTTTCCTGGTCTGTGTGTTTGAGTGCAATTGGTGAATCCAGGCTCCTTATTCTTCCGCCATATTGCTTTAATGGAAAGATAGTCACTAAAGTCGGCAAACTGCAGTACTACTATCACACTCTCGTCACCTCCAGGTTTAAACCTTCTCATAGGGACTGTGCAGCACAGGAACACCAAGGAAGTGTACGACAGGACATCAGTAAGCAGAATTACACCTGCCATTTCGTCATGTATCGCAGAAGTTAGAAATATTAGGGAGATAACCAGGAGGCTCAGCTGGGTTACTCTCCTAATGTTATAGTGCAACCAATCATAGCACACCCATCTTTACAGGGACATTCCAAGCATTTCCAAGACAAAAAAACCTGTCCATTATATATCCTATACAGATAGATCCACCTGAAACAGCGGTGCCTATCGAGATAACTCTTCCGTCTGGCTGTCCTGACAGCAACTATGAATTAAATACATAAAACATGGATGTTATGAATTACTATGTCGCTATGTCAGAGATCAAATTAGGATGGCCGGTTTCCAAAACTACAGTTAGTTGAATGTTAGTAAAACAAATGCAGTCTCCAAATTTAAGGCCAGGTGTACACGTGATAGGAATGTCTTGATATTAGACTAAGGAGACTTTGGCTGAATGAGCTAAACTACTAAGATAGGGGAAAGCAAGGTCCGAAGGATAAGAAGTAATATTTCAAGGCACAGTGGTTCAATCCTTAAAACAATAAGTCACAATACCAATCGCATATAAAGAAGAATGTTGTCACATTCCCTGACGTAAGTTCCAAGACAATGCATAGGCAAATTGATTAAGGTGAATGTTTACAAATTGCTCCTGTAGTCTCAAGAAAACGGCAAAATGTCTAGTAAGACTTTCTCTTTTCTAAAATATAGGCAGATAATACATTTCTGGCGAGAATCAGACTTAAGAAAACATACACACCTGAAAGTCAAGACCATGTTCAGTGAAGCTGCAATCCTAAGTACTATTAAATGTTTATGTGAGGCCGAAATACTGTGTGTCCAACCCAGTTATTAATACATGGGCACATGCCATCTGAGGGAACCATAGCATGCACCAATCTTCATATTCTGACTTTGATTTCATTTATTTGTAACAAGATGTTGTACTGAACTCTCCTCTCATCCTACTGAGGGCTGTAACTGTGGTGAATTTATGTAAATGTTTTGTTAAGATAGTATCAGATTGAGTTACATTAGTTTGTAGTACATTGATAAGATAATTAGTACTGAAAAAGTGTGTGCATACTCGAATAAAGAAAATAGAAATATAATTATAACTACTTTGCATCCATGTATTTTTATTTGAAATGTAATACATTTACAATTTCTACGCACACCATAAACCCTCTGAAAAGTCAGGTAGGTAGTGAGGCAGGAATAAGCAATTATTTCAGCTCATAAAAATATGAACGGACATCACAGAAATTAAAAAAGTAAATTTATAAAAATCAAAGCATTGTGTGTTACAAAACTAGTTAAATTAAACAAAAGAGACAAAGCTTTCCTTGGAAAGAAAGAACGTTGGTTATTTATAAAAAATAAAGAAACTACTATTTACAGAGTTAGGTTACGTCACCGAATAGTGGTTCAGTTTAGTGTCACTAACTATTGTTTTTCCATTTATGATATGATCTGGCTTTTGTAAGATTTCCTTCTTCTTGGTCTTCCTTTTGTAGTCTTGGGCTTTAGTTGACTGTTCATTTCCAAGTTAGTAAAAGGTATGCAGAGCTCAGCTTGGTTATTTAACTCTACCCGATATTATCTTTCTTTGGTGGAAGCGAGGTAAGCAGGGAATGTTGTCTTGGTCAGGTTTTGCCTTGTTGAGTTATTGCCTCCTACTGTCTCTGGACCACCCTTATTAGATCTTTGTCCAGTAATTTAAGGTCATCAGGATTTATTTTATATTTATTCTTCTTGAAGTCAGGGATTTGGGCAATCTGTGCTACTGCCATTTCCCTTAGCTCTCATCTGCTCTTCTGGGTTAACCGATCAAGATGTATCAATTCTGCTAATATCCTTAATGTTCTAATCTCTAGATACATTGCTGTATTTTGTGGTATCATAATACTCTAGGTCTGCACAAATGTTTCAGTACGCAAGCTTAAAGTTCGATGCAAATTTACAGGTTTACGTTCAGATTTCTTCTAATCTTCTTTGGACCAAAGCCTCTGCTTTAGGACAGGACGGCTTCTTGCTCCCTGCTTCTTGTGTCTGTGCCAGCATTTTAAAGGGATGAAACTGCAGTTATTCAGTGCATCTACATGTACACGTTTTTTCACTGTTTTGCCACTTGCTCCTCTTTAATAGTGTATGTCCAACTCATTCCTTGTGCTCCTAAATTTCTCTTTTTAGTATTCTATTTAGATTTGGACAAAATAGAGAGAACTTTAGTTGTCTTGCCATCCTCATTTATTGAAAATAAATAAATGGACATATATATATATATATTCACTTAAAAAACCATAGGTTTCACACATGTTATAGTTAGGTGGATATTTCACTCGTAAAAAACCAATGAAATTCCCACGTTATAGTTAGTTCAGATAACTATAACTCGCGCGACCGCCACCCTATCACAAGGATGATGTCATCAGTGATGTCAAGAGTGATGCCACTGACCATGTCATGAGTGATGTAATATGTGACGTCATGAGCAGAGGATTGCGGGCGCGCGAGTTATAGTTATCTGAACTAACTATAACGTGGGAATTTCATTGGTTTTTTACGAGTGAAATTTCCACCTAACTATAACATGTGTGAAACCTATGGTTTTTTAATTGAATTTGCAAGGTTTTTCAAATGCTAATTCCTAACTATAACGTGTGTGAAACCTATGGTTTTTTCAGTGAATATATATATATATATATTCACTGAAAAAACCATAGGTTTCACACATGTTATAGTTAGCGGAAATTTTACTGATAAAAAACCAGTGAAATTCCCCCGTTATAGTTAGCGCAGGCAACTATAACTCACGCGACTGCAATCCTCTGCTGATGCTAATACTGTATTTAGACACTTATTTGCCCATGTCTTCTTCCATACATTTTTAGCTATACATATATTACAAATATTTTTTTTTCATAAAGACACATATGTCATCAGCAGAAGATTGCAGTCGCGTGAGTTATAGTTGCCTGCGCTAACTATAACGGGGGAATTTCACTGGTTTTTTATCAGTAAAATTTCCGCTAACTATAACATGTGTGAAACCTATGGTTTTTTCAGTGAATTTGCAAGGTTTTTTAAATGCTAATTCCTAACTATAACGTGTGTGAAACCTATGGTTTTTTCAGTGAATTAGTACGGTTTTTTAAATGCTAAGTTTTTTTCCCTTATAATAAGCCCTGTACATTTGGTGGCCTTCGGCCACCAAAAGCACAGGGGGTGGGGTAAGTGTGGATAGTGTTTTTTGCCCTTAACATAAGCCCTGTACATTTGGTGGCCTTCGGCCACCAAAAGCACAGGGGGTGGGGTAAGTGTGGATAGTGTTTTTTTTATTTTTATTTTTTTACCGTACGCTTACGGTAAGCGTACGGTAAGCGTACCCCGCGAAATTGCCGAAAAAAAAATAAAACCGTTTTTGCACTTGGGGGATGTTTGGGGACTCCCTCAACATGACTATGTGGGAGGGAGTTGTCAAAACAGCCCCTTTACATGTTTTTGGGCTTGATATTTTAACAATCACTCTCAGTGCGAGAGACAAAATGGCGGCCGCCGCTTCCTGGTTTCGGCCGATTCGAATGTTTACTAAGATCTAAGAGCCAATCAGAATCGCGCTCGCGCACGCCACCGTACGCTTACCGTAAGCGTACGGTAAGCGTACCGTAAGCTGGCTCAGATATATATATTGATTTAAAGGCTATTTTCTCAGAATCTACTGAACAGATTTACACCAAACCTACAAAAGGCACTTCCTTGACCTAGGGACTACCTCTCTGCCAAATTTTGAGTAATTCTGTTCAGCCGTTCGGGCTGTAGCTCGTTCTAAAGGTCCTATGGAAAAATGCATGGGAAAAACGCGTTTTGGGACCCCCCTTTTATCTCAGCCCCCGCTTGACGGATCCCCCCGAGACTTTCAGGGTAGGAGCGGAGCGTAGCGCCCCACCTATTTTGAAAAATTTGCGAGGATTCATTGACCGGCGCCAAAGTTATTCAAAATAGAATGTTGAGGTTTTCCTATGGAAACGTGGTCCTAACTATAACTACCTACTGGCTATCGCCAGTAGGTAATATATATATATATATATATATTCACTGAAAAAACCATAGGTTTCACACATGTTATAGTTAGCGGAAATTTTACTGATAAAAAAACAATGAAATTCCCCCGTTATAGTTAGTGCAGGCAACTATAACTCACGCGACCGCAATCCTCTGCTGATGCTAATACTGTATTTAGACACTTATTTGCCCATGTCTTCTTCCATACATTTTTAGCTATACATATATTACAAATATTTTTTTTTCATAAAGACACATGTCATCAGCAGAAGATTGCGGTCGCGTGAGTTATAGTTGCCTGCACTAACTATAACGGGGGAATTTCATTGGTTTTTTATCAGTAAAATTTCCGCTAACTATAACGTGTGAAACCTATGGTTTTTTCAGTGAATTTGCAAGGTTTTTTAAATGCTAATTCCTAACTATAACGTGTGTGAAACCTATGTTTTTTTCAGTGAATTTGTACGGTTTTTTAAATGCTAAGTTACTTTACGCCATTCGTGGCGTGCGCGCCCACTTAACGCAGTTCGTTCCGTGCGTGCACGGTGCGCTTCGCGCACCGTGCGCGCACAGTGAGCATGCGGTGCGCTTCGCGCACCGCGCGCCCACTTTACGCAGTTAGTGCCGTGCACGCACGGTGGGCACGCGGTGCGCTACGCGGACCGCGTGCCCACGTTACGCTAGATGGGCCATGTACGCACGATGCGCTTCGCGCACCGTGCGCACATGGAGGACATATGATGCACTTCGTTTTGAAAGGTAAGATTTTAATTTTTCGTATATGTTATAAGCCATGCTCAAATGGTGCCCTTCGGGCACCATTTGCACACGGGGTGGAGAGAGTGTGGATAATTTTTTTTTTATTATTTTTTTTTAAATATTTTAGTTTCTCTCAAATTTAATAAGCCATGCACAATTGGGGCCCATCGGGCCCCAATTGAGCACGGGGTGGGGATAGTGTGGATAATTTATTTTTTTTTACAATTTTTTACCGTACGCGTACGGTAAGCGTAATCGGCGAAATTAGCGAAAAACTAAAAATTCCGTTTTTGGCCTTGGGGGATCTTTGGGGACTCCCTCAACATGGCTGTGTGTGTGGGAGCTGTCTAAACAGCCCCTTTACATGTTTTTGTGCTTTATATTTTAAACATCACTCTCAGTGCGAGAGAGAAAATGGCGGCCGCCGCTTCCTGGTTTCGGCCGATTCGAATGTTTACTAAGATCTAAGAGCCAATCAGAATCGCGCACGCGCACGCCACCGTACGGTAAGCGTACCGTAAGCGCACCGTAAGCTGGCTCAGATATATATATTGATTTAAAGGCTATTTTCTCAGAATCTACTGAACAGATTTACACCAAACCTACAAAAGGCACTTCCTTGACCTGAGGACTACCTCTCTGCCAAATTTCTAGTAATTCTGTTCAGCCGTTCGGGCTGTAGCCCTGTCTAAAGGTCCTATGGAAAAATGCATGGGAAAAACGCGTTTTGGGACCCCCCTTTTATCTCAGCCCCCGCTTGACGAATCCCCCGAGACTTTCAGGGTAGGAGCGGAGCGTAGCGCCCCACCTATTTTGAAAAATTCGCGAGGATTCGTCGACCGGCGCCAAAGTTATTCAAAATAGAATGTTGCGGATTTCCTATGGAAACGTGGTCCTAACTATAACTACCTACTGGCGACCGCCAGTAGGTAATATATATATAGATATATATCAACAACAGGGTTCGCTGATTTTCCTGCCGCTTTCCTGGCGGCGGGCTCGAGCGAGGTAGCGGTCCTCCTTCAATTAGCATACATCAAGCTTTTTCAATCAAGAAAGCACTCTCGAGCCCAGCTCCATATGCGTGAGTTCTTTATTTACAAAATGACAAACAAACGCCCGACGCGTTTCGGTGCAGCCGCACCTTGGTCACCGAAACGCGTCGGGCGTTTGTTTGTCATTTTATATACAGACTTTATACAATATATACAATATATACACACATTTATACGGTCAATGCGGGCGGTCCCAGTTTTGATAATTAATTCAATATTTACTGGGAAAATTTGTACACCAATTTAGTGTATCACTAAAAGATGTCCGCCACACCACCACTGTTAATGATTAAGCCGTGTATCGGCGTTGCTCTCAATAATGCCGTGTATCGGCTTGCATTTGCTGTCAAAACTGATTAATTTCATGTACAATGCAATGCATCTAGTCTCAACACAAATAGCAATGAGAAAATCGAAGAGGCCTACAACAGCAGGTTGCCACAATCAGAAGACAAGGTTCATAAAGTCTCAATCGATTATCCAGACAAGAAAATTAATTTCCCAAATGTACCGATAACTCTTCATTACTGTTCAAACCAGACGGAAACTTAGACTGAAGGTCGATAATGTAACGTGATTCTAACCTCCGCAATTTCTTTAAGCGGTCGCCGCCTCTAATACTATCTGGGACAAAGTCTAGACCAAAAAACTGTAGAACATTTTTACAATTTGGATGCTTTTCTTCATAATGTCTCGCTACAGGGTATGAAGAATCCCCTTTCAATATAAATGTGTGTATATATTGTATATATTGTATAAATTACACTGTATGTATGTACATAGGTACATTACAAGATGGCGCCAGTAATTCCACTAACACTGTACGCTGTCCTCTGTCTAGGTCTATCATGTTGTGACACGTGGAGATAACTATGTATAAAAATATGGCGTTTCCCAGTGTGCCGTTAACACCGAGGAAGGCAGTCCGCCGAAACGCGTCTGTTCCGGAAATAAAATCCTGTTGCCACGCCACCCGTGAGTGCTTGCATTCTTTGTAATTGAAAGGATTTGGAGCGACAATATATATTGGAGTGGATATCTATCTATATATCTATATATCTATATATATATCTATATCTATATATATATATATATATATATATATATATATATATATATATATATATATATATATATATATATATATATATATATATATATATGGATTTTCCTGTGTTCAACCCCCAAGAGTGTCCACCAAGTTTCAAAGGGTCACAGAAAGGCAGCACACCAAAGCAGCAAATCCAGGTCAGTTTAGTCAGTTTGCTCAATTCTGTTATTTTAGTTTCCTTCTTTCTTTTTCTTAATTACAAAAGACAAAGTGCAGGATGCATCAGGTAACAAAAAAAGCGACCTACGCGTTTCGGCCAAGGGCCTTCGGTGTATATATATATGCATTTTGACGGACCACATTTACATATCCACGTAAAAGAAAAATGCACTTCAGTACCAGTGTATGGAAGTGTCCCTTTTTGACATGTCACCCCTACTTTTTGCATGGTATTTGATGGGATTTTGACTGGAAGCACACTGGGTTCCTGCTAACCAGGTCCCATTGCCAGATCTCTTTTCCAAAACAGTGCAATTGTACCCAAACTGGCAATCCTTTAGCACCCTCTGTATGTACCGAGTAAATGGTCCCCCTAGTACCTAGGGCCTGGGGTACTGAAGAGGGTCCCTAAGGGCTGCAGCACATATTGTGCCAGACTAAGGGACCCCTCACCTAAGTCATGCAGACTGCCATTGCAGGCTGTGTGCCTTGGTGCAGACAAAAGTGAAAACACAACATGGCACACCTGTGTGCCATGCCTGCAGACACTATGTGCAGTATCAGCAAGTCACCCCTACAGCAGACCTTACAGCCTTGAGGTAGGGTGCACTATACTACGAGTGTGAGAATAACTGTTGTGCTGGTCAGTTCCATTACTGCCAGTACAAGTGATCAGGGAAGCCATTTTAAAACATGTGTTGGACACTGGTAAAAACAAGTTCCTCAGCTACATGATGACTTCACTGAAACCAGGGATGTTTGGTATCAAACATCTCGCATTAATAAACCCATTCCGATTCCAGTGTTGTATCTACTAATACATGTACCCAGAGGGCACCCTAGAGGTTCTCCCTGAAAACCAACCAACTAATGGTGTGCTTACTGACTGGTCTTTGTCAGCCTGCCACCCCAGATAAGTTTCTGACCCCCAAGAGTGGGGGACTTTGCTCTCAGGAGGTCAGGAACAAAGACTGCTTGAGCAGAGGGTGTACACCCTCTCCCACAAGATTTCCTGCGAATTAGCATTCCAAGGCAGGGAGCTTCAAAGAGCTCACCTCCTTAGGTATGAGAATCTGGCTTCCTTCAGAAGAAAGGAGGCCAAACCGCCTCTGTCCAGGGTCCATTTAGCACCTGGACAGGGGAAAAAATTAGTAGTCAGAGAGGTGTGTTCACCTTCAGGCTAGATCCACCCCTAAGGCAGGCTACTTGAGGTGAAGACAACATTTCAGAGTCTGCCATCATTGTAATGGCACTCTTCGGAACTCTTGGACAAGGTTATACACACCTCCCACAGAAAGTGGTTATTTAGGGGATGAAGTGAACCCACAGATAAGTAGCTCGTTGGCTACTTCCCTTCACTCACCTAACGTCCCTAAATCTAGTATTTAGGGGAGCCCCCGGCACTAGGAAATCAGATCCTGCTGACCTGAAGGAAGACGACGACAGATGTGAAGAGTCGCAAGAACAGAAGACTAGCAACTGACTTGGCGCCAACCCTGCCAGCCTGTCTGCTGACTTTGAAAATTGCACCAAAGACGACTTGTCCTGCAGCTGCTGGGTCTCCAAAGTTTGAACCCAACACCTAAAGACTCCTCTGTAGCCATCGCTACTGGCCCTTGGAGAAGAGGACCAAAGATGACCTCGAGCACCGGGAGGCCTGAGCCCCCCTGTTGGCTAAGACTGATTGGCCTCCCAGTCCAAACCTGTAGTCTCTTTTTATGAAGACCGATCCCCGTACACTAACACTGGGCACCCAATGTTGTATTGCACCTCTGCACCCGGCTGCCCCACTGCCGTGCAGGGTGACCTCTTGTGGCTTGGACCTTGCTTCATACTCTCCTCACGTCCAGGAGATTGGTCTCTTAAGCCGCTGTACTCTACCGGTATGCCGTATTTATTTTTCCTCCAATAGGATAACATTACAGCCTCTGAAAATTGCACTAAGTGTTGACTTTTGAAAACAAAGTATTTCTATCTCGAACCGTACTTACCCGATCATAGTGATTCTGGTGCTTAAATATTATAAATTAGTGTGGCTCTACTTATTGAGTCACGTGCATCCATTTATTGATTGTGTGTGTATTTTGTAGATGTCCAGCACTCCTCTCTGATAAGCCTAAGGCTGTTCAAACACACTACCCCCTAGAAGAGCACCTTGGGATTGCTAGAGCAAGCCCCTGTCTACTTATGAGGGAATAACTGGACTCTGCACGGTATACAGCATGGCTTGTGGTCCAAAACTTTTTTCTTTCTATTCTTTATTGCTTTGTATTTTTTATCTGGTCATCATTATGCGCTTACACTATGCCTTCAATCTGCATTATTCCAAAGTCACTACTATATTTTCTTTGCACCAATGATAACCCTGTGGTGTACACTGAAACAAAAATACATCTGCTTGCTAGGAAGCACCTGTATGCTTCTATCAAATTTTATGGAATAGCTAATTCGTTTTTTGATTTACAAATGTTTTTGTCAGTATCTGGCAACAACATTTGGGCAGTAGAATGTTTTTTCTTCTTCTTGATTTTACTTTTGAGAAATATGGTTATAACATAAAATGTAAAAAATTACCCATCACACTAGCTTACGAAGGCCATCCCTATTGGCTTTGCCAAGGTTTGTTTTTTATCATTAGCGGTTTAAAGCAATGATTTGTTGTATCTTTACTCTAACTTCTTTGGCCTAAATTGGCATTTTGCCTTTCCTAGGCAGGGACTAAACGACTCCCATTTCACATCCCATGGCACCTTTCCTGACACCACCATGCTGCTCTTCTCATTCTTCAACCATATAAAAAGTTTCACACAACACCAATTGCATCTTATGAGATCACTTTGAACTAAGGTTTTTATATCTTAAGATACACCAGCGCAAACATCTTAGCTCTGACGTACTACGCCAAGAAATGACAGCTGTCTATTTGAACTTTATGCTAGATTACAACACTTCTTTGTTTGATAAGAATATTATGATAAGAAAAGACATACCACAAGATACCATTGTATAAACAAAGAGGCATACTATGGTGATTAAGAAGTGTTGCATGCATTTAAATGTTTCACAAACCAACCTGCATCTTTCCAATGGCTCCAATTGCTACTTCAGGGGGAAGAATCACTGGCTTTGTGTAGGTGCCACCAATCTGTGAAAAAAAGGCTTGTGTTAATTACAAATACTTTAAATGGCACTAACGTTCGTAGATTATTCAAACCTTTATGAATGTTTCTAAATATTCAGGTTTTGTTATTGGCAAATCAAACATCTGGTATATCCGAGTGGGGTATGGCACATCACAATTTCTGTTCATAGTGTCTTCATAACCATGCTTCAATTAATTGCAGACAAACAGTGATGTAACAGTAAAACACTACCAGTTACAATCTATAGAACTTCATCCATTCATGCACAAGTTTGTTGTAAATAAGGAAATATAGAAAATGGCACTGTAGTAAATGTAAAGTAAACAAAAGGTGATGATGGACAGAGTGCTGAAACTTTTCAGACACTCACCCCCAGTCACAGATCTGGGTTGAATCCATCGTCATTCTTTAGCTCACTTTGCCACCCCAGATCAGACCCAGCTATATGCAAATCAGTCTTGACCCTGTGCCTCATGGGAACAGTCCAGCCCAAACTGCAAAGCTAGGTCTTCCCTGGACCGGAAACAAGCATCCTGGGACCTGTTTGGGGTTAACCCCCCTCATCAGCCAGGCTAGCTTGAATCCAGTGGCAAAGTGAGCAAGGGACCCATGTCTGGGCATAACCTGCCCACTTAGGGCAAACAAAGCAAACACAAGGTGATGATGGATGGAGTGCTGAAACCTTTCAGACACTTACCCCCCATTCACAGATCTGGGTTGAATCCATCATCGTTCTTTAGCTCACTTTGCCATCCCAGTTCAGACCCAGCAACATGCAAATCAGTCTTGATTAAACCCAGATCTGTGACTGGGGGTGAGTGATATAAAAGTTACAGCGCCCCGTCCATCTCCTTGTGTTTGCTTTGCTCGCCTTAAGTTGGCAGGGTATGCCCAGATGTGGGTCCCTTGCTTACTTTGCCACTGGATTCAGCCTGATTTGCATATGACTGGGTCTGAACTGGGGTGGCAAAGTGAGCTAAAGAACGATGATGGATTCAACCCAGATTGGTGACTGGGGGCGAGTGTCTGAAAGTGAACAACGCTGCTCCCCAAAGGTCTATGACCTGGCCTTTAGATCTAAGAAGGCACAGGTGTTTTCAACAACTTGCCGGTTAACAAGGATTTGGCTTTCGGGAGTGGGACAGGAACAACTAGCAGAAGGAGGACAACCTTTACTATACAGCTTTGTACTTTGAGATGCCAAATAGGGCTAACAACAACTGCTCCTATTCATTCTCTGGGCCCTCCTAAACTGTCTGGCGGGGGGGGGGGGCACAGGTGCTGGCCATGACAGATGACGAGACCGCATCTATATAGGGATTGGTTGAGGAGTGCGCCAGAGTCCCTTATGATGGAGAAGGGAAAAGCTATTTTGTTTTTTTAGTTTTGGGGAATTTTTACAGTAAAGCAAAGAGGAAGTTGGACTTAGGGTGAGAAAGTAGACAAGATTGTGTAGGACACTGGCTAGGGCACAGAATAAAACTGTCAGCCCATTAGCGCCTCCTTAGAACACTCCTTGGCCTGGGAAGAACACACAAGAGAAAGTAAGACTGCTGGAAGAAAAGGACTGCAGTTGCCAGGGACTGGATCAGCTCTCAATAGATCATGTGGCTGCCCACCTGTTTGCCTGCTCAAGGGACACAAAGCAGAAGGACATTTGACTCAAAAACATTCCAACTGACCACAGGACTGAACACAGTCCTAGCTGCAGAGAGATTTGGTGCCTATAAGTCCTCTGTGAAGACCTAGGGAATGCAGGAATGACCAGAGAGAACTATTCAGTCATTTTTGCCACCACCGGAGAACTAGGACAAGGTGCTAAGACTTGTGCAGTGAGGATGCTTTCGAGGCAGAGAGGAAATTTCACTTTGACCAGCTCACAGCTTTTTGCTGCACCGAGTACGGGTTCAGTGGGACCGCACAGTAAAAGTATTTTGCCTTGTGGAGCTCTGGCTCGCTACAACTTCAGGTCTGCCTCGCTGGAGGATTCTGAGAACCAAAAAAGTGGCAACGTCGGAAGGTAAAACATGGGACTGGGCGAGCAGCGAGTCTATTGCAGTGGCAAAGCAACCCCTGGCAGCCACGAAATCAAGATTTGCCTTGTGCTGAACTTTTGGCACCAAAACCAACAGCTTTAGAAATCGGATGCATCAGACTTTAAAAAACCCTCACTGGTTTCAGCCATGGCCCTTGCCTTGCTGGAAGACTTTGAGAATCAAAAGGTAGACTAGGTTCCAAGGTATGAACTGCTGGGTGTGCCCAGCTAGTCTTGCCTACCTCTGTTAAACCATAAACAGATAATATTTTAGGTGTATTTTAATCATAAAACTTCGATAAAAATCACATCTCCAGTTTTGCTTTTCAGATTTTACTCCCTTTCATGCTTTATTGCTTATTAAGTTTGAGTCTCTTTTGAAAATGTTATTGTTTTCCTGACTTTGAATTTGTTAATAATTCTTTATCTTAATAAACATTTTTCTGAGATATTGTCTTCGGTCTGTGCCATAGCTATTGGTGAAGGAGCAGAGTTTCAACAAGGCTTGTGTTGAAACCCAACCAGGCTGTGTTTTTTAAGTTGGAAAGGAATCCACATTCTCAAATGAATAACCAACGTCCTGACACAGATGGCTTTCAGGTCATTACCCATGTATATTGAGACAGGACTTATTTTTTTTTTAAAAAGCATGTTGGCTGTTGTAGAATAGGTGATTGAGAATGGGTTAAAGCCAAATCCACTTTCCATTGATTTCTTGCTAATAATAGAATAGCAAGGACATTAGGTGTGGAAGCTAAGTGATACTATGACCACACAAAAAATGCATTCCAGTTCATCATTATTTAGTTCATCTGAGCAATTACAGATGGGGGCCAGTCCTAGGTAAATCAGTCTTAGTCCTTGCCATGCTATTGAGTGGCATAGCGGATTACGAAAAATATGGAATGGAATGTGGCCCAGAGTAAATGACAGTAGTTTAAATGAATTCAAGCATTCCACCCATCCTTTTTCAAAAGAAATAGGTACTGTACCATTGTTAAATACTGAGGTATGCATGTCTAACATTTGCCCAATTTGCAAACATGCATTGGTGATATTGCAAGTCACTTACGGCCTTATTAACATCCCCAGTGTGTAGGGTGTTCAAGGTATGCATAGAACTGGTCCTTTTCAAGGACTACAAGAGCTTAATCAAGAGGCCGTGAATGGATTATCAGAATACAAGCTTCCACTCTACAAGAAGATCCTTCATTTGTCAAAGAAGTATTTAGTTAATTTTTACCTCAGAGGCATGGGTTTAACAATGACACAGTTGGACACTCCAGTCTTCCTGAAATATTTATAGGTGAAGATCAGTGCTTGAAAATGTAAAACCCTGTTATTGCATGGCAAAAGATGTGTAGCGGCAATAAGGTTCACTGCAGGCATTATTAGATTGGAGATCCACTACGTAGAACTTATGTGCAGATTTTGTTTGCTCCAACAATTTGCTGCAGACATGCAACAGAAGGGTAAACCAGGAAGGGTGAACAAAGGATTATTCAAGCAGGTATATTATTACTGTAATAATTACTGCAGTAATCTTGCCAACTGAATACTTTCTAGCAGCACAACATTCACTAGGGTAATTTTGAAAGTTGTTTGGCCAAAGTTACAAAGTAGTGTTGAACAACCAAAGCTTGGCTTTTAGGAAAGTATCTATACCTATCTAAACATGTTCTGCAAAATAATATATGACAGGCCACATATCCCTATGAAAAATATATTAACAACACTTTAAAAAAAAAAAAAAAAATTATATATATAGATATATATATATTATCTACTGGCGGTTGCCAGTAGATAGTTATAGTTAGGACCGAGTTTCCATAGGAAATCTCAAAATTCTATTTTGAATAACTTTTGCGCCGATTGACGAATCTTCGCGAAATTTTCAAAACTAATGGGGCGCTCCGCTCCGCTCCTACCCTGAAAGTCTCGGGGTGATTCGTCAAGCGGGGGCCGAGAAAAAGGGGGGGTCCCAAAACACGTTTTCCCCATGGATTTTTCCATAGGGACTTTAGTCGCAGCTACAGCCCGAACGGCTGAACAGAATTACGTGAAATTTGGCAGAGAGGTAGCCATAAGGTCCGTTTGGTGCCTTTTGCAGGTTTGGTGTAAATCTGTTCAGTATTTTCTGAGAAAATAGCATTTAAATCAATATATATATCTATACGCGCGCAGCGTGCGCGTAGGGTGCGCGCACTCGGCCGTCCGCGAGCGCACTTCTGATTGGTTGTTACATCTTAGTAAACATTCGAATCGGTCGAAACCAGGAAGTGTCGGCCGCCATTTTGTCTCTCGCACTGAGAGGGGGGTGAAACACAAAGGAGAAAAACATGTAAAGGGGGCATGCTGGACAGTTCCTCACCCCCTAGCAGGGGTCAAGGGGTCTCAGGAGGTCCCCCAAGGGCAATTAAATTTTTTTAATTTTTTTCGATAAATCGCCGAGTGCGCGAAGCGTGCGCGCACTACAGAAATGAAAAAAATTCAGCGAGGTTCGCGCAGCGTGCGCGCACGGTATAAACGCTTTAAAATAAAATAGCAATGTCAATCCCCCCGTGTGCACACGCTGCGCGCAGCGCAGTGTGTGTGCATTGCTTATGAGCATATTAACAGGTTATACCAAAACCCTTAACAACAAAGCGTATCATGTGTCCTCCTTGTGCGGACGGTGCGCGAAGTGCACCGTGCGTACATGGCCCATTAAGCGTAACGTGGGCGCGCGGTGCGCGTAGCGCACTGCGTGCCCACCGTGCGTGCACGGTGCGCAAAGTGCACCGTGCGTGCACGGCATTAACTGCGTAAAGTGGGTGCGAGGTGCGCAAAGCGCACCGCGTGCTCACCGTGCGCGCACGGAATGAACTGCTTGAAGTGGGCGCGCGGTGCGCTTTGCGCACCGCGCGCCCACTTCACGCAGTTCGTTCCGTGCGATATTACATCACTGATGACATATGTGTCTTTCTGGAAAAAAAAATATATATATATGTATAGCTAAAAAAAAAAGGAAGAAGACATGGGTATATAAATGTGTAAATACAGTGATGTAATATCTGACGTCATCAGCAGCGGATTACGGTCGCGTGAGTTATAGTTGCCTGCACTAACTATAACGGGGGAATTTCATTGGTTTTTCATGAGGAAAATGCCCAGCTAACTATAACATGTGTGAAACCTATGGTTTTTTCAGTGAATATATATATATAAACACACTTTTTGCGACAAACTGAACAGGGATTGGCTTTTATCACAAGGAGCATGTGCTCCTCCGACCCTGCATCCTCAACTACGGCCGCCTGAGGAAAATCAGCACCTCCTTCACATTGTGAAAGTCTTGTGCTTCCCCAGAAGTGAAAATGGTCAAGGAATTCATCGCAATATTTTTATAGTTCGGGAAAACAGCATTATGAAACCACATGAAATCATAAATGAACTGTATTCCAAGACATAAGCTCAAGTTCTAAATTCCCCCCGGCTAGCCTGGTCATAAAACTGCAGGATAGGCGAGATTTGAGCTTGTGCACAGCTGTTTTTGTGAAATTTGATTCTTACTGAGGAGTAAGACACTTTTGATATCTGGCAAGGTTACTTCTCATCAGCATACCAGATCTAGGATATCCTGCTCTGGTGATAATACTCGCACCGAGGAATGATACAGGGGTAGTTATAAGACTATCTTACTCATGTTCTTATGTTTCTATCAGGACTCCCTTCCAAGTAAATAATTCCCTCTACTGATAGCCTATATGGTATCACCACAAGCTCCTCAATGGAACCCAAAGTCTTCACCCCTCTTGTTTGGTAGCTAACAGCAATTCTTTCAGGGAAATGCACATGATTTAGTCCAGGGCTTTTCAGCTTCCAGGCAATTCCAAGCTCAGAGAGATAGCACTATAGAAAGATGTAGATTTCTCAAACCAGATACACACCTCAGTCTGAAAGTAAGCTAGGACGTTAACTTAACTAGCATTGAGTCTTGCTAGACAGATTCAAGCACAGGTCACAATGCCCCCCCTGCTCTCTCCAGGCAGGTATATTCATTCTTCAGTTCAGGCTTGAAATGAGTGACTGTGGGTACAGCATAGAGGGATAAAGAGAACATGCTAGCCTGCTATTAATGGGCACCTCACAACAACCCCCAAATTATTTCTAATGTGCCCTACTCACTCCTTTACGTCAGAATTACATAAGCAAGCAGATGAGGCTTTGCTTATGATCAAAGAACTCCCATAGGACAAGCCATGTCTAGTTCATGATGGCAGTGGTCTCCCATTCTGAGCAAATAACCTATCAACTTCAAAACCATTCCATATATTGTAAAAAAGCAGTACAAGAGAAATCTGCTGTAACCTATGAGGTCAATGAGTCCTTGAAGTGCCTCAGAGGCCATTGGGAATGGTGCGCCTTGAACCTTGTTAATGGATCCCAGATAAGTTCTCATCTCCCCCATCCCTCAATTGAGAGAAAATTCCTTTGAAACTACAAAGCACAGAAGAGCCCCAGAATAACTTATCTGCAATTCTTTAAATATTTTTCTCTAGTTCCTCTGTATAATCAAGCCCATAATCCTGGCTAAAGTATAAAAACTTACCCTTTTCATAATCTTTTCTGAAAATGAGATAAACTACAGTGAACATTCTGTTTGTAAGAAGTTGCCTCCATATGCATCTGAGCACCCGATTTACAATTCTAATAGCCACTAGACAAAAGATTATAAAGGCTCCACTCACAACTCCTCAGAACGGAGTGCCCTGGAGTCTTGAAGGATAACCAAGACAGTTTATTTTCAATCATAGGAAGTCAATTCTACAGAGACAAGTGGATGTTTGCCTTTATAGGACACTAGTGAACATATACGAGTACACTTGTGATCACTGGGCAATTACTAACAGATCATCTATGTGAATACCACAGTTATTTGTCACCCTGCTAATCTTGAACACTTATTAATTTCAAAGCAATTCGTTATTTTGCATCAAATGTTGTATATACAATACAGCAAGAGCACCATCAGCAAGCATTTATTTATTATAAGACATTTAGCCTACAAAACTAACTATGTAACTTATATTGATAATGTTGAGGAAAACCTCAGTACTCTGCCTTTGGTTAGGAGTACGCACAATGTTTTTATTAAAAAATGTAGTGAGCACATCAAAATTAGGCAGACAGCTACCTGAAATTAGCCAAGGACAGAAGCATCCTGAAAGATGGTAGCACATACATTAATACCCAATTTGAGAGCTTTCTATAGTAGGATCAAATAGACTTAAATTTTGATGTTCTAATAAGCAGGTGCAGGTATGACCTTAAATGAAACAAAGAAATTCAAAGCAACTGGTCTTTGAAAATAACATACAAAGAAACAAGGCTTTTTCAAACAAAAAAATCTTTCAAATTCACGCTTCAGGTGCAAAGATGCAGATCTCTTCTAGCTCCAAAGCATGAGGTTCCTGTGTAGGATGAAGTCTGCCAATGCCTCCGAAGTGGGGCTTCCGCACTTCCTAAATAGAATCAGTACGGTGAAAAAGTATGCATTTATTGGCCTGCCTGTAATTTTTAGTAAGGGTAGATCAAAGCGTCTGCAAAGGAGCTGCTGGTGGCATTCTTGTCAAAATCACTAGTCACCGTTCCATAACACCAACTACAAAACCTGGAAAGTGTGAAGTGGAGCTCCCTTGAGATTGAGTGTTAGCAAGTCGAAGGTTCACTATAATATATTTTGTGAAAGTGATGCCCTTGACTGGAGCTTCCCCATCAGCAATCCTCTTCTTCCACTTGAGCCACAGATAAGCTCACTATGACCATGTGTCAACCTCCCCCACAAATCGCTAAAACCCCTACCTTACCAGTCCCTATGTGAGCAGATATGGGGAATTTTTTTATAGAAGAGGGGTGGTTACAGATGTGGAAATATTCAGGAAATTCTATTCTAGTGGTCAGGTGTTGCTCCGCTGCAATTTGGACTCCAACACTAATCAAATTAAATACAATTAAATGCATCATAGCTGTACTTTTCTACAACCCCCCGCCCTTCCTGAAGAATTAAGAACTTTAAATGAATAAACTAGCCCCTTAATGAAGGAGAAAGCAAGAATTTAAGAGCAAAATAGAGAGAATCAATTTAGAAAACAACATCATCATCAATAGATTGGAATTTGCTAAAGAAGGCACCTTCTCAGCAATAAGCAGACCAACGATTTAGGCTTTTGAACTCCTTAATCAGCAAGTAATGTTCACTCAGGACTACTGGTGACTTTGCTGCCTTTTGCCTTATTTACAGGAGGCAGATTTTATGTTTGTACAACCCAATTTGAAATCTATGATAAACTGTCTGGTCATTTATCTTTGCTCCAATCTAATGACTTGCTTTGACAGCACTATCTTTGCAATCCCTTCTCTCTTATTCCTCCATTTTGAGCCATTGGTATTTTATCTTACCTCCCAATAAGAACGTTTATTATGCATCCCTGATATTCCAAGTCTTGGGCAAAGAGTAAATAATTTCCCTCATGAACTTTAAGCTTGAAGCATGGCTAGAGGGTTTGGATTTTGGACAACAAGACTGAGAAGTGCAACAGTCACAATCAGGGATGGATCTTAGATTATATTACAGGCCCCTGCATGAATCCTGGGTTATTTCTCCTGGCCGAAATATACAGTTACATTAATCTGTTTTTAGATTAGTTTTACATAGATAAGCACTACTAAATGTGTTACAAGTACTGGAATAACTATTTTTGACATGGACCTTTTTATCAGATGTACTGACCTGCAAATGCACAGCTAGTGATCAAGCGTGGATAATAAAATGATGTATTTCATTTCATCCCCAACATGGCCCCTGTATGCTTCCCATTTATCTAGCGGTTATAAACTGTAGTATCCATCTCACTTTCGATTAACTTCAAATTTGCGGAAACAGCTCATCACATCCTGCCTCTGTGTCTACTGCGTTGAGTGTCAATGTGCAGTTGCAGCTGACTGGAAGCAACAGAAGGCAAGTGGAGTCATTGGGTCTCCAAGGTAAAAGGAATGCCTTCATCTCTTGTAGCAAGTTACAACACCGCTGTTATGCTGCTCATTTTACCAGAAAAAAACAGTTTGACTCTTGGAAATATGCGTGGAAGGGAGAAAGTATAAAGTGTCTAGCAAGACAAAACCTGCTACCCATAGATTGATGGATTACATGATTCCTAGTCCCCCCCTGAATCAGGCAGGGTGGGAAACAAGACACTATCCAACACATCTCTTAATAAGGTCAGATGACTGAAATGTACTTACCTACAAAGAGTACAGGGGAAGATGCGGAGTAGTTATACTGGAGAGCTACACTACAGAAGAGTCAACAGAGTGTGAGGACCCTCCAAGCTGGCTCCAAATCTGCATAGCTCGATGCAAGAGAGGTAGGATGTGACTAGCGGTTTCCAAGAACATAAGAGAGTCCCTGGTTAATAAAATACAGAGCGGGGAAATAAGCTAAACACAAAAAACAACCTGCCAAAAACAACCAAAGACAGACACCTGGTATGCTTGGGGCGTAGCTGGAATTATCTGGAGAAAGTAATTTTGTTTTACACATTATCTTTATTTGTTACGGTATATTTTACTATTTGTCCCAAGAATATGTGTATGTGAAGTACAATACTTAAAAAAATATATAAAAAGAGACTCATGTTTTTGATAAATTATTCTAGTAGATTGGGTTATTGATTGTGGTGGCTCAAGTAAGACTACTTCTGTAATATAAATGTATGGGAGGTATATCATTGTAAATCAATAGAGTAGGCAGGTCGTTTTTGTTTTTAGCTCCCTCTATTGAGTAACTGAACTGCTGATTGCTGTGCAGTAAACGCATCGCCCATTGTTTTCTCAATTTCAATGGGGTCATAACAAACATTGGTATTCCACCTTGGCAGGAGAATATAAATGTATGGGAGGTATACCATTGTAAATCAATAGAGTAGGCAGGCCGTTTTTGTTGTGTTTAGCTCCCTCCATTGAATGACTGAACTGCTGATTGCTGTGCAGTAAATGCATCGCCCATGGTTTTCTCAATTTCAATGGGGGCATAACAAACGTTGGTATTCCACCTTGGCAGGAGAGTGTCTCTTGGGAGACACCTCAGCAATCCCTCATAGAAGAAAACTATAAAAATCAACTCTTTTTGTTGCTAATCAAAGCAATCATGTGGGACCAGCAGGCAATCAGCAACAAGTTCTAATGGCGCCTTTTTTCATTCATCCAAAATGTATAGGGCATGGATGCATTTCTAGATCAAAAATGGGTAAACACTTATAGGTGGGGCTCTGCCATCAGTGCAGCAGTCACTTGGGATGGCCAACTTAACTATTCTAGCGACAGTCTATTAGAGAAGGTTTCATATTCACCAAACATTGTGAACTGGTGAGCAAAAATTGTAATTTAAGATCTCAGAGCAATACCAGAGGCACCAGGTTAGAGGGTGCAGCTAGATTAAAATAAAATCTAGGAATGCTCAAGTTGGCTTACCATGCGGTAGAAAAATAGCCTTTGTCTTGCAGTTAACATGACATGAGCCTCACTGCCAGTTGTAAGAGGCCTTAAAGTGTCAGAGGGTTTTTTTGTTTTCTGTAATATTCTACAAATCCTCGGAGTTCTAGTAATTCCGTTTAGCACCTTGTTATGAACCCCAAGACATGTTCAACAGAAGTGCTTTGCTTGCCTTCACTACTTCATAATATTTTCTGTTTCAATCATACTTATTAGGAAATCATATATGATCTGCTGACCAACAGGTACATTCTCATGTACTTGTTACCAAAAACACACGAAATAGGCAAAAACACAAATAAAGCATGCACAAAACTCCAACATTTTTAACTATTAGATAATGCAGAGGTATTGCTCTCTAAATCCGCTCCAAAATAAAAAAAGGATGGCATTTAGCGGAAGGAAAAGGAGGGTAAAGCACAGTAAAACATTGGGCAAAAAAATGGGACAAAAGGAGGGTTAAGCAGCGAGAGAGGAAAGGACCATAACCCTAACCAATAAATCAGAACAAATAACTATTTCCATCATGCCCATGTCACTACATTTGTAACTATGTGGGGGAAAAGTCCTAAGCTAAGTCCTCCAGTAAAGCTCTTGCAACCATTATACGAGAGAAAGCGTTTTGTTGCGGACAAATATTTTTGGTTTGGCATGGTTCCACACTGGTGCTGCATTACCAGCAACCACCAGTTATTTGTGCAAAACTTGGAATTCCTGGCACTACTCGTTATGTCCATGCGCTATAATCTGGAAACAGAGTGGCTGATTTCTGAAGAATAGGTTCCCAGAGATCTTGATCGTTCAAAACTACCATGATAGTGCACCTGGCTGATGCCTTGGACAACTTCTTGGATTAGTATTCGATTCTGCATTCTGACTCTCTACTACTACTTTCCTTTGGAGGCAAAAATTGGCTAAAGAAAGAATGCATCACTTACCACACGGTTGTCTTAGATCCAGCAGATGGGAATTCTAGGACCTTAAGATTAGCCCCTATCCAAACATTGTCCAAAGCCTATAATCTATTGTTAAAAATGACCATTACGCCGAAGTCTGAATCCCTTTAACTACATCTTTCTATGTGTGCTTCTCCATCCCATGTTCTCCAGACTGCACACCTTAGTATCCAGAGCTCTTGTTTTCGCCTCCACCACCCTAACCTTGGGCTCCATTTTCTCCAACCTTGACTTCATTGTAGTCATGGATGTTTTTCAGCTGATTTCTTTAATATGGATTCCTTGGCTCCATCATTTCCTTCAGGCCCATAGTCAAGACACCTATTTCAGAATCACTCTTCTCACATGCCAGAGTGTTGTCCCTACTGTAAGCAAAGAGATAGCCCTGGCTGGTCTTTCTTTGCCTGCCATGTTTCTTGAACATCATGGGGGGCCACCTTTGTGCCAAAGTAAGGCCTATTCAGAAGCCCACTGACGTGTGATCCCTGTGGATCTCTGTCTCACCAAGCCCAGACTAGAGCCCACAAACCTTCCCGAGCCACCACAATTCTTGGTGGCTCAAGCCAATCTGGGGTTTCTCAATCACAAGGATGCCTTTGTGGCATCTGGAAATGTAATCAGCGCCCAGCACTACCACTCACAGTGGGTGCTGAGCATGACCTCTGCTAACCATACTGTCTCTGCTAGAAAGCAGAGCGTCACTCCCAGGTACTATCCTCAGTGTTGCCATGAGCTTCCTCTGTCCTCTAATTACACCACCCTTCCCAAGGCAATTCTGCTAGCTCACATTATCAATCCACTGCACCAATCACAACTCAGGCTTCACCCAGGTGCTACCAACAAACGTGGTGCTCGTATTCCTCAGCGTATTCCTCAGCGGAAAATGGCCAACTAGCACCTCACCAGGCTCTGAACCACTTGACTTAATTATAAATACCACTGACTTACATTTTTTGTAGTTTCCCTCCCCAACACATCTTTCATTTGCAAGGTGCAATTTGGGCATAATAGAGAGACAGAGCACATTCAATTAGCCACCTCCTCCCTTTTTGTAGTGTGCATCTTTACAGCATTCAATCCCCCTTATCTCTAAAGGTTTCTTCAAAAACATTGCCCACAAAAGCTAATCATCCACAATTTTAAGATAATGCATGCAACAAGGACCCACAGTCGACAAAATATTCCAAGCAAGCACACATACAAGCCAGCACAGACTGCCATTTCCCCTAATTTCGATACAAAAATAGAAAAACGCTACAATAACGAAGTTAACATACCCAGGAGGACAGAAACTCTATATTAGAAGAAAGTTTAACGACTGCTGACATAATCAGAATTTAAACAGATCCAGCAACTCATTTCGTAACGGAGTTTACTAAATGTTTTTCACCGCTGCGTGCATTTTGCTGGAATAACTATTCATGCAGATTTTTCTTTTCTGCAACACAGATGACTGCCATACTCACTGTCCCAATGTTGGACAGAGTGAATGTCCCACCAGTAAGGTCCTTTGTTCCCAGCTGACCAGTAGAGCCCAACATTTGCAAGCGATTTATTTCAGCAGCAATCTCAAAAATACTGCTGGCTTGAACATTCTTCACATTGGGTACAGTTAAACCATCTTGCGTGTCCATAGCAATACCAATGTTATGAGAAGCCTGAAAAAAACAAAAAAAAACAATGTAGGCTTTGTAACACAATGGTCTCTAACACAATTCTGTTTCATTTCAAATCATAAATGTAAATAAAAAAATAAATAAAACATGAGTTCACAATACAGACAAGATAAAATTCATATTGATATTTAAACTCCAGTTAGACTTTCCACGTCTACATTAAAAAATTATAAATTCGTGGGACAACATCTGTAAAAATATGAGTGCTGGTCGTACTGGAAAGAATCCCATGTCCTATTGTAGCGGGATAATAAAGCTCTTCTAGGCTCAATAAAATATCTACAAAACATCTCAAAATGTAACAGGTTCTGCAGAGACACATTGTCGCAGCCGCAGAGACCCAAAAATCCATGATCAGGACATCCTCTGGGGAGAGCCAACAACAAGTGCAGCATAAAACGATCCCTATTTTTTTTAACAAGGGCGAGAGAGGGTTTGATCATCCGAGTCGTTGTCTGCAACACATAGCCCCAAAGCATGGGTTTCAACAATTCAATCTCCTCTCTATATATGGATCTCCATACTAAAAAGTTGTCCTTCGCCCACTTTCTACCAGATTAGCTTATGCTCTCATAGTTGTTAAAACGCTTCCCCCTCCCTAAATGCAGGAAAGAATCCTTAACCCATTTAAACCAAGAGATTTTAAGAGCATGGTCAAGCAAAAGATAATCCTTCAAAATCTATCTATTCAGACTGAGTTCCTCCTTGGTCCACAACCTGATCCAACCCAGCAAAGGACGAAGAGCTAATAAAATCGCTCAAGTAACCAACTCTTCATGAACACACAGAGACAGGGTACTTTGGGAAATGCATATTAACTGCCGCAAAAATTTAGTTTCAGTGATCTGAAAGCAGCTAAATGCTACATAGCCCCAGAGGTCACTTCCATATGAAACATTAGAGATACACCTGGCATGGTAAAACTTCACCAAGACCTTAAGGGGTTTACTACCAAGCCTAGATGTAAAGGCAAAAACGTTGGCAACAGATCTAGTAGGCGCCGCATTCTTAGCTGCCACTAGGGGGTTCCAGGCGACATTGGAATTGAACAGAACTCCCAGATATGGGAAGCCTTGACCTTTGAAATGGTGATTGCAAATGTTAAAGCGTGCATCTTGGTCGAACTGGGATCTCAAAGGACTAAGTAAAATTGACTGCCAAATCAAGCTTCTCCATAAAGGCAGCAAAGGAATTCAGGAAGGTTTGCAATCCCCTAGCAGTCCTTGCCATCAAAACCGCAACATTTGTCTGAAGCAAGACAGGGAGCACATAGGATCCTATACGCGGACAATAAAACTTAGCCGCCAGCAAAGTCTTTTCAAGGCCATTATTATAAAGGGAGAATAAAAAAGGGGCCAATATGCACCCTTGACGGACCCCTCTTCTGACAGAAATACCGAACTGACGCTGAAGTGAGAGCGTGGAGTTCCCTAAAAAAATAAACAATGTTTGGGTCCACACTCGGCCCAAGAAGGATACCCCAAAATCTATCCTGTTTACCCAGTTGAAGGCTAATGTGAGGTCCTTAAAGGCCAGATGAATAGATTTGAGACGAGCAACTGCAGATCTGTTAACCAGGTACAGGCAGTGGTCAGCAGTGGACTTCCCTGGTCTGAAACCGTATTGAAGGTCTGAAATGATGTTATTCTCCTCCGCCCAACTGGGTAGTGTTGCCATCAATACTCACTCCAGAACCTTTATGCCTGAGTCAATAAAGGATATAGGTATGTAACATTGTGGGTTATCCGTATCACCCTTTTTGAAAACCGGGACTATACAACTGAGGTGCACCCAGCATGAGAGGAACCCTCCCTGACCACCGCGTTTAGGATCTCAGTCAATACTGGGGCCCAGACTACAACGTCACTTAGGTACGAATCTGGGGGAAATCCAACCGGACCTGGAGCTTCATTGCTTGCTAGTCATAAAACTCCCTGGGTGACTTTCTCCAAATTAAATTCCAAATACAAACTCCCGGAAATTGGCATATAAAAGACAACTGCCTAAGCATGGGCTGAATAATTCTATATACCTTCAAATGAGAGACCCATTGGTAAGCAGCAATATGATGGCATAAGGCAACATTATCGGTCAATGCAAAACATGGTTGATTAACAATGTGCCAAAAAGTTGAGTGCTTGCTTAAGCTAAATCATCCCAAGCTTGTTCCCTCATGGCATATTTGCACCTTCTTAGCTCAGACCTATAGTTCAAATGGCAAGTTGCAACAAGCTCGCTATCTCTGGAGTTAGCTTTTAGTGCACTCTTTAGGGTTCGTAAGGCCTTGGAACATCTCTAATCAAACCATTTGGGAATGGGGTGGATAGAGTTAATTACTAGGAGATGTAAAAGCACTACTACCTTATCCAAAATATTTACGAAGGATGTTATGATTGCCTGATTACTAGCATTAAGTCTAAACAGATGGCAAAATCCGGCGTATAGCTACGAAACAAAGTTTGTTTCAAGTGTTCAGTCTCCACCATCGCCCACCTTCAGCGCCTACCCTGATTAGTTGGAGAATAGACTTCTGATGATCCCTGGACTCTAGTTAAAATGGGCTACCATCATCTTAGGGTAAGCTAAACCTGGTTCTGATCACTAAAAACACTATGTGATATGTTAAAAATAAATATCAATAAGAAAATAGGGAAAATAACAAAGATTAAATCTAGAAATGTGAAACAGCCCCTGGCAGTAAAAGTAGGGAGAATTTGCGATTCTGGGGAGTTAGCCAACTTATCCAGAGAGAAGACTAGATAATTATTATTTGAGATAATTTTTAGCTGTGTATCTTGAGTGTTTCATATGTAAACCTTTTAGGATCCTACAAAAAAATTAATTAAGGAATCAAGGGGGCTCTCACTTAAATATATATCTTAAAATCCCCAGCAATTATTAAATTGGACAATCCATCTCCTTTTCCAGGTAGTGATTCAATGAAAGAAACAAGGAATTGAATATTAGAAGAATTCTGTGACTGTGATTTCACATTAAAGAAATGCAATAAATATAATGCTGGGGGACCAGGCAAAATTATTCTTAAAGCTTGTAGTACAAATGAGCCAGACCCTCTAACTTCATGTGAAACATAAATCATAAGTCCCTCTTTAGTACTACCCAATTTCAAATAGGCAGCCGGGATACATTACGTTTTATGACTCTCCAAAAAGAAACAATTCAAGACTCCCATGATTCCTGTAAACATATCACATTGAACTTTCTGATAAATAAATGCCACTTTGGGTCACTCAATTTGGAGGCAAGACCAGTGATATTTCAGCTTAAGTTAAAATCGTTAAATTACGCACAGCGGGGCCTGCCGGGGAATGAACAAAAGAACAATCAACAAGTGGAATGTCTAGCGTAAGTGATGAATCAAGATGTTCAAGTCAATCATGAAATTCCAAAGAACTCAAAGGAGCAAATTGATTAGCAATCGCCAAAGACATGGTTGTGGGAAGCTTTGTAGGCGGGAAGAGAGGGGGGCGACCCACTTGTGTTCAGGGTGCTGGAAAAATGTAGAAGAAACCCTATGTCAGGGCCTGAATTGAAGACAGTTTACCAAGTCTAAAGGAGCAAATAGCAGCCAAAACGTGTGCTGCTTCCGTAGGGCAATTGAAGTTGACCACCACGCAGTCCCCTTCGAAGGCTTTCACATCTTTCCCCAGCCAGCTCATTCTTCTCACCATCAGCTCATATATATATGGGGGACTAGATTGGAGTGTGAGCCAATTCAATGGGTCACCTTATTTTTTAGCTGAACGTAGGACTCACTAATGCCGTAAATCAGCAGCAGGCGACAAATCTATAATACCCTCAGTCTTTGAGTATACTGAACGATATTGAGAAACAAAAAAAGAGCTAGCACAGGACAGAAGCCGATGAAACTGAATGAGCAGTCTCCCTCAAAGACATGTCCTTGCTCCTATCCAAAGTGCCCTCCTAAACTAAACTTCCTAAGGCACCCTTTCCCAGGCTATTATTGGACAGGTTACCCTCTGAACAAGTCGGGTGTAAACCCCCCCCATGGTGAGGATGAGTGATCATAAAATGGACCCCTTGAAGATCATTCTTCACTTGCTTGATATTTCCTAAATGTTGCTCCATAGGTTGAAATAGTCCCTTAATCATAAAGTTCAGTTTAATGTAAAGTTTGTCCACGGAGTCTTGAATCGCATTCTTAATATGAGTTTTCAATGATGTAGCGGGGATGCCCTCACTGATGGGTGTATTTGCAGTGAGTACCTTTTCATGCAGTCCACTCCCTTTTTTTCCTTTTGGCAAGAGGGCAGGAGGGAGTCAGGTGCTAAATCTACCCTGGAAACCTTCACAGATGAAGTTCCCTCCGCAAATGATTGGTGCACTGATTGGTACACTGAGGCCTGCACTTGAACTACATTTGTGCATCCTTCCGCCGCTCAACGACGGAGCACTAAGGATAGAATGGAGCCCCGACACAGCAGCGTCAACTGGTAAAGGAACTGATTTGGAAATACCACAAGCAGGTAGGGGAAAAGGTTCATCCATCCGCCCCTGTGAGGCAAGTACTTCCTCCACATTGGAGATTGTCACTCAACGCATCCACAGCAGAGGAAAGAAATTATAATATGCATGACTTACTCTGTCAGGATTTGGACAGAATCGGGACCTGTTGTCGAGTTGTGCCCCACCAGGGGTTATTTTAAATTTTCCCATCTTGTCCTCAAGAGCTTGTGCAATCCTCAGATGTTAAGAGGAAGATTTTAGAGGGGGGCCTAGTCCAGTCTCGACTGGACGCAGTCAGGCCTGCTCTTAGTTCGGGCGTGTCCCACACACACCCTACCGGGAAACACACAGGTTTAAGAGCGCCCTCTAGATTTTGAGTGTTCGTCTCCCAGAGAGTAATTTACATGTCCCGCGCCACCAGGAAACACACAGGCTTATATATCATTTAAGTCAATAATCCAAGGAATTTGAACTACCATTTCTAGCTCACTCTCCCTCTCTTGGATCCTGGTCTGCCCGTCTAACACCCAAACGAACCTCCACATTTTCGTTGAAAGCTAAGAGGTCTATGCACAGATTCTGAAGGGAGTTTAAGACTCTTCTCAGCACAACTTCCTTTCCTATAAAATCTTCATCAGTTTGCGGAGTCTGGCCTTTAGTGCATTCTAAACATGAGGCAGATGGGTGGCAGAAAACTAGATGTTCTTTTCTAAAACTCTCAGCCAGTTTTCACATCAGCATGCATAACTTAAGCACAAGAAAACATCCCAACTTATCAATAGCAAACAATTACAACATGATAACTGGGGTGCCCCATTGGGATTTTCTTTTTCCTATCCCTTTAACTATCAGGAAAAAAGGGATTACCCCAGGAAGATCACTTGAATAAAGAGGAATTTTGCAGCAAAGGCACGCTTCAGCATTGGAACAAATTGGCCTTAGTGTATCTAGGATCTCTGGGATATCTGGGTGAAGGGGCTTTGTGCCAATATGTTCATAGCAGAGCACTACATCCCCGACATTCAATTGGTGAGACCCATGTTGCTTAAAGAAAAATGTGTAATAAGCAAAAAAAAAGAATGCATGGAATACAGCTGGCAGAAAAAAATAGGAACAAAGGTACAGAGTGGAAAACTGAGTGAGTAGTGGAAAATGGGACAAAATGTAAGCCCCTGGAGCAATCAGGAAAGATTGGAGTCAGTAGAAGACATCAGGATTATGGAAAGAGAAGCACATTTAGATCCCATGTACCAGAGATCTCAAATTCTATTTTGCGTCTGACAAACGTTATGGGAAAGTATGTATAGCTTGGATGTATGAAAGTAGAATATCTCTAAAAATGTTGAGCCTGATCAGCGAAAAAAAATAATCTCAATCTGCGGACAATAATGCATGCATATTTTGCTTTAACCTAGGAGAAGATCTGCATGGAAACTAGAGTTACAACTTAGTGGTCATTCACAAACATTTGCTATGACTTTCATTTATTATTTTTTTGTAAACATATTTTATTAATTTTCTGTTTTCATCCCGTTAGTTACAACTTAGTACAATTACACACATTTATGCATCACATTAAAGTCGCAGTGCAGTCTGGGCTGGGGGGGGGGGGGGGGAAGGAGGGTTATTAAGCATACAATAACATAACCCTGTGCATCCAGAGGCCTGACGTTTCCAATTGGGTCCATGTTTGCCATATAATTTTGTCAGTATACAGTCCAAATTAGTCTGTGTCCCAGAGCACTGCAGCATAATTGCTACATAATAGAAAAGAATTGTGTATCATATGAATGCAACTATCCCATCCCTCCCTCCTGCCCCAACTTCGTCTGACTCTATCCACTTATAACTTATTTGTCGAGGTGTTCTGCTAGCTATTCCCAGTTGCACTCAAACATTCAAGATATATGTATACTGTACGGTACGAGGTCTGTGTGATATGTAAATCCAAGTTAGCGTGAACTGGAAGAGAGACTGGGCAGCGAAGCTGCCATTAGTTGCTATGCCTTTCATATAGTTATTTGAACTTCTCAATGTATGCCTGAAAGACTCTGGCATAAATGGTGCAGAATAGAGGCAAAGTAACCCCATTGCCCCAATTTCTATAAGTTTGCACAAGCAGATTGTTTTCCCTGTGGCAAAAATATGGGAAAAATGTTGCCAAGTGCATTTCTTTTAACCGTGAGCATGCAGGTTTTCCACACTGTGGACAATCACAAAACCTGGGTCAAGAGAAACAGAAGTAGGTATAAAAATGTTGTCAAGTCATACCAAGTCTGTAAAGTTTATTACTTTGCGAAAACGTGCGATAGCTTTTGTGAATCATTTAAAAATCGCAATTCTCTCTGTACTGTGTATATGGAAATACAGTCCAATGATTTACAACATTTTTGTGACACTAGCCATCTATGCCAAAAGCTGCACATAAGTTGGCAAAACTGAACATTTGAGAATTTGCTAAAATCCTATGGAGGAGTTTTGTATTTTGTTCTATCATTTATAATGTTAAATTGTATTGCACAGAAATGCCTCATAAAACCATTACCATTAGTTAATATCCATCCATGTCATATTTAGCAACAATTAAATAAATCAAATTAATATTTTCTTCCCAAAAAGAAACCCCACAAGTTGTGCAGAAATACCTTTTAAAGCAGCTGCAAATAAACTCAGATCATCAACACCTGGCTAATCCATTATGATTGTACTACGGCAAAAGTCGATTAAAAAGTTGCCAACAAGCAGCACAGAGGCCATACTGCTGATCAGAAGAGTACCAGGGTGCCAACAACATGCCCCTCAACTTCCTCCTCTCTGCCCAACACCAGTTGTGTTTCTACATTCAAAATTGTACTTGTTAGTGAATGCTTCTTGTGCTACTTTTAAAAGATCACTATTCAGGGACTATCATGAAGAACCCACATACTGCATATTAGGAAAATTCAGATACATCCCTCATCCTCAAACTCAGAATCTGGACACGGCTACTCTTGTGTTACAGCCTTTGATGTCGAGTCTAGTGTCTTAGAAGTGCAGGAATCATATCAGTAATCATGGATAGATCTTGTAACCCAGGCACACAGGCGATTACAAGTAATGATAACTCGGATAATGCTGCTGTTACGCAGTAAGTCTAGCATTAGATATCAAGATCTGCGACCCATAAAAAGTGGTATAAAATATGTAAAGAAACTAATGCCATTGTATTCTATCAATTGAATATACTCGTAGTTATAACACAGCATAAAGTAGTTAAAAGTCGACTAATGTCATCATTTAATTCCAACAGTTGAATTTACGTGGGATGCCACTATTCAAATTATTTGATACATTCCTTATTGTACAAACCTTGTATGTGATATTTTGACAATTTTCATCCACCGATGAATTAAGCACCGGGTAATGTAACAGCCCCAGCGATGCTGCCTGTAAACAGAATGCATAACATATTAGATTTTTTTGTGATGTATGGAGCAAAACACAGGTACAACAGATTTCCGCACACACAACTGTACATGAGTGAATTATCACTATAGTTTAATAAGTGCATTTTCCACCAAATAAATGACAATGTGAGCACAGTTTGAACATAGAGGCCTCTTTAAGAGAAGAATTTCACTGCCAGCTTTGCTAATAACATTTCTAATTGGAAACCAAAAAGGCACATATGTCTTCACATGCGTCCCAAGTGTAAACTGAATAATAGGATTCTACACTAGTTTCAAACCACAGTGAAGGTGAGAGGCTTGACTAGACCTAGTTTACAGACCGCACTCTTTTAAATAGATTCTCAGAATAGTGGTAATCCCCATTATAGTACAAAATGGAGTCTGCACACAAACCTGGATTACATGTTTAAAATTACTGCTCATTTCAACTACGTGATCCAGATTTGCGTGCAGACGCCATTTTATAACTTCACTAAATTTGTGTAGGGAAAAAGACAATGAATTATGAGTTTTTCAACTTGGAGCAATGGAAGTAATCTACTATTACCATGTTTCTCTCCAGTTTGTGATATGGAACTTCCAATGGGGAGGGAACGCCGCACCACGTGATATCAGCATTTACTGAATGCAACATTACTGTGCCAAAGCCCAGCCTGAATAGAATGCAGGTGTAAATGCACTGTTTGACATTTTCTAATTATTTATTTTTGGAGTGCTCTTACAACGATAGTTCAGCCATGGTATTAATGTTCAGCACTGGTATTAATGTGTTAATATTTCCCATGTTAATGTTACTCAAATAATGAACCTTGAAAGATCCAATAATACAAGTCATTTATGTCTGCAATTCAAATGTGTGTCTTTCAGTTTACACACAGCTTGAAACCGAGAGTGCTAAACTAATGGGTGGCCAGACTGACTGCTGCTACATAAAACTAACAGGATAGGAAGTGGTCAGAAGGAATCAAGGTGAGACACCCATTGTCACGTTCTAGAGCTAGCAATATGCTGTTTCCATGGGGCCACTACACATTACTAAGTGGCAGACTGGACCTCATGCCCTCCTGGAGTTTCTATAACCTGGACAGATAGGTGGTGCTGCAAAGACATTCCATTTCAGCATGGTTAAATAGTAGATGACTAGCAAGACTAAATGGTTAAAACTTCAATCATGCAATAGGAGAACGTTAGGCAGGTTGCAGAAAGACAAAGAAGGAAGCCTGGTGTCAACACGAAGGAGCTTTATATCACACATGGTTATTCACTACATGTTATGGAAGGGAAGGAATTATCATTAAAGGGACGAATTAGCACACATTTTCACCAGTTTGAATCCCCAAAAGACTCAGAAAAGGACGCTCTGTGAAAGCAGGTAGGTGCAGTTCTGCAAGGGGAGAAACTGAAGAGGTCTTGCTACTTTTGGTAAACCGTGGCATGTAGAATTGGCACAGGGATGCACTCACCTTTATAAAGAATGGCATAAAGGAGAGTTTAATGCCCCGAGTTTCCGCTACAGCTTTCAGTTCATTTCTTAGCTGGGCCAGCTGCGTCAAGTCAATCTCGTCACAATAACCAAAATGTGGAATCTTCAAAGCAGCACTCATCGTCTTGACCATTGCTTTGTGGAAGCCTAAAGCATGTACACAAAATGTTTCAGCCAATCATCTATTATGTGTGCCTGTTGCTAGGCTATCCTGCTTTAGGTTTAAAGTGGTAATAAGTAATAATGCCCCACAACATATCAACACTGATAAACACCTGCACAACCACAAATTAATATGCCATTTAAAGAAAGGAATGAGAGAGAATGACTCATTTGTATTTATTTATGAAGGGGCCAACACAATGTAACTTTGTTATACAAGGTAGCTGCAAGGAAAACTGGTCTAGGATTATTCTGCTACTGTTTTGTTGTTAAGGGTTGTCATTAAAATATGGTTTCATCCTTTGGTTTCCTCCAGTTTTTTGTGCTTGGATTAAAGAGGCAGGGTTTTGAAGCAGGTTTGAAGTATGAGCAAATGACTTAATACATTGTAGAGAACCTATAAATACTCAAATTATGCTTGCTATTTTGGCTGTTTTTAATACTTCCACTGACTAGTGATATGGCTGGCTCATACAAATCTTGGCCAATGTGAACTATCATATATACCCACAGACACAGAACGGGTAAATCCCTTTGATACTTTAGCCCCCTTTTCAAACAAAATCAGTATTGATAGCAGGTCACTTGCAAAGTACCCCAGGATTTAAACATTCATGGTGTAGTGACAGGATACCTGTGAAAAGAGGGATGTCACTATGAATATAAATAGCAGTCAAATCAGGAAAAATCTTTCCACATCCCAACAAAATTGCCTTGTTATTTGAGATACCTTCAGTTAATTCTGGCTTTTTACCCAACTGCACTTTACTGCTGGGGCTTTGGAGCCCATGGTTACAAAGTTAACAGCAAAGTTGTAAGTCCTAGAATACAGTGCGATATCAACTAAAAGAGAAGGACTGATTAAAGTGAGAAATTTTCCCTGGGGAACACTTGACAGGTGCGGATGTACACACAACAACAGCACCATCTTAATGTTGTCAGGCAAAGAGTGTAGATAAGCAGTGGCGAGCATGCTTAAAGCATCAAGTTTCAGGAGCCTTAGAATACAGGGCTACCAATTAATCTAGTGTAATTTAAAATTGTAATGGTTTCACAAGGTGCTATGCTGTTGGCAGGATTGACAACCCTAACAGGGCCACAGTATTCAGTAAGAAGTAGGTACATAACCCAAACTGTGTCCAGGAATGTGTGTAATAACATGTAAATATAGCACTCTTACTTAGTCATATAAACCAAACAAAGTCCTGGCGGAGTGAGTGCAAGAGGTAATGCGAGGATAGAGAGGGTATTAAGGTCAGTGTGAGTGAAAGTTACAATACATGTTTTTCCATGCTTAAAATGGTCTAACATAAGTCCATCAGACTTAATGGTAAGATACTACGAACCCCCATTACTTCTCCTTTATAATAAATATGTACTTTATAACAATCACTGCAAAAACCACAAAATATTTTGTAAACACTGGAAAAAACAGTTTTATCTATTTTGTGAGTTAGGGTGCTGAATAATCAATGATAAGCACCAATTTCAAAAGGTGTGAAAAACACTGAGAAAACAACTCTGAAATCTACAAAAAATATAAACACTGAAAACAGGACAGCCTATCTGCGACTCGTCAAATCCCTCCCCCCTCCACAGACTCGAACAGTTTATCAGCAAACAAAAAAGTATAAGACATAGAGAGTAAATTACCAACTATTTGGAGCAGGTAATTTATATTTTGAACCACACGGTTATCTTCTACGGCCCGCTGGATATCTTTGTTGTTTTGCGAAATCAGTGGTACAAGTCATCATAAGTGCAATTTTGGTTTCATAGGTTGTAATTGTAGCCTGGCCTAGAAATGAGCATTAACAGATTTAGGCAGAGATTCCTTTGACCTAATGGCTATTTAAACTGTCACGAGTGGTTCAACTGAATATTTCTCTACTGCAATGGCTAAACCCTCTGGTTTTTCAGAACTTACACAGAAAAATATTACCTAAAATTCAGAGAAAGGTTTATAAACCTACTTCTTCGTGAAGGCATTCAGTGACAGCACATCTCAACATGTTAGAATGGGTGTTAGACGGCACTTTCATCATCTGGTTGCTTGATGTGCAAAAGAGTTTGCCCACAGCACTTTTAGCAAGCCTTAGTGTTTGGAGCTGGACAAATGAGATCCTGCTCAAGTAAGCAGAGCAGTGCTACAGTTTTTCTAATGCCCAGCAGACTTTTCATTGGTTATTGCATTTTTTGTCTAATCTGAATCATTTGCTTAAAAAGAAGCGGACAGGCTAAAAAACCAGTAGCGAGCCCATCCCCTGCCAAAGTGGTGTAACAGGATTGGCAGGAGGGAGGTGGGGGCAGGCCCGAGGCGGGTTAAGTGATAAAATATATATATTAAAAAACACACTCCTCGGCTCTAATGGCGACGCAACAGTAAAAATCTTTCCTTTAGTTAATTAAGTTTGTAATATGTATGACCAGGCCAAAGAGCTTCAGCAAGCTGTACGAAAATAATGGAAAGAGAAGTCTAGTGGGCTGGGAGGGGGATGAAAGAGTATAAAGTCAAAAACTGGAGGGCTTGGGTGAAAGACATGAGCAACAAAAGCCCACAGATCAGAGGGACATTTAAAAACCAGATGTCTAGAGTAAGATAGCATGATAGAACACAATTGTAGCAGATGATTACATTTACTTGTGGTATAAAGAAGGAAGGCAGAAGAAGCATAAGGTGTGTATAAATAGCAGTAATGCAGACTCATAGCAAGATTAGGTGATTGGGCAGTGAGGTGGTGTATTAACAGGAGTTGTTTTAGGACTCTTAAAAAAAGTTAGTAGTGCGAAAGTCTGAATGTTTGTAGAGGCGAAAGTTTCAAGACCTTTGGAGGACAGCTCAGAAGGCTCCATCTTTTTGCAGGTCAATCATTTTCGGTATCTTGGATTCTTCTTTTCCCTTTTTGTGGAAAAGCACATTTCCAAGACAAAAAAAAGGTCTGTTCAAGGGTCCGTACTGTTAAACAGATATTAGGTGTGGTGGATAGGTTTCTTTGTTCTTTCTAGTACACTATTATACGCTACATTTTATAGTCTCTTGAGCCTAAGCGCATCCCTATTCATTACTCCCTTTCTGCTCTTTTAATATTGTATAGTACTCAGTGTAACTTTGCAGTCACTTCAAAGCTCAAGTCAGTTTGTGGTGATGGGTCAGTGTTTAAAAAGTATGAACTGATGCAGTAATTGAGTAGATTACTTTAAGACCAGCTGAACTGGAACACTACATAAATGAGCGGGGGGAACAGTCTGTTCGACACTTGCCAGCTAACTCGAACAAGTGTTCTCCAGTCAGCAATGTCCATTTCAAATTCTTCCAAGCTGATAAAAATAAGTTGTTGTTGAGTCCAAATAACAGTTCTGAAGGGCCAATAACCTTTCTAGATTCCAATCTATATAGCCTCTCTTCCACCTTGGAGGTTTGAGAAGGAGAAAGAAAAAATGAAGGTAGAGAAATCACCTGGTTAGCATGGAGTTCTGAAGAAACTTTTCAGAAGGAACGATTAACTTTGAGCATAATTTATTTCTTGAGAAAAAGCTAAATCGTTGTTGTTCATTAGCACGTGTATAGTGCTTAATCTGGAATGACTCGCTGACCCTTCTAGCAGGAGTTATTTATTATAGGAAGGCCAATTTCCAAGAAAACATTTTAAGTGAACAGGAAAGAAACTATTCGAGTAGAGGACCTATCAAGAGCATAAGAACTAGGCTTAAATACCAAGGAGAGGGCTAAAAGGGGAGTGGATGGAACTTCTTTTGCCACCATTTTCAAAAGTCTAGAAACAACTGGATGCATATACAACACTTAAAAGATGAATAAATACATGAAGAAATAGCTGCCAAATTGCCATTTACAGTGCTTATGTGAAGTCTCCTCTCTACTAAGAATTCTGCAAACTTATGTAGTTGAGTTTTCTGATTTTGAAGTGAGCTGACTAGCATACCAAGTTAGAAATATTGCCAACCTGCTCGTAAAGACAATGCTGACAGAAGGGCACCTTGAAGTCAGCAACATCGCCAACACCTCTGCAGGTATTCACGCAAAAGTCTAACCTTTCAAGTCAAGCCAATCAAATTTAGTGTCAGAAAGTTTGGGTTGAACAGATTTTTTGACTCAGACGATTTTCCACTAACGAAGGAATGTGAAGGAGTGCACATTTGCTGGGAATCTCTGGATACAAATGAAGATTCACTCAATCTGCGGTGATCAGAATGAGATGTGCCTTAGAAGCAGATCTTTCTAATGAATGTATGAAGGAGATGGGCAGACAGTAATGCATAATGCAATTAAATGTCCAGGGTCCAAACAGAGCATCTCCTAAAGGTCCCTCTTGGGAAATTCCAGTGAAAAACGAGCTGCAATTCCATTTCTTCTTGGTGAAAAAAAAAAATCATCTTTGGTGTGATCAAAGAGTCTAATCTTTGGCCTGCCAATTTATGCTGCAGCACCAACTTCTGACTGGCACAGGAAAGTCTGCTTGATAAGTCCACAATAGAGTTCCCCTTCCCTGCCACATGAGCTGCTGGCAGACCAATTCCACTATCTACAGCTCAGTACCAAAACTTGATTGATAGACCTTACTTAAAGCACATGGATATGGTAAGAGGACTGTGCTAAACAATTTCTGCTGAGGCGGGAATGATACAAGCTGGATGGTCTCTAGAATTGCTCCTATAAACTGAAGGTGCTGGCATGGACCAAGACACGATTCTGTCTTAATAAATGGGAACCCTAGCTCACATAACTCCATGTTCGCAGTTGAAAAGCTTCTCTGCTACTTCGCTGAAGAAGAAGCTCTTGATAGCGGATTGTATAGTAGGAAAAGGCAAACCAGATGGGGTTTTACCAAACCACCATTTCTGTAAAGACTCATGGGCCCAAGGCACATCCAAAAGGCAAGTCTTCAAAAAATAACAAACATTTTGTACTTCTTGCAAATCCTGCAGTCAGTGGTGTCAACATTTTAAACTTAGCTTACTTGAGATACCAACTCAGTCGCCCCAGAGCCAGAATCGGTCCCAAGTCTCCTTTGATGTTATGATAAAATATCTTCAACAATAGCCCTTTCCCTATCTCTGAGGAGGGAGTAGTTAGAATGCTTCATTTGCTAAAGGAGATGTTCTCACTTTAATCAAGATGTTTCTGTGATGAGAAGGGAGATTTCCTCAGGAAAGTTAGAGACTAATGATAGTTCAGAATCCAGGATCTACTTTTTCAAAGTGATCTATGGCCATCTGCAAAAGAAGTCGGCCACCGTTCGCCAACAAGAGGCACAAGATGGTAAGCTTGAGGTCAGGAGGTTTGTTTTTTGGGGGTGACTGAAGCGGACAACAAGGAAGAACTTGGCGAAGCCTCTCACCACTCTGCCAGATCGATATATTTGCTATCGCAATAAGGCATTTCATCAATTTCTTCATCAATTTCTGCCACCGGCAAAAATACCTTCCTCCACCAGGTATGCACAACCTCTTAATCAGTTAAATTCAATGAGAGAAATGAGGCTTCACAAAACTGTTCGATTTTTGAAGAAATTAATTTCCTTTATGCAAGTCATAGTATCACATAAAAAAATACCAATATGCGTTTCATGACTACCACGTTACTTCTTTAGGGATAATAACTTTTAAATATATAATCAGAATCAAAATAGCAATGTGAATCAATCACTCCTCATTTCCAATGCCGTCGATGGATGATATCGGGCACTAAGCCACATGCAATAGATCTTCTTTAGAAATTTAAGGAATCACTGCTAAGTTATCTTAAACAAGATTTTATACCATTGAATAACTCAAATTGCCACGTTGATGATTCTATAGTTCTGCTTCCATGTCCTATGTTGTTTCCAGATCCTGTACCCTTCTCTTTTTGCTTCCGTGTCCCATCTCCCTCCCTCTGTTGCTTTTGTGCACCCTCCCTGCCCCCCCACACAACCCCGTGTTGCTTCCCACACCTTGGTTGTCTCTTGTCCCGTTGCTTCAGCTCACCCATGCCTAGTGTAAAAAATGGATCAGGGATGCTGTGCAGCGTGGGGCGAAACCACTGGCAAAGCCCATAGGTCTCACAGATGAGACCTATTAGCTATGCCAATGCTTGAATATGCAGTCCCCTTTTAAGGAACCAATGAGGGATTAATGGCCTCATCTTTACTAGGGTATGGCCTGAATGCAAAGGTTAGTAGGCTTGGTAAACTAAACATCAGTGTGGTTAAAATAATATCTGTGGCAGAATTAGAATACATAGGTTGTTAATAGCCATCACCTGTCTTCGATGAGGCTCCAATATGCTTTCAAATTAAATAGTCATAAAAGCTAAATGTTAGGAGGATGCAAGAAAGCAAGTCAGGTTGCAGCTGGTCTTTAAGATGCTATCACCGATGGTTTGCATGTAACAAACAGTCAGCATGTTTCTTCTGAGTATGGTGTGACCAGGCTCTGAGCTAAGAGGATGTTCCATTGTATGGAATGGTTTTGCGACTGCGGTGGAAAAATCTCGACCACATAACGTACAATTCTAAAAAGGAAACCCTCTCGAAAAAACTCAATTGGAATAGGAAATTGTTCATGGCATGCACTGCAGACAGTCGATAAAGTATGCCCCACTCAATGCAGCAACCTAGAGTATGTTACTCATTGATTTGCTTGAATTAGTTTTAATTAAATAAGACACTTCAAACAAAACTCCATGGTTTTACTGCATTTAGGGCTGAAAGGGGAACAACAGAACAAATAAAGTGTAAATTACTGTAGAGGTGGGGTACTTATGTAAACTATTTTACTGTTATGCAATCCTTTGCTGGGTAAATGGAAAACATTTTCATGGTTTAAGGCTCACTATTACATTTGGGTAGGCAGTTAATCCTGGCAAAATAATGCTAGAAACTTTATAAGCGCATAATCCAGCGTGAAGCTATTTGAGGTCAGAAAAGACCAAGTTTGTAGTGGCTATCAACGTTAAGGCTATTTTTTTTATTTTTATTAAAATCTATTCATTCAGTCAAAAACATGTCAGGCATACCATTATAATACCATTACATTGTAAACACAAGAGAGATTCCTATAAATGAACCCTCCCCCTCCAGGTCTGTTGATTCAGAACTGCGTTTTTTCATCTTTTTCAACTAACAACAGTGCCAGCGGCTCACTAAACATCCACTTCAATCCCTTTTCTGGTCAGCTGCAGAGGGTCCTTTGTTAACGTTCCTAACTCTATGTATTCTTGTTTTTTTATATGTCTCAGAGCTGAAAGAACCCCTTTGCCCATTCAAACATTTCCCCTTTTCGTGCTTAAGAATCATTGCCTCTCAATGCAATTATAAACTCTATGGTAAGAGCAGATAAATCTTTACCTTTTAAGGGCTCAGTTCGGTCCTTCTCTGTGACCAGGGCAGGTCTGGATAGCGGCAAGGAAATAACAGGCACCTTGCCCTTTGGTGCTGCAGGAACAAACTCTGACTTTGGGGCAGGAGGGATGATCTCAGCCTGAGGAGAAGGAGGTAAAATGGCGCCTGTCTGTTTAGCTATGAAGTTCAAGATGTCTTCTTTGAGGATTCGGCCATCTTTTCCAGTTGCCACAATTTCACTAAGCTTGATCTGAAAAATATACAATACAATGCCCAAGTCAATCAGAACCAATCAAACACAATCCTCATCTATTATTGTACATTCGAACAATCAACTTGTTATGAAGGCAAGACTTAAGAATCTTTTATAAATGTCAGTTTAGTCCAGGCAGGAGAAAATACGAAACCTTAAACGTCTTGAGAAACCGTCAGCTTTAAAAAGATGGTTTAAAGTAAGTGAAAGTATAAGTGCTAATGAAAGCAGGGGCTTGTACCAGAAACTAGGGCTGGAAGTGGAAAATACTCAGCCGCGTCAAGAGGACCACGTAAACCCCGTAATGCTCAACATTATAGAAAAGGTTGGCGATTCTAGTGTTTCTATCCTCTAGTTTCGCAAACAAAGATGACTACAAAATCAAACAGGGTCCCCACCGTTTCAAAATGTATTCAACTCAACTTTCAGAAGAGGGAGAGAAGGTGCTTCTGTGAAATGAGGTAAGATATTAATTTAGGACACCAGATAATGGTGTAGCCAAATTACTGAGAAAACGTCCCAAAATGTCCTTTTTGTATGCCTGGGGAACCCTTCGTCTAGCAACATTTTATTTTGCTTGGACCTCTGAAAATCCTGCCACGGTTTCTCATCAGAGGAGGCACGGCCATACAATCAGACAGTATGACCGTAGGGAAACAAACCCAATATACCCTTGAGGGATTGGGCAGGTTAAATGAAGAGGTAATATGCCAACAAGGGATTTTATTTGAGAAAATTCTAGCTTTGTTTATTTTAGGAGATTAATTTGGAGGGTGAGTTCAAGACAAATACCAACCCAATTAGAATGAGATAGATCTCTGTGTTTTCTTTTGGATTAGATGTTTTTGTCATGAAATGTGGATTACATTTATTTCTGCCTTTTTCATGATTCATTGCGCATTCAATTGTTGATTCGTACTCCTTTTTAATTGAATTGATAATTTCACAAAAAGTTGTCCCGTGTGTGTATCTCATATCTTCTAAGATTGGCTCAGTCAATTGACATCTGGGTTGATACAATCAGACAGGCAACATTATTCTAGCACGCCTGAATTGTATGTACAACGCTCAATCAGACGTAAATAAATGCACTGAGGTCAGATCATTCAGTCTAGAGAAAGGAAACCATGGACCACTGTCTCAAAATCATTGAAAGTAAAGGAAAACATTCACTTCCGTGGGTATTGCCATATACCATATCCTACTGCCTTGTCCATTGAAGCGGGCACTGAGGCAAACATACCTATTGTTAATTCAACTTTACATACATGTTCCTTTCTTACATGCATCTCCCATCCTCGGTTCTTAAACAACTACTTATGTGCACAGAATGCCTTGAGTGCATTGAAACTGGGGGTTGGAGCCTGGGCCCTCTTAAATGGATGGGCTTAGGACTAAGAGCACACATAACAGTAGAGGGGGGAATAACTTTTTTATTACACCAGATCCCTCCAAACCAAACCGAGTACGGACTATAATATAGTGAAGAAATGCAAAAAGCAACAGCCAGTGCAAATGCAACAAAGATAATTCAGAGAACTACATATTTTAACTCGATACCTTTGTGATGGGTGGCGACTGCAGACAGGATGCTAAGTAGGTCAAGTGGCTAACTTAAGGAGGTTACAATAATTGCTACAGCATTACGTTTTTATAACAAGACAGCTGCCTCAGAACTTCAACTTTTTAACTGCATACATCTTATTTTATGTTGTTTTTCTTTTACAATAAATATATATTCCAATAATGGTTACTTTTGGTATTTCCTTGTTGATATTTCTATTTATTTTTTTATTTACAATATGATAAAAATTGTACCCAAAAAGTATTTTTAAATGTAAAAATACACATATTCCGCATATTCTCCCTTTGATCCCCCCCCTCCCCCCCACACACTTTTGGGGAATATCTAATTGATTCTCATTCTTCCTTCGAAACTGTTTACAATTTCCTATATTGCTGGGTATGCGCAATTGCATTAGCGTGGCATAATCGTTGACATACGCTAAGTTCTAATTTTCTAAATGTGGAACTCCAGACCCAAATATCATTAACATGCCAAGCACGAGGCAGGTAACGCACCGAAGGAATAAATAGTTAAAAACCCCTCTCCGACTGCTGGCTCTTAAAAGCAGTGGGGATTCTTCTACAATGCCCTCTGTCTGGCTTTTAGCCCCGAGCAAAAGGCCCGTTTTAAAGGTCTTGTAAATGAGCTTCGAGCAGAGAGAACAATAAATGTAATGAGCAGCTCGAACGGCATTCCGCAGATGACTGCCTGGTGCCTTCCTGTAACTAGGATTCTCTTCAAACACCGGCGGAGCTGCTGCCCAGCCCTCAGTGACCACAGTAACACTTAGGGCTGAGTAATGACTTGTTAAAGTAATAATTCTTCCGAACTGAAGCAGACCCCCCTTCAGACAAAGAACGACCGGTACTGACTGACCAGCACCAATCCATCAGCGTGGCTACCCACTGCCACCGCTCGGCACAAGCCGGCGCATTTCCCATCACAACGCGCGCGCGCTACAGTGTCCTTCCGCGTGCAGTCTAGTCCTCTACAGCGAAGGCGGACAGGTGACTGGAAGCGAGCTCTAGGCACCCTGCCTCTTCCATCTACCAACCCACATTGTTCTCCATGGCGAGGCGACGCACGGCCGGGGTGGCCAGCGTTTTGTGGCCCTTGATCTCCTGGTGCGTGTGCTCCTCGTGAGACACGGCGGGCGTTTCAACAATATCCTCTTCTGCCGACACATCTGAAAATGACAAGAAACGGGAAAAAATGGTCAGCAGGAGGACAGAACATGTCGAAGTACCACTTACAGAGCACGTGTTTTAACTTTTTTTTCCATTCACAAACAAACGTTGGCGTATGATACATTATACAGCAGAGCTGTGAGGCGTCAACACAATTTTCATACGTGGTTATTTAAATACCGCAGCAACAATAATGTAGGTGTAGGAGTAGAGTTTCTGCGACCTATGACACTGCAACAATTACTAACTATTAAAGACCGCCAGCAGCGACAGTGAAGAAAAGCACTGTTACTACAAATATGTACGAGGCTTAAAAAGCCTGCCTGGTGTTTTCCCCCCAATTCAAACATACTTTGCGAGTGGACTAAAATGTACGTAAGCTTGTATCTTGTATGTGGAAGTAAATTGGTGGTGACTGAGAAAGTATCTGCGGCCCTGGCTTGCTCCATGCTAGCCCCGGCCTCTATACTCCTGGTCTCAGGGGTTAAAGGTCACTGCAGAATATAAACAGGGCCCCTGGACCCGTTTATTTTATGTAGTTTACGTTCCTTTCCTTTTCCAAAGCGCACCAGCAGTGAATAAAAGGCCATTGATGGCAAAGCGAGGGGCATGATGCCATCTGAGGCCAAAGGGGGTGTGATGTCACTACTGCTACCTCAAGACATTTTGGTCACTCGACCAGTGTGACACAGGCTCGTAATTTCAACTGGAGATGCTGTTTTCACGTCAGGTTTCTGCAAACCTCAATGACTAACACCCACTATTTACCCTGTAAGGCAGCCTAGCCTTAATATAATAGGAAAGGGCATGGAGGGACAGGGAACAGAATGGATTCACAGAACAGGGTCTTTCTTCATCCCACACTATCGGATATTACGTACAACACAATGTGGCCCTCACAGCAAGGTATGCGGCAATAGTAATAACGAGAGAGCTAAGGCAGCAGTTTCCAGTTATTTGTATGTGAACTGTTAACACCAGACAAATGGCATGCCAACTTGAACTACAATGTGATTGTAATATGCAAACTTGACTGCTTATGGTCTTGAAATTCAAAGTCAAACAACGCCACACACGTCAATAATGAGGTTTTTTTTTAATCTAAAGGTCAAAAAGAGGTTTATATTTGTAAAACTGATGTCTTTGTGTATGTTAAGCTTTTAATATATTGTGACTCAGCTGCTTCGGCATGAATGCCCACAGGGAGCTGAAACACAAGTCCAGATGGTTCATCATCGTTTCAGAAACAGATGACCAATTTCTTCTTTTCTGCGGACTGTTGTAGAGCCGACCTTGGTGGATGGAAATGAAAAAGCAACAGACAAACTGTGAAACTTTCCAAGACGCAGTAAAAACGTATCTGCACTATTTACTCAGCTAAACTGCTGAACGCACTTTTGGAAAACAGAGTAATTTATGTTCTCTTATATATGGATGCATTATCTTTTCATGTAACGCAGTCTGTGTCAAATGCAGTCAGCACACAGCCACAGAATGAATCTGGATTCAAGCACCTGCCAGGAACAGAAGAAGGCTCCCACAAACAAGCTGCAAGGTGCATGGGAACCGAGACGTTTCAGCACAGTGATGGGAGCCGAGATTCGCTCTACTGGGGACGATGCGAATGTCCTCAGACCTGGCCTCCCTGACAAACAGTGCAGAAGGCTGGACGCCAGACAGAGTAGGGCGGGATTCGCTTCCCTACTCCGTGCTCCTGTGGCTCTGGGACCACCCACTACTGTAATCACTAGCCTGGCTGTCGACACAATTACTTGGGCAAAACTTCTATCCCAGGTACAGGCTCATCTGCCATCATGTTCAGACGCTGCTTGTATCAAAGATGCGCATTTTCACAATCATCATCGGGTGCCTCAAAGGAAATTACACCAAATAACAGAACAAGCATTCACAAGAACAAAAAGCCACATTAGAGCTCTTCTTCGTTGTTTTAGGGGTGTGCGCTTATGTGGATGTCTGAGTTCGTAAATGCGCATGAGGCACTTGATGGATGAATGAGTGAGTGCATGGTTTCAGCCCTGCCAACTTAAAAAAAAATATATATGATCAGTGTGACAAGAGGGCAGGGTCTGGGAGGGGGCGAAGCGGGGCTTCATGTTGGGAACTACTGAAGAGGCACTCCTGCCTTCTCCTTCCACCAGCCTCACCGCCTGCACAAAAACAAGAAACAAGCATTTACAATGCAATGGTCTCGGCATTGTTAGTTAGAGCTATTGGCATTGCTCATGACATTATTTTTGTTTATGTTTTTGTTTTTAAAACATTTAAAGAAACGGCATTGTTATTTACAATGTCAATAGCTCAATCTCTCTCAAATGCGAGACCTATTGCATTTGCACCCACACACAGAGCCACACACACAAAGCCACCCACACAGAGCCATTAAATAAAGCATGTGAAATGTAAGCAGGAACAACTTAACACTTTTACATTTATGCAGAAATCAACAAGTATTTTTGCCTGAAAACTACAGGGCCCAGAAAGGACCCATTTCAATGTCCACTGCTTATATGCTTACAAAACGTAAGCAGTATGGCTTAAAAACACCTTGGAACATATTATCAAGGAACGGCGATAATGTTATCGCTGTTACTTGATAATATGGCCCCACACCCGTGAACACAAAGCCGCTCTACACATTTTGTATTGCAATACCTCGAGGTTTGGCGCACTTCCCCAGGGGGGCGGGGGAACAGCGCTTCACTGGCAAACTCGGTAAAATGACGCTAATGTTTTTGGGGTTTGAATAAAACCAATCTGCCCACTTTAAGAACACTCCGTCTTGCTTTATTTAGTTATTGTTAGGCTGATTTGTTGATTTATTTATGTCAATAAATAAAAGCATGTGTGTGCCTCCTGACTAACGTGTGATGTTATTGTGTGTGTGCCGAGAGAGAAGTCCTCTGTTTGGTCCTTGGGTAGAAGGAATAAAGGAAGAAATGAGAGAAGGAAAGAGTGACAGAAGTGGTAAAACGAAGGAATGAGTTAAGGAAGGGATAAAGGAAGGACAGAAGGGAGGGATAAAGGAAGGAAGGAGAGAAGGAAAGTAGAAAGAAGGGAAAATGATAGAAGGTATGAGAAAGAAACTGTAAAATGAAGGGAGGAAGGACAGACGGGAAGAGAAAGGAACTAAGGGAGATGCTGATTTATTCTAAAGGCAGCTTCCATAAATACCAGTAAAGTCCCAAACAAACTCCGAGAACTTCAGGGCAGGGATGAACTGTGGAGGCAGAGATGAACTGTGGAGGCAGATACCCATGTAACTCCCACCCCTCAGAAATCCTTGCTCAGGAAACATAGTAAGCGTACAGAGTACCTTCAACTGAGCCCCACCTTGCTGCTGCACCAGGCTTCACCCGGTACCCCGTCTCGGGACCGGGACTTCAGGATGGGGCCCGCGAGGCCCCAGGCTGCCTCCTTCGTTGTGGGTGCTGTCCAGTGCGGGGTGGGCTCCCGCCTGGACTTTCTTCAGCGCGCACCGGGGCTCCCAACAGCGCACGGGAGCCCCATTTGAGCAGACACTTACTGCTACACCGCAGGCTCCGCCCAAGTCCCGGGCAAGGATGCCTGGCTTCCTGTGGGCCGCGGCGGTGATTCTGTTGCTTCGGCAGTAAGAGGGGTAGGCTCCCTCGTAATTTGAATATAAAATAAGCGGGGTGGGCACCCGCCATCATCAAGAAAGCAAACACCGGCGGGGTGGGCACCCGCAAACGAAACAGCGAATCATCTAGTTTTTCATCAGATAAAATAGCGAGGCCACCGAAATTGCACTTGGAGTTCTACATTTAAGAACAGATTTCACTGAAAGTTACAGATTGTCATGAACATTACTCGTTCGTGAACATTCTGATTTGCATAGAGCACAGTCTTACCTCATGAAGGCACAGAACAGACATTGTGTTTGGCCATGGTTTGGCAAATAATGACGCGCGCACCTTTTTTTTTTTTTTTTACTTTTACAAAACCCGCCCTGCTAGTTCCAGACGGACAAAAATAGAACATGGCTATTCTGTGTGTGGAGTGATCACAGCAAATGTTTTTAGCCTTTATGCAGGGACGCCTTTGTGGTACTGCGAGCGAAGGACTGTTGCTGCTCCGTTCCCAGTCCCGCCGCGCACGAAATGGCCGAACCTTCGGATGCAAAAAAAAAAAAAAAAAACCAAACACGCCCACCAGCGAAAAAAGGGCCGGGCTGCCAAAATGAGAAAAGTAGCAAAAAAAGACGCCCCAATCCGAAAAGGACGGGGCCTGTTCGGAGAGACAAACCTCTTCTCCAATGGCTGGCCAGCATTCAAGAGGCCAGCCAATGGAGAAGAGGGGCGGGTTCAAGCCCCTCTTCTCCAAGTCCTTAAATCTCGCGAGCGAGACTGCGCAAGCGCAGCCTTCGCTAGCCAAGTCCTAAAAACCCTGCGGGGGCTCCCAATGATGTCCTGGGGCTTATCCCACATTTTCACACCCCATAATGGATACTGGCTGCTTAGAGCCTCCCAAGACGAACTGGAAATCCACTCAGTGCAGGGAGTTCCAGCCCACCTTTACTGCAAGCAGGTACATGGATGGATGTAGACAGATTCCGACACGTTACAGTCTGAGGTCACAGAATGCAGCAGTTCTATTTGGTTTCGGATTTTCATGACCTGTATGAGTTGCCTAGATGTTAAGTATCAGCAATATTATGGAATGCACGATTATCTGCCAACCTGTGCATCAGTGTTTTCCGCTGCCTATCTACATTAAATACCCATATGAGGATGCAACGAGTTTACAGTGTTTCGTCTGGTTGTAAATTTTTTGTATAAGCGTTTTAACAGCAGCGGCCCATCCATAGGGGCTGAGGGGCCACACCCCCCCATCTTTTTCCACGCAAGAAGTGTCTGTTTGAATGAACAAAGGTCAGCCTGACAGACGCTCTTCTGTTCAGGTTAGGCAGGAAGGCAGGAGCTAGACATGCGCTAAATGTGCAGGTTCCTGGCTGCCAGAGCTGAACTTTGCCAGGCTGCAGATTTCACAGCCCTGTGGGCATGATCTCCTCAGCCCTGTGGTTCCCAAACTTTTTGGACCCACGGCTCCCTTGACCCTTTGGCCTTTGCCCGTGGCTCCCCACTGTTATTTGTTTTTGGAAGGGGGGGGAGGGGGGGGGAATATAAGCCTGGCCTCGGGAGTACTTGCATTTATCTCCCTGAAAATAATTGGGATGAAGCTGATGAAGGTATTATAATCATATACGCAGGGTGTTTTGTATTACTAAGGCGGCGCCTCTAATAAAATATTCCTAGTTACACTTCTTTGCCCATGCCTTTTTTAGAGTACCCTCTCAAACTTCTTTATCCCACTTACAGTGCTAGATAGCTAGATAGCACCCCTATGCATGTAGGCACCATCGCCAAAGTGTTTCTGCGCTTGAAGAATATTTGCATGGACTTCCATTTCTACCCATGTCATACGTGCCAACACACCTGTCTCAGCAGGGTGACTCACAATTTTGTAAACCACATTCAGCTTTATTTTTGCTGTCTCCTCTCTAAAATTTCCCCCAAACCAATGCAAGTAAAATACATTCCTCTGATTTTTATTTTTTTTAAATATCCCTCTTTCTTGCTTCCAAATGTTGGCAGTATGCCGGAGTCGTGCCAGAGTCATGCCCGTCTGCGCCCGTCCGCGCCTGGGCCGTGCCGCTCCCCCTGGCCCAGCCTCTCCCCACTATATTTACAGTTCCGCGCAACTGCATGCACTGAGACCCTCTCTATTGCTATCACATATGTCCCCTCAATTCTTCCTTTCAGATCACACTTGTGGACCATCCATCTGTAAACTCTGTATACGTCCCCCTCCCAAACAAAGAGTATCTAAACCACTACAGGCGGCTCTCATAAATGCACGCTCCCTCTCAAAACACCATCTTGACATCTTTAACTTTATCTCAGCACATTCTCTGGACATACTGTTTGTCACAGAGACGTGGGGAGATGCGGCAGCTGACCCTGACTTTACGGCGGCTCTTCCACCTGGCTTCTGTGTCAATCGGCTAGACAGACCATTAAAACAGGGAAGCGGCTTGGCCGTCATATACAGAGAACACCTCCGCACTATTACCTCCCCCCTCCCCAACATGGACTGCGAAGCACTCTCGTTTACGATCACCATCTCTGGCAATCAGTCATTTACAGGGATTTTAGTCTACCGTCCTCCAGGTTCACGCCCCAAATTCTTAGCCAATGTTAACAGCCTCTTAGAGAATGCTGCAGGGAAATCTAATTTTACCATTCTAGGCGACTTTAATTTCCACCTAGAGGCCAAAACGGACACCGACACGACCTCACTCCTGGAAGACATGGCAGCCGCAGGACTCATCCAACTAGTCACGGCACCCACCCATACGGCAGGGCACACCCTTGACGGGATATTCAGTAACAATACAAACATTACCTACTCTTCACAATTACCTCTCACCTGGACTGACCACTCAGCGGTACTGTTCTATATTAAATTTAAACCACCCACGGTTCCTCCATCCAAACCCGGGGCACCAGTCAAGTCCAGGAACTGGAGAAACATCAATATTCCCGAACTAGAGGCTACCCTTGCAACCGCATTAGACTCTTCTGACATCGATCCAGTCACAGCTTCCACTAACTATCTTACTCAGCTTAATAACACAATAAATCATCAGGCACCTCTGAAAACAACCTATCCAAATCGTACTTCCCCGTCAGCACCTTGGTTTTCCGAAAACCTGCGCCTGCAGAGACAATTCTGCAGGAATTTAGAAAGAAATTGGCGCAAACATTACAACCTTACTGATCAAATCACATATAAAAACGCGCTTACTAAATACAAACAGCAGCTAGCTACTGAGAAAAGCAGTTATTATGTCACCCAGATCACTTTAGCAGAAAATTCCACCAGAAAGCTCTTTCAGGTGGTCAACCATTTGGCCAACCCTCCTGCTCCACCTGAAAACACTTCACAAGAATTTTGTAACTCATTGGCAGACTTTTTTACTGCTAAAGTTACCTCCATATTTTCTGCATTCACACCCCAATCCATACCCAAGGCAAAGATCTCTGTCTCCACCCCTTCCCCCATCACCCGATCTTTTCCACTTTTTCAGTCTGTCACACTTGAACAAATCTCACACCTCATCACAACCACCAAATCAGGCTCACCACTAGACCCATGCCCTCCCTCTATCCTTAACCTTATTCCGGGGGCAATTTCACCAGCCTTAGCCAACGTATGCAATAACATGTTCCAAACCGGTATCTACCCAACAGTGTGGAAAAAAGCAATTATCAGACCTTTGTTAAAAAAACCTTCCCTTGATCCCACCGATCCGGCTAGTTATAGACCTATTGCATGCTTACCCTTCCCAGCCAAAATTTTTGAAAACATCATGAATCAACAATTATCACACTACATTCACACCCACAACCTTCTGGATGATACACAATTTGGCTTCAGGAAAGGCCACGGAACAGATACAGCACTCATCAAGGCAGCAGATGAGATAAGACACACCATGGACAAGGGAGGAGCGGCAGTCCTAGTGTTGCTGGACTTATCCGCGGCCTTCGACACGGTCGACTACAACATCCTTATCGACCGTGTCGCTGCCATGGGCGTTGTACATAAAGCTAGGGATCTCATCGCCTCTTTCCTACACAACCGTTCTCACAATGTTAAACTAGGTTCCTTTCTATCATCTCCCCTTTCCCTTCCCTGTGGTGTCCCACAGGGCTCCTCGCTAAGTCCGACCCTTTTTAACATCTATGTGTCGGACCTGGCGAGGGTGATTAAGGAACATGGCATCAGCCTTACTACCTACGCTGATGACACTCAGTTAGTCCTTTCAATACACCAGGACTGAGACAGGGTGGCTGCCAACTTCCAAGAGGGAATGTTGGCCATCAGTTCCTGGATGGCAGCCAACTGTGTCAAACTGAATTCCAACAAGACTGAGATTATGACCTTCGGTAAACTAGAGCCCTGTTGGTCCCCTCAGTGGTGGCCTAATGATCTGGGCCCTCTTCCTACACCTGTCACTAAAGTGAGAAATCTTGGAGTCATCTTTGATGATCGGCTTCTTTTTAATCATCATGTCAATAATGTTGTCTCAGCCTCTTTCTTCACCCTCAGGAAAATTAAAAAGCTTCTACCCTATATCCCAATCTCGGCTGCAAAGACCCTAATCACTTCCCTGGTATTTTCAAAAACCGACTATTGCAATTCTTTACTCCTCAACGCCCAGGAAAAGGTGCTCAAAAAACTTCAGTTGGTACAGAACGCCGCAGCCAGGCTTCTGCTTAACATCCCCAAACATAATTCCATCTCCCACTCCATCCGCAAACTTCACTGGCTCCCTGTGAGGTGCCGTATTGTCAAGAATTCCTGTCATACAAGGGAAACACGCCCTTATGTAAACAGGAGAGCTGTTACATAACTCAAGGGAAACACGCCCTTATGTAAACAGGAGAGCTGTTACATAACTCAAGGGAAACACGCCCTTATGTAAACAGGAGAGCTGTTACATAACTCAAGGAAAACACGCCCTATAAAGGGAGGAACCGGGAGGTACAAGGCTGTCGGATATTGTGTTTACACCGACGTACCTGCTTCGTGAAGAGCAGTGTTCAGGAGTGGTGCTCCAGTAAGGCAAGAACGGAGGTAGGTCGAGTCGTTACTCCCTGGGCCGTGTCTTGCCCCATCGTCACCTGTGAAGGACCCGGAAGCTCTACCGGTCAACCATTGAGCTTCGCTTTTTGACTCGGCTGAGTCCAAGCGCAGTGGCGCTTTTGCTGGTTGGAGTCGTAACTCCCAGCCCGACCAGAGACACAGGGACTGCCAGCTGTAACGCACACCAGGAGGTGTTTGCCGCGTTACAGACTCGGAAGTCCACAGGATCGATCGAGCGGCTGCTCTCGGTTCAGTCTTCTTGCTTGTGATTGGGGTATCGGTGACGCATCACCAGGAGGTGACTCCGCGTCCCGGTGCAGTCTGAGGAAGAGGTTGAGCGGCTGCTCCCTTCAGGTAGAGACCCCGGCTGGGTGTTTCCCTGACTCCTCGATTCTCCCCAACACTCTTCGTGCCCCTCACAGCCTACCGATTGGCATTGTCGGCCATTACATTTCTGCCCTCTGTTGGCATACGCCGGGATCGGCGTATATGCAGAGGACGGTTAGGACCATCCGTGCTGTGGGCTGGTAACGTACTTAGCCTGGAGGATTCCAGTGACTATAACTTTTGTTTGTTCTTTGTATTTTATTTGCCTTCATTAAAAGAACTAACCCTTCACAAGTGGTTGCGTCCTCATTGTCGTGTCTGTTAAACGATCCTGAGACGTTCAGGGCGTTACAAAATATCCGACCTTAATAACACTAACTGTCTCCCGGTCGATAACAGACATGGCAACACTTGATGATGTGCTGGCTGCTTTAGCGGCCATGCAAGTTGAAGTGGCTGCCTCTAGGCAAGAAACAGCCGATGTAAAAGCCAGACTGGATGCTATCCAATTGGACCCGCTCACGCCCAGCACCTCCCTCACGAACCAGACCCCTGCGGTAGTAGTGGAAATGCCGGTAGCCATCCCCTTGGCAACACCAGAGAGGTACAGTGGGGATCCTAACACAGTGCAGGTATTCCTCACACAAGTGGCGCTACATTTATCGTGCAAACCAAAGGCGTTCCCCACGAGTCAGGCTCGTGTGGCTTTCCTTATATCCTATTTGGCTGGAAACGCGGCACAATGGGCCGTACCTCTGGTGAGCAGGGACGACCCCCTCTTATGTGATTGGGGTGCTTTTCGCGAGGAATTCCTGAAGGTATTCGACAGAAGGGCTGACTCGTACACGGCGGACCGTGAAATGCTTGAGTTGAGACAGGGATCCAACGACCTGGTGCAGTATCTCAACGCGTTCCGAAGGCTGGTTGCGGAAACCAAGTGGCCTGTTGCTAAACAGACGGCGCTCTTCCATCAAGGGCTGTGCGATGAGCTCAAGGACGCCGTGGCTCATATTGACCCTCAACCCAAGACATGTGAGGGCCTTATCAACCTGGTATTACGGCTGGAACATAGGCTAAGTGAAAGAAAGGGGGATCATGGGAGAAAAGGAAAATCCCTTCCATCCTATGTGACGGTGGGAAGTCCTGAAACTTCCACCGCATCCAAGGGAGAACCCATGGACATCAGCGCAATACGAGCGAGCCTCACAGCCACGGAGAAAGAGTCACGCCGTAAACAAGGATTGTGCCTATATTGTGGCAAAAAAGGCCACTACGTACGTGAATGCCCTGCCAAACCGAAGACGTCACGTTATCGGGCCAACCGGTCGGTAACAGCCGTGGTGGACATACCGGCGGAAAACTAGAGGACTCCAAGACCAGAGAAGGGGCATCTCGGAGTCACTCATCCATCCCTTCACTTTCCAACTCGGTCACTAAGGGACAACGACACCTGTTTATCACGGTGCACGTGGGAGTGCATGACCAGTGGATACCCGTTGTGGCCATGGTGGATTCAGGGGCCACTGGCATGTTTATGGACCACAACGAGGCATGCAGGCTAGGGCTAGTGCTTCTTCCCAAAGCAGTACCCGAAGACGTCTATGCGGTAGACGGAAGGCGATTGGTGACGGGGCCCATCGGACAGCACACGGGGGTCCTTCCGATGAGATATGGGAGGAACCATTTGGAACAAATCGATTTTAACATCATCCGAGCGCCCCAATATGGCGTCATATTGGGATTGCCGTGGCTACAGAAACACAACCCCTTTGTGGATTGGCCAACACATCGCATCGAAATGACGTCACCGTATTGCATCCTGCATTGTGGAATAAGAACGGAATCCCTTGACGCAGATGAGAGCGGGAGTCAGACGGTGGCTACAGCGGCAGAAAAAGATGTGGCTCTCCCCCAGGCTTATCACAGTTTTGAGGATGTATTTGATGAGGTGAAGGCGGAAGTGCTACCACCACATAGACAGTTTGACTGCCAGATCGACCTGGTGCCAGGGGCCAGCGTTCCCAGCGGCAGGCTGTATGCCCTGACGGAGCCTGAAAACGTGCATCTCCGGGGGTACCTGGATAAACTCCTCAGGCTAGGATTCATCCGCCCGTCCAAGTCTCCGGCCGCCTCGCCACTCTTCTTCATCCCGAAGGCTAATGGGGAGCTGAGAGCCTGTGTGGACTTTAGGGCATTGAATGCGATAACCATAAAAAATCGGTACCCCTTGCCTCTCATTAGTGTACTTCTGGAACAGGTCAAGAAAGCTCGTATCTACACCAAGTTGGATTTGAAAGGGGCATACCATCTGGTGCGCATGAGGGACGGAGACGAGTGGAAGACCGCCTTTAAGACCAGGTTCGGCCTTTTTGAGTACCTCGTCATGCCGTTCGGTCTGTGCAACGCCCCGGCAGCCTTTCAGTACTTTTTGAATGAGGTATTCAGAGAGGAGTTGGATATCTACGTGGTCGTATATATCGACGACATCCTCATCTATTCGTCCAGTGTGGAGGAGCACGTACACCACGTCAAAGCTGTGCTCCAAAAGCTGAGGGAAAACATGCTGTTTTGTAAACTCAGCAAGTGTGACTTCCACGTCACATCCGTGGAATTCCTCGGAGTGATGCTGAGTCCAGAGGGACAGGAGATGGCAGAACGAAAGATCAAGGCGGTGAAAGAATGGCCGGTGCCCCAAAGCGTGAAGGACGTCCAAAGTTTCATTGGCTTCGCCAACTTTTACAGGCGGTTTATAGATGGATTTTCAGGAGTGGTGGCCCCAATCACACAGCTACTGAGGAAGTCCAAGGAGTTTGTCTGGTCCCCTGAAGCGAACAAAGCCTTTGAGGCCCTGAAAAGCGCCTTTGGTAAGGCGCCGGTGTTGGCTCACCCCGATCCGGATCTCCCCTACGTGGTGGAAGCGGACGCGTCGGATGTGGCGCTGGGGGCTATCTTGTCCCAACGCAACCACGACACAGGGGTGCTTCATCCCGTTGCGTACATGTCCCGCAAACTCAACGACGCCGAACGCAACTACCATATTGCGGAGAAGGAGCTTCTCGCAATCAAGGACGCCTTCACCGAATGGAGGCATTGGTTGATGGGGGCAAGACATGTGGTATCGGTGTACACGGACCATCGGAACCTACAGTTCATGACGGCCACTAGACACCTTTCTCCCAGGCAGCTGCGGTGGATGATCTTCTTTGCGGGGTTCAACTTCCGCATCACATATCGGCCGGGGACGGAAAACCGGAAGGCGGACGCCCTGTCCCGTCAATCTGCAGTTAAGGAACCATTGCCTGCAACCGAGCGTTCCATCATTTCCCCGAGGATGGTATTGGGGGTTATCCAACCGGATACTTTCCTGAGGGGAATAAAGAGAGGGATCAGGTCATTCGCATGGCGGAGGTGGCTCCTCAGTCACAGAGAATGGCAGCTGAAGGACGGGACACCCCTGAAGGGCAGGTGCCTATTGATACCCACGCCTAGGCTAAGGAAACAAGCATTCATCTGGTGCCATGACTCTCCATGCGCAGGTCATTTGGGCTTTGAAAAAACGGTGGCTAGCATGGGACGGCATTTCTGGTGGCCAACCATGAGAGTGGATGTCAGGAGGTGGGGACAGGAGTGTCCTACGTGTGCTACCATGAAGGCCGACCATGGCCGAACCCAAGGGCTCTTACATCCACTTCCGACCCCGGATAGACCATGGGATAGCATATCACTGGACTTCGTGGTGGGCCTACCGGTAGACCAGGGGATGACGGCAATACTGGTGGTGGTGGATTACTTGACGAAAATGGGGCACTTCATCCCCTGCAAGAGAGTCCCTACGGCCGGGGAATTGGCGTCACTACTCCTAAAGAATGTGGTACGACTGCATGGATTACCTGGGGTGATCGTGTCGGACCGGGGGTCGCAGTTTACTGCGCAATTCTGGAAGACTTGGTGCACTGCGCTGCATGTTAAGACCGCCCTGTCCACCAGCTACCACCCTCAAACGGACGGCCAAACCGAGCGCCTGAACCAAACGCTCAAACAGTATCTGCGATGTTTTGTGGACCAGGGCAGGGAAGAATGGGTCGACTTGCTATGGGTTGCAGAGATAGCCTATAACAACGCCACTCACAGCTCCACACAGTCATCTCCGTTCTATAGCAACTATGGCCAACATCCCAGGTTCTTGCCATTTCTACATCCGTTCAGAGAGGACAGGATTCCCGCCACAGCGGACAGGGTGGCGCACATAAAAGACACGTTGATGCGCTCAAGGGCTGTCCTAATAGAGGCCAAGAGAAGATACAAGGCTGCGGCAGATAGGAAGAGAAGGCCCGGGCCACTGTACCGCACTGGAGACTACGTCTGGATATCCACAAGAAACATGAGGTTTCGAAAGAACAGTGTGTTCCATCCCAAGTACATGGGCCCCTATCGAATTACCAAGTGTATGGGTCCCGTGAACGTGAAGGTGTGCTTGCCCCAGTCATTGCGGATACACCCTGTCTTTCATGTATCATTGCTCAAACCAGCACCCTCCAAGCCGTCTGGGACACCTAGGCCGGTATGCGTGGAGTCGGAGGTGGAGTATGAAGTGTCGGGCATACGGGCGTCCAAATGGCGCAGGGGGAAGCTGTGGTACCTGGTTGCGTGGAAAGGCTATGGCCCGGAGGAGCATTCATGGGAACCGGCTGAAGGGGTTCATGCTCCGCGCTTGGTCTCCTTGTTCCATCGGCGTTTTCCTGCCAGCGCTGGACCCGTGGGGAGCCGCTGAGAGGGAGGATGTACTGTCAAGAATTCCTGTCATACAAGGGAAACACGCCCTTATGTAAACAGGAGAGCTGTTACATAACTCAAGGGAAACACGCCCTTATGTAAACAGGAGAGCTGTTACATAACTCAAGGGAAACACGCCCTTATGTAAACAGGAGAGCTGTTACATAACTCAAGGAAAACACGCCCTATAAAGGGAGGAACCGGGAGGTACAAGGCTGTCGGATATTGTGTTTACACCGACGTACCTGCTTCGTGAAGAGCAGTGTTCAGGAGTGGTGCTCCAGTAAGGCAAGAACGGAGGTAGGTCGAGTCGTTACTCCCTGGGCCGTGTCTTGCCCCATCGTCACCTGTGAAGGACCCGGAAGCTCTACCAGTCAACCATTGAGCTTCGCTTTTTGACTCGGCTGAGTCCAAGCGCAGTGGCGCTTTTGCTGGTTGGAGTCGTAACTCCCAGCCCGACCAGAGACACAGGGACTGCCAGCTGTAACGCACACCAGGAGGTGTTTGCCGCGTTACAGACTCGGAAGTCCACAGGATCGATCGAGCGGCTGCTCTCGGTTCAGTCTTCTTGCTTGTGATTGGGGTATCGGTGACGCATCACCAGGAGGTGACTCCGCGTCCCGGTGCAGTCTGAGGAAGAGGTTGAGCGGCTGCTCCCTTCAGGTAGAGACCCCGGCTGGGTGTTTCCCTGACTCCTCGATTCTCCCCAACACTCTTCGTGCCCCTCACAGCCTACCGATTGGCATTGTCGGCCATTACATTTCTGCCCTCTGTTGGCATACGCCGGGATCGGCGTATATGCAGAGGACGGTTAGGACCATCCGTGCTGTGGGCTGGTAACGTACTTAGCCTGGAGGATTCCAGTGACTATAACTTTTGTTTGTTCTTTGTATTTTATTTGCCTTCATTAAAAGAACTAACCCTTCACAAGTGGTTGCGTCCTCATTGTCGTGTCTGTTAAACGATCCTGAGACGTTCAGGGCGTTACACGTATTAAGTTCAAGGCCCTCTGCATAGCATACAAGGCCATTAACAACTCTGGCCCTCTGTTCCTAAAACACGCTTTTAGACCTTTAGAAACATCCAGAACACTTCGTTCTGCATCAGCCCACCTCCTCAATGTTCCACGCACTAAAAAGGTCACTTGGGGCGACAGAAGCTTCACAGTTGCTACTGCCAAACTGTGGAACTCACTTCCCCTCAGGATCAAGACATGCCCTACACTGCTCAGCTTTAGGAAACAGCTCAAAACGTGGATGTTCGCATAATTGCTGCCCTACTTGTTCAGTTTGATCATCAAAGCGCCGAGACACCCTTTGGGTATTTGCGCGCTGTAAAAATCGCAAAAATAAATAAATAAAATAAATAAATATGGTGTTTTATGTCCCCGTGCTCAAGGAGAAAGCAGGCCTGTCTGGAAATGTGTGTACACTGAAAGAAATGTGTACTGGAAGTACCTATGATTCAAGTACAAATATCAATACTTAATACTAGCGCACACCCTCAATCTACCATTAAAGCCATACCATATGCCAAAATGGTACGCGCTAGACGCAATTGTAGCATGGATAAAGATTTCATCAAGAACATTCATCAAATCAAAACAAACTTTTCTAAGAGAGGTTATAATCAGTCATATTTGGACAATGCAGAGAAAAGAGCTCTGTCTCTGAATAGGAATGAGACATTGATGCCTAAAGCCAAAAGCAAACAATGTGCCAAAAAACAAAATTCAGAAGTTCCATTTATCACTGAGCATAATGTTTTTAGCAATCACATTTATAATATCTTGCGAAAGAATTGCCGTTTGCTTGAGACTGAAAGTCTCCCTCCTAATATCATATCAAATAAGCCTAGAGTAGTCTATCGCAAAAGCAGGACCTTTAAAGATATATTGAGTCCAAGCTATGTATGTCACAGGTACTCAAACCTCCATTACCACATGGTTACCTGGAAGACCTAGAGGCTTCTATACGTGTGAAGGTTGCTGTGTATGCAAATTGGGTTTGAATAAGCTTAAAAAAATTCAGGAGTCGTCAATCAAGGGAATTTACTATAAACTGTTTTATCAACTGTAACACGACATTTACTGTTTACATGATAACATGCTCTTGTGAAAAGGTGTATATTGGCAGCAGCATCCGTAGTTTAAAACTGCGGATTCAAGAACATGTGCGAGCCATAAGAAATTGTGATGCTAAATATCCTATGGCTCAACACATATATCATGATCACCCAAGTGATAAGAATATCACCTTTTGTGGTATTGATCAGGTTAAGATGCCAGAAAGAGGAGGCAATAGAGAATTGTTGCTTAGACAGCGGGAGGCATCTTGGATATGTTGTCTTAGGACAAACAAGTTTGGGCTTAACAACAATAACTAATTACATCATTTTTTGTGAATAAACTAAAATATATATGCTGTCAGTGACAATCTATCAGCAACAGTCAAATGATGTCAATATGGATGCTTTATCTAAAGTATTCACTTATATGACATTGATGACGGCTTGTTTGCTTTCGTGTACACGTGTTGTATGGAAACGCTTTATTCGCCATTGCAGAATGTATTACAAACTATTTGACCATCTTAGTATTCTGTACCATACTTGTCAATACATTACATTGTGTATATCGACAATAATATGTGGGCATATGATTTCAATATTCAAATCTGGCATATTATCCCTTGATCTTTGTGTACATTGTTTGCAGTAATATATGACTTAGAGTCCATTTTATTCATAAGAACCATTGTTCATACAAGCTATCATTCGTTTTTTTATAAGATGGATACGCGGTCTTTGGAGCGTGATATTTATTTATTCGATGTATCATGTAACAAGCCTTTTGAAGTTTTGATGTTGTCTTTACTTGTAGTAGTAATTTGGACCATAACTTTTGACATCTTGGTATTTACTAGAATATGAGTCAATTATGTTTTTGTGTCATATTGATTGGCCCGTGTTCACCCCTTTAAGATGGCCGCCGCACTCACTTGTAGTTCTGTGGCTTTTGAGACTCTTGATGATCGACACGTGATGACTGAACCCTAGTGTTTATTTGTTTTGGTGCAATATTTGTTTAGTATTGTCGTAATCAAAGCATAGAGTTAATCCTAATGTATCTCATATTCGGCTTGTCATTACCTTATTGCCCGTATGATAAATACATGGTCGGAAAAACCTTTACACTTATATATCTATTTGCTCGATACATTATTAAACTAATGTTTTGTGATTAAGGCGATGTGCTTATGCCATCTATAGCATTAATTTGGATTACTATTTTTGACATTTGCAAGTCCGTGTTGCTATTTAAAGATGGCCGCCGTACCTACTTGCTTTTATGTGATGTTTGAGATCCGCATCATCTAATGAGAAATTACTGAACTTCATTGTGCAACAGTTTGACGCAATACTTATTTAGAGTAGATGCCATTAAAATATAGTACTAATCATGTATAAAATTTGTAACTTTGGCTTATAACCTCTGATATCTTTTTACAATTTATTAGAACTCGAGTAAATTTGAAACTCAGGATATAATATGCCATGACATCTAGGTTTACCATTCCAAGATGGCCGTCGCATATATTCTTTATTTTGCGGTTTTGAAGGTCGTCTTTGATTTCCACTCCGTAACAGGCGATACGCATTACGGAGCGGGTGATTTAAATACGCTCACTTCTGGGTGCTTGGTTTTCCACTTGAAAATGATGAGACCAGGAGGTACGGGCTACCATGCCAGAATTGGTGAGTTCATTGAGGTAGCAACAATCTTCTTTTTTGTTGAATACGTTTGTATGATTTCTCTATTAATAAGTAGTGAGCCACATATTGGATATGTTCCTAGCACAACAGAGTGGGGTTTTAACCTTTATATTTTCAGAATACAATGCTTATATTATCGACACCATTACAATATTGTGCGCACCTGAATTAATAGTTGATTTCTAATTACTGATATAATAAGCCAACATTTGGTTTATCATGACCGTTTGACTGTTATATTTATTGCTTGATTCTTGGTGACGCTGGACGTTGCTATATACGATAGACTTTTGTGTGCTTTGTTATTGAACCTTTTTCGTTTGCTTTGACTCAAATCAATTCTATATATAATGGCATTTATAGTCTTGGGCCAGGTTCATGTAGAGACAATTCTCTATGATATTATTATACATATGGATATATGTGGGTAGATCTTGATTTTCTTTCTGCCCACATACTTTATGTGAATATATTAAACATGATTTTTTAAGATGGAATAAGCTGAATATACAAGAATGCTAATCTTTCATTGTTGTTGGCTCCTGTACAGATACTTAATTGTTGGATCTTATGTTCTTTTTATGTATAATTATACTTTCATTACAAACTTAATAATAGATTATGATATTTGTTTTAAGCTCAATGAACTTTTGTGAACTTTTGCAGAACATGGTTCTCATCAATTAATTTATGGACAATAAATGACTATTCACTTGGATTAAATGGCAGCAGCAGCTATCTTGTAGGTAGCATTGGGTGGCTTCTAGCTTGCCATTTAAGGTTACATATGATTTGTATGTGATTCTTTCAGCCTTTGCTCTCATTGTTTGAATTTTTTTTAAATATCTCCTTTTATGTGCCTTATTGTAAAAAATGTAATTAAGCAATTTATAATCTTTCACTGTCTAGATTAAAAATGACAAATATTTACATTTTTATACACATAATGTCTATTTAAATTGAACTTCTGGGAATATTAGATCGCATGCGCATGTATCATGAATTTAGTAAATGTCGATATATGCATGTACAGCTGTATTGAACAGATATCAATTGATGTTATTTTACTAGTTATATATTTATTTTCTTAGATAAATACTCATCACTTAAGAAACTTTTGGAAAATTTGGAATTCTCAGTTGCTGGTTTGAATCATACAGATAATCAATTTGAACATTCTCTTAACTGCTTTGAGAAGGTATGATGTCAACTATTTAATGAAAATCTATGGTGATATATGTTTAGATCAACGAATAAGTAATTAAATAGGGTGTAAATCCCATCAGAGTCTGTTTCACCTTTTCTAGCTATCTCGGATATATATTTTTCAGTACACAGGTCCCTCTTTTTGAATCAGGAAACAATTATTGTTTGTCTATTATGAATGTTCATTATATTATAATTTATGTCATTAGACTTGTTGTCTTTTAAATGTTTTGAGTCTATATTTGTATGTATGTTGATATTTTCTAAGGAGTAAACTATAATTTATGTATGTTTTCTCAATAGCCCCGAAGAAGTCTCTTTTTAGAGACGAAACGCGTCGGCTATAATTCTTCATGTCTATGAGGCCATGACTCTTCAGGTTTATGAGAATATGTAATAAAGAAAATAATTTTTTCAAAGAAAATCACATCGACGTTTAGGACATTCTTTCATATATTCATTGACTTTTTGGAATAGTGCTGAACCCTTTTTGCGTTTAATACTTAGTGTATTTAATAGACAGGGCAACTGTACTTTCCAGATAACTTGAAATGGTGTATAATGAGTTTGGAAAAAAACGAAACTATTAACGAGTCTAACAAAATAATCAGGCATCTTCCGCCTACTTTGGGAGTGTTGGAACGTGGGGATCCAGTGAAATATGGAGGTCATATCCCTTGACATGCCATCAATTAGGCACCACGTTTACAGCTTTAGGCATGTCACTTACAAATCATCTACATCATGTGTTTAAGTCTAATTAGTTTAACTGAAGCCAACAGACCCATCAACAATAAATGCATTAAAGTACTTGGTGGAGGAGGAGCCAAGATGGCGACCGGGACGGCAGCGTAGATTCCCGGCTCCGTGAACCTCCGCATCCCGCACGGCTATCCTGCATGAGATCCTTACTCTGCGCTACGAAATCGTGTTCGTGAACGAAAGTGGCAACCGATCGTGTGACTCCGAGGTTTCTGACTGCCGTACAACCGGAGAAATCAGCGGTTGAACTTTGCGGCCCGTGCGGTCCCGAAGCCGGGACCTCGAGTGGACGCCTTCGCCGGGTGGCAGTTGAACAACAGCGGCCTGTGGTGACTGGGTGGAGTCGGTCCACCGAAGCGAAGCTCCCCTCGGCCTGTGTGCTGTTGCGGACTGATGACATGCCCGGGTGTAAAATTCTCGGATTCTGTGGCGATTGCCCCTGCCTTTGACGGTGAGCTGCCCGGACGCCGTCCCTGGCTCGCCCTGATCCTTGGGGGCTGCTCCCGGCTTTCTGCGGGAGCTGGTCCGTGGCGGAGACGACTGTTGCCCGTGCCCGCGCAACGGCTGAATCTGTGCCTGCCCCAGGATCCCTGTCTTCAGCGACGTGGACCTTGAGGCGTTGTTCCCGGGGTCCTGGCCCCAATACAAGTCGGGCCTTCCCAGCGGCCATTTTGTCACGATGCAGCCTACCATCCTCTCCGCTGGGACGCAGCGAGACAGGGGGTGTGTGACTTTCGGGAGTGTGGCGGAGCGATCGGAGGGAGCTGCTCTGGGGTACGGCGACCTCCTGGAGGCCCTTGGTGCCCTTCATTACTCCTTGGCTCATGGCGCCGGGATCCTGGGGGGGAAGCTGGATGATGTGGTGACAGTGTTGGGACAGTGGCGGCATGCTGATCCACAGGTACACAGTGGCTTTTTACACTGCACACAAGAGGAAGATGTTGCGGCCCCCCCCGCGATTAGTGTACAGCCGGACACTCCGGACGATATGCTACCGTGTGGTCGGCTAACTGTGGACTTGATCTGTTCCGGAGGTATTGGACCTGAGCGGAAGATGGTGGCCTTGTCCCGTGCGCGGTCTCCGGCGGCCCGGGGACAATTCCGGCAACGTGTGTCTCATTTGGCTGATTCAGCCTGTCTGGACCTTGTGTGCAGCGCAGATCCTGGGGCGGCACTGGAAAAGACACCCCTCCATGAAGCGGTCTGTGCGGATGCTCAGAGACTTCCACCCCACCCGTGTGCGGCGCTTCCCGATTGTTTTTGGACACTCCTGTACCTTGGGACATCGGACATGGTGCTGGGTCGAGGGGCAGGCATGGGCAGAATCGCAAAAAGCGGTCAAGGCTGAGGCCGATCCTTCGGGGGTGGTCACCTAGTAGACAGGCGGACTCATGGTTGCGCGCTCTCGTGGTTATTCGCATAATTGGTGTATAATGCTCCCCATCCCCCCCCCCCCCTTTTTTTGATATGTCGACTTGGTGCTGCTAATTGCTTGCTGGGGGGAGATTTCACCGTGCGGGAGGGAGAAGCCGGGGGTATGTTTTTAAGGCCCTCCTCCAGTTTATTATATTCTTTCCGCCCCCCCGTCTGGGGGGGCTCTTTCTCACTCTCCTTTTTCCCTGTCTCTTCTATATTTCGGGTCTAGTTCCAGGGCGACAGGCACACTGCCGGGGGGTGGGGCCATACTCATTCGCAGAGGTGCAGGGTGGGGGGATGGGGGAGGGGATTCTTTAGTCTTTATCTCTTTTTCCATGGCCTCCTCTTTCTTCTCTGTTCCTTTTTGCTTATTTTTCTGGGATCAGTGCGATACACTACCCTGATTGTGAATCGTTTGCTCTTCATGTGTGCCACAGTTTCCGGGGGGTTCGCTGGGCTTTAGGTACGGGGACCTGCAGGCGCAATTATTTTTGATATTTTTCCACATCCGTACTTTTTCGCGCCTGCGCCATTGTTTCAATGTATTGCTGCTTATGGTTTACGTCTCTTATCCTTGCCCCTTCTCGCTGTTGGGAAATTGTTTGGCACCTGATCCTACTGTTTTGTCTTATCATAAAATGAAAAACCCTTTCTCTCCTGGTGTCCTACCTGCGCGGCTCATTGGCCGGACTATATTGGATTGAAGACTTTGCTCTCCGAGGTGCCGCCTGTGTTGACATTTGCTTTTATTATCCTGCTTACTTAGCGGCCGGCCCCGGGGGGTTGTAGGCCCATACGTGTAAATGATTGAAACATCAATAAAGGTTTTTCAAAAAAAAAAAAAAAAAAAAAAGTACTTGGTGCGCGGTTCCCCAGGCTAGGTTTGGCGGCTCCCCCAGGGTGCCACGGTGCACAGTTTGGGAACCACTGCCTCAGCCTGTCAAAAGTGCCTTGAGGCCCTCCTCCTTGTGATGAGTGTGAACGTAACTAATTGCCACGTACCAGAGCGCTTCAGTCTTAAGCCCTGAAGTGCCAAGTGCCGAAAGTCAATCAGTGACAGCTCGTCACAGAGTAGGGTGTGGTAAGGAATCTCACTGACCCCATCACACTGACGAGGTTGGGACTGCTGTCATCCCTCACTGGCTGACCTAAGGTCCCAGCTGTACTGGGACCTCTAAGAGAGCTACAGTTACGTTTTATGTGGGTTTTTTTAGTTTGGTGCATGCAGATATGAATTTTTTAGTGAGTGCTGTGAATGGGTGGGTGTGTGCGCATGGTTGAATGCAAGGGTTTAAGTGAGGTGTAGGTGTGCGTGTCTAGCCCCTCCCCTGTAAAATTACCGTCCGCCTCTTCATTTTAAACACTATCCCACCCCCCAAAAGGTTTCACAAAGTGAAACAACCTGCTCACTCAGATGTCATGAAAAGGTTATGTACATCTAAACCAGCTCGAAAACGCAACTAAATATTTTTGAAATAGTGAGGTAAAAACGTTTTCATGTAAACTGTAATCTTTAAAATATGTAACATATTTTTCCATAAAATAACTGATGATAGTGGGCCTAAACAGGCCTTTAAAATGATAAAAAAAACTGCTAGGATTTTGGTCAGATGTGTTTCCAGAGTGAAACAGGACAGACATTCTTGGTCGATGGCAGCGCTCTAGATTACACCATGTTGCTGTTGCATTTCTTGATCACTACGAACCATGAGGACTGTTTTCACCTGTAGCCTAAAATAACCGCCTCTCGAGAAAGGGTGCAGATTAGCGGGCTCACGATTCAGAATCAACTTGTAAGATCTATATAGCTCTGGTGTGTACTGCTTGAGAAAGGTCACTTATGACATATTTTGTGACAGATAACCTGTGTGCCTATGCTTTCTTTACTTGGTTGCCTGCCCCCTGTACACATGCTTCTTGCTTCCGGCCCCTATCATTTCTCCACTTGCGGCTGCAGTGTTGCTCATTTATGTGGTGCTTTGCTGGCGGTGACAAGTCCCGCACTAGGGACGACCCGGCAGGAAGGCCACATGCTAGTATAGACTAGTACAGTTAACGGTTACTGGGGTGCAAATAGTCAATTGAAATGACCATTACATTTGCACTCTCATACAGTTTTTCAGATAAAAGTATACTGTGCACAAACTATGTGTGGAAATGTCATCACCCGATGTATTGATTTGATCTGATCATCAGCACAGTTCATTTACAGACATTCGCTCCACTCTACGCCACTGCACTCCAAGCCACTTTACTCTACTCTGAAACAATCTACTTTATGCCACTGCACTCTATTCTACACCACTGCGCTCTACACCAATGCGCACTACCTCACTTTAGTCAAAACAATACACTCTATGCCAATCTATCACCATTGCACTCTAAGTCACTACTCTGCACCATTCTATGCCACTGCATCTCTACGACATCTTACTCTGCAGCACTGCTCTCTGCCACTGAACTCTATGCCACTCTACTCTATGTAGCTGCACTCTACTCTGCACCACTCTACAACACTACACTCTAATCTACTGTGTACCACTGCACTCTATGCCTCTACTCTGCACCACTCTAGTCAATGCCAGTGTACTCTACTATGCACTACTGGACTCTACTCTAGGCCACTCCACTCTGCACCCTACACCACTACTCTATACCACTCCACTCTACCCCGCACCACTCCACTCTATGCCACTTCACTCTACTCTGAAACAATCTACTCTACGCCGTGCAACTCTACTCTAAACCACTGCAATTTACGCCAATCCAGTCTACAACACTTTACTCAAAACCAATGCACCCTTTGCCACTGCACCTACGCCAGCTACTTTGCACCACTGCACTTTACACCACTATACTCTACAACATTCTGCTCTGTGCCACTGCACTCTACGGCACTGCACGCTACGGCACTGCACGCTACGGCACTCTACACCATTGCGCTCTACGTCACTGCTCTCTAAATCAATATACACCAGTGCACTCTATGAAAGTGCAATTTATGCCATGGCACTCTACTCTGCACCACTCTACGCCAATGCACTCTATACCACTACACTCTATGCCCCTGCACTCTACCCTGCACCACTACACTCTATGCCCCTGCACTCTACGTCAATCTACTCTGCAACACTGCTCTCTTAGCCGCTGAACTTTACATCGCTCTACTTTATGCCACTGTACTCTATGCCAATCCATTCTAAGCCACTCTATTCTACTCTGCACTTCTGCACTCTAAGACACTCTATTCTATACCACTACACTCTACACCACTTCACGCTACACAATCTACTCTATGCCACTGCAGTCTACACCACTCTATTCCACTCTTTGCCACTCCATTCTGCAGTACTCCACACTACGCCACTCTATTCTAGGCCACTGCACTCTGCACCACTGTACGCCACTATACTCTATGCCACATCATTGCACTGTCACTTTACTCTGCACCACTCTACACCAATGTATTCCAAGACATTACACTCTTCGCCACTCTAATCTACAGTGCACCATTGCACTCTGACACTATACTCTTCACTAATTCACTCTATGCATTTCTACTCTACACCACTCTACCCCACTCCAGTCTAGGCCATTCCACTCTGCGACACTGCACTCTACACCACTACTCTATTTTTATTTAGAAATCTGTTTATTGTTTATTGAAGGTACACCGGTTAACACATAGTATATCATACAGCGGCATATTGCATAGTTAGACGTATCACAGGGTATAAACTTTTGAGAAGATACAGACAATCATGACAATTTATACCAAGTAGGCAGCTTGCAGTAATTTGAAGTGGCATGCTTGAGGCGACAAGTTAAACTACCTCTGCGGCGTGTGTTTTGAGGTCTTGCCACATGCAGTAATTATAGTCAGCCATTTTGATTGCTAAATGCGATCTCTCCATTTGTTCCATCAAACAGGTAACCAAACATGTCCAGTAGCCCCACTTTGCAACTAGGGAGCTGCTCCTCCACAGCTCCATAACCAAAACAACAACCAACAGCAGCTCTCAACATGCGTCCAGGTGCCCCTCCCCTCTCAACCCCCCTCCCAGCGGGTCCTCCCCTTCAGCCCGCGCCACGGGGAAAAAAAAAATAAAAAAATCCTGACCACCATGCTCTGCGCGCCGCCACGTCTCATCACCTATGTCCGAGCAGCAGTGCCCTGCGTCGCGATGCCCCACCAGGATGGTCGGCCCCTCAGCCACTAATGCAGTCCTCTCAATTCTCCCCTATCAGCCGCCGGATTTACCATAGTTGGTTGCAGCAGAGCCTGTAGCATCTCTCCCCCATTGTGACGCAATAAGCGTCTTCCTGAGGCCCAGTGTTTCCTCACGCCGAAGTGCCACCTCCTCTGCCTTTGCCCAGACTGAGAAAGAGCTACGCCATGCCTGTACATGCGGTGCGGTGTCTGCCTTCCAACGCTTAGTGAGAAGTCGCTTAGCCACTATAATCCCCAGGTCTATAAAACGAGCAGCAACCTTAGCTGAGGGATGCCTATGGAAAAGGTGTAAGAGGTAGACAGCCCACTCGGAGGGGAGCTCCCGCCCCGTGCACCCGCGGAGTGCCTCCTGTATCGCCTGCCAATACGCACCCAATGCCGGGCAACCCCACACCATGTGGATTAGGTCTGCATCCGTTTCCATGCAGCGGGGGCAGCCTGCGTCCGCACGATGGAAATATCTGTTAATGGCGGCCGGCGTGAGGTAAGCCCTGTGCAAGATGAAGAACTGTATCTGACGGAATCTCGTGTTCCTGGGCACCCTCCTTGGTCCCCGTAACACCCACCCCCATTCTTTATCAGTCATAGGGCGTGTAAGATCTACCTCCCATTTCTCACGCAGCGTCCCTAAATTCAGCGCCGTGAGCGTTCATAAAGCTGCAGCGAACCATTTAATCAGGCGTCTCCCTCGTCCCATGACATGTAGATACTGCACCACTAGGTGCTGTTCTGGCTCCTCCCGCAAGTCTCCCCAGCGGCCTGCCAGTGTCTCTACCAGAGCCCGATGTCGGAGAAACTGGCCACGGGCCAGTCCCGTCTCTTCTGCAAGGGTCTCGAATGGTAGAAGGGCTCCATCACGGTAAAGATCCTCCAAGGTGTAAATATCCGCTTTATGCCATTCCCTCAGTTCCACGGCCCCAAGTACACCCCGCCCACTGGGAGAACCCTCCAAGGGTATGGCTGATGCGTAGGGGATCTTAGAGCTGGTAAGCCGGAGACTTCTACGATAACATTTACAAGCCACTGCTAGCAGCATCGGCGCGGGTTTCAACGCGCCCACCGTTGGGTGAAAGATCCTGAGTAGCTCAGCCAACGATAGCGGGGGGTCCACTGTCGTCGCCGTGTCATCATGACTTCTGTCTGCCAGCCAGCGTGCTACCCACTGCAGTTGTGCCACCAAATCGTAATGCATGCCCTCCCTGGTCTACGGGGAGACAGAGTTTGGGCAATGCGACCCTGTGCTGGGCCGTTCCCCATATAAAGTCTCGGAGCGAGCGCGTGAGGCCTGTGAAGGAGGACACCGGGACGTATAGTGGTAGGTTAGCGAAATAGTACAGCAATCGAGGTAATACTACCACTAGTGCTATTCGGCCAGTGACCGAAAGGGCAAGTGTACTCCAAAATTTCATCTGGGACCTTATTGCAGCCACATCTCTTCCCCATCACCAGTCGACTCCGACTTCCCATTGTGGCTTAGAGACTCTGACGAGCTCAAACAAGGAACGCGGACAGCCATTATAGCTGCCGCCTGAATACTACACCAGACGCGCTCCATCTAATTCTCGAAGTACGCGTGTCCCCATAACCAACTGATCCGTCTTATGACGAACCACGGACAGCCCTTCTAGCTGCCGCCCAGACACCGCACCAGACGCGCTCCTTTATCCACTGTTCCAAAAGCGTGTCCCCTTTAACTACCGATTCGATCGAACACCGTGGCTGGCCTATCCCGCTGCCTCGGTGGACGTCCCCGTTCTCACTCAGAGCGGAACTCATCCCCACGAAGTCGCAAGAGCTTCCAACCGCTAATTGTTGTCCTACCTTGACACAATTGATACTCCATTACCCCATTTAGGCTTTACAATCACACCAGGCAATCTTTTGAAAAATCCTATAGTCCTGATGATGATCCCATTATACTAGGAGCTAGGGATCGAAACGTTACGTCGACTTGCTATAACAGTTCCACATTGTATCGAGCGTGTAAATGTATTGTGGATACTGTTGGCTAGAGCTTACTTAAAGTTGATTATTGTATTGTAAGCCCCCATGATCGCTCCAAAGCCTTTTTGCCTGTTATCACTTTGTATTTTCTTCTCACTTCTTGATCTTCTTTTTCCCTCTCTGTTGAAAACTCGGTACAGGATTGTGCCCTTGTTTCATCAGTCTTCACTATTCTAACTCATAATTTTGTGAAATTCAAGATTAAATGTTCCTCTGTCCGGCTGGACACAGGAGGAACTCACATAGGTCTCATTGAAGTCTATGTAGAATTAGTTTTCCTAACCAAGATTACGCTAGGGACTATTGTTTACAACAATACGAATTCACCCGTGGTCCTTCGCTACCTTTACCGGGTTCCCTTGTTACTTATACTGTGACCCACTGCAGTTGTGCCACCAAATAGTAATGCTCAAAACATGGCATTGCATGCCCTCCCTGGTCTACGGGGAGACAGAGTTTGGGCAATGCGACCCTGTGCCGGGCCGTTCCCCATATAAAGTCTCGGAGCGAGCGCGTGAGGCCTGTGAAGAAGGACACCGGGACGTATAGTGGTAGGTTAGCGAAATAGTACAGCAATCGAGGTAATACTACCACTAGTGCTATTCGGCCAGTGACCGAAAGGGCAAGTGTACTCCAAAATTTCATCTGGGACCTTATTGCAGCCACAGCTCTTCCCAGATTACCCTCTATCAGGTCCGCCGGCCGGCGATAAATCAGGATTCTTAAGTAGCGAAAGGTGTCAGGCTGCCACTGTACTCGTACTCCTCCTAGGTGGTAGCCGGGGTCTCGAGCGTCAGCCCCGAACGCGTATAAGCAGGATTTAGTTGCATTTACCCGAAAGCCCCGAGAGCTTTGCGAAGTCGGACAGGATACGTTCCAGCCCTATAGGAATGCAAGTCACGTCCCTGACAAACACCAGAAGGTCATCTGCATAGAGAGACACCTGGTGCGTCGCGTCTCCCAGCGGGATGCCATTCGCCAGCTCCCTGCGAAGTGTCGCTGCTAGTGGCTCCATCGCGAGCGCAAATAGAAGGGGCGACAGCGGACATCCCTGCCTGGTGCCACGGCCTCGGTCAGATACATACGGGCCAGTTCTCACCCGCACCATAGGACCCTTATAGAGAAGTGCCGCAAGTTGGAGGAAGCCCAGTCCCAGTCCGAAGTGCGACAATGTCGTCACCAGATACCCGCTCTACACCACTACTCTATACTACTGCACTGTATCCCACACCACTGTATTCTACACCACTTCACTCTATGCCACTACAATCAACGCAGCACCACTCCGCCCCACTCTGCTCTACGCTACTACTCTATGCCACTACATTCTACCCTGCACCACTATACTCTACCCTGCACCACTCCACTTTGAAACAATCTACTCTACGCCAATGCACTCTGCCACTCTACTCCACTTTAGGCCATTCCACTCTATGCTGCACCACTCCATGCCTCTGCAGTCTACGCTATGACACTTTACTCTAAACCATTGCATTCTCAAAACCAATGCACCCTACGTCACTGCGCCTACACCAGCTACTTTTGCACCACTGCACTTCACGTCACTATACTCTACAACATTCTACTCTATGCCACTGCACTCTACACTACTGCGTGCTACGTCACTCTATGCCACTCTATTCTACTCGGCACCACTGTACACTACGTCACTGCTCTCAACACCACTCTACTCTGCATCACTATGACCCTGCACTCTACCCTGCACCATCCACTCTGCGCCACTCTACACTACACCACTGCAGTCTACTCTGCACCGCTCTACTCCATGTCACTGCACTCTACACCAATGCACTCTAAACCAATTAACTCACTATGAATGCACTCTATGCCAATATACTCAGCACCACAGTAACCGATGCACTTCACTCTAGGTAACTCTACTCCACTCTACTATTATCCACTATACAACACTCCACTCTATGATGCTCTACTCCATTAAACTCTGCTCCACTGACACTCTACTCCACCTTATGCCAATCCACTCTACAGCACTCTATGCCATTCTTCAACACTACTTGTTCATAAATAGTTCCGCCTACCATTTCAAGGAAATTTGAAGAAATAAAATAACACAAGAAGCACATATCTTACATAACGAGCTCAGCAATAAAATACATTCCAAAGGAAATGCACAGGATTGTGAGGGCTGTTATGACTCCATAAAAAACATTACCATAATTTACTACCTTATTGTTCAAACTGGTAATCTGTCAAACATATTTCTCATCATGACTCCCAAAGCAGCATTACACAAGGAGGAGGGACTGAGGTTACACAAAACAATTATTACACCAGTCCTTAACACTGCCTCGACATATTGTATTTCATGATTTATGTTGGAATAAAAGTGGTAGTGCTCGAAGAACAGATGAGATCGACCCAAGATACACCTTGGCAGATGTTTACTCTCGTTATCCCTTTCTTCATAAATAGCTCATTTACCACTCAGTGAAGGAGCTCAAGTGAACTCTGAGATCATGGGGGAGGATCTATTTGTGTCCACAAAACATTCAATGCATAACATCACCCACCCAGAAATATTCTACTTTAGAATGCCTTTGTGCATCTTAGTTGGTTGCTAATTCTGATCTCCTTAGATGTTTCTAAATAGAAGCTAATAGCCCTCCTAGCATAATACCTAAAGCACAAACCTCCATGGCAGGATTTGGAAATACAAAGAAAGAAAGCCAAGGAAACGCCTGTGTTAGTCAGACCTTAAAAGCCACATTTGGAAGGACCCTTGGAACTACCTTTTAAAGGAAACACTGAACCCATTTGCAGTTCTCATTTGCTTGCTAAAACAATGTCAATGAGGAAAACAATCTTGAAATGCTATAAATTGAGACTTAAAACCTGAAGAAAATTCAATTAGGTGTGGTTAAAAAACAGGAGGAAAACAATCTTTACTGTTGATACCCGTGAGGACAATATTGCACAAAGTTCAAAAGCCTTTAAAGAACACCAGTACTAAATCCAAATTCCATGATAAGTTCCTATAACTTAGAAGCAAAGACATTTTGAAATCCTTTTACGAACCTACTAAGGACGGGCAGCTGAAATAAAGAGCACATTTCTGGTAATTAAATTAAAAACAATATTGTCACCATCTAACTCGAGCGCCCACAAATTAAGTATATTTCGAGTACACGAAACTAAAAACTGAATAAAGAAAGAAAGATTTACTGCAAGCAGTATCTAAGCACCACTCAGCAAAGGTTAGCTGTCTGCTGGAAAACATCACCTGATTGGATGATCTTCTGGCCGCGAACATTAGACCTAAAACATTAACATGAGGATAAAGATTAAGATTTGACCATGGTTCACAAATGCACCCGACAGATAAAGGGCAAAACAAAGGCAGTCGAGTCACTACAAGGAAGCTAATGCTATACTTCCCCTGTTTCGCAAGGCCAGTAGGAAATGCACTATGGATTGGTCACATTTTACAGAGAATCCCTCAAGAAGGAAGCAATTAGTTTGTACCAAGCTACTCCAGTATAATCTCAGAAGCAAAAGAATAGCCCGAAATGAAACAGATTATTTTACTGCAAGAATAAACGAATTCGAAGGGATCATTGATTTGGCTGGTTTCCTTACTTCACAGGTTTAATGCATCTTCAAAAGCAAGTTGTTGGCCATAACACTGCAAAGCCTGCCCCAAAATATGGTAAATCCACTCTTTTCTGATAAACTGTGAAAGAAACAGGTTCAACTGCAGTCTCTGGAGCAAACATGTAGGCCAGTGTAGAGGCATACTTGAAGTACCAGAAAATGCATAAGATTCTAGCATAACGCTAAAAATTGCTAAGGTAGGAGTTTGGCTGGAATTTAAGAATCACCTGCTGATTACGCCGCACTCATTTTTCTGTTGAAAAAGTCCTCTCCCGTACTATATCCAGGATTGTGCATGTGCACCTGTTATATAGGTAATAGCAAAGAGTTGACCCTGTTATGCAGATTTGTGGGATGCACTATCACCCGGGAGGGCATCCTGGCACTGAGTAGATGTGTGTCTAGTCACACTTAGGGCCTAGAAAGACTACTTGTAAAGCCAGGTCATCAGCTTCTTGTGGAATTGAAGAAGTGAGGAGGCTCTGATGTGTAGCGGCACATCGTTCCACACTTTAGGAGCGATGTAGAAGGCTAGAGAGTCAGATCTGGTTTTCTATAGGAGTGGAAATTAAGCAAGTAGGAGTCCGGATTAGCGGAGGTGTCTGGATGGTTTGTGAAAGCAGATGCAATTGTTGAGGTATGCTGGGCTAGTGTTAAGTAGTGCCATGAAAGCGTGGGTGAGGAGTTTGAATTGTGCTAGTTTGCAAATGAGGAGCCAGGTGTTGTGTGATGCGAGTGCGGTGAGAGGTTGAATGTGATTCTGGTCACCAAGTTGAGTGGTCTGCAGCCTTTTGGTAAGTTTGTTGATCCCCGGCATAGCGTGTGTTCCCGCAATCCCGCTTGCTTGCAGGGCGTGCATGATGGTTTTCCTGGTGCAGACTGGAAGCCATTTGAAAATCTTCCTCAGCATCTTCAGGGTATGGAAGCATGGGGCAGCGACAGCACTGACTGGGTGGTCATGTTGAGTTTACTGGCGAGGATGATCCAGAGGTTCCTGGCGTGGGTAGTGTCTGTCCTAGCTCTGGTGGCCACCAGGGGTGTCCCTCAGTAATGTGCTCTTTCCAAAGATCAAGAATTCGATCTTATCAGTGCTCAGCTTTAGACAGTTGGTCTTTATCCTGTGGGAGAGAATGAGTTGTGTGCCTCCAGAAAGGCCACTCAGGCACACACTGGGCCGCTGGGTGACTGCGGCGTAAGAGAGGACATTGATGTCATGTGAGTGGATGATGTTGGCTAGAAGGATCATGTATGCATTGAAGATGGTTTGGCTCAGGACCAATATTGCGGAACTCTGCAGGCGTCTGAGGTGTACGGTGTCAGGCTGGCTGACTATGGCCTTCCAGTCAAGAGGGAGCAGATCCATGGGAGTGGGTCTCCTTTGATTCTGATGTCATGTAGGTGTTGGATGATGAAAGGGTAGGAGATTGTGGCAAGCACAAAGGAGAGGTCTGGGAGCATGAGGCCAGCCTGGCTCCGCTGTCCAGTCATGCGGATGTCATTCATGTTGGCGAGGAGGACAATGTCTGTGCTGTGGTTGGGTCTGAAACCAGACGAAGTGGTGTTAAGGAGTTGGTGGTTTTTGATGTATTCAGTGAGATTGTCTGTTGATCCTTTTGTCTAAGACTTTGGTCAGGAATGGCAGCAGGGAGATCGGTCTGCAGTTAGCGAGCATGGACGGGTTTGCAAAGAGTTTCTTCAGCAACACGAGGTAGGTCGCATGTTTCCAAGCCTCTGGGAAGGTCGCAGAAGAGGTGGTGGAATTCATAAATCGGTGTGAGTATGCTGCTGATAGGTTGCAGTCCTCTGGAGTGGGGATGGTGGGAGCCGTGGTCTGATGGGCCCTTATTGGATGGACTTTTATGGTGGCAGAATTTTCTTCTGGGATGATGACGGGTCATTTGGTAAGCATTGGTTCTTTGGATAAGACTGGGATTTATTTAGCAAGGTCTGTCGGGTCCGGTTGCTGCAAATGGTGGTGATTGTCTGAGATTCCATTCTTCATGGTATGAAGATCTGAACTAGAATATCCAGAGGAAAACATCTAAAATGAAAAATTGAGTCGGATAGTAAGGTCCTGATCAGCCAGACTCCAACTGGTTGCCTGTGGCACAAAAATCTACTTGGATTAAAACATCAGCCATCCCATTATCTGTTAGATGCTCAACTGCTGCTAGAAGAAGTTTTCAATATTTCCTACAATTGTTGTTTAGCGGACCCCTGCACTTTTGGTGGTCAAGAAGGAATGTCCAAGATATGCCCATCCTTGAGGATGTGGAGTACGAACATGATAAGCGCTTGTTAATGCTAAAAGAATGTATGTTTCACTACTATTGGAATGTGCCCATTTAAATCTTTAGAAGAAGCTTCTTACATCTCTGTGGGCATCTGCGAGTAAGATTATCTATAGCTAAACTTGGCTGAAGTCTCACTGACCTTGCACTGCTGCAGGACATCCCCTTTCTACTGTTTTAATTCAGGATATTTTAAAGAATGGATCAAGGCCCACAGTGCAGCATGATTCTTTACACAATATGTAACAGCAGGAGCATCCCAAGTCTCCTTTGTTTCCACATAACATTATTATATGTATGTTTAGAGTTAATTTGACAGCGGATTAAAGAAATGTGGATGTGTTGGGGAATTGTTGCTAGGACATTTAACTGCAATAGCACACTGCTGGCAAGTGGCTTATACTTTAGACAGATTTACAACTTGAGACACAGTGAGATAAAGTGAGTACCCCAGAGTTGCACTATTTTTGATCAAGTGTTAGAACCCACATCTCCATTACAAAGTCAGGAACGCAACTACTAGACCACATTTCCTCCACATCAGTTATGAGACAAAGAGTTCCACCTTGTCAAGAGGAAGATCAGCCACTCTTCCCTGAGCTTTCTGAGTTTACACAAGACCACAGATGGGTAGGACCACAGTCCTCATGCCTAAATCAATAGATCTACCTGCAGTATCCATACATGACTATAGCTCTAAATAATGTTGTTCAACAGCTTCCTTATGCTCTACAAGCAAGAAGAAAACAAATCCTAGGAATCACCAATAAATTTGTTAATAAGGATTTATAAAGCAACTGGTTACTCCAAGGAGTGTCCCCGCGCTAGAGAAGTAGAACCATATCGGTAGTCAGGTAGAGTCAGGGTCATCTGAGGGATCACAGTCTACTTTCTTTGCCTAAAAAGCCAGGTCTTGAGATTTTTGGGGAAACTCCCTTCTGAGGGTTCAAGTCTCAAGTCCAATGGCATTGAGTTCCAGAGTTTGGCTGCCAAAAGTCCAAAAGAACTGCCCCTCAGGTGCATTGTGCACACTCTATGCCCAAGACAGAGTGCTTTAAAAGAGTCTCTGTACTTGATGGCGAGCCAATGCAGTTCAGCAAGACCCGGGCTTATGGCAAGCCATTTTGAAATTTTTAGTAGCATCCAGGCTGTTGCATTTTGTACTATCTGAAGCATTCGCAACCTGCCTTTAGAGACCTTCAGAGAGAGCACATTGCAGTAATCAAGCCGGGACACCAGAAGCGCTTGTATTACCATCTTTTTTGCTGAGTCCGGTAGAAGCCCTAGAATATTCCTTAACAACTTTAACACTCTAAAACAAGTGCCAGCTGTGGCCTTGATCTGGCTCTCAAACGATAGCTGTGCATCAAAAAGGATGCCCAGAGTTTTTTAACTTTCCGTTTAGGGATCTGGGTGGGGCCCAGTTCACATGGCCACCACGCAGAGGACCAAATTGTGGGCTGTTTCACGATCACCAGGACCTCTGTCTTGTCAGCATTTAATTTCAGGCAACTGGCATCCATCCATGCCGCAAGGTCTACCAGACAGGATTTGAAGTTCGCTGCAGCACTCACGTTTTCTTGTGCCAGTGGGATGATTAGCTGAGTGTTGTCAACATACGACACAATCCTCCCGTCATGGCGTTCAGTTAAGTCGGTCAAGGGATAGAGATACAGGTTAACCAAGGTAGGACTCGGTGCTAATCCCTGTGGCACTCCCTGCTGAACAGGGATGATATCTGAGGTGTATTGCTTCTGGAACACCTGGAAAGAGCGCTTGAGTAAGAAATAAGCAAGCCATTCAAAAGCTATTACCCTTATGCCCTGTGATAAAACCCTTTCTAGCAACAAACTGTATAAAACGCTGCACTTAAGTCTAGCTAAACAAGTGCAGTAGTTTTACCTTCATCAGCCAATCTTCGTAGCGTCTCAGAGGCTAGAGGGAGGGCGAATTCCGTGCTATACTGTGGCCTAAAACCGGATTGTGTCTCATGAAGGAGTCTGTTCTCATCAATGAACCTCCTTAGTTGAAAATGTACATGTTTTTCAGCAATTTTTGCAAAGAATGAAAACAAAGAAATAGGTCAAAAATTCTCCGGTTTCAAAGGGTCTGATGATGGTTTCTTGAGAAGAGGAACCACCATAGCTTGCTTCCACTCCGCTGGAAGTTGACCTGCTTCAAAGGATAAATTAAGCAGAGTGCATAATGCAGAGGCAAGGTTGTAAGCCCACGCTCAAGAATAGCCGGGGGCAAAAGATCTAATGGGGAGCCAGCAGCTAGGAAGCACATTTTTTCCACAGAGATGGTGTGTCATTCTCGAAGGAGAGTGTCTATGATTCTTAGCACTTTCTGGAAAAGAGGCATAAAAGGGACGATATTTTATCAGGAAAGAAGTGAGCAATCGGATTGCAGCTAGTAAAAGTTGGAACGCTTATCGCGGATACTGCATCCATAGACCTGAGAGATTTAACTATTCTGCAAATCTCGCGGAAGGAGTTATGGGCCTCATCTATCTTTCGTGTAAACAATTGGGTCCGAGCTAAGCCTGGGCGGAGTTCTGCGTATATAAAAACCCTCCGCAGCGCGGAGCTCCGCAAGCGGCGGAGTGCGTTAGAAAAATGCCATTTGCGGTAATTTTCAGCGCCGGATGTATGTCCGAGCTGTGAAATTATCGCGAACGGCACCATGTACAGCGCAAGCGGGTGCTGCTTCCTTTCTGCCGCTTGAGTAGATCTTCGACCCGTGCGGCAGCTTTCTTAACGCAAACGTACAGTTTCTCAACACAAGCGGTCGCGAGCATACGCAGCCACTTGCATCAAGAAATCTGACCACCTGCGCTAAAAAAATCTTGCAGGAGGTGGATTTTCCTCGCTCGCGATCACTAACTTGATGTTGCTGAGCGCGAGCGAGGAAAAAAAACTCAGCTCCGCTTGTTCTGCGGAACTCCACGAACTCCGTGTAATGCGGAGTGCAGAAAACTCTGCAAACTTCACGAGCGGAGTTCACCGCCAAGGCTTAGTACGAGCTAGCCTCATCTGCTTATGATAATCATTCAGCGCCTGTAATGTCTTTGTCTAGGGTGTAATTGCTCTTACCCCACTTGCATTCTAGGCGCTTACTGCCTTTTTTATCCCCAGAAGGTCCTCCGTGAACCAGTTGGCAGAAGGTCTGGAGCGAGACTTGTTCCGCGTTTTCCAGGGGGCTATAGAATCTAGAGCTTCCTCAATCCAGGCAGAAACCTGCTGACAGGCAGCCTGGGAACAAGTCTCTAGGCATAGAGGCCTGCCGCTCAAGGCAGACGTAAGGGCCTCTTGAGTGATAGAGGTCCATTTTCGAGTTTTAATAGAGTGGACAAGTAATGGTTTCAGCAAAAGATAGGTGACAAGAATCTGAAAAGGGATAAAAGCGTGACCGGGAAAACGGAGCTCTTACACTGCGGCGCAGCTAAAATTTCCAAACTTCCGCTGGCCGAGTTTCGACTATGGCCAGAGGATCCTCCTATAACCGCAGTAAAGTCAGTCCGTAACCTGGGGGTCATGATGGACGAAGACCTCCAGTTGCAATCCCAGGCCAACAAAACTATTGGCTCCTGTATCGCTTTGTTGAGAGCTCTCCGCCAAATCCTCCCGCTCCTCCCTGATGAGACAAGGGGTCTGGTGGTCCAGAGTGTGATCCTGAGTAGACTGAACTATTGTAATTCACTGTGCTTGGGTGCTCCACTTTTTATTGTGCAGGGATTGCAAAGAGTTCAGTCGATGGCAGCAAAACTGGCTCTCAGAAGGCAGCGTGAATCATCGGTCACGCTGGCACTAAAGGACCTCCATTGGCTCCCGGTTAAGAGGAGGATTGAGTTCAAGTCGTTGGTTATGGTTTATAAGGCCTTACATAACTCCGGCCCGTTGCCTCTGCGAGATAGTTTTTCTAGGTACCAACCAGAAAGGCTCCTCCGCTCCTCTAGCCAGAGCCTGGCAGTTGTCACCAGAGTAAAACGTGTTAGGATGGGAGGTAGGGCTTTCAGCACGGCGGCAGCTCGTCTGTGGAACCAGATGCCCCTAGAGCTGCGACAGGCCAAAACGTTGCTAGGTTTTAGGAAAGATCTAAAGGCCTGGCTTTTCCGTCAGGAATAGTTTGGCATCAACCCTGACCACCGGCCAGTCGTTTCTGTGTTGTCTCATGCTGTTGTGTCTCATAGCGCCAGGATACCCGTTGGGTGGCAGAATCGCGCGTTACAAGAGTCAATACAATACAATACAATACAATCAGACCAGGCAATAGGAGCCATGGGAGCTACTTTAACTAAGGCTAAATTTGCAGAAATGGGGTCAAGAATATGCTCCTAAATATGAGTGGGTTCATGTACTAGCTGTTGGAAATGAAGCGTCGTTAAGTCCTCCCTCAGGCTTGTAGCTCTATGAGAGGTCAGATCATCAAAGTGTAGGTTAACATCTCCTAAGATTAGGAGATTAGAATGAGTTGCACATGCATGTCCATCACATGCCACTCATAATAATGTTCTTTAATAAAGCACAGCCTTCCATAGAGGTGTGGTTTAGAACATAGGAAATAATGGGTGTTACTTTTGCACACATATATTTTACTCATTTTGGTTACTCTGTAAACAGCAACTAATAGTGAAACCTTATGTCTGCCAGCACATGCTTAAGTTTTAGCAGGGCATAGTATTCTTTCTCCATGCATCTACCACAGGGTTTCCAGGGCCATGAAAGAAATCCCTTTTTCAAAGGAAAAAGCAGTGATATTAACAACTACTAAATGTAATGGGTGCACTAGTGCAGGGGAGAGTCGACACTCCAAAAGTAATCTTTTTGTGCTCTTTACTTTATATCTAGCCAGGTCTTTTCCACAAAGCAAAACTATTTGATCGCTATACTGCCATAAAAAGCATTTCATACACATTTGTACAAAACAAGAACTACCCACAAAACGGGGACATAAAAATGGTTTTGCAGTATGGGAAGGAAAATCATTCATCAAATAGCAATTTACCTTGTGAAAGAAAAGATTATTATTTTAGATGGGAGGTCATCTACCTCAAGGAACAATACCTTGCCAGGCTGACCCCTAAAGTCACTATATTAACCTGAGCTCAACCTCCCAAAAGCTGCAACACAGATCAGACAGTCATAACTTAGAGGAATGTTTTAAGTATTTATGCAGTAAAAAAAAAAAAGAGTACTAACATAAAAAGATCAAGCAATAAAAATCCTAAAACGAAATAGAAAAAGTAAAATTTAATAAATAAAATTACACAAAATACAAGTGGAACAAGAATATGATTTCTTAAAATTTTTATGTAAATATTGTGCCAAAAAGTAGTAAGCCCCAATGATAGTCTATGGAATCCATAGATCAAGACCTAGGCATGAATTCAGGATGACCGTGAAGGAGTGATGTTCAAAGACACAAAGCAGGTTTGTCCTGGTCTAAGAGTTTACTTTCTGACACTCTTTTTGGTTTTTTTTAATGGAGTTTAAGCTCCTCTAGCAGGGCAATCTTGAAGTTGTATCTGAGGAAGATGAATCGAAATCGGAAACCTTTTCAGAGGTCCCTTTGACGGCGCCAGTGGAAGACCAAACATTTTCTAAGTCCAATCTTTTCAAGGTTTTCGGAGCAACTCCGCTCGGTCAAACCTTAGGCTTCAAGAACCTTGGGGACTAGGGATCACTTAGTGGAGGCCACCAGCAGGGTCCAGTTGGTACTGGTCAACTGGCCACTTTAGGAAAAAGGCCTATAGGAGCTCATCGTGCCCTTTAGCCACACAGGTCAGCCAACTGGCCATTGGAGTCCACTTCCTTGTCCTGTGGACAACATGAAGCAGGTCCAGTTGTACTCCTCTCGGGTTACACCATGCAGGGGGCAGTCCTCTTCTGATCATCCTCAGGTCCAGAAAGTGTTTTTGAGGAGGATTCCTCAGACAGACACATTTATGTTTGGCACTAGCCAATGTGCATGTATGACTTCTTGACATTGTCTAACCAATAGTGTAAATCTGGTGAGGGAAACTTCCAACTTTTTCAGAAGATCCCGTTTGCTCTTGTACAAACAGAGCCCCTCATTCCTAAAATCCAAGAAGGGAATCCCATTTCTCCATTGTGCAGAGCTCATGTCCACACACAGGTGTGGCAAGGGAAATGAGCAGTTTCCTCTCCTATGTCCACTCCAAACCAATTTTGGGTGCAAGTCCCCTCCCACTGGGTTTGAAGTCAGTCTCACTTTATATTTACTTGTAAAAGTGCACACATCTTTACAAGTTAATACAATTCCTGGACCCACCCTAACCAGTCTTCCTGCAAGGGGAAGAAAACACTACCCCACTCCTAGGCAATTATTCCTGCTCTGGGAACAGTTTTCAGACCCCATTATGGCCAAGCACAGGCTGGCCATCTGCTGGAGAGCTTATGCAAATTAGCCTCCAACACCTTTAAGCAGAGGTAATTTTCTAAAAGTTACTTTCACTAAATATCTGGATTTAACAAATATGACCAATAATCTTTGAATAATGTTTATAGTCATTTCCTGTCAAAGGTTACAAATTAAAGTTTATAATTTTCTAGGCTTTAGCTACAGCTTTGCCAGTGAAATCGCATTTGGGGCCCAGTCACTGGAGGAACATGCCTATTTTAATTTCACACATGTTCTACTTTTAAATATCTGGTACTCTATTTTGTGGGCGACAAGGTGCTTGTCACAAAGGGGTATTTTGACAGGTCGGTATAGTAGGACTTAGGCTGCTGCAGGTCCACTTTGCCTGTGAACCTTCCACATATCACACTGCTGCAATGGACTAAGTTACCCACTAAACAAATAAAAATGAGGTATTCTGTGGTGAATCTATGTATATGTTAAGATGGATGTAGGAGAGACCTCATGATTTGTGTGCGAGGCAATGTGTATTGATAAAGAAAGAGGTTACTGTATGCGTACATAGCTTTAAAAATTGCTTAAGGATATCTGGGCAGAGGTAAGCTAAACATGATTTATGGACCAAGGGAGTTGGGAAGGTTAGAAGAGCAGATAATAATGAGTGGCGGTGCTTATGGGGATCAAAGTGAAAGGGATCACTGTGTATGCAACCCGACCGATCCACTACATATCTGCTCATGATAAGAGATGAAAGAGGCTGGGTTGAAGTAGGGATTAGTGACGTATGACTCTACACAGATTATACACACAAAAGGGTCTAAAGGGAAGTTCTAGAGACCAAATGTGCATAATTTCCAATATTTATTCAAAACACAAACAGATGCACATGGTCCATGAGACCAATCCAATTGTTCGGTGTAAAAACAGATTGCCTTTGTAAGTGGTAACAATAGTTTATGCTTAAGACGAAGACCCTCACACACACTTATGTGGCACACTTCATCATAGAGTCCCTCCTCACACCATAAATCCAGGTTCCATGTTTCTGCTAGGGATTGTGATAAAGGTAAATGTGTGTGCATTCAAAGTAATGTATATTTAGATTTACCATGTTTGGAGCAAAGGTACTCCACATTCAAGTTCGGGTAGTTTGTAAGTAAAGTTGGCGTGGAACAAAAATAAATTTGCCTTCATGGCAAGAGTGGCGCAATCCATTATGAAAGAGATGGGAGTTTCTTTCACGCAATAAGTTTTCATGTCAGAGAGTCCCTATCGTCCTGCGTGCCTCATCTTGAGAGATAGAGTGTAGAGAGATTCAACGTCATAGCTGACCAAGTAATTATTGCCCGTATCAAACTGGAGATCCCTTAATGTATTAGGGACACGCTTAGGATCCTGTAAATAAGATGGCATCTTCGCAACAATCATCTGCCATGCCAAATGTATTTGGTCTAGGCTGCCTTTTGGAACACCTCTCTTAGTTTAGAGATTATTTCTTGAAACTCATCATCATCTATTCACTACCTTGCACTCTGCACACCCCACCCATGGCCTTGCTCTCATAAGGACTCCACCACTGCTGAAAACACTAAGAGCCCCTCCCTCTTTCTTTTTAAATGAGTTGTAGCCCACACCATGCAACCTGGTTTTATGGTGTGAGGAGGGACAGTATAATGAAACATGCCACCTTAGGGTGGGTGAGGGTCTTACTCCTAAACAAACTATTATTGCCAGTTTCAGTTACAAGCCATTTCTACAACCAACAAATTGGATTGGTCCAGTGGACCATATGCATTTCTTTGAGTTTGGATTATACACAGATTGATGAAGCATTCTTGCTATATGTGGATGATGATTGTATGATAAACAACAGCAGGAGTTCAATGATCATGCCATTATATTGCAATTAAACAGTGCCAGAAACAAGCCTTCTAAAAGTAAGGGCTCTGTAAGTGAAATTCAGGCTAGGGCAGTTAGAGGTTGAGGGAAGATAAAATGGATAAGAAGGATTGTTAAGCTATCCTTCGGTATCGGACAGTCACTAGCTTTAGTTCTCCCTGACTTTAAAATGGTATTCATTTCTATCCACTAGAAATTTCCTGTATCACGTCATGACCAAAATAAACTTTGGTCCTTGGTTTCTGGCCTATATCAGAACATTCGATTCATAACCTTGGACCAGAGTGAGGGCTAATAGAGTGATGTGCGATATCTGACCCCTTTCCTTTTGTAATAGGCACCAGACAGGGTTGCCCCAGCCCCCGTTGCTCACCCTGGCCATCAAACAACTAGCTGCCTGGATCAGGAGAGGTGCACCAGTGCAGTATTTTCAGTGAAAGGACATGGCAGAGGACTGCTTCTTCTTGTACGCAGATGATATCCTACTTTGTTTTGCAGGACCGACCAGCAACTGGCGAATGACCAAACATCTTCGGAACATATGGCTCTGCTTCAGGTCCTATGGTCAACTGGTAGAAGTCAATTCCGTCTCCAATCAAAGGGGACATGTTCATCCAGGTGAGACTTTCCCAACTTCAAGCCAGCACAGACAAATTTAAACTGAATGATATATATAACTTCCTGTGCCCACAAATTAACATATCACCTTTGTTAGAAAAAAACTGATCAAGATCTGAAAAAGTGGTCCACACTCCATCCCAGGTAGGATATGGATATATATAAATGTATATTTTACACCCTGCAACATTTCCCAAATGCAGACTATTTTGTTTACTAAATCTGCAACTCCTTTCGGAACTTCCTGTCAGCAGGCAAGCAGCCTAGGGTATTTCTCATCAGATGCACCTTATCCACCCCAAGAGGGTGACCTAGCTGCCACAAATATTCAGTATGATTAATGTTCAGCCCATCTGATCGTGATCAATGATCGTGATCTTCGGAGGCAGAGATCACTCAGCTCACCGTCAAGAGTTAGATCTATTCCTGGAGAAAGACCTCCCCCCCCCCCTCCCCGGACTTCCTCTAGAGCGCCGAGATCCATGCTCCGCTAAACCAAAGTCACAAAAATGACACTATGGGCTTGGCGTAGTGCTCTGAGGTATATTGGGTGGTACAAAATACCCACACAAGAAACTCCACTGTGGTTTGGGGATTGGCTCCCTGCCCAAGCAGATCCTTAGTTTTCAGGGGTTGGCTCTACATTAGCATTTCAAAGCTAGGAGATGTCTGGGATGGTTGCCACACGAGAATCTTTAGGGAGCTTAGGGATGGATTTTCATTGCACAATTTACAATTCTTTTGGCTTCTGCAAGATACATCTACTCAAGCCCCACAATGGCACTTCTGGAGTTCCAAACACTAGAGACCAAATTGATATTCAAGCCCATTGGCACCATGACATATCAAGAACCTATCCTCTCATAGTCAACTGGGTTGACACTCTGAATTCCCTACGTGCCAAATGGCAGGCTAGGAGGCTTGGATGATGACAAATAGAGAGAAGCCAGAATTGCCCATGTGAATTGATCATTTAATCCCGTCTTCATCTGATTCAGTTCAGCTACTTCCACAGGAAGTACTACACACAAGGAAGGCTCTGGAAAATAGGCAATGGAACTGAACCCCACATAAACTCTTTGCTTAAATGCAGTGAGCACATTCTTTCAATGACTAGGGACTGCCTGATTATTAAACAATATTGGTCCCTCAAGGAGCACTCACTTGCAGCAATAATGAGCAGGCCCCTTGATGGTGGCCCTCCAGTCCCTGCTATAGGGATGGAGGGTGGCCCTAGAAGCAGCCACCTGTTCCTAGGCATGGGCTGGAGGATTGCTAAGAGGGGCATATCTCGCAAGTGGAGGGCCAGAGAAGCTCCATCTCTTCAGGCGGCAGGGTACAGACCGTTGCTGTCCTATGGAGAAGGAATATTTTATAGCCAGGTGTTGCCCTTGGACCAATAAACAGATATTGGGTGCTTGGTGGAACCTCACCAAAACACTATAGTCCTGATGTACAAATACACCTTTCTGCCAAGTAGGTCTTTGCTGATGTGACATGGGACTCCAATGTCCCTCTCTTTCCCACCTTCCCGCTCTGATCACACTCCTCTCACCCAGTCTCCCCTTTAGCCTCCCTGAGACACTGTATATCCTAGGCTAGATACAATCTAGATGGTGCTTTACATAGACCTGACTTTGATAGAAATGTTCATATCCAGACACACTTCGTAATTTACTCCTCTCTGCACCCTAAGGTGCAGCATGTACCCCTTGTTCACAGACAGAAAGGGACTATAACATGATTATCACTAGAGGATGTAACTTGTACCAGTCTTGAGCTGCTGTTATTGTTGAAATGGAAATAGGATTTTGTGAAAAAAACAGGATACTTACAATCAAATCGGTCATGTTTCATGGTCCACCTTACATCAAATCAATAGGAATGTGCTCTAGTCAACATTAGAGAACATCAGTGAGGGGGGGGGGGGTTGCAGAATACATACAACTTCTGTGTTCTGTGCCAACACAGCTGTGTGCAGTCTTCAACCATAAGACTGATCTGCTTATTTATTTGCTGTAAGATACCTTAAGAAAATTTTATTAAGGAACTGACACTTTGATATGTGTATGTTTTTATGTGGAAATGAAAATGAAATGAGTGATAGAAAAGAGAAAATGGATTAAGACAAAGACGGTTGATAGGAAACAGAACTTACCTTTTATTGCTTCAGTTTCTATGTCCACAAGAGGTTTGCCCACATGAGCAATGTCATCAAGATTGTAGTACAGCTTTTTAATAACTCCATCATAACGACTGGTGATGGTAACAGATGCTTTATCACTCTGGACTTCACAAATGCTGTCAAACTGTGATACAGTGTCTCCTTCTTTCACATACCTTAGAGCAGAACAAAGAAAAAGATGTAAATAAATGGACTGAACATAACTACATGTAGAAATAAATATAACAATTAAAAGTTTGTAAATATAGGTCTATCTGGAATGGCAAAACAATTATAAGCCACTATTAACTATTTAACTTTAGAACTGACAAATTGGGAAAGAAGTCTCTTATGTCGTCTGAGGGCTGGAACTATTAGGTAGTGCAACTATGATGAGCTGTCCCTGTAATGGGCAAAGCAAACAAAGCGATCTGCACTTCTTTTTTCTTTGCAAATCTTTTTCAATGTACACAAAACGGTTCTTAATTTCTTATTTTAAAAAATTTAGACCAATTAGCTTGACCAAATCTTACCAGGCACTGTTAACACTTGGAAATGAGGAAATAATTTTTCGTGTCTGTAGCTTCTTAAAGATCGCTGTCCATGCGCGTAGAACGATGGAAATGTAAATAATGATGCGTTTTAACTTGTAAGCTTTTTATCGAGAAATTTGATTTTTACTGTGTGTTATAAGATGTACTTTTATGAGTTGCTTTAACTCGAATAAAGATTCTTTGAACCTTTGAACCACTATTAACTGCTTTATGCTCATACTTAGGCATATTTATTACTTAATACACATTTAAAAAAAAAATTCTAACTGGGAAACCCATTCGTCTATTTGTTCATGTGGCTAATATATATATATATGGAGGTAAACTTAATTTTTATATATGACATTTTATTTAGCGCACAGCTACCTACTGGGGGTTTCCCGGCGCTTAAATGATAGCTTGGGTCTTATCCAAGTCACTAGCTTAAAACAGCCAGGTCTTCCCATGTTTGTCAAGGGGAGCAGCCTCTCAGCAATTCTGGGAGGGCATTCCACAACTTGGGACCTTGGTGTGCGAAAGATTGGCTTCCAATGCAAGTACATTCCAGTCTAGGACTCTTACAGAGGGGAAAGTCCGCTAGAGCACAAGGTACATGCCGGATGATAAGGTCTAGCAAATTCATAAAGACATCTTGGGCCGGCCTCTGTGCATGTAGCACAAGGTTTTGAAATGAATTCGCATCTCCACCTTAAGCCAATGGAATTCACAAAGAAGGTGCAAGGCTGAAGCGCTTTTTGGGAGTCTATATACCATTCTGGCTTCTGAATTCTGGACCAGTTGTAAACATCTGACGAATGCTTTATCTGCCCCCAGGTAAAGCACATCACTGTAGTCCAGTCTTGACATAAGTGCCTGGATTACAGACCTTTGAGCGGAGAATGGCAAATGTCAAAATCGTCCGCAGCCATTTCAGGACAGCAAATCAGGTGGTTGCTCCCTTAGACACCTGCGGTCTCATGGATAGCGCCTTCTCCAAGGTTCTTAACCTTGGTAACTGCCTCCAGGGTTTCTGGCTAGTGGTGAGGACCCCACATTGATGGATCCTTTCCCAGTACCAGTACCTCGGTCTTGACTGCGTTCAATTTTAGTGAATGGCCTCATCAAAGTAAGAGCATAGGGCTGCAAAGAGAATGAATGACCTAATACATCAAACGCACAAACAGGTGTCAATGTCAAACAATTTACAACAGCAGGCCAGGAGAAGGAAGAAGTGATAAGGGGTGTAGAAGGACTGGAAGTGTGACTTCAAATAATAGGTTTACGTTTTCAAGGCATTGCAAAGGGCCAGCAGGTGTGGGCATTCTTTGTAACTGGTAAAGGAGCGTTTCAATATTTAGGAGCGAAGCTCGCAAATTTTTGATTAGACATGTTTTTTTCCATTAGAGAAATTGCCAGAGCCAGTCTTGAATAATGTATTGTGCAGGGGCAACCAACAGAGATGAGGAGTTTACTGGGAAATAGAGGGAAGGACTTTGGAAATTAATCATCCAAGCATGAAAGCAATCCCAACTTCTAGAGGGAAGTTCATGAGTACTTGGGTATGATGGTTTAATTTCTGTGCCACAGACACAAGGCCTGAGGTACAACTAGTGACTGCATTACTTGGAGCATACATTTGAGGGTCACTCGTTTTACGCTGCGAAGGCGGGGAAACGGTCTGTGCTCTGAATCGGACATGTTCTCCACTTGCAGTTGTAAAAACAGATCTACAATGTGGCAGATAGGACACACTGGAGACTTTCATAAGTGTTGCATGCATAGGCCAGAGAGGCATGAGTGAAAGAGGAGGGATTCCATCTTGAGGAGATTCAGCGTCAACGAGGGAAGCATAATCCAGTCTTTGCAGTCAAAAATACAATCACAACACCTCTAGGGATAACTGGAGGCATCCTTCACATAGTGTAGCATACTGAGGTTGTCTGTTTGGAAGAACAGACAAAAGGTTACATGTGGATGTGGAATGGCAGAGCTCACAGTAGAGACCTTAACTTGGTTTGGAAAGTGGTGTGCTTTAAGAGTGTTTGGCAGTGCATGCTATATTTTCCTTTGGGCTCTTAATAAACTAGCGATTCACCGGCCTGGTTAGATTGTCGGCCTTTGTTTAGTTTCATGACTGGACCTTCATTGTGGACAAAGGATCAGTAGAGCAGATGCAAGCACAAAGACTTAACAGGAGATTTTGATAGAAGTAGGAGATCGATGGAAGAGAAGAAAAACGTGATAGTCATGCTGCAGAACCAACATTTTATTTTGAACTACAGCAGCTGTTCTTGTGACTGGTTATGTCTAGATTTATGAAGGGGTGAAAAGCCACTTGAAAGTTTGACATTAGCGTTGATGGTGGAGTGAACCAGTATTCAGAGACTAAAAAGAAAGCGAAGATTATGACCAAACATAAAACTTGAACTTTGGGTATAATGAGCCTGTGCATTATCGAGTAATAAGAAGATATTTTGGGAACTTTGAAAGAGGGACAATGGAAAGTTTAGATCCTAATTAGATTCACAGAGTGAGAGCCTTGCATCCCAGTTTTGTTTTTCGGCTCTTGTGTTATGTGCTTTGTAGAATTACACAGCATTTCAGTATTAAACCCATGGTAGCATGTATAAGTAGCATAAAAATGTGTTCTTATTAACCAACGTAGGTTGGCTTCAGTGCTGAAGCATTACGTAACTGCGCTGCAGATGAGTTTTAAAATCAGTGAAGATAATGCGGATGCAGTGCAATGCTTCTGTACCTTCCTTCTTACACCTCTCATTGCAGTGCACCTCATATGCCCAGCACTGAAGGAAGTTGTTGATACTGCTCTCTCTGTACCCAGCAAGGTTATGTTGGCCATGTGTCTGGTCTGCTAGTATCAAGACAAGAACCTGCTATTGTCCTATGAACAGATGCAGCAAAGACATGCTGTCCTTTCGTCAGAGAATTATTTTGGACTTCTGGTAGTGCCTATTTACACGTCATGCCCCCCCCCCCCTCCCCTCCCCCCGGAAAACCACTGGCTCTCCTGGACTCCATACGCATGGGTCTTGCTTTTTTGGTGAGGTTGTCATGTCATCAACTGGATTGAGCCCAAGATATCCGATTAATGAATATGCACATTGCTGCACAGTGAATATTGTTTTGACACATTTCCAGAAAGTTTCTCCAACTGAGGTCACCTGGTTACTATTTAACCATTTATGGTTCCTAAAGTGTCTGCTTGCTTTGTCTAGTTTAAGCCTTCTTTCAGACTTGGTATGGAGGGTTTTTTCAGGGATTTGGTTCCCTTCTGAGATTCGGCTTACAGTGTGCAATTAAAACATCCAGCTTGAAGTGCTGAGAAAGTGGTTATATTTTGGATCATGTTCTTTTTTTCTGGTATATTATTAAAGCATGCAAGTGAACGATATTCATAGATTTTTGCAATGTTTCGCCTACAGCTCTGCTTAGATCTATAAACTAGGACTAATGGCGCCCTACTGGTTCGGGTAGCATCTCAATATGTATTTGCCAAAAGGCTGGTCAACAGGTAGTTTGGTAGGTGTGTACCACTCCAGTGGAAACTGGGAATCCTGCAAGCAGATAGATTTGGTCACAAATCAAGGCAGCCTTCTGTCAGTCAATGGTAACTGTAGTCAAGAGGTCTGAAATAATTTTTTTTAAAAGTAACATGATTCATGGTCTGATAACTGTGCAATAACAGTAATCATTTTCAAATATTAAAGGCAAAAATTATTTGTCAATGGGAAGCCTATGTGGTGGAGTTCTAACTTGGGGTTTGCAGCTTGGCATCAATTCAACATCCACATGCTTGCCATCTGGTGGTTCCAAGACTGTATATTGTTTTAAAAAAACAACCCCAGGAATCAGAAATATATATATTTTTTAAACTAGGTGCCCAAGTTTGAGGAAGAAACCAAGAAAGGGGCCACTTTCCGCAATCTCGACCTATGGGGAGGCTGGTTGAGGTGCAGGTGAATCTACAAAATACCAAGATGCAAAAATAAATGTTCAAGGTAAATGACTTGTCTGCAGAGCCGATGGGCTGGACCTGCACGATTGAAAAATAAAAAACAAAAGGCACTGGTTGAAATAATCTGTCACCAGTAATTACTTAAGACTTCATTGTTGCTTGCTCTTTTTGTCAATACAGAGTCTTGGCCCACTTGGGCCAGGTGTCATCTGAATGGGAAAACAAGCAACCTAAATCAGTTTAATCAGTTGTGAGCATAACTGGATCCTAGGGAGCCACATTTGGTCATAACTGACCCACTTGGAACATTTCACTGACAAAAACAGAGTAATAGAGAGAATGTTGGACTTAATCTGCACCATGGCTATTTACTCCAAGTAGTATTCCATTTCTGTTTTGCTTTGTGTGCCACGCCAGACAAGCACTAACCAGGAGGTAAATCAGTCTTGGCTGCGCCCCAAGAGAGACATTCCCTCCTTTAAGTGGTCCCTGATCCGGCACACAGTCTTCTCAACTTCCTTCTAAAGTACAACTAATGGCTCAATGGGGTCAGTTTTAATACACCCTAGAACTCTTAGGCGGGAGGAGCTGGGATCAATCAAAGGGTAACTTTTCTTTACATTTTCAACACTGCCAATCAGGTCAGAGCGATTTTTACTAGGCTTTTCAGTGTTGGGAGTGGAAGGAGGGACCAGGGGAGGGGTGGTAGAAGGGGAGTTGGGATTGGGAAGGTCTAGGGGAGCAAGTAGCATCCATGTCTTAAAGGCACTGTTTATTCACCCTGGGTGATACCGGACTGGCTCAGCCAAGGTCTTCAAGGCTTGCTTGGCACGGAGAAGCAAAAGTCAAGAAGGAATAGGGAGTGGCGGGGCTCACGTAGTGTGGTTTTGAGATCCTATTTTGGCAAGAAGCAGATGTGTATTCCCCTTCCCACTGCAGAGTTTCAGGACACGGTTACGGGGAAAATAAATATGTAGGTTGGCATGTCCGCAGGTTGACTAACAATCTGAAGTGAAACCCCCACCCATTAGCTCTGTCTAGGGTTGTTATCTGCTCAACATTGGCACTTTGAAGAAATGTACTCGTGGCCCTCACAATTTCCACGAGCTAAAATGAGTTTGGATCAGCTTTGCTGTTTGCACTCATTGACCTGGGTGCTGCTAAGATGGTTCTCTGTGTTACCACAACACTGGCTTTAGCTATATTTCGAACTACATACTCGACCCAGACACCTTCAATCTTCCACTTACCTACAATATTCATGGTTGCACAGAAAGCAGCTGTTTCCCCATCTCCAATCTCGATTCTGCTTTCAAAGTCTTCTTGACCCCATAACAGTCAGGGCAAAGACTCAGCCTTCCTCCTAAATGCTAGAGCTATACAAGACATGCCAGATAATATGGAAAGACCCTTAAGGGGCCTTCAGTACCACAGACTATGAGATCCTGCTCCATCACCAATCAGACACAGCAGATATCTTGGACACCTCTCTCCAATGGATCGGACCTTTCTCCTTTAGCCAATTACAACCACTCAGACCAAGCCCTTTTCACTACATCTCCCATCGATGGTTTGGTGGAGTCCCACAAGGATTCCACCGGATTCCCCCCAATTACATCACAAATATTGTTCAAAGTTTGTATTGGATTCCTCCTAAGGAATATAGATCTTTTCTACCACTTCTACTTTGAAGACACAAAACTCTAAACAGGAAATACATCAACTGGAAGAAAAATCACCACATGCAAGAGACACATGCTCATCTCTCCTGTTGTATCATGGATGACAAGGAACGTAATGAAATTCAATGAAAGAAAAATTAAATGAATTTTCCCTAATGTCAAACTAACCATCAACCTTCAGACTCACCTTAATCTTAACACGCTTTCGGAAGTCAGTCCATTAAGCCAATTCAAACTATTAAGGCTCAGAATTCACCCCAGTTTAAAAGGACTCTCTACTCAGAGTGGGTCTGTCGTTAGGATATATCATCATCATCTCTGCGTACTCTTGACACATTCTGCCTTTAACACTACCCCATCCTCCTTTCCTACCGCTCGCCCATTCCCAGTGGAAGGCACTAACAACTCTGAAATCTGCAATCAAACTCATTCTTGGGCACCAAAATATTACATTTCTTTTGCCTACATCATAGTTACGGTCAGACAAAGGTACCAACATCTCAGCAGAAAAATGCAACATTGTACTCCTAGATACTCAATGGTTTCAATCAAAACAAATTCTCCATACACCGCCAACATACTGAAACTCAGCAGACAGGTCATTTGTGGTTTAAGGGATCCGCATGTAGTGGATACTCCGAAGGACCATCCACAGTGATGATGACCATGCCTTCTGTGACAAAAACACTTAGAAGCTCAACCTTGTATTAATATTTATTTACTCAGTATTTCTTTACCAGGTAGTGCCATGAGGATATTCTGTTGGTTGAGCTCAATATAACAAAGTGTTATTTTTTTCACAAATGGCAACACAAAGGGGTTTCTCACAGACATCTGTCTTCAGAAATCATACTTTCTTGGATCGAGTTGGCAAGAATAGACACACATACATTTTTTTTTATCCACATAAATTATTGCAGTTAAGATGGGAGGATCCACTTTGTGCTTTGTGTACATTAGCTTTCATTTCAGTGTGTCATGTGCTTCCATGTGCGTCACCAAACTGACTGAGGCTAGTTAGAGGTACATTTCAAGCAAAGCAGGCTCTCTATAAGTGCACATCGGATTGGTGGACTTGCTTGCCTTGTCCTTACAAGTGGGTTTTTCCCCCAGAGTTTCCACAACGCCCTACCTACAACATCGGGACCTACAGCAGTTAATTTAACACCTTTAGGACAGTAATGCATTCTTAGCAGAAATTATACATTCAAACTAGCATTTCAGTGGTGGTTGACTAACACAAAGGACTGAAGTAACTGATAAACTTTAAAATAAAAAAATAATATCACTACAAGAATGAGGTCTAAACCATTGAACCACAACCTGAACTGCAACACACTTTAGTGAATCATACTACTCCTCTGACATCACAGTTCACTTATCTGACGGTAGTGGGTTTGGGTGGGGGGAGGCTTTAAGGTGTTGGTTTATGTTTTCTTTTTGATTTGTTTATTAGTCTTTAAAAGTTGTATTCTTATAACGCAAATTGGAGAGATGTCCTCTCGAAATGTACGCTCGTTTTGATTTAACCATGCAACAATAAAATAGATTTAAACATAAACCATTAAACCAAAAATGGTATTAAAGCCTCGATTAAAGGAAGTTTTATTGAAGCAGACTTCGGTTTTCATCTGGCAAATGTAGTAGCTACTTGGAGTTCAATAAACTTGATGGATGCGAGCAATTGGACGCCAGGATGCATGGGTTTCCATCTTCTCTTGGAGACAAATGGAGTCCCTTTAACGTGGATCAATGTGCTTCTCAGCTCAATGTGCAGATTGTCAAATACACTTGTGTTCTGCAGGAGTCGCATTTAGGCACCACACTATGCTCTCACGGTCGCCAATTGGTTCCTCGCATTAGGAGAGAAGGAGCTAGCCCATTTTTAGGGATACTCATAAATGTAAAGCAAACAGACAATGGATAATGCTTCCCCCAAAGCACTATATTTCAATTCCTTAATTAATCAATTGTATGGGTTTGGAGTCATCCATGAGATGGTCAGATACCTTGAACAAATACCAATGCTTTCTTATACCTGGATTACACACCACACAGTAAACAACCCATCATTTTCCAAAATAAATATTTCAGGAATCTGTATTTCACTAAAAGGTTCTGCCTCAATTCACAACACCATGGACACTGCCACAAGCATCTCATCTTGGATGTCTATGCCCACAGAAATGTGGTTGCAATGATATTGTGTTAAAGCAATTTTAATTCTGACCATTTGCATAAGATGAGACAGGTGTAGCGATATCCCATGCCCACGTTTAAACACTGAGGAGCTCATAAGCATTATCTTGAATTACCTAATTTCGGAAACGCCACTTTCAGAAAGCCCAAAATTAGTGAAAAGGGCATAGATTACTCCTTTAGTGATGATTACCTTGCCCCCCTTTTAGCTTGCTAGTTACTGTGTCCTTTCGAACAGAGTCTGTCTGTTAAAGATCTTGTTGGAAAAGGCACCCTCTTCCAAATGTAGCCTTTTTTTATATACATCAACATTTCAACTTACCTTCTGGTAGCTGCACAGTTACTGTTACCTGATTAGAGAAGTAGTCGAGGACCAGAAGAAGGTAAGTTAGACCTCCAAGGCAGCCTTTGATTATATTTAATACTCAGCCTTTGTTTGATTAGAGAAAGTGGTGGGCTGACATACACTCAACTGGTTTGCTTACTTTCTTGCCACTGTTTGCACTGTGTTCGAAGCCAGTCTCCAGGTATCTCAAGCATTGATTGACTTCTTTACCCTATGTATAACAAATATAAGTGTTGCAGAGTAGGCCTGGGCGTAGTTCACGAAGTAGCACTTCGCGAAGCTACGCAAAGTGAAGTTCGCACTACGCGAGCTACGCGTAGCACTTCGCGAACTGCGTAGTACCTTGTTCGCACTGTGCCAGATGTCGTTTTCAATGATTGCACAGTGCGGACAAGCAACCGGCACTGTGCAATCATTGAAAATGGCATCTTGCACAGTGCGAGCTGTAGTTTTCTGCTGCTCGAGTAGATTTTTACTCGAGCTTCAGCTTTCTCAACGCGAACTGGTAGTTTCTCATTGCGAGCGGTCGCGAGCATACGCGACCACTCGCAATGAGAAACCTGACCTCCTCGCGTTGGGAATCTCGCCGGGAGGTTTATTTTCCATGCTCGCGATCGCCAACTTGAAGTTGCTGATCGCGAACAAGGAAAAAGTCTCACCGGGATGTCATTTTGCTAGCTCGCGGTCGCCAACTTGACGTTGAGGACCGCGAGCAAGCAAAAAATGACCGCAACACTACGCTACGCGTGTTCGCACTGTGCTACGTGCAGTTCGCGTAGTGCGAAGTAGCGCGAACTTCGCAAACTACGCGAGCGTAGCGTAGTGCTTTGCCCAGGCTTATTGCAGAGATTCTGCCCAGGAACAGAACTATGCTTGGGACCATAGAACATAGAACATCAGCATGTAGGGACTGAGTCACCATACCACCTCAGTATCTATGAGCCAGACTCCGACTAGCTGTAGTGCCTCACTTGCCCACTTCAGAACACAACCCGCTCAGGTATTACGGTAACCAGACACGGCCTTTCGCTCTCTCACTCATGCTTGTCCACAATAAGATAAAAAACAGAGACACGAAGGAAGTTTACAAAGTTTATTTAAACTATTGTGCTATAAGATGCAGCATTTGCGCCACAATTAGACAACAAATATCATTAGCATGGTTAATAAAACCATATACCATAAAAAGCCCTGTCATGTTATAAGACCGTGATACTCAAAGTACATCCCGGGGGCCGCAGCTGTTCAGTTGCTGAGCACTAATATTTAGGAAAAAATATTAAATAAACCGGCAAGCATTTACTAACTTGCAAATAAATGCTTGACCGTTTATTAAACATGTTTTTAGACGTCCATACACAATCCCTGATCCACCCAGACCCCCTACCGCCACCCTGCTGGCATTAATGCGGCCTTCGGTCACACTTCAGACCGTACTTTGTGGCTCCATGTTTGTGAGTACCCATGTTATAAGAGATTAGCCTAACTCACTCCCCTTTCTACTGAACCTAAATGAATATATATATTATAGATCTCTGGGATTAGTGGCAGACCCCGTACCTTAGCATACATAGGTAGATGTTCTACATCTCAGTTGACGCAGCACTCTTGCTTCAGGTCCTTTACTCAGTGTGTGTTTTTTCAGAACCTGTGTCCTCAGTTATATGACTAGATATGTGTGCTCACAAAAAGCAGCTGCATTTTCATGTTATGTCTAGGTACTAGTGTCTGACAAGAGAGAATAATAAGGGGCAATGTTATTTGACCTTGTCTAGTGTGTTCCGACTAAATCCCAGGAAAAGAATAAAATACGAAAACATGTGCAGGTTCTGTGTGAAAATACAATGTGGCACATAGGCAAGCGTGTTATGTAGTAATGTGTGCAAAATAAAAGCGGCTAACAACGTGTACAATTAGACAAACAGGGAAAAGGACAATGTGCCATGCAAGAAACACACAACATAGGCAGCAACTGAATAAACGGCGTCTCCTCCAGCTCTGATAGACCACTTTCTGCCCTGGTACAACAAACATTTCACAAGTGGTTGAAATTTGTAAGGCTGCCTTCAGTAAGGTCCCCAGCATTGTGATCGATGTAGTCATTTCATGTATATACATATGGATCAATTTTCAATTAAATTGAGAGGTTCCAGGGAGCATAAAAATAAGCAGCTCTGTTTTTCCATTTATTTTTCTTCTAGGGTGGCCAGACTTGACATGCTTGTTTCTCTGGCTTGTAGAGATGACTTGCTCCTGGTGGCCTGCCCTAGCCACCATGGGCATTTTCTTCAGGTCTCCTGCCCTCTAATGGGGGGCGGGGGGGGGGGGTCTTTTCTTGGGGATCTGGATGGTTCAGCTCCTTGCACCAGACCGGTCCTCTGCCTAGCTCATAGTGTTCTTCTCCTGATGATGGGGGATCTTGTGTAGCCCCACTGCAGTCAGTCAGCCAAACACTGTCCATGCCTCACTCCCCTGGCCCCAGAGCCTTCTGGTTTCTTGAAGGGCACCTGTGTGTCAGAAGAGTCAAGGTCCAAGGGAACTGTCCAGGGTCCTCCAGCAGGTTAATTTCCCCCAACTGCTCCTCAGGTGGCATAAGGAGACCAGTGTCTCTGGCCCCAGAGAGATCCCTCGTAGTGTTGGGTGTCAGTTGGTGTCAAATTTCCAAAGTCTATCCTTGCAGGGTATCAGGTGGTTTTGCCTTCCAGCATGGCATTTTTTCTTTTTGGTCACTACCAGGTCCAGTGACTCCTGCCCTGTTCCTGATTTGGGAAGGAGTTTTTAAGTAGGTGTGGAAAGTTCTAGTCACCCACTGTCCAATCTTAGGAGGCAATCTCACTAATCCAACCCTGTCCCGACCCTCCTGCATAGCATTCTGGACATTCAAAGATGGCAGCTTAAAGTTATCTCTGGTAAACGCTCCCCTGAGAGCTTCAGCTTCACCCCTAACGGACACATCTGCTTGATCCGTTCCCGCCAGAACGTTAAAGACAAGCCCCTTCTGTGTTGGCCCTAAAGATCTGTCCCTCCTCCTTTGTTCCCTTGGACCAGGACTGTCCCCGCCAGGATATGTGACAAGTTAATTAACAGATGCAGATTACTTCCCCATTCCTTGCTTTCCTAGGAACTGGCTCATGCCCTGTTAATTGCTCTATTATGTGGCAAAGCCTTTCATCCTTCTATTGGGGAGCAGAGAAATTAACTTGACTCAGTAGGAAGTTGAGCCAGGGAAATAGGACAGCTCTTAGAGTGCCTTATGGTGTTTGTGTGGGATGCTAGGGACTATAAATTCAAACTTTGGGTGCATGTTTATCCCCAGACTTCCCTGGACAATGTAGACCTAAGGATCGCAAAACAGTACTTGAAGGCAACTTTTGCCTAAAATGTGTAATACAGTGTAAGTACCAGGCATCTTCAGTAAGCACTGTAGACCTACACTATGAATGCCCACTCAAATTAGAAGCCCTAGCCTAGATCAGTACCTATCCCTGAAGAGCCCCTTCTGTGACAGGCTACCTAAGTGCAGATACCAGGCTGCGCATGACGTGTGTGCTCACAAGTAATTACCCGAGTCTCTCACCACAGCTGTGGAGCAGCAGCCTCATCTTAAAAGGTAGACAGTGGTGGTTGGCACACTCACTCCAAATACCATGAATTTGCCATGAGAGACTCACTCACCGTACAAGTTACAAAAATGGATAGTCAATTGTGAAAAATCCTGGGGGACTAAACAGTGGTTAATTTGTAAAATAAAAAGTGCCGGGGCTCTCCTCAGGAGGCAGCGCTAACAAGAGAAATGTGCTGGTGCAAACTGCCTCCTGACTAGACCCCCGGCACTTATTATTCTGGAGAGGACTTGGCCTAATGGCTAGAACTGCTGATTTCGGAGCTGGGGAAATGGGTTTGAGTCTCGGCACGGCTCAAAATCCTGTTGTCTGGGGAAAATTACATCCAAATGAGTGTATCCTTAACTTGTGCTATAAGCACCGGTGCTGAGGATTAGGTGCCGAGCACCGGAAAGCACCGGCACAAATTAAGCACTGGGACTACACCAATGTGCTACTAATGTCCAGTCAGCCTTCAAAACATATACGGCACACACTGTTCAACACCAGCCCTATGCTGAATATGTGATGGCATGCACTGTGGAATATTTTCAACTGGAGAAGACATAGCTCAGGTCAAGCCGCAATCATTTTTAGGGTGCATTAGTGTTGCTTCCCAAGCCACATCATCCAATGTTCTCAAATCCTATTTAAGATCCATTTCTAAGGCTGCGTAAGCAATAACCATGGTTTAATATAGCTAAAATGGCCCCTTTGGTCAATTATTCAGTTAGAATACTTGTTTTCAGTGGGCTAGCTTAAGGCATTTCTACTCATTCCAAAGAGAAGGTTGCCGGTGTGCGGCAGAGCTGTTTATATCTATAGTGTGGTAGACGATTCAGCTTCCTCGTGTAACTGGTAAAAAAAATTCAGTCCCCCTTCCAGCTAAGTCTTCTATTGTAGATATGCAGTGAGATCCTGCTATTTAATGTCTTTCAGTATTACCATCTTTCTCAGTATTGCATCCAACCACAATGAGTTCTCTTTTGTAATTTTCCCCATCCATTCTTTTGATGCTGTAGCACCTTTCCACTCCCTGATCACTATTCTAGTGATTGCAGAATCACTCCTCTCACTGTATATTTGGTCTCAAAGGAGCGCCTGCTTTGCTTAGTAAATGGATTCTCTACTGGGTAATATATCCAACTCTTCAGCATCAAAAGCTGTGAGGCCCAGTAGTACTAACATTCAAGAACTATATACCCATATAACAGACTGATCTATCTAGGGAGGCCAGCACAATGCAGGGAGTATCCTATCCCACTACAGGACACGCAGTTCTCCCTCCAGGTTTTAGAAGTGGCCAGTGCTACACATGGAGTAAGCTGTAGGTGATATAAAATTGGGGTGGATGATCATGTTAAATATGGCCGCCCTTTCACTGTGGGGATTGGGAATTGCCAGCACTGTCCATCTTCTTGGAACTCAGACATGGTTGATCAGAGGTTGCAGTTAGGAAAGGTCTCTTGTTCAAGAGTTATTTTAAAACCTGGTTACTGAAATCCAACTGTCCTGATCATGAAATACTTACTTTGTTAATCAGAGTAAAAGCAAAACAGGCAAGCATTTACAGGTTATGCTCAGAGTTGCAGGAACATGTACTCCTTCCATAAAAGACTTTGTCCAGTTTGTCCAGTTTGTCCTGCAATTCAGCCTGGAGCTAAACACCTTACCCTTTAGCGAAATTCGATGGCCATCATAGGACCCTGGAAAGATTTTGACACAGAATTTTTACTGGCATAAAGACCCATCCACCCATGTACTCGAAATGTGACACTATCTGAATATGCCCTGAAGGATTCTAAACCCAAATTGTCTCAAAAGCCTTGCAGGTGTGTATCTCACATTTAGCACTATCCGCTACAACAACCACCCCCCCAAAAATACAATACATACATCATCTTTTGTCAACATTTAAATAATATACAAAGTCAAATGAATATAAACAACTTACCATTCTTTCACGGTAACTTCTGTAATCCCTTCTCCAATATCAGAAAGTTTAAATTGAACAATCTGTCCTCTGGGAACTGTAAAGACAGTGGAAATAAGAGAAGATGCACTGGAGAAATGTTGGCTTCGAAGAAGAAGACAGAAAATCAACAATGCAGCACAGACCTGACTCACAAATTTGCTGATCACACAATATAAGTGCACTACAGAAAACAAAGCTGAATTTACCTGCAGTTGTCCTAAATAATCGATGCCGATGATTGAGCTTGAAGGTTGAGCTGTTTACTGGGTATACTGATCTTACCAAATTAACTTTGCTACAAGATCGCAAATGACGAACACAGATCTGGGGGAAAAACAGTGCATTGTGTGAATGGATCAACATATATCTAGTGGATAAAATCAAACTATTGTACTTTTGGTGCAGATCAACATGCATATATAGCAGCCAGTGGACCATTCAAAGGTTTGAATTGTTTTCAATTAATTTTTTGTAGAATAATCAAGTACTGAAATGTTGCAAGATGAGGCATTAACATCTTTTTATAAACAAATCACTGGCAAAAATATTTATCATTAGGACCCATCACATATCGTATACATACGAAGTTGCATCTTTGGGACACAATTCAATGCAACCAATTCAGAGACAAACCATTCCTAAAACCATCAAAAGCATGCAGGATTGAAGTCCGGTGTAACAGTTTAGTAAAGTGGACCTATTCTGTGCTTGCATATTTTCTAGACTATCCTTTTTCATCTAGTGAGCTTGAATAACACACAAACCCACTGGAGGTGCTCCATAATATAGTTTTAGGCCCATTTTCTTCGGAACAGTGGCTCAACCCAGGTAATGGGATAGGGTGTTTATACAGTAGGAGTTCAGCTATTTTTTCACGTACAGTTTTGGACAGACTACTCACATGCACTCTGGAATAAAATGGTTCATCCAGTCCCAAAAACCGGAGGGCCCGTGCCGCCATGTTTGTATATAGGTTCTCGGGTTCACCTGTTAACTGGGGGCAGAGGGGTACAGTTGAACCAACTGTCTAAGCTAAACAAAAAAGCAGATCCTTTATGCAAGCTGACTATGCCAATCCAAAACTGGGGATGAATGTTTGCATTGTACAGCATTTCGTCCATCAATTGTTTCTTTTGCATATGTTGCCCTAAGTGGGAAGGGTATGCCCAGACATGGGTCCCGTGCTCACTACACCACTGGATTCAAGCTAGCCTGGCTGATGAAGGGTGATGCCCTGAAACCGGTCCCAGGATGCTTGTTTCCGGTGCAGGGAGCACCTGGCTCGGCAGTTTGGGCTGAACTGTTCCCACAAGGAACAGGGTCAAGACTGGATTTGCATATGGCTGGGTCCAAACTGGGGTGGTGTGGTGAGCAAAATAATGATGGATTAAACCCAGATCCTTGTGACAGGGGGTAAATGTTTGCATTGTCCAGCATTCTGTCCACCAATTGTTTATTTTGCACATTCCAATCCAAAATACACAAGCCAGCACCTACACTATTCTTGCCCTAGTACTCAAAAACCTGTAGTACCTGTGGGAAGGTGATCAACCATTTCTTCTGTCGAGGAAGTGCTTCCCCTCACTTGATTGAAACTCACTCATCATACATTTTTCTGAACCTTGACCTTCTCCATTAAGAAGTGCAGATTTCGTTTAAGCCCAATACACATTGTTACTGAACGAGGACTCTAAGCACAGAAGCCTGTTATATCCGGTGAGCAGCAAGGACAAGATGCTAGTCCAGAATGAGTAGAGCCCCAGATATTCCAATGCAGCAGATCACCTGCTTGGCAATGGTGTCCTATTTTGGCCACCAGAGGAACACATGTCCTTGCCCCTTCAGCTTGATATGTGATCATCATTGTTATTTGAACACCAAAACTAAATGCACACGTGTTTAGGAGAAAAGGACAGCCTGCTTGACTGCCTAGGAGCTGGATCGCCGCAGCATGAAATCACTCAGTGACAAGGTCACTACAGCCCAGCTGCCCATGACAACAGCCAAAACCAAGAGCATCCTCTGGGTCGAAAGCTGCACTAACACCTTCTATTATCGAGCTAGGTGACCATGTGCAGTCCCAGGCATATCCCTCAGAGGACCCTTTATTCCCAGTCCGAGATATATACCTCAAATACCCCTTTATTCCCTAGCTTCTGATCCCAGAATGATGTGAAGTGGGGAGAAATTGGATGGGAGGAGTGGGGCTTGACAGGGGAGAAATTGGATGGGAGGAGTGGGGCTTGACAGGTGGGTCAAGGATATAGTCTCCTAGCATGGACCCAGATTCGTTGGCTCTAGTCACCCTGATACCAGACCTACTGGACTTATATTCCCAGAACTTACAGTTCTGCATTTATACACAAGGTCAGAGCCTAAACCTAAAGGGCCATAACCTGATTGGAGCTGTAACTCCCTTAGGTGCCCCAGCACTTGAAAAGCAGGACTGTGAGCTATAGGTTTGAAGATACAACCCTCAAAAGAAGAAGGCATCCTAGGCCCAACATAGTAGTGTGTGCTGGTTCACTAGTACCTCGGAAACGAATGTTGTGAGCAATAGTGCATTAATAACTATTATGTTCTGTAGCACGTTAGTCACCTGACTGAAAGGACTTCAAGAGATTTTGGCATCGTTATTGAACAGAGACCTTGGTGAAAAGGCCAAGCACTCATGTCTATATTTCTCTGTTTAGGAAGGGTAACATTCGTCTGGATCCACGAGAATGAAGGAGTGGCAAACCTCATTATTCCCACCGTTCCATAAAGATGGACACCAGGATTTTTAAAGTATATTTGGAAAATTCGACTGGAATGGAATGTTCTTCAGTGCTTTCCAAAGAGTGATTTTTTTTTACATTTCTTTATCCAGTTCTCTTTGAGATTCCGCTCACAATAACAAGCAACAATTGTCACTGTGTGCAAAGGAGGTGTGACTGCAACTATGTAGGGACAATATTATAATCAATGCAAATTAGATCATGCTAGGCATAAATTCAGCCATAGTTTTTCTGGGCAGTGTGTTTACAGAGGGAAACAATGGTTTCTGCAGTTCTGGAACATTATTTATTAACTATGTAATAGCGAAACTCCTACAGTACGCAACATAACTGACAAACATTAAAATAAGGAATGTAGATGAAGGAGGTAACCAATGGTGAAGGGAAAGAAACAACGGTGGCTGGAAATCAGGTCACCAGTACCCAGAAGAATACCTGTCCTAGTTCCATTATCACATGACCTACTAAATGATGCAACTCATTCTTTAGACTATTTTCCGAGGCAGACTCCACCAGAGTTTCCTATCGGCTGATGGACTTTGCATAAGGGCCCTAGAGCCAGTTTGCTACAATGTTTGTTCAGTCATCACTGGATACCTCCCTAATTCATCGTGTCTAACCTCCCCCTTGAGCAGATGTACAGAACACTCAAGCAGCTTTCATGCGGTTTCTTTTTAATGTATTTATTTTCCAGAGAATAGTATAACAGATTGCAACGTCCTTCTTAGTTAAATAATGGTACATGAATGTTAGGGAGAAGTACAAGAGTGGCATGCAGCAACAGATTGAAATCCATACATATAACTCTAGTCCCTATATCAGATGTTGAAAAATGCCTCTTCCGAACTAGGACTAGAGAGCGCCAGCATCCCACTGATGCACATTCCTATTGATCCTAGCCAAAACCCACTGCCTATTGGATTTTTGAAGGTACGCTTACTCGCCACATACAGAAGTAGTAAATGAGATGGCGAATTACAATATCATTTAAGCAAACTGATATTTATAAGGAAGTGTGTTGCTTTTGGCATAAAATATCATATTTCACATAACTTCCATAATCAGCCTCCGCTTGCCAGCATTATCAGACAACTGATGTGTCACGTTAAAAACAGACTATAGCTTATATGTTGAAAGATCATCCCTTTGTATGTCACTATTCAATGACTATTTTCACTGCAACCCTTCATGTGCACAAACTTCTACTACTATTCAGTTCTCTACACACACCCTTAAAGATTCTCCAAACTCACACTGATAACTTGTTTGCCAGCGCCCAGCCTATGCAAACCCTTTGTAAAAGTGTCCCTTGCACACCATGCCGTTGAGGTGTGTTTGCTGGGGCGTTTCCGAGACAAGCGCCCAAGAAAGTTAGGAATAGATTTCTTGACCTCACCCTTTTCCTGGCTAAACAGCAGATAGCCATGGTGTGGAAAGCAGCTGTGGGGCCTAATGTTGAGATGACGGTCAGTGATGTTACACTGTGGGCCAGGGCAGAAGAGACAGTTCTGCAAAGGAAGGAGGCCCAGGGTGTTTGCGGGAGACCCATAGCTGACCTTTGGTCTGAAATGGTGGGTGAATGGGAGCACCCATCGGACTCACTGTCCAGCAATGGAGACTGTGGGGACACAGAGCCAGTTCAGTATGTGATGCTGTGGGCAGTTCGGGCCAAACCGCGCGCTCAACTTCCCTCCACAGGACCTTGCCTCCCACCCCACACCCCTCTTGGATCTTCGCCTCATTTGGGGACTGTGGCGCCAGCAGGCTATCCTCCCCACCTGCCCCCCCCCCCACAGCCTCTACTTTATTCAAATCTTGAGACGGTCCTATTCTCAGAACAGCCGTTGAATGTTTGGCTTGTTAATTTTTGAGTTCCTTATGTTTTAAAAAGGCTTTTCTGATGCAACTCCTAAGCCGCTTGAACACTCTGTTACCGACTCGTTGCGGAATAAAAGTTTATTTAAAAAAGTAATAATTGACTTATGCTTGAACGTATTGTGCATATAGTTTTAGGATAAATGCCAATAAAACAAAACTTTTTTTTTTTTTTTAAAGTGGCACTTGTGGGAGGTCTTAAAAACCCTCCCTCGGACCCTTCTCGCCAAAGCAAATCAACTAGACAAAGACTCCCGCTAATCCAATAACCAGAATCTTGACACTAAGCCAAGCACTTCAGCTTACACTTGGTCAGCAGACACCACCAACACTTAGGAGGTCTAGGCATGGTCACTGTGAGCTGGAAAAAGCACAGAAACAGAGGCCCTAAAGAGTACACACAAAATGTTGTACCAACTGGTATAAAAGGGTTAGCAGTGCGTAGTTCTGGGATGGCATATACATATTGTTTAAGGAAGCCACACTGACAGAAGAGAAAGACCAAGACTTGGGCAGGATATGCCATTATGAGTTTAAGTCACCATAAGGTACTGTTCTTCCTCAAGTTATGGAATGTCGGTTCCAACAGACGTGAGACTGATAAAACCTCCAGTGACAAAGTCCCGCAAGCAAGTGTACAATAGTCTGCATCATTTCTGATTTTTGTATAATAATCCACAGTATGAATCTTAACCTAACATCATATAACTGCAATTGGGGCTTTCTAGTTGGAGCTGCAGACTTTGGATAGTACCCCTCCAAACAAATATATCCGATATGGGTCACAAGTATTTCCTTTTCAGTTTCTCATATTCAATACAAAGTTACATTTAAAAAACATGCTTTGTATATTTCTTCACTCCAATCCGTCACAATGTAAGAAGACATTATTTTAACAAATGGTAAGGTTTAGTCCATATACCTCTCAACTCCATTTTGTGTTTTGCTTACAAAAGCAGATTTTGGTTACAATTTGTTTCATATTGTCAAGCAACAGTTGTACACCAACGTCCATTAATTTCAGTCTGGTGAAGGCCTGTGTAAACAGCATCTCAAAGGCTGAAATGCACTGCGACTCAGAGTTGTGCACCATGGATGAGATTTAAATGCATCAATACAGGATAACTTTCATTACTAGTGACTGTTAATGGATTATCACAATAGGCTTTTTAAAGATGTTTACATGGTTATGATCAAGTAATAGATGCCCAACTACAATTTGGAAATATGCATTTCACTGTGCAAATATGACTAGCAATAACTTCACCTATTGGTACCCTTCTGAGAAATTCACAATATTTTAAGAACACATTGGAATGCTTTCAAAACAACAGATGAAAAACAATGGTCAAATGCAGGAGCACATCTGGCTACCCATGCTTGTGTGGATCAGTTTCCTCTGACATTGGTAGAGCTCACCCCTGCCTTTTACCCATAGTAGTCAGTTACCATAGACCCTCATTTGGCCCAGAGTGTTGCCATCTCCCTCGTGTGCTTCTCCTCCTGCACCAGTGTTGACCTCCCTTGTTTTCCTGCCCCACTCACCACGTGCATTCGTGGTGATGCATGTTTATAGATTGAGGTGACCACCAACAGTGGCCATGTCATTTGTTTTTAGCTCTCGCCTAGGTAGCACTTGAGCTGTCTCTTTGAGACATGCTGTATTCGGGATATGGGCATAAAGCTCTGCCCACTTTCTGCTCATCTTTTTAATTGGCTCCTGTCCTTTTTAAATGGTGGCTTTTGGTCAATAGGCTTAGTAGTCCCTCCTTAGAACCCCCTTATCTCTTCTTGTAACCTACCATGAGGACAACCCCGCTGTTACGTGGTGTTACTCCCTAGGTTTTAATTACAGCCTCAAGGCACTATATTCTTAAAAGGCTTCAGGCAGGACACACACTTGGTCCTAAGCTAGGCTGGCAGTGGTTACTTCGCTCACTAGAACACCTTACATTTATAGGAGACCTTCTATAAATTTCCCTTCATCATCTCTACACAGAGTAGAATCTAAAATTAATGTAATAATTCTTTTGTCACATTTCAAAGCTACTAATTGTATATATGGACATAGCTATTCGAATGCACTCGTAGTACTGTCTTGCTTTTAATGCATTATGGCTAGGTGAAAAACATTGCCATTTATAATTCCAATAACTCCAACTTCGTAGACATGCAGCGCTGGTGCCTTGCTCACTAGGAACTTCTAGGAGCAGCTTGCGGTACTGCACCTAGACATGCAGTGCTGGTGCCTTGCTCACTAGGTACTTCTAGGAGCAGCTTGCGGTACTGCACTGATACATACAACGCTGGTTCCTGGCTCACTACGCAAGTATTTGCAATGCACTAGGTCTCACATTACTGAAAGTATGAGCTATTGGCATTACATTATTATTTGCAACGCCAATAGCTCAAACTATCAGTAATGCATGACCTATTGCATTGCAAATGCTTGATTTTCTTTGCCGGTACTAAACAGCAGCGGAAAAAAGCATTGGCAAAGCCAGTAGGTCCCAAATGTTTGACCTATTGGCTTTGCAATGTTTATTCCGGATGTCGCTTAACATTTTTCAAAGAGAAAATTGGAAAAATGTAAATTCCAGCATTCTCATCAAAGTTTGGACAAAACATTTTTGAAGATTTGTCTGGATGTTTTACTCAACAAGGAAATTGCCAGTGTGTATCAAAAACACCTTTGAACTCTTTCAGTAACTGTAAAAAGTTACAAGTTTCAACATAGTAGCTTTGTTTTGATCAAATTACAATAAAAGAGAATGTGCTAATTTCCCAACCAAACAATGATTATGATTTACTGGTAAAATCCTATTCAAGGGGAAAGAAAATGGACACCACCATGAATACCAATGACTAGCCGAGAAATGCAACATTAAAAGAAGCACTGGCAACTGCAATTGTATTGGTGCTTACATAGTGAACATTTTTGTGTCTTGACCTACACGACGCATGAGCTCTCTCTTTGAGAACTTTTGCTTTCTAACAGTGGGCTTAGAGGTAATCCATTGCTTACCATTGGTTGACTTCATTGTCACTCTCATTTGCTCGTTTCTTACAGGTCTGCTGTTGTAGGCTTCCTGTCTCTTCATGTGGTTACTCCTCGCCTGCAGCATGGACTCATTATTGGATTCCTTCCACTACTCATTTTTTTAGGCGCTACTTTTTTCTTTGTGTTCAAGAGCTCTAACACAGGGCATATCTTTCAGCTGGCTCCATCGTATACTTCTACCCCATCTGCGTTCCTCCCTCATTCGCATGCATGCCCCACCTGGTCTCCTTCTCTCGTCCCAGTCACTCACTCCCACCCACCTTCCATCGGCCATGTTGCTTGCCCACACCCAAACTCCTTCCGGTGTCCGAGTTGTTGCTGCTTGCCCTTAATGGAGTGGAAAGACTGTTAAACTTATAGACACAAAAATAAATTTTGACACCTTTTGGATAAACGTGTGCATGTTACACGTTAGTCGCAAATATGAGAAACACTCGAGAAATATTAGTTACTGCATCATAAAAGAATGCAGAAGACTAGACTAAAATGTTCATGAATAACAATCATGTTTTACTAAAATTCATTGGTGTATTCCTTTAGAAGAGTAATAGAAAATGTGAAAGTGATGACTCATGTGGTATAGTGATTTCTTTAACCATACCCTTTAGTAATGATGTACGTTAAAAACTTATGAAAACAAATGTAGCATAAACAACACTTGTGTGTTGATGGAGAGCTTTCATTCTTAACTTAACTTTTCCTATGTGAAAAATGTGCACCAAGTGAGAAAAAGAGAAAAATGATGCAGAATCTATGTACTGAATGCTAATATTTTGAAACTTTCAGAGAATAATCTTCATACATAGACTAATGCAAATTACTTGAAACGATTAAAAAAAAATGTGTTTTGAGATAAATGTATACGCAGGCAATTTGCAAATGCAGTAGTACGTTATAGTTACACATGCTATTTACAATGAAACTAACTTGCTTCCAAATTGCAAGAGAACTGAAATAATTTTTGCATTCTTATTTCCTAAACAAAATGCATATTTTAATGATCTATACTCTTGTTTATATGTGCCTAAATTAGTTACAGGCCTGCCTGCTTATTCATAAATATTCTTTCCCTCTTGCTCGACTTTGCCGCCATGGGAAAATATTCTATTATTTCAAATGTATTGCAACTATGTTTTGTTTCAGGAGTTCCCACTCGCTTACAAGGACTATCTGATACAAAATGTTGCTACTTTGGGACCATGGGCATGAGAAATGGTCCTTTCAAACTTGCTAATGTGCCTTGGTTAAAGGGTCTTTGTTTAAAGGCCCACCTCTGCCAGATGATCCAACCGTTTACGTCTTCTGAAGTGCCTATATTCCCTATGTCTTCTTTATGCCTCATGACAATCATCCTATACTAACGGACCAATGGACTGAGAGGTCTGACCAAATAAGGTGACCAAGGAGGTCTCACCCTGGAACTTACAGATATTACACACCGTTGTGTCGAAATTGTGAAAAAGCTCTCATCTGCCTTCCATGGTAGAATTTTTGTTCTTGCGGACTTCCATTCAGAAACTATTCTTCTGGCTTTGCAGACTCTGGACTGACGCATATGCTCTTCCTTCATTGGAAGACTACCTCGAACAGGCTTAACTCATGTTCATTCCTGAACTTCCTCGAGCTTAGATCATTCTATGGCAAATCCTGATTTATCAGATTATTCTTCACCTTTGAATTGAGCTTGAATACTTATTTTTATAAAATTTGCTAAAGAAATTACCTAAATCAAACAGTCTGTCTTGCCATGATTTATTTTTCCATTTGATTATGCATTTAAATTGATTTATTGATGACAGAGTGATCGAACTAGAGAGATCTCTGGATATCGAGTTCTAATGTTATCCTGTATAGCTTTTACTGACGTACTTGTTGGTATGATATTAGCCCAACTAAATTTCTTTAGGAGATTTGGTCTACCAGTCCTGATATTATATGTGTACAGTGTAGTGTCATCTACATGAATGTTATTATAGGTTTGTGGAACAGCTATCTAATTCTTGGTCCGTATTGCATAGCTGGTTAAACCCTCTTTTATCCGACCCCTCTCGGCAAAGAGCAAGGTCCATCAGAGGATCAATAGAGCGGTTAAGAACAGATGATAGAAAAGGGCTCAAACACCTTTACCCACCCTACCTCCCTCATTTGTATTGCTTACCCCACCCTCGTTCATCCATGTTGCTTGCCTCCACCCGCCCTAACTTGTCCATGTTGCTTGCCTCCACCCACCCTCCTATCTTCTCTTGTTGCTCGTGTTGTTGCTTGACACCCAGCCACTCTCCCTTCTTTCACTGTTTGTGCTGTTGTTCTCCCCAGCTCCTCTCCCCCACCCTCGATTGTCCATAAGTTTGCCGTAGCCCATCCCTTCAACAACCGGTTGTCCTTTCTACCGGTGTTGCCACCCAAGTTCCGCCCCTATCTAGGTGCTGTCTTCCACCCCCTTACTCTGTGTTGCCTGCCTCCTTGTTGCCTTCTGCCTCATGCAACAACAAAAAATGCTAGGATAGTGTTTTTTTCCAGACCCACCATCACCACCAGTTGCCATCAAAACACACCCTCATTCCCTTAGTGTTGCCTCCTGTACGGGCAGTTGGAAAAAACCATTTTATATCGCTCTTTTTTGTCGACATTGACATAGCGATTAGCTCTCATAGGTGAGATCTACTGGATTTGCCATGCTTGTTTCACCAGGCTTCTGTAACATGCAACACAGTTGGAAATTAACAGAGATAGGACGTGTGGAATTTTTCGGACATACCAAAGTATTGCAAGCAGCAGGGTTGAGCCTAGATAGATATAGATCACGACAGTTATTTCAGAGAAAATGTCACCCCAATGGCTCTGAACTATAGGCACAGCCAGGTTTGATGCATTCACACTGCTTCAGGGTATTTGCAACTTGGGCATTCAGTGTCTACATCCAGGCCAAAACCGGAGACTAAACGATGAACCAATGTATAGTGAAGCAGGTTTTGTCTATTATTCAAGGAGGCTTCACTTATCTGTGAGCAGCACACCGACCATTGCTTATTAGTCAAAAGGGAGAACAAGTCAAATTTCCAGTAGCGTTCAGGCAATGTACTACCTAACTACGTGCTGAGAAATGCAATGTACATATGGAAAACCAGTCAGTCTAGCTCAGGTCCGGTAATCAATTTTGAGAGTGTGGTTTTGGCCCTATCTAGAATAGAGGATAGTTTGCATTTTATTTACCGTACAGTCTGAAGTAAGTAATGAGTCTAAAAGAGAGTTCTCTCCATTCTCTACGCTAGCTACATTACAGCTGACCTACTAATTGTCAACACAGAACATCATATTGTGAATCAAGAAACACAAACTCTCTGCCAATGGGATGCCTTTGTTGCCATATACTAGCTAGACATTTTGCTTAAAAATGAGCCACACTACTCTGGCCATAGCTGGAAGTGGACCATTGGTTAACCTATTTCTAACAAAAATAGTAAAAATATAACCCCTGGCCCAACATATCCAACAGGAGGAGGAAAAGTGAGTGCATCCGAACACAGGGGAACATAATAGAATTAAACTGTGTGTAATCTAGATGGAGGCCATATGCATTTGTGAGAGTTATCTACAGCCAAAATAGGAAAGCCTGTACAATAGGGCAACATCATACAGCATATACTACAGCATAGTACACCTGAAATGCAACAAGTGCATGTCAAAACAGCAACTTCAGTGGAGTGCTACATAAAGCAAAGTACTTTTGTGTGTCCTAGATATGGGCATGTTGAGTGTCGGGAGTAGGAGAGCAAAAATTCTGCAAAAGGAATGCAATGCTGACCTTTTATCTGTCAAAGCATGCTAAAACATTCCTGGCCTATTGTGCATTACCTAGATCTAATCTAAGGACATTACAAGTCATAAGAAGGACAGTCAACTTATGACAAACTATGTCAGTCATCAGAAACGCGTCCGAGTGCACAGAGTCTGCCATTAAGAGCATGGGCAGGAGAGCTCTCTAGTTGTGGGAGACAGTCATGCCAGGCAACATCAATAACTCTAACTCAGAACCCTATTAACTACCTACCACCCAACTGAGTACCCCAATCCTTCGCAACATTCGTCACCCTAAAAAAACATGACAACAAACCATTTTCAAAAGGGATACAATAACTAGACCTAAAGTCAGCCACCAGCTCCACTTCAGAAACCATGCCTGAGACCAGGCAAATAACATCCCATGCCTAGTCTAGCCACAGCTTAAGTTTTTGAATGGCTCCCACAGTGAGGTCAGGTACACTTCCTGCATGCAGCTTTATATATGTAAAGAGGTACAAAGTAGCCACCCCATCTCAAGGGGAGAAGAAAAAAAAACAGACCTTCCAATTGAACAAGGGACAAGCGGAAGTGTCTATTAGAATAAGCCCCTCAAATCAGTAGTACCCCCGAATTATGACCCCAAACCAGACACCAAAGTGTTTAAATCAAACAACTCCATCTTGATCCCAGCTGTCCAAAGGACATGTTCTAGAAGTTTTGTGGTTCCATCAGGTGCCACTTTACAAAACTAAGCTGTGCAGCAATTGAAAAGCTGGAGCTGAAAAAATAATATTTGGGCCATTTGATGAAAAGATTAAGATCCCTGCAAAATTAACTAAGCAACAACAGTGAGAACAAAATTAATTTTCTGGGGGGCGTGGCCAAGCAGGGACTGGAGATGGCCGCGTAGCGCGCGTGCTCCGTAGCCCAACTCAGCCCCTAACTATCCTGATTGCATATCCGAAACACCTGGAAACGATACCGTGTGTCGGATCGCCGGCGGAGCCCCTCTGCTGCGACACGGTGTGTGGAGGAGTGACGGCGAGGCGGTGGGGGATTCCGCGAGATCGTGGCCTGCTCATACCCCAAGGGCCGGGTCCTGTATTTGCGGCTGCAACCGCCGCGAAGATGCGTACAGATCCCCCCCCCCCCTCCCTCCCTGCCGCTGAGGCTGCGGTCCGGGCGGCGACGTGGGAGCTCCCCCCCTCCACCCCCCAACGACTGCGGATGGTGCCGCCGAGTCCCGGGCCGCCCCGGAGGGACTGTAATGCCCCCGACCCAGTGAGGAGCCTGAGTGAACTGCTAACACTCCCCAACGCGATCGGCCTTGACGGCGCCGGCCGCGGGGGCCTGAAACGGCGGCGCGGCGCTGAGATCAAGAGACCCGTTTTGTGACAGTAGCGGAATATAGCACCGCTGTACAACCCACCTACACGAGGAACAGTTGAAGTATCTTGGCCTGTGGGACGGCTGGAGCGGTTGCGATCCTGCCTGGGGAGAGACCGTGTGATGCGTAGTATGAGGAGCAGCCTGGTCCTGTAATGCCACACCAAGCACAATCTCAAGACAGGGCCCGACCTGAATGAGGCACTATATCAGGTGACTTATTCTTGATCCTGGCGGCCTGCGGTGGGGACTTTCTTGCTCCGGTCGCGCAGTGTGCAGTGGGGACGGCCGAACATCGGGAGTGCGCTGTGTCGGACGGGGAGTGGATGGCGCCAAGGGGCCTGGACTGCCGTAGTGGACTGTAGCCGGACGCGATGGCGTTGTGGGCCCTGGTGTGACATCTCTGGTGCCTGCCCATCCAGAGTGGACGGTGGCCTTGTTGAAGAGCCCCTTTTTGGTGTGGATCGCTATCTGGTGCCTAGCAGGCAGTGCCTTGACTGAGTGGGCTGCGGGTGTGGCGGAGCCCGGACGAAGTCCCGACGCCCTGACCGGAGAGAGGTAGACGCCGTTTTGTCCGCTCGCCTCCTCCCTCCCCTCTGCTGCTTGCCTGAAGCTGGTTGACATCTGACGCCATGGCGGACCGCGCCAGAGGATCCGGCGCCAAGATGGCGAAGATGGTCCAAACGAATAAACTTGATAGATACACTGTCTCTCGGGACCCACAGGGAGGGCACCAACAGGAGGACGGCGAGCGCGGTGGACCTGGACCGGAGGAACAGGAACTCTCTCTTAAAGACGTCATGGAGGCAATAACGGGGGTTAAGACCTCTTTGGACTCGGTGGCTGTCGACGTTAATCTTATCAGGGCCGACCTGGGTAAACTTAACGAAAAGATGAAGCAGGTAGAGGTCACGACCGCGGGCATGGTGAGCGACGTGGCTCAGCTGAAGAGGGAAGTCCGAGAACTGCAAGACTCCCGGAATGTCGCAGACCTTAAATTGGACGATTACGAAGGCCGTCTCCGTCGCAACAACCTCCGCATCATAGGTGTTCCGGAGAAGGCAGAGAGCCAGACCCCGACCTATTTATCGAGGACCTCATCCTTAAGCACCTGCGACCCAAGGGACTAAGTAAATTCTTTGTGATCGAGCAGGCCCACAGGGTCCCGGGCGGCCGGCCCAAACCGGGCGCTCCCCCGCGGCCCATGTCCTCAACTACCGAGACCGCGATGTGATTTTCCAAAACTCCAGAGCCGGCGCCCTCCTCCGTTATGAAAACGCGGAAATCTCTTTCTTCCCGGACTTCACGCAAAGAGTACAGAAACAACGAAGACTATTCTTCTCTATCAAGCGAGTCCTCAGAGAGAAAGGCCTAAAGTACTCGATGCTGTTCCCCGCCCGCCTCCGGGTCGAGGCGGAGGGGAGAGCCTGTTTTTTTGATCGGCCTGAGGACGTGGCTGACTGGATCGAGTATCGGGACACCAAGAACTCTGGGGCGGGGAGAGCCGGTGGCCCTGATGACAACGCGTCAACCTAAGAGGGTGCCTCGAAGAGGACAGGTTGCTTTGTGGCTTGGAGGACGAAGGGTGGGATCCATGGTTTCCAACCTAATACGGGACTATTGGCATAATGTTGGACATACGTTAAAGTAACAATTATGGTGTGACATAGATATAGACTAAGGGCGTGGGCACGGATCTCCCTGCCTTTCCCCCCTGGATTGTTTTTTCTTTGAACTTTCTGGGGCGACAGGCACTCTGCAAGTTGTTAATGGGCAGTTTTAAACCCGAAGGGAAGGGGAGCAGGGCGGGGGGTTGTTGGGCAGGGGTTTTTTTGTTTGTTCGACTTTTGTTTGTTGAATTTGTCGCAATGACGGTGGTACAGTTCCTTTTCCTAATGGGTCTCCATCCCACTCTCCGTAAAAGCATAGATGGGGGTACGGCGTAACAAGGAAGTCAGAATCCTAAGCTGGAATGTGAATGGGCTGGGGGACAAGATCAAGCGTAGTATAGTATTACAACAAATTTGGAGGTTGTTGCCGGATATTGTCCTGCTCCAGGAAACTCACCTTATCGGTCACACATGTAAAGCCATGCACAGATGGGGATATTCCATGCACACTCACTCGGGGTTTGTGTCTAATTCTAGAGGGGTGGGAATCATGCAAAAGAAATTTCCTCTTTTTGCCTGCTTCCACTCATATTGACGACCGAGGTAGATACGCGGGTGTCACGGGCACATGGGAGGGAACAACCATCACCTTCATGTCGGTCTATGCCCCCCCGGGACTGCAGGCCACCACATTCTCCGACCTCAGCGCTGTGCTTTTGACGTTGCCAGAGGGACATCTAGTGATCGGGGGCGATTTCAACTCAGTGGTATCAGGTACATTGGACAGATACCCCCCACGTACGTTGCCGCCCACCACTCACTCTTTCTCTAGTTTTCTGGAAGCGATGGGACTTGAGGACTGCTGGAGGGCTTACCAGCCCGACAAGATCCAACACACCTTCCACTCAGGTGCCCATAACAGCCTTTCGCAGCTAGACTATATCATTGTCCCCGCCCCGCAGGTGACGAACGTACACAAGATACGGCACTTGGCTAGAGGCATCTCTGACCATTCCCCTCTTTGGGCCCACATTGTCCTCGACGACTCCCCGGTGGGACGTATAGCCCCAATCAATCCCTGGCACCTTAAGTGCCCTAAAATACGGACCGGTCTTATTAAATCCATTGACAACTATTTCCTGGATAATGAACACTCGGTTGACTCCCTGCAGACATTGTGGGAAGCCTTCAAAATAGTAGTATGGGGTGAAGCCCTCCTTAATAGCGGGGTCCAAAAAAGACAAGCTAGCGGCGGTCTCTGATATAGAACAAGACATTTATCGCCTGGAAATTGATCTCGGTCCCGACCCCTCGCCAGAGGCCCTCCACGCTCTGCAACTCCGGCAGGAGGAGTACAGAGCCCTGGTCACCGACCGCGCTAAGATCTTAGGACAGTGTAAACTGGGACGGGTGTATGACTGGGGTGACAAAGCCGGTAAATTAATTGCCTGGCTAGACAAAAAGGAGCAAGCTAGCCGACTGGTCCCCGAACTAAGGAACCCCAGAGGGTCCGCCATAGTGGATCCCCAAGAAATAGTTGACCACTTCGCGGTCCACTTCCGTGCAGTCTACCGCTCTGCAGCGCCATACGCTGAAGCGGATTCCTCTGAACTTCTACGAGACATCTCTCTACCGGTACTATCTGACAGTGACATTTATTGACAGCGCCCTTATAGTGGACGAGATTGCAACCGCAATCCGAACACTTCGCCCGGGCAAGGCCCTAGGCCCCAATGGCATCCCGATCAAACTCTACAAACTCCGCCCGGACAGGCTTGCACCACACCTGAAATCAATGTTTGAAACCAGTCTTGAGCAGCGACAGCTTCTCCTGGACCAGCGAATCGAGACTATCGCCACGATTCATAAAAAAGGGAAACCCAAAACTGATTGTGCCTCCTATAGGCCTATCTCTCTGTTGAATGCTGAGCCCAAAATACTGGCTAAGGGGCTCGCTAATAGACTGATCAAAGTAATAGGGGGCCTGGTGCACCCTGACCAATCAGGGTTTATGCCGCGGCGAAATACTGCCCTTAACCTTCGCAGACTTCAGAGGGTCTTGGGCAGGGCGTCGACCTTGCGCGAGGACGCCATTGTGGTCTCTTTAGACACCAAAATGACCTTTGATACGCTTGAATGGCCCTATCTCTTCGCGGTGCTCGTGAAATTAGAATTTGGGCCGGGCTTTAGTCAATGGGTACGATTGCTGTACAGCGCCCCAATGGCTCAGGTAGTTGTAAACAATAGAAAATCCGACTCCTTTCTACTCAGCCGAGGGACCCGCCAGGGGTGCCCCCTCTTTGCACTACTGTTTGCCCTAGCCCTGGAGCCCCTCGCGGCCTGGATCCGCAGGGATGTATTGATCCGTGGGTTGCGGTGGTCGACCGACTGGGAAGACCGAATATCCCTGTACGCAGACAATATTCTGTTATACCTCGCATCCCCTAAAAGATCCCTTATTGCATTATTCGACATCCTCTCCGTTTTTGGTAGATACTCCAGATTTGGCATCAATTGGCAGAAATCTCTCCTTTACGTCTTACACGGGAAGGCCCCCCCCAATACCCCGAAATTGCCCCATACCAATAGTCTCAGACGGTTTCAAATATCTGGGCATTTTTATTTCGCTAGATCAATCTCTCCGTTTCACTCGAAATCTGGCTCCCCCGATACAACGCCTAAAACAGGACATTGCAAACTGGAAATCGCTCCCCCTCTCCTTACTGGGCAAAGCGGCCCTCTTCAAAATGATGTCCTTACCCCGCCTCCTCTATGTCCTACAAAATTCGGCAGACCCAGTACCAAATTCCTACTTCCAACAAATAGAGGGCCTTCAAAGAGACCTCCTCTGGAATGGGAGACCCCGCATCGCTCTCAAAAAACTCACCCTCAACTGGTTCGACGGGGGGATTGGATTACCTGACATAAAGAAATACTATTGGGCCTCCCACCTAACTGCAATAAACCACAGCACTTATGGGAGGCCTGACGACCCCGGGTTTGGTATGGACAAACTGCTCCTTCCTAACGGCTCCTTTGCCAGGGCCCTTTATTCTAAGCCAAACAGATACCCCCTCACTGGCCCCACCAAGCACTCCATCCATATTTGGCACACGGCGACTGCCTCGCTGGGTTGGACCAACAAATTGACCCTGTCCACGCCCCTATGGGACTCCCAGAAACTCAGAGACTTGGGCAATTCACGGGGCTTCGACAAGTGGGACCTAATTGGCATTTCACACATTAGAGACCTATGGGACAAAAATGGTATCAAGTCTTTTGACTCTCTCCAACTTCAATATTCCATGGCAGAATCAGAGCGTTTTCGCTACTTGCAAATTCGCCACGCATTGCAGACAGCACTACCTCGAGACACCTCCCCACCTGACTACTCACCACTGGAGGACAGACTGCTAGACGCATATCTGCCCGAGAGAGCCATCTCCCTAACATATAGGAAACTTATTAATAATATGGATGACCCACTGACGCTTCTGCGAGAGAAATGGGTGAAGGACGGTATTGAGCTGGATGACGAAAATTGGCAGACTGCAGTCTCCTCCCCCAAAACTGTAGCCATCCCGGCACGCCTCCGACTCGTGCAACTAAAAATACTACACAGAATCTACATCACGGGGCCCCAACTGATACACATGGGTGGCTCAGCAGATGGATATTGTAGAAGGGGATGCGCCCAGGGGTATGTTTATCCATATAATATGGCATTGCGACCCAATACAGGCCTACAGGCAAGTGCTGGAGCTTACTATAAGGCCTGAAGCTCCCAGGTGCCTCCTTAATATCTGGGAATCCACTGACCTAAACACACATGCCATACAATGGGTTACACTGGGCTGCATGATTGCCAAAAGAAACATCGCTCAACTCTGGGGGGCAACGTCGTCCCCGAGAGTTGTGGATTGGGAGACGGACCTCGACTGGTGCATGCTGAGGGAGAAGACGGTTTATGCAGCGAGGGGCTGTCCCCGAAAGTGGTCCAAGATCCGGTGTCCTTGGAATGTATATCACGGCCATATATGTGCCCCACCAGGTGACCTCGAATGTGACAGTCCCCCCTCACCATAACACTTATCATCCTCCCAAGCTTGTGCACCTTGGTATCGCTGTGTTCCCCGTCATTGATTCGACGGAACTGTACCTATGTTAAATAAGTTGTATATGTTTAATAAAAAGAAGTTAAAAAAAAAAAAAAATTATGTGAATCCTAAACACTCTTGGTGTTTGTGAATAGGTTTAGCCACTATAGGACATCGAGTACAAGTTTCCCTGTGGTCCATATCGCCCTTGCTAGGCAAGTGGAATGTTTAGTTGCTGCAGTCAGGATCTTGCTATTTGTAACCAGTGGCAACTTGAGGTGAGATGTTTCCAAAGACAACATGCCTTCTGGAACCCTATCATTATGTTCAGAGAAGTATTCTAATAGAGAAATCACATTAAGGAAGTGACTCTGAACATTTGTATATGGATGTAATTCAGTTTTAATTTGATTGTGAAGTAGAAATGAAACATACAGTATAAAGGGATTTCTAAACTATAGTTTGCTGGTGCATTTGGATCTGAATCACGTAAAGTTAATCAACAGGATCCTTAAAACTCAAGGCAATTATAATGTTTATGATGTTTAATGTGTTTAAGGTATTGAAGGTATTGATAATTTAGCAAAGGTAATTACTGTAACTAACCAGGTAATACCTTTTGAGACTCTCTTTAGACTTTACTACACTTTCGGCTGAGTGGAAGTCTGCCCAAGTGTCTCCAATATTAAACAACCTTACACCAATGCTGACATTCTTCCCAACAACCGCCGTATCTCTTTACTAGGAAAGTACTAAAAAAGCCACATATATAGACAGCTGGCCCACTACCTGGAGGGGGACAAGATCCTTGACCCTCCGCAATCGGTCTTTAGAGAAATGCACAGCACTGAAACGGCACTAGTGGTAGTCCCCGACACCATCAGACTCTCATTAGATGCAGGAACTCCAGTCATGCTGGATCAATCAGCAGCTTTTGACATGGTCTCACATTTGTTCCTAATCTGCATACTGCACAATGCAGGTATACATGGAAGTGCACAACACTGGCTCAGGGACTTTCTTAGCAACCCGATACACACCACCTCCATAGACTCCTTTATTTCCTGCACTATGTTGGTCAATAAAGGAGTCCTGCAGGGTTCCTCCCCGAGTTCGACATTACTCAATGTCTACATGGCCCCACTTGCGCAGATTGTCAGATCTTGCAGGTTTGAGATCTAGCCCTATGCCGATGACACCCAATTACTTATCGCCTTTGGGCAGGACCAAATATGGCGAAACCACCATTTGTGAGCTGCATGAGGAAAATTGCTGATTGGATGACCAACAACTACCTCCAATTAAATAGTGAAAAAGCAAAGAGTGCTGTTCGGCAAGGCTCAGGAGTCTTGGTCAACGGATTGGAGGCCTACTGAATTAAGCCCTGCCCCTTGCCCAAAACAGGTGGTTAGAAATCTTGGTGTCAAATTAGATTAAACACTTGCTATGAAAGAGTAAGTCAGCGCAACCTGCGGCACTTGTTTGTTACTATGCATTTACTTAGGAAATTCTACACATGGCTCCTCTCTAGAGCAAGAAAAGCCCTAGTCCAGGCACCGATTAGGAGTCGATTGGACTAGAGCAATAAGCTACTAGTAGCAGCAAATGATTCATTGCTGGTCAAGCTCAAAGTGGTGCAGAACTCATTGTGCCATTTTCAAACTACGCTGCTTGACTCATAAGGCACTAACCAAGTGACAACCTACCTACCTGCACGTCGGACTCAGCCAATACCAGCCTACATGAATGTTTCGACTGGGGAGTTAATCTTTATTAATGACACCCGTGTATCTGCACTTCCAGATTTGGAGGAAGATCCTTCTAATATCTGGCCCCACTTCACTGGAACAAGCTTCCTCTGCAAATCCGCTTGTGCCAAGATCCTTCAAAATTAAAAAAAACTTCTAAAGATGTGGATGTTCTAACTGGTCTATCTGCACTTCTCGTTTGAGTTGCTAAGCATTGAGCTACACCTCTGGGTGGGAGTCGTTTGTGCTATAACAAATGCCCATAACATAACCTAACAATAATGTATGCATACAAGTTGTATATTTCAGTTCACAGCCTAACCATAAGTTTATATTACACACATTAAGAGTTGAAAGTGTAACTACAGTTACAGGTAACCATTGTTATGTTAGAAATGTTACAAAGACAGGCTTAGTTACTTACACTTAGGACATTAAACATTTATCTATGTTTTCAGAAATATCAGCTATTATACTTCACAAGAGAGTCAAAGATATAGAGATAAGCTGCAGGTCGATCACTGCTCATATTTGTGAAGAATCAGATGTAGTATGAAGCATGGGCACCAGTAGACTTATTTAAACACTGACCAGCTGATACACAGGTCTAGTTGACTAGGCAAATCAAAATGGCGATCTTCAGTGTCTCCGTTTTCTCTCTCGCATCCCATTTCTCAAGACCCAGTTTTATTGCCAACTAAGTTAGTGCAACTTCGCTGGGTTGATAAGGGACATGGTTAAGTGAATATGCGTTGTATATTCACTTCTGGGGTTCTTTAGAAGTAGCATGCATTTGGGTGTGAATTTACTAGAATGCCCACTCCACGGTTGATTGGAAACTGTCTTGAACTTTTCCACTTGTAAGTAATTGCTTTTACTGTGGACGAAGGAATTCATATTGTTTGGAAATGGTTAAAAACCCTTCTTAGGCTGAGGCGGAACAGCAAGTATTCTTTTCTCCGAGACCTTCACAGTTATCTTTTGACCAAAGAATAATATGTTACTACAAACCTGACTACTCCAGACTAAATTGACAAAGTTTATGATTTTGCATTCAGGTGGCTAAACGTCCTGATGATTAAGTATAATTATGTGCAATCGTATTTTAAACAGCCCTTGATTCTAATCACCTTCTAAATGAATACCGAAGCAGTAAGGGTTTCTGAATGCTGGCTGATTTTTAGGTCATGCTTGGGCAGCGCATGCACTGCTCTGCAACTCATGCTGTATTGAGGTTAGGCATAGAAGCTCCGCCCATTTCCCACCCATCTTTTCATTTGGCTCCTATTACTATCCTTGCAAAATCGTTGCTTTTCATTTGTGAATATGCTTAATAGTCCCTCCTTGGTACAGCCTTGTCTGCAATTGTAACCTCCCATAACGAATTGACTTGTGCTGTTACACAGTCTGCGTTGTGTAGTCGGTGAGCACTTTTTTCTTTAATGATCTTCCCCTATTCCACCCACGACATCGCAGCACATAACACACTTTTATATTAGTAATGTATTTATTTAAATTACAGAGAGGTCTGCTTTAACTATATCGGCCGGGCTTATTTAATTTACGGCGCAGGCCTCTTTCACTTTTTCAGTCACACTTATTTAACAACACGGGCCACTTTGACTTTAGCGACTGTGCTACATAAGCTTTCATATAAAAAAAGAATTAGCTTTGGGCAAAAGCAGCCCAAACGAGCTTTCACTTTAATGTTGGCCACATCCCTTTCTTTAGACGCTTCTCTGCTCACTGTAACCTTAATACGGCGAGCAGTCTAAAGAAAGGGGAGCGGCCACCATTTAAATGTTCTCGCATTTTCGAGAGCTAGAGCTGTTGGCATTAGAAATAACAATGCCTTTTATATATGTGTTGCTTTTAAAAACACATAAATAAAAAGGCATTGTCATTTACAATGCCAATAGCTTGAACGCTTGCAAATGCGAGACCTATTACATTGAAAATGCTTGCTAATTTAATATCTGAAAAGTGAAATTTGTCTGTTTGTCTCGCAGGTTAGATTTATCTACAGGTAAGAGTTGGTGAGCAATAGATGAATGGCAGAAATATATTAATATGCTAAACCACAGAATCCTAGAGAGGTGTACTTTTTTGCATCACTCTATGTTAGTATGGGTCATCAAGTCAGAACTGCAGAGATTCTAGTCCTGCAAGCTCACTCATGTTACTGTGATTTCTTCGAATTTAAGGCAAAAGGCTATTTTACCTGTGAGTGAAATAATTAGAACTTCTTTTGAGGTAACCGATTTACCTTAAGGATTTGTTAGGTATTGGCTTCAAACAAAGTGTTCTTAAGAAAGGCAAGATGCAGCATTCTCGATAGAGCAATAACAATTACAAAAAGGCAAGATTATCCAGAACAGAAAATTGCATGCATGAGAAAGGTAGCTGCTTCCAATCAAAATGTGCTTATTTGCATATGTTTTACTTTTTTTTTTATTATTATTTTATTTTACCCACTTCAATAATACAAAACAGACAAAATCATAATAATAAGACAAATCTACATACAATAAACAACAAAGGAAAATAGGAACAAAATCATCCTGAATATTCATTCCAATGAAAATCACCAACTTAAATAACAATTGACAATAATCAAACTAATATTACAGAACTTGACATCACAGTACAGTCATTCCTTCATACAGCAGCGTGTTCCTCAATTCAACTACACCAGTGCCTTATAGGGAACACCAATCTCTAACATATGTATTCTAGTGTCGGGGAAATCTGTTATGCCAATTGCGTCTGTAGGGTCCTCTCTGCGGGAGGGGGTGTGGCAGTTTGTTCTTGGGTCAGAGTCTCGATGTAAGTAGCATACAGGCTCCAAAAGTTCTTTGGGTGGTTCCTAGGGGGTAGCAGTTCACTGTATGTTTCCGTTTGTGTATTACAGTACAGCATGTGCCTAGGCCATTGTTTCAGTGTGGGAGGGGGTCCTCCAGACCAGAGTATCGCCAATACTCGTTTAGCAACCAACAGCGCCATGTCTACAAATCATCTGATAGGTTTCTCTTAATTTTTTTGAGTATCCTAGAAGGGCCAGTAGCGGGACAGGACTAAGGTCTGCCTGAGTAACTGATTGGAGTTCTGCAAATATCTGTATCCAGAAGTTCACTATAGGAGGGCAGAGCCATGCAAGATGCCAAAAGTCAGCCTCAGCGGCTCCACAGCGTTCGCAATTAGGCATATCGCGGAATACAAATTTGTGGAGTCTCACAGGTGTAAGGTAGATGCGATTCAGAATCTTAAACTGTATGAGCCGATGCTGGCCGTTAAGCGAGATACGTTTGGTTGCCTCGCAACAATACTTCCACATACTGTCATCTATAGTCAGTTCCAAATCATCTAAAAAACTGGCTTGGGCAGCACTCCCATATGTAATAAGCTAGGTCGTTTGCACTACATATACGTTACAGACCAGTAGCAGTATTATAGCTGTTTTATCAAACACTAAATAATCCAGAGTTCGTGTGTAGCTTGCAGGATATTCACAGAATTTCAGAGATGATGAAATGACGATCCGACTAAGGTTCCAATATAGTTGATGATTTTTAATGTTCTTCAATGCATGTGGTATAACAAAGAATAGCCAACACGTGTTTCGTCTGTACAAAGTAAGTACAACGACTTTTTCAAGGTAATGTACGAAATATATAGTTGGTAGTCACTAGTTGATGCTATTGAGTATAAATCCATGGAATGATGTTCTTTCTATGAGTCCTCCGTCTGAACAGAACGTGCAAGTTATGGGTCCGTAAGGCTTGTAGTATAGCCAAAACGCGATATTAAAAGCTGAATAGCAAGATACGTCCATTTAAATGCACAAAAGTTATTCACGATTCCCCCTGGAGTAAGGATAAAACTCAATAGATGTTCAACAGTGGTGGGGTAGTCGCGGCACAAGTAACATAATCAAGTCTCCAAGGATATGTCCCGGGAAAGAATGCCAGCGCCTGATAACGCTGACAGGCCAGTTCCAAATCAGCCTGCCATTCTAGTCTGGCCTCAACGTATCGGCCTCTGCACAGCTCCTGTGTCTGAGAGTATATTCTTGCAACTAGTCGCTTAGGGGATGCAGCATGAATTAGTGTGGAGAAGGAGAGTACCTCCGGAGGCACCAGTAGCTCATCCCCCAGCAGCTTTCGGAGCGCACTCCTAGCCCTAAAATAATGGAATGTGGCTAGGAGTGGAGGTCGTGGGTCCGTCTCTAGCAGGTCAGTCCAGTCCCTGCCCTTTCCGTCTCTAAATAAGTCCCCTATTGTGTTAAGTCCTAAGTTGTGTAGTGCTGCTTGCATTTCTGGGGATGTAAGGGTCGGCAACCACTCGCACCAGGCTATAGGGGTGATAGGTGAGTATAAGATAGAGATCGCTTGCCTGTTGAGGAGGTTATGCCAAGCATGAGTTGTAGCGTTAATCGAGTCAAGGATAGTGGTATTTCTACTTGGTGGGTGAAACAAGGCAGTCGCCAAATGGGCTGGAGCTTGCGTGACACGCTCTATATGTAGGTGTGGTGGGGGAGTCTGCTGATGTAGAAGTAGGCAAGTGAGGCCTGGGTGGCTCGGTAGTAGGGCTCAAGGTCAGGGGCACCCAAACCTCCCATAGATTATGGCAGGACCAGGAGATTCCAGCTCGCTCAGGTTGTTTGTTGGCCCAAGCCAACTTAATTTGTAACGACCGAAGGTGTTTGAAGAATTGTGCCGGCAGGACCATCGGAATATTAAGAAATAGGAAAAGAAATCGGGGGAAGGACTACCATTTTCATTAATGATATTCTACCCAATAGGGAGAGGGGGAAGCGAATCCAGTGCGCAACATCCTCCTTTTATTTAGTGATGGCGCGGCCATAGTTTTCTCTGAACACAAGTTCCGAATCTGTGTGTATTTGAATCCCCAGATAGCACACCGGATATGTAGACCACTGCAGTGGAAAGTCTAACTCCTCAGGGGAGGTCGCCGGGGTGAGGGGGAATATCACTGATTTTGTCCAATTTATCTTAAGACCAGAGAGCTCACCGAATCGTACTATTTCACGCAGGACAGGGGATACATTGTTAATCAGGTCTCGGATGTATAGGAGAGTATCGTCTGCATAAGAGGATACGATTAGGGTGTATCCCGGGAATCGTATCCCTTTATTGCTATGGTATACCCGCAAAGCGCAGGCCATTGGTTCAGCCACCAGAGCACACAGGAGCTGAGATAGGGGGCAGCCCTGCCTAGTGCCTCTGGATATCTTCAGGGAAGAAGTAACCACGTCGCCCACCCACACCAGAGCAGTGGGACTCATATATAGCATACCAATTCGGCTCAGAAAGACACTCCCCAGCCCCATGCGTTCTAAGGTCAGTATCATGAATTTCCATTCCAACGAGTCAAATGCATCTAAAAAAATTGCTGCAGCCTTAGTATCAGGGGCAGTATGCTGTATTGCCCCGAAAACTGTGCGCAAATTGTATGCAAGAGTGCGTTCTGGTATAAATCCCGCTTGTTCTGATCCCACTAGGGTTGGCATGAAGGGGGCAAGTCTATTTGCTAGTACTTTGGCGAATATCTTCGTGTCTACATTCAATAAAGAGTGGGCGATATGAAGAGCAGCTGTGCGAGGGCTTCCCGGGTTTCAGAATAACAATCAGGAGTGTTTCTCTCATTGTGGGTGGCATATTGCCGCCTTCTGCCATTTCCTCAAAAAGTGTTAGCAAGTGCGGTACAAGCAGTTCTTGGAACTCTTTGTAGAACCCTACCGTAAACCCATCTTGTCCCAGCGCACTACCAGAACGCATCGCAGACAATGCTGTCTGTATCTCCCACGCCCCCAGCGGGCGCATCAACTATTCCCTGTGATTGTCCAGTAGCCATGGCAATTTAATATACTCCAGGTATTCCACTATGTCTGACTGTGTAGTTCGGGATCTTTGCATATTTTTTACTTGCTGCATCGTGGAGGCTAATCTATCTACTAGTACACACAGTAAAATGAGCAAGTATACACATCACTGAAGGGTCAAACATAAAATTCTACCATAACATTTTCCATAGAATATTTACTCGATTTATTTTTTAAAAAAAAGAATTTTCCGTTTTGGACCAGTTAGTTGAACAACCTGCAGACTCTAGCCTTTCGAATGGCCTGAGGAAGCGGTAGGCCCTAAGGTGGCAGAGATCCCCTTTCTTCACCTTTCAGTCGCCCTCCGCATTATGCAGTAACTGGCAGCATGAAAGGCGCTTGCTTTCTATTTACCAACTTCTTTGCATAAAATTGCCTTTAGGCGAAGTACACTAAATTTGCAATCCTATTAATGTAAACAACGTGGTCATAAACGTTAGCAGAAAAACAAGATGTACTTAGAAAAGTGCACAGAACACTTGTAATGTGGTTCTTGACAATGGGCAGCCAGGAAGTCAAATTCTTCAAAAATATTGAACATAAAGATACATTATCCCAAAAATTTCTGTCATGCAGATACATTTACCACTAAAGCTAAAAGTCAAAAGTTAAAAAAGGACAATGTTTACATTTGTGGCGGTTTATGAATAAATGAACTGGCGTAGTGTAATTGTGTAAAGCATGCTTCAAGAATTGTGGATATTTCTCTCAATTGGCAAAAACGTAAAATTGAGTTGTATTTACGGCATGTAATAAACCTGTAATAATCACTAATATTTTCCGCATGTGGTGGAATATGCAGAGATGAAGTTCAAAAACTCCACGTTTCCCTGATCTATAAGGCTCTAGATAGTCCACCCGATTACTAAAAGGTATAATCTCAAAGTATGAATTACATCATTCTTTCAAATTATAACATACCGAATATGTGAAGCGCTCACAATTACGGCCATCAAGCCATGATAAGCACTGCTATCATTTAAAGGTAGGATGCTGCTTTAAGACTCCGAAAATTTAATTTTGGGTTCCATATAAAATTTGTTCCTACTATTCCACGCCACAAGAAGAATTATTGCACCAGTCCGATTCATATTCAGCTAATCTGCCATGGAAATAAATTAAAATACAACCCAGATTACACAAACTTGGAGTAACTGGTTTGATCAATTACAATCAAAGACATTGCTGTAAGATTATTTCTTTGAAAACCCGCCCAATACTCCAAACCAAGGTTCATGTTTACAATTTTAAAAAAAACAAGCATTGGCAAAGCCGTTAAGTTTTGCCTTTTGAATCAATTGGTTTTGCCTATGTCCTTTGGCCGTGCTGTACAGCACTGGCAAGATATATTTCGCATGCATGGCAACAAAATATATATATATTTATCTTAAAGGAGAGAGAGCGAGAGAAACAGAGGAAGCTCAACATCGCTATAAAAGCAGACAGACTGGCAAGAATTTGCTGCCAGGTCATCTAACAACAAAATAAATAAACAAGCATTGGCATAGCCAATAGGTCTCGCCTTTGGGACCTTATAAGTGTTTAGCCATGCAACAGTTGCATAGCTAAATACTTATAAAGGTCCCAAGAGCGAGACCTATTGGCTATGCCAAGCGGCCGTGCGGCCGCGAAAGTGATCGCGATCAAACATCAAAGGGGCCGTGAAAGTAATCGCGGTAAAAGCACTGTAGCTCTAGGCTGGCCTGGTAGCACTTTGAGCCCTCTCAATAAGTCTCGCCAGACCAGCGCATGCACTGGGTCAGGCGAGACAGCGCATGCACTGGGTCAGGCGAGACCTAAAAAGACCAACGGCGGTTGGGAGATACAGCAAGCAACAAGTGGTGGGCGGGAGGGAGAAGCACACAAATGAGAAAGCAACACGAGGGGAAGCACACAAGGGCAAGTGCAATACAGGGGGGAGAACACCAGCAAGAAAGCACTACAAACTATGGCAGAGGGGAAGGGAAGCACACAAGGGAGACATCGGGCAGAGTTTGGGGGACAAAACATACTCTATCGTGGATTGCTTAACCATTGAAAGAACAAGCACTGGCAAAGCCAATAGGTCTTGCCTATGTTGTACAACAATATAGCAGCTGTTCGGCATGGCTATAAGTTAGTCGGATAGAGGAGTGTAGAGTGGAGTGCTGTTGAGGGAAGTGTAGCAGCATAGAGTGTAAGTAGAGTGGCTTAAAGTGGAGCGTGGAGTGGCATAGAGTAGATTGGCATAGAGTAGACTGACATAGGGCAGAGGAGCAGATGGGCATAGTGTGGAGGGGTGTAGAGAGGAGCAGCATAGAGAGGAGAGAACTAAAGCATCAAAGTGGAGGTGGGGTAGAATGTCGTAGGTTGGAACAGGGGAGTGTAGAGTGGAGGGGTGTAGAGTGGAGGGGCGTAGACCAGATTGAAGTATTGTGGCCTTAAGGGGCATTGATTGGAGTAAAGCGGAGTGGAGCAACAAGGAGTAGTGTAGTAGAGTCGAGTAGAGGCATAGAGAGGAGTAAAGTGGCGTAGAGTGCAGTAAAGTGGAGCGGCATAGAGTGGCGTAGATCAGGGCAGAGTAGAGTGTCGTGGAGTAAAGTGCAGTGGCGTAAAATGGAGTAACGCAGAGTGAAGTGGTGCAGAGCGTGTGGCGTGTCAGAGTGGCATGGAGCATCAGGGCTGTGTGGAGCAGCCTAGAGCCTCGTACAGTAGTGTATCATAGAGTAGCGTGCCGTAGAGTATCATGCCATAAAATGGTGCAGGGTGGCACAGGTTGGAAGGGCATGGAGTGGCATAGAGGGGAGTATGCATGGTGTGGTAGTGCACTCCCATTTCAGATCACACATTTTCAACTGAAATGACCATTACATTTGCACAGACATACCGGTTTACTGATAAAGCTATACAACGTACAAACAATAACGTATGGAAATTGTATCACCTAGTGTATTGATCGGTTTTGATCGTATCAAAATATTTGTTTCCAGCTCACTTCAGAATTACAGAACAATGTGCTTTATTTGCATTGTCCCAATTCTGATATATTCTGAAATATATGCACAGTCCATTTACAGATATTTAAATATTGTTGTGTGCAAGAGAAAAAAGCCTTTCCTTTCACACCCTCACATTGTCAAATAAATCCTCTCACTTTGAAGTCAGAGACAGAAGCTCTGTCTTCACTGCATAAGGAGGAGATCACAATAAAAAACATGCTTGGTCGGTCATTAGTTCATATAATAAAATTGTGCCCAAACCATACTTAATCTCATGTATAAAACCATTTATAAAGGATCCCTTTCTCATGCTAAGATTTGGCCGTTATCTTACAATGGACGGAACTCCAAGATGGATGCAAAACTGGTCAACATATTGTTGTAGACTATGTAGTTTCCTTAATGAAACGCTACTAGATATTGTATGTATTTCTCCCAATTGCGACAGGAGAGGCAATTATTGTTAAAATCCATCCTTACGGAAATTGGGGCAAGAACGTGTCGGCAAGCAATTATACTTTGCCTTTCTGGAATTGTACTTGCCTAACAATCCAATTTGTAAAGTTTATCCTTATAGCAGAATTTCTTTTAAACCTGAACCACGATATGTCTTTCGTATAGAAATGGTAAGCAGATATGACCAGCAATCAGGTTTATTTATCCATACATATATTTGTAAACGTTAATGGAGCTTTGAAACCTAAGCATGGTAATCTAGTTTTTTGAAATTCTTAACAAATCATTGCTTTACGTAGTAATGGGTTTCAGGAATGGAAATACTTTTAATGATCTATTATCTGCCAGTAGCCTCATAAAGATTATCACCCTACATTATTTGAACTATCTGACCCAGCTGACTCATGACAGACAATTATAATTTTAACATCATTTTATAAAAAAGAAAGCACATAGGCACTTTTTTGCTCTAGCCGCATATAATTGAATTTGACCAACCTATTTTCCATGTATTTATTTATTCCATAGCATTATCCTAACAGGGTTAATCTACAATATTAGCTGACCTACAAAATGGGAATTTAACATTACAATTTAGCCCGGCGAAATAAGACTGAAATACCTAATAAACCTTTGCTACGGAGCTTGCTATAATTCATGAAGCCTAATAACTTTGTATCCAATCACTGGAGAAGTAAGCAAGGAGTCACCTTATAGATTCAGAAATTTTGTAACCCTTGAAGCTAAATTGTTTTGAATTCTATGTCAGGACCAGAGGCTCCGATTATGCTTCTCATTTCTTTACTAAGAAGCTCAGCAGCCAATGAAAACACAATAACAAAATCACATGACCAACCATAGAGTCTCATGGCATATAAGAAACCAGCACAACAATAGTGTCCTCTTTTTTTGCTGCTCTGCAGTCAGTTAAGTGCTCTTTCCTCATTATCTTGAATTTTAGCGTATTGCGATATTATAACGATTTTGTATGACCTACGATCGCTGTATTAGGCTGTTTTTGCATTGTGACTGTATTTTTTGCTGTACTTGGTGGCTACGCTGTAATTCACTCTTTGCCGGCTGTCGCCGTATTGGGGCTTACCTCCGCTTCTGCTGCGTCCTTCTCGGTCACTCGGAGCTTTCTCGCGTCATTGTGAAGCAGGAGGTCCAAGGGAGCGAGGACGCGCGTCTGTCTGAGACGCGGTCCTCTTTCTACTTCAATCGAGCGCCCGTCACTGCGCATGCGAGGCGGCCATTTTGCCCTTCTCATTCCTACCGGGCATTTCAGGAACGCCGGAGTAACGTTTTCATGCTCCAGACCCTCGTGATTGGTTTCACCATCACCAACATTGCTAGTTTTGAAGCGTTTTTGCTCCCCAGACACCCTGCTTTCTTTACATTGTAGTGGGGCTGCATAATAGCGCATAGGCTTTGCCAGAGTGGTATTAGGCAAGCTCTTTCTCCCTCCACATCCAAACTTGTTCTGAGACCGATCCTCCTTAGGATTGTATTGAGCTTGCCTGGGGCTTCCACTCCCCCTGACCTCTTTTGCTTGTGTGTGAAGTCATATTATCCTGACATAGTTCACTCCACAAGCAGTCCTCCGGGTGCAGAATCCAAACTCTGTGTGTCAAAATGGCAGAGTATTATGAAGAGGACTACTACTATTATGAAGAGGAACCCTCTGGGTCTATAGAGCAAGACCTCGCTGAGGCATTGGACGCAGGTGTCCAACAATCAGTAAATAAAGCACTGGTGAGAGCAATTGAACCTCTCAAGCACCCCCTCTGTACTTATGCCAAGCAACAAGGCTGGCTGCCCTCTACAGTAGCTCGTCAGAGACCTGAAGGTAAAGGTACATCTTGAACCAACTTAATCCCCACCATGACATAACATCATAATGAAGTCTCCTTCCTTGATGTCAAAATTAGAGCAAAAGATGGAGGACTTTCCAGCTCTCTATACACAAAACCGACTGATAAAAACAGTCTTCTGCATTTTGAGAGCGCACATCCACGCTCCCTACAGGAAAGCCTTCCCGTTGGTCAGTTTTACGTATTCGTAGAAACTGTGAAGGTCTGAATGACTATAAGGTCGAAGCTGAGTCATTGGCGAAAAAACTGCAAGAGCCTATCCCAAACGCATCATTAACAAAGCCAAGAAAGGGTCTCGCAACACACCTAGAGATGCCCTTTTGGAAACAAACAAAAAAGAATTTAAAGACACTATCATCTGTGTCACCACATACAATGCATCATCTAATGCTGTTAAAAAAAATCATCAACAAAAAATGGCAGATCCTTACATCAAACAAATTGCAGTTTGATAAACCCATGTTCTCATTTAAGAGGAATAAAAGCTTAAGAGACAGTTTGATACACACAGATTTGAGAAAGAGATCTTCTCAAAAACTCACACTTTGGCAGCAACCATCGGTCAGCGGTCATTATCCATGCGGAGCATGTGTGGTATGTCCACTAACCAAACATACAAAAGAAATTGAGTTGGGCATGCACCATACATTGGAGCAAAGAACCCATACGAATTGCAATAGCGACAAAGTCATCTACATGATTAAATGTCCATGCCAATTAATGTACATCGGCATAACAGGAAGAAAAGTTAAGGTTCGCATCAGCGAACACAGAAGTACCATCATGAGAGCAATAACAGCCACTAGATTAACATCTCACTATGTCGAAATGCAACATACAGACATGGATGTACAATGGACCGTGATCGAGAAAATCAAAGGAGAAGGAGACCTGACAAGGAAGCTACTTGAAAGAGAAAAACGGTGGGTGTACCGTCCAAAAACGCATATCCATTGTTTTAACGATTCCATCCCTTGGAATCAAGTAAATAAAAAGAGCTAAAATATAAACAATTCATGATATATATATATATATGGTTTTAAAACATTCAATATCATTATAAGAGAACGTAATTTTATTCCATCAAAATATCGAGTTATAAGTGTTGGTGCCCCCGCATTGGGTTATTCCGCACAAAACATCAACCAGTTTCACAATCAGGTCACAATTTCTCACACTATGTATATATAAAAAATATATGCTTGAACTGAAAGGGATTCATCCCTGTGGCTTCATTCACATTATAATTTGATGTAATTGAGCGAATTTACATTTGCTCCCATATAACTAAGCCGTAAATAACGTGGTTTTAACAATCTCAAAAAGAATATAAGAGATGGTTTTCTTCGCCGCATTCTCTGGGATGGTACTATATGTCCCATAATTCCTCTCAAAAGGGAGGCGTATTCACCTCGTTTTTACCTTCAGCGGTGGCAGTAGGGCTACACTTTAGTATTACGAAGCATTTTCACACAGCTTCCTTATTTTGTCATAATGAATTAATCCAGTTGTCAAAATAAACTCACTGTTCACTTTTACGTTAATTATTTTCACGGCGACCTCGTTGCAAATCTCGCGCGAGTTCGCTGACAAACCCGGAAATGGATACTGCCGTCCGGGACATTTAAACTGGCAATGCGCGGTAGTAACATCGCTCAAGCCGATGGACTCCGCGCCACATAGGTCATTTGAGGGGTGAGACCGGACAGACCGTGAGTACTTTGCACAACATTTTGACAAAACTTTATGATGTTTTGCCACCGCCAACTCCATTCGGAGAGACGGTAGCCTCGAGACGCAGCCTAAAACATGTCTTCTGTGTTTTATTTTCTTGTCTGTCTTTGTCTCACATACAATTTGCAAAACACCGTGAATGTGTTGATGGACCAATATACTTTGCGGCTTTTAATCATAATCTTGGAACCAGGGATACGCCCGTTAAAGCGTGATTCCACGTGGTACTATCCTCTAAACAGGGTAAGAACATGGAAAATACTTCACCAGAGTTTCAATATAAACTTTATTGTATTACAAAGCGATTTATATGAAGACGAATGAGTGTGGTGTGTACGATCAAAGAACTTGTTTCTGTTTTCGTCACTTGGGTTTAAGGTACACTATATAAAGGCAACTAGCCAGTACAAAATAATGAGCGCAAGAAAGTAAAATTGACATAAAATATTACAAGAGCACAACCTGGGAAAATATGAGGCAACTTCTCACACCATTGTGTTATTTGGCGTTTAAAGATTAATATACGCTGATATATACCTTTCCTTTTTGTTATGTTTATTTCTTTTCACAGATGGAGTGACGTAACTTTCAAAATTATTGATGACATACAAAGGAGCATCTATCTGCCCTTTATTTAAATAGGATAGGGTAATTCCCAGTTCTATCTTTCACCAGGGGATGACATAGCCCTGAAGAAAGTCTTAGCACCAATTTCTTTGGGCATACAAGGACTAAAACATGTTGGCCCTAGGGTCTTATGACCATAATTCTCTATACGACCCTAATGGCATTATTTTAATATTCCTGTCAGACCCAAGAATAAAGGGATACTGGGGTCCAACAGTGAATATTTAATCTTTATCCCCCTGGCCTGTTATATTATCCAAGTGCTCCCTGAAATATTGGTTGAGCCCACCGCGACTTATAGGGGTCACGGTGTCCCGATGATGAAGCATGACACCACTAGGGTGTGTGAGGGAAAATAAAATTAAAGCTAGGTTTTTTCCTATTCCACTTCACTAGTGGTAGCTTCACACAGGGATATCCCAATATTTCTCTCTTTCTCTCTCTTTCTTACAATCAATACCTTGATAAGAATAATAGTGGAGTACTGTAAAGTGTATAAGAAAAAAAAAGGTACATCTAACCCTCATGAGGCAGACTTCGCTAGGCTTGCAAAAACCATGACCGATCAGGAATATTCTACCCCAGCCAGAGAGGCCACGATCACGGAGATACCTCAGGATGAGGATCAGTATACTTCCTCGGATCCTTAAACCGACCAGGAGGAGGCTCCTCGCACTTCAAAAAAGGCAAGAAAGGAGAGGCACTATGAATCAACCCAGACTCCTAGAGTCCTTAATTTTGAGCCAGCGGACATCGTCCACCCTAATTCCTCGGCTTGGCTCCCGTCCCAGGAGGTAGCGGACTACGTCCAGTCTCACCTTCGCCAGGCATTCGATAAAGAGGTGCTGGCAAGACTTCGGTCGGAATGCCCTCGGCCAGACCTGGCAGGTAAGGTAGCGGAGACCCCCGAAGTGGACCCCTCTATGCTCACCGATCTAACCAAGCATTAAAAATGCAATAGGTCTCGCCTTTGATTAAGTTAAAGCTATTTGCTTTGCTATAGAATACCATTAGCAAAGCAAATGGTTTTAACTTAATCAAAGGCAAGACCTATTGCATTTTCAATGCTCGTTTCAATTGGAATAGAGGTTGCGAGGACGCCATACCGTTGACTAAAAAAACAAAAGCACTGTATTTTACAGAACTATAAAAAAACATTTATATACGTCGCTTGCGAAATCTATATCGTTTTCCTAATGTTTCAGCATTTATACACCTGTCCCTTGTGCGTGCTTTTTGGGGGAATTAAGTGGAACAAGTCTTGGCACAGTTTCACCAGTATGATGCAGTCCTACACAAAATTTGAGGAGAGCAGAGTGGATCTGTAGAACTACATCCCCCAGATGCCAGGGGGAGAGGAAGTGAGCACAGGGCAAACTCACCATGGCAGCCTTCAGCTTGCTTTCACACGCTGGATGCAGCATGACGGATGATTGAAAACCAGAACAGCATGATGAAGTACACAGAGTGTGAGGCAGAGGTGATTTGTATCAAGGATGCTGTATGTAGGGGTGACCAAAGTTTATTTGAAGCCTTCCAGTTTCTGCAAATTGATACTACCTGTAATAAATCGAAACCCTGCTCGGCAATAGAAAACAAATGGTGCTCGGTACGTACGTATTATTAGTAGTCCTTTAAATGGGATGAAAGGGGCGAGGGGGTATCTAAAAGGGGCGTGGGCGAACAAACGCAACAACGAATCTATCACATTCTTTTTACTGTTTTCTTCTGTGTGCACTTCGCCTTGACTTCTTCACTTAAAAATGGCCCCTTTTTTTTTTCTATTTTACTCGCTCTTTACCTCAGAAACACATAAAATCATAATTACAACCGGCACATAAATGACCATCGCTCTCTGGTCTGGAGAGAGGCCAGGGACTGGATGTGCATGGAATCTGATCCCCTTAATAGCCCAGCAAAGGGTATTATGAGAAGCTCTCACTGCCCTCAGCTTCAACTCCACAGCTCTTTTCCTGCTCTTTCATGAACGCCCAGTCACACAATTAGCTCACTCCGCTAGCAAGAAGCGACTCAGTTTTACTACAAGATCTATTTGGTTGCTTCAGAAACAACCCAGCGAGCAAAAGAGACGCCGTGCGGTGCACGTGTACATCTGCTACATCGCCAGAGAAGAGACGCCATGCGCGTGCACATCACCTGTCCAGGCGCGCACATGTCCTGTCCCTCTTCAGCCAAGAAACCGACAACAATAGGGCTCGCCAAGGTGAGCAGCGCATGCGCTGCGTTGCTAGGCGAGACCTGAAAAGTATTCGAAGGACCCCAAGAAGGGCCTTGACAGATCTTGGAGATCCTGTCAGGACAAAGTATTAGATATGGTTGGTCCCCTGACCAAAATTCTTGAGCTTGGCTTCAGAGCCAAAGATTCAGCTTGCGCCATTGATCCCGACGAGCTGATTGGCTGGGCCCAGAGGGCAGTTTGCCAACTTGGCAATGCCAACTGTGCTCGGTCCACGGAGCGCCGACGTTCTATTCACCTGAAACTGGACCCAAAGTTGGCCGGACTGTCCACGTCAGAAGCGGGCCCTCTGGCCCAAGGTCTGTTGTTTGGGCAACCCTTCTTGAAGGAATTGACCAAATTTGTAGCCTTCAGTGGCCTAGACAAAGCCCAGGGATCCCTCAAACCGGCTTTCCGCCTGGTTTTCGGCAGGGCCGGACGCTTTCGGGGGCGCTCGTTCAGCCGGGGTTACAGTTAAGGCGCCCCAAGTGGCCAGCAAAGAGGAGGTTATCAAGATACCAACTCCAATAGCTCCTCCTTCTACCCCACTCGACGTTCCAGAAACAGATTCCGCAAAGGCAGATTTGGCAGAAATTCAAATGGTCAACAGGACTCCGGAAACTCAGGTGAGCCGGCTTCCCTGTTCCGAAGTGATTTTGGATGGAGAGGGGGGGGGGGGGGGGGGGGGGGGAGGTGAGTAATGTGTTTTCTCAACAAATGGCACGAGATCTCTCAGGATGCTTGGGTGTTAAAAACGGTGCAAGGGTACAAGCTAGAGTTGTACGGTTCCCCCTCTCAAGACGTACGCCCATCTCCACTGTCTTTTTCTCCAACGAGATCAGACCTTTATCTCTGCAGAAATAGAGTCCCTGCTGCGGAAAGGTGCCACAGATCTCCACTGTTCACCCTCGAGGTTTCCTCAGCAACATATTCCTTGTAGAGAATAAAGGGGGTGGATCCAGAAAAGTTTTGAACTTACAAGATTTCAATTCCTGGATCGTTTACAGACACTTCAAGATGGAAGGCATCCATCTTCTGCGCGATCTCCTCCAAGAAGGGGACTGGATGGTCCGGCTGGACCTGAAAGATGCACATTTGCCCATTCCCATTTTCGCGCCTCATCGTCGGTTCCTACAGTTTCTGTGGAAAGGGGTTTGTTACGAGTACAAGGTTCTCCCGTTCGGCATGTCGTCAGAACCTTGGTGCTTCACGAAGCTTCTTCGGCCAGTGGTAGAATCGCTCAGAGCCCGGGGGGGTTCGCCTCATCGTCTATCTCGACGACATCATTATCATGGCATCCTCTACCCAACTAGTAAACTTGCACCTCAATTGGGCGATCAATCTATTACAGAATCTGGTGTTCATTGTGAATCCACAGAAGTCAATACTGATTCCAACTCAATCAATTGAATTCCTAGGCTTCTTAGTCGATTCCCTGACTTGTCAACTCTTACTTCCGATGCAAAAGATCAGAGCTATCAAACGGGAGTTGAGGTCTACTCTTCACAGGCAGACGATATCCCTGAAATCCTTAGCCCGAATAGTGGGCTTACTGGCTTTATCAATTCAGGCTATCTTCCCGGGTCCCCTTCACTACCGGGCCCTTCCACAGCTCACGATCCGTCATTTCCAAAAAGGCCTCAGTTACTCAGAACAGATTCCCATCTCAGAGGAGTCGAGGCTGGAGATGGTATGGTGGTCAAACCACATGGAGGCCTGGACCGGCCGTGCTCTCTTCGGATCAGCCTTGGATGAGATAATCAAATCCGATGCCAGCCGATGGGGTTGGGGAGCCTGATGCGGCCAGCTGTCCACGGGGGGGGGGGGTGGACATTGGTCACCAGAAGAACTATATTTACATATCAACTGCCTGGAACTGTTGGCTGGTTACTTAGCGATCTGCTGCTTGTCTCCCCAGAAGACAGATTGTTGTATCCTTCTTCGGATGGGCAATATTTCGGCGGTATGTTATGTCAACAAATTGGGCGGTACGAAGTGTCCCGAATGTTGGCAGAGATTGCCAAGGACTTCTGGCACTTCTGCCTTCAGAACAGGATCTCGGTAGTGGCGGAGTATCTTCCGGGCTACAACAACGAGGTGGCAGACTGGCACCTGGTATTTCAGAACCAGACACGTCTTTGGGGTCCCTGTCTGATAGACCTATTTGCATCCTGTCTCAACAGACAGATTCCCATGTCTTTCAGCTGGAGGCCGGATCCGGAGGCTCTTGCCACAGATGCGTTCTTACAGGAGTGGCCGTCGACCCTGTGTTATGCATTTCCCCAGTTCATGATGATTCCCAGGGTTCTAGCACGAACCAAATCTTATCGGGCGGAACTCATCCTGATCAATCCTTTATGGAGAGCGAAAGCAAGGTTCCCGGTCCTTCTGGGAATGATTTATGCAGTCCCTATTCTTCTCCCTCGGTTAGGGAACTTGTTGCTGGACCCTCTACAGAATCCTCATCCATTAGTGCTATTGGGTCAACTTCCTCTTGTAGCTTGGCGGGTTTCAGGGACAGATGGAAAGTCTCAGGCCTTTCACGAGAGGCTGACAGATTTATCAATGAAGCCTGGTCGGCCAACACCCATAAAAGATATGCTTCCTCTTGGAGAAGATGGTGTGATTGGTGCTCTCAAGGGGAGGTGGATCCCTCTAAGGCACATGTCTCCCCAGTTGTTAACTTTCTGGCCTCAATAGCGTCTTCAGGTTTGGCTTACAGAACAGTCAACCACTTTCGGTCCGCCATTTCAGCTGGTCATATACCCATGGATGGCAAGCCCATTGGGGAGCATCTGTTGGTGTGTAAACTGCTAAGAGGCGTTCGGATGGTTAAACTCGGTGTCCCAAATACTCACAGTTATGGGATATTTCCATTGTCCTTAAAATTTCTGGAGGCATGGCCTTCTAATAAGTATTTGTCCCGAAAGCAGCTTTCAGCTAAATTAACGATGATACTATGTCTAGTTTCATGTAAACGGGTATCGGATGTGCGAGCATTGGATTTAGCGGGGCGTAGGTTTTCCCCGGAAGGTGTGACCTTCACCTTATCTAGAAGGATTAAATGTAACACTGCATCTATTTCCTACCCAGCTTTTCCCAATAATCCTAAACTGTGCGTAGTGCAATGTGTTAAAGATTACGAGGTAAGTACTGCAGAATTTCGTGCCGATATGCAAGGTCAATTGTTGATTGCTCTGCAGAAACCCTTTCGCCCAGCGACTCCAGCTACCTTGTCTCGATGGCTGCGTTGGTTCATGGGCGAAGCGGGTATTGATACTTCCAAGTTTGGGGCACACTCAGCCCGTGGTGCTATGGCCTATTCAGCGGGTGTCAATCTGTCAGACATTATGAACGCAGCTGACTGGTCTACTGAAAGTACGTTTAAGGCATTTTATTACAAGACTATTGTGGATGTGGCTTCTGTGGTGGTGGCTAAGCTTTGAACAAGCATAATCGGAGCCTCCGGTCCTGACAGAGAATTAAAAATTTGCGAACATTCGTGAAAAGAATTTTCAATTCTACCAAGGACACGGAGGCGAGGATTATCCCACCCAAAACTATGATGCATTATATGACATATTATTGATCAATCATGATAGTTATACTGCATATGTCTCTTTTTTCTCCCACCCTTTATTCTGCATGGTTGATGTTTCGCCTTTTGATGATGGATTGCTATTACGGGGTACTCTTATTATTCCAGGTGCTGATAATAAGTAAACTCTGACTAATCGTGCAGTTGCTGCGGAGTATTATACAATTCTTCATGTTCCCTCGATGTTGGAGTTCCTCGGCCATGTCCCAGTTTGGACGTGCACCCCCGTTGGGCCTTCAGTTTGCCGGTTTGGAGAAGTTCTCGTCCGCCGGTTGTTATTCAAGAGCAGGTCGTGAATGGACTTAACTACTATGGTTACAAAGAAAGAGGACACTATGATTCTGCTGGGTCCTTATATACCATGAGACACTATGGTTGGTCATGTGATTGTGTTATTGTGTTTTCATTGGCTGCTGAGCTTCTTAGTAAAGAAATGAGAAGCATAATCCTTGCCTCCGAGTTCTTAATAGAATTGAAAATTCTTGTCACGAATGTTCGCACATTTTTAATTCTCCGCCGCATGAAATATGGCCAATACATGTCGCTCAGCTCCCAGAAAACGCTCGGAGACACTTTGCAGACCTGGTCCGAAAATGTTATTACTCATGAAATATGACTAACAAATGTAGTTCTGTTTGAATAAAAAGCACAATTACCCTTTCAATGTAGAAAGATTGCAATGAAATGAAGTAATGGTTGTCTTCAAGGACCTTTATCTGTATATAGAAAAGCTTTGTTTTGTAAGGATATGATATCATAAGACTATGACATGATAGGCAAGCAGCAGAACAAAATGGTAGTTTAGTGATGTGTTTATGTGATATCAATGATCCAGTACTGCATGAGATCGCTAAATTACGTCAATACAAGTAATATACTTGTTTCAACTTGATGACTCATGAAATCAACGCTGCTACTCTATTACTTTTTTAAATCATTTTAAAAAATCCTTTTAGATTTATTCCTGGATTGTAATGATATTTATTAAACGCACAATACAGATCTCACTTTCTTTCACTAACAATTTCCATAAGAAGACAAAGACTGACATTTGACCACCGTCTTTGAATGCACAGCAAATGTGACAAGAGAAGAACACAATTTTGGCCTGTTTATAGAAAGTAAGCACTTGTGTAAGAATACAGTAAATAGGGCTGCTCCACAGGAGGGACAACGACATGCTGGATAGCCTAAAACAAAGCCAGAAAACTGAAAGCAAGCAAACGTGAGTTACAAACCACAGAGCTAATGGTAAGCAATAGGTGGAATGCATTCTTAGGTCAGCTTTCAGAACGTTCCCAAGACGTCTTTAGCAACTAGACAGCTGTGCTGTCTGGTAGGCTTCGACCAAAAAAGCAGTGCCTGAAAATTAAGAAGTGTAAGGACACAAGTAATGAGGCTATGCCTCAAGGGAGGGACAAAAGGCCGCACAAGATTAGGAAAGATAAAAAGCAAACAAATGGGACTAGCAATAATGTCAAACAATGGTGAGCAATGGATAGACTCAAAGTCCATTGTAAGCTAACCATAGGTATTTTTAAACCTAACAAAAATGTTAAGCATGCCTTAACGTGTGACCCTTGTGTTTCATAAATATCTTGGTGATTGGTTAACTAGTGAAATTGCTTAGCTAGTTCACATAACATGTTTCAAATGCAGTAACCGGTCTGACGCCGAAGTGTTTTCTCACTGGCTCCTGCTATGCAGATTGTATTCAGGAAATAACAGAGATAGAGGGAAAGGAGAAAGAAATATTGCGACATGCAGAAGACCAAGATAATTATCTCCATACCATTTAAAGGTGTGTATGGCTGATGTAAGTAGCAGAGCTCATGCAGCAGCTAGAGTTCAAAAACACCCAGCCCATACTGAATTTCTAACATATTTACAATCAGAAAATTAGAAAGCAGCGTTCTGCATGTGTAAACAGAAATGCCAGGCAATGATCATCTCATGGCCAGAATTTGTACATCCTATCTTAAATGGGTATAAAATCCTATATAACGAAAGCACAAAGCCTACAGGAGGGCTCGCCTAGCAATTCAACAGTCCTACTAGTGATCTACTGTTAAAGGCTTTATAGCAAACGTAACCTTTTACACAAACTTTTCAGTCGGTATGTTAACTGGTATCTGTTAACTGGTTATAGGCGTACAGGTTCAGATCAAGCTGAAACATAACTTATTCGAGCTGGCTTCCTTGACGTCCATCTAAAATCATAGTGGAAGGGGATTAGAACACATTCATTCCACTTGGTTCCCAACGACTTCAAAAGGATTACAAATAACACCTTCCTAGAACTGCAGCAAATATGCCAGGCCCTACACGAACTGCAATCTATAAATTGGATTCGAATTATATCTATAAATCAGATTCACCTCTCAGTGGCATTGATTGCCAGTGATCTCTGAAACTGCTGGGGCATAAATACCACCCCTTAATTGCACCTGGACAGATAGCACAAATTCCCCCAACAGTTTCACACAAATGATGTTAAATTTCTGTTTGACGGCACTCTTTTTAATAAAATACCAGGCTATGCGGACTCTCTCCAAGCCTTTTTGGAGGGGCTGGGCAGGGGAGGGGGAAATGGGGGGAGTCACCTGCCTAGAGATGATTGTATGAAAATGGGAACAATCATGAATTATTTAGCTATCTCCCTCAAAAGCTGAACGTTACATACACAGCTCATACAATAAAAAACATTCTATGGACTATCCATTTTCATAGCATCTTTCATCCCTTCTAAATTTATTTGGTTTCATATTTTGCAACCAGTATGCCAAGAATTAATGCCAGGGTTATCACAATATAAGAGATTCGCACCATAATGTTGTAGATGTCCAAATAGGTCATGAACTTTTATCGCTATTCCAGGGTTGTGTATCATCACAGCATATATGCCTAGAAGGAATTACCACCATTAGACCAGAAGTAAGCATTGGCACATCACCCTCAAACGAACGTTAGGTTTAGGATGTGAGAGGGAGGGAAGGCAGCTTTCTTTTGCCCGTCAAGAAGCTCTGCAACAAAGATTTAAAAAACAAATGCTTTATCAAATCCACAATGCCATGAATGTTCTCAGGTTCTACTGTTTCTGAGAAACTAAGCTTCCTCTATCTGCAGAGTGTTGTTGAAAATGTTTAATCTTTTGCGCTAAAGTGAAAAAAATTGGATAAGATTCAAACATCAAATATTTCAAAGTCAAAACTGCTGTTGCCAACTTTGGGTTCCTTGGTATTATTTAGGTGTTCTCTTTGCACATTAAAGTCAATTCTTGCAAAAGGTTCCCATTAACAATCTTAAGCACAGAATTGAAGAATCTAAACCAGAATACACCTGGAACACGGTTCCACTAAAATCTTCAAGGGGATAGGACTGTATATTGGTCATACTATTAACCAAATTACTGAACAATTTCTCCTTGAAATGAGGTACAGATCGTGAAGCTTTAAAAAGAGCACGGTGTTAGTCTTTTAAAGCGGTTTCTCTGTATTGTTCCTAGCTCTGAAACCCTAGGCCCGATCCACAGCTTCCGCTTCTATCTAAATAGGTTAGGATAGTCATACCTGGGGCACCCTAAAGATGCCGAAAGGGTGTTTTGGGACCATGGAATAGTTTGCAGAAGTGCGGAACTAAGCGTCAATTCTTCAAGATAAATATGGCGCTTTATAGAATGCCTTCAAGGAAGAAGGTGGTTAGGAGAATTCCCTGATAGGCTGAAGCCATTAAAATTATGCACTTGCCTTAAGGATCCTCCATGTAGCCTTTCCTGTCTCCACTGAAGCGAAGGAAGAGGAGAAATCAGCACATATCAATTTTCTCAGTCCAAGATGGAGAGTGAATCAAATTTCTAAGCCTGCATCCCAATCCAAGATGACCTTTTCATTTCCTCTACCATTATTTCCTGGTTCTACAGTTTAAAAGGTGGCAGGGTTCTTGGATGAGTGCACTGCAACATAGCCAGTAATATTTTTTGTTATGTTCTTCAAACCTTGCTCTAGTTTTGAATGTTTTTCTTTTTAAGTTCCTTTACTTTGGATTAAAAGTAAATTCTGCAGGTTTTTTGGATCCTTCTCTTCTTTCTTCTAGGTAGTTCAATCTCCATGAATATGGTTTAGAGTTTCCACATATTCATCTGAAATGGCGCTCTATCTGCCCAGCTCAACTGTTTCTGCATCAGGTTTTTCACACATTGAGTTTCGGTCCTACTTGATATCTTTCCCCAAGGCACCCTCTGACCATGCTTTACTCAGCAATTATAGGTGGCACCGTGGCTACAGGAAGGAGTTGTTCTTACCTTTAGAAGCCCCAATATCTAAAATAGGTTCTATATCTTTGTCTATCTCATGGATTGCTTCATTAGTTCATATAGCTTCCAATTTTACACTTCTACAGATGCTTCGCGGATCCTTCTTTTTTTCAGATCAGGGTTTAGGAAAAGTAGTCCTTTGGTTCTAGTACAAATAAAAGGGGGGGGTGGGCTCTCTGTGGTTCAAGTTAAATTAGGTCAACAGGAGGAACTAATGTGATTGATCGACCATGAGAGAGTTCCCTTTCTGGTGGTGTGCTCTGTACTCCCTGCAATCCAGGAAAGATGCTTATTAGGGAACAGGGCATACTCCTATTTGAGAATGTACCTAGGTTCTTGAAGTGAGTGAGCTGTGCACAATCTTTGCACTGTGCAGGCATTAGAACCCCATACAGACTCCAGCTGTAACTATATTCATTAAATATCAAGGACATAATGAAAACTGAGCTAGCTTCATTGAGCTGTCAAAAAATATTAAAAGTGGCATAAAACATTATACAAAGCCCTTCTAGACGTCCCAAAAGTCGCCACTTTTAACAATTTTCTGTTATAAATTTCTACATTTGGCAAATTTAAGAACTGCGAAACCTACGTCAGAAAAAGGGAGGAGCATTGAGAGAACTCAAACCCCAAATTAATGAAGAGTATAGTCGTTAAAATCATAAAAGGGAACAAGGATTCCCTGAATCCGTCACTTTTACGAATGACTATGGAATGGATTCAAGTTTTACCTTGATTCAGCAGTCTGAGTGGCAAATGATAGTTAATACCACATTTGGCCCAACTGAGTGTCACTGTATTTTTAATCCTAAAACAGCCCTTCCACTTCTAAACATACAGTTAAAAATAAATCTTTTCAATGTGGATAATCCTAATTTTTCTGCACTCAACACGGAGGGTGGGATGTTCATAACTGTAAACTCCTTTCGAACCTACATCAAAGCCTTCCCCTTGTTTTGAATTTCAACCCTTGCACCTGGAAACTGAAGAATCACCTTAGCACAAAGGTCTAGCTTAAGTAAAGCTGGTCTTTTAAGAATACCCTTCTGCAGATCTAGATCTTTGAGCACAACCAAGGCAGTATCACTATTAGGTTGTTAGACAGGTTTCGTAATTATGGAGGAGAGCTTATAAGTCTTCTTCAATCGAACAGGTTCCAAAGGGGATTTAGGGGTTCTGCAAAAAACACCTGCATCACTATGATCAGAAGGAAACCCACAGAATACTAAACTTATTTCCCTCCGTCCATTCGCAATAACTCCAGTTTGCTCTCCAAATGTAACATAGCATTGTCCCCTATAGTGAGAAGGCAGAACAGCAAATCTTTTCACTAGCATTGATTTGCCTTTAACTTCACTGCACTTCTGATTAATCATTCTATTTTAGCCTGAACATCAGCCATAAGTTTTTCAATATGTTCCAGCTGCATTTGTATTACTGTAACAGTCTTTTCTACCTTGTTGACATTCTTTAGTGGAGTCTTTTGAATAAAGTGAAGGCACTGAATCACTGAATCAGCCCTTATTTCTATCTGGGATGACCTTAAAAACACTGTAGACCAGGACAGGGTTGCCGCCCTTTTTCTCCAGGACCTTTCTTTAGCCTTTGACACAGTGAATCATGACACACTAATCTAAAGACTTGAGGAAGCAGGAATAAAGGATGCTCTCGCTTGGAGCACCTCATACCTATACAATAGAACAAATATTATATGTACTCCTCTTTTCTCTTCTATCTTCTAAACCATTCAGCATTAAAGGAGCTTGTGTCATCTAGTGGACTACTTTGTCAATTTTATGGACAAGCTGGATTTATTAACTAACTTTACTAAGTCTTTTATAATAACTTGTGGCCCAAAGCGCATGCAACCCTTAACTATTAGCCGGTAAGAAGTGTTTTCAAGCACCAGATCCTTCTCTTACCTGGGCCGGGTTCACTTTCAATTTGTCTGGGACATGGTCTGCGCATATCGCACAAAGTAGGAACCAGCGCTCCAGGACTGTTGGCTCTCTGCCAATTCTCCCGTCACCCAAGGGAGAGAGAGTTTTCACACTCCTCTTGAAAATATATTGGGCACATTGTGTTCCTATAGCAACTTATGGGAAGGCATATGGGGTCTGGATGACTAGACTACCCTCGAAAGGGATATAAATCGATTCTGTGGGAGAGTATTGCCAACTACCCCATGTCAGCCTTTAGCTTTATTTGCCACAATGAACTAGGGTTAGACTTTCTGACTGATGTTATTCACAGCAGGGCAATTCTCTTGTCGCTTTCTATCTGGAGCTCAGAAGAAGCAAATTTAACTAGAGAGATGGTTTTAGACTGTTTGGCATGTGATAAGAGTCTTTCGAACCCCTGGATAGCGTATGTCAAAAAAAATCTCTGGAAGCTATTGCACTGGCGGATACATTTTTAGATAGAACGCAGCGGGCAGCCCGTGTCAGAAAGCAAGTGCAAGTCTTGCTGCTAGAGTGAGCCAATGAAGAGAGGATGAGAGCTGAAAGACAGAAATCAAGTGTTAAGCATTATTTATATCGTAATCCCAAGGCCATTTCTACCAACTACCTGCAGAACTGGTACAGTGAAATATTTACTTTCTTTTCCGTCTGGACGCCAACCCCATCTCGACTCTAAAGAATTCCCATGTACTAATTTGCACAAACAAACCATGGTACATTTCCTCTTCTTTTGTGAATATTATAAAATATACACCAAAATATTCCTCATACCATTATTGAAGTTTAGTAATCTACGGCTTTGTATGTAAACATATAATTTTTACTGCCATTACAGATAATGAAACGTGTGATCACATGACTTTCTTAAAGCCGCAGTCTAATCCAGGCGGTCGATGTTTTTAGATTAATTTTACTATACTGATAAATCAGTACTGGAGTTTGTTTTAATCTCGGTTTTGTTCATCCCAGCCTGTTTTTTATCCAGATGGTTGGTCATTAATATCCCAAACCTGATGATTTTATGTATTTGATTTGCATGTTGTAATCACTTGTTTGTCTTCCGTTTCTATTTTGCACGTCTTGCATGCTTTTATGGCTGTTCACAGAAGAATAAAGAGAATTCTGATTCATTAAAGGAAGAGTCCCTCATAGTTAATCATCTCAACCATGCTTATCAACATCTACAAAAAATCATTACCAGATCTGATCAATAGTTTTGACTTCACCTGCTATAACACACAGGTACTTCTGGAATTGGAAAACCCAAAGAACTTTGGAACATCAAACATCTTTACCAATGGATGGCATGGAGCCACCTCAAACTGAATGACTCCAAAATCGAAATACTCACCTTTGGCGACTCAAATACCTATGACCCTCTCTGTGCCTGGCCGGACGATCTAGGACCACCACCAAAAATATCTAAGGAGGTGAGAATCCTTGGAATTACCATAGAAACCAAGCTGAAATTAATGCACAAGTGGACAAGGTAGCCAAATAAATCTTTCTTACAATGAAAACACTGCAACGCATCGTCCCGCACCTAGGATTGCATCACAAGGTTCAACCTATCACCTCTCTGGTCCTATTGAAATTGATTTAGGCAAATGGTCTTTACCACAACACACCTCTATCAACAATGAGAAGATTAGAGAGAATTCAGAACGCTGAAGCTAGACTACTCCTACATGTAAAGCCACAAGCAAACATCTCCCCTCCCTCGAGGGCCCTACTGGCTACCAATTGGCAGAAGATCCACTTTCAAGCTGCTTTTTAATCACACCCAAAGCAATACATAGCAAAGGACAACTTTTAATCAGGATGAAAATCAACAAATACATACAGCAAAGGAACACACATTTAAGAATGGCTCTCCGCTTCAACATTCCTACATACAAGAACAAAAATAGGAAGAGCATCTTTCTCTGCTCAAGCAGCTAAACTATGGACTTCACTACCCATACACATAAGATGCACTGACAACCATCCAAGCTTCAGAAGATTACTAAAGAGTTGTCTCTTCCCCACGACAACTATACACACACACTACACAACAATGCACCACAACAGTATACTCAGACCTTGTCCAACTATGCTTCTCATGTTATAGAGATGAAGTTGCTGTTAGACGGGTCATTGTAAATTGAACTATGCCTGTTATAAGCAGATACAGTCCTATTAAGGAGAAAAATGGACATTACACCACAGGATACATGAGCATAGCAGACAATGTCTTAATTGCTGCTTCTAAGTACATATATGTGCATAAATGGAAAAGTTTATGCCTGCTACTTTAAGGAGTGTCATGAAGACAAATTGCATATTTCACAACAAGATAAATGTGCACATCAGGGTGTTTACATTTTACTGGTTCTGTTCACATGAGGCCATTTATATAGAGGGTTTTTTTCTCCAGCCAATACAACCTTTCCAAGTGTAATTTGCATATGTTAATTTCAGTGGTTTAAAAAAAGAAAATCCTCCTTTCAACTTTAGTCCTAGCCCTCTTCTCTCCGACTCATCCCAAACCTTTCTGACTATTATGATGCCACAAACACCCTTCTCAAACGTTCCCTTACTTTCTTAGACATGTCACTCAACTAACAGGCACATAGGACCACTACTTACAAAAATAACTTACTATTTCCCCTTTCAAATCTATTCCCATCATTTTAGCCCTACTCTAAACTCTAATAAACACACAGGAAAATAAGAGCACAAACCTAACACAACTAATGCACAAAGAAAAGAATTATTTTTCTCATAATCTACTAACAACCTCTAAACTGGGGTTCCAGAGTAGTGTGTTACTCGCAGCAAAGCGCTTTAAAACCTAGTCAGGGGAAGTAAGTAGTCTATAAATCCAATTTATAATTACAATTGCACGTTCAGCATTGCCCTCAACTCCCTAGCCTTTCACAAGCTCGTTGCTCACTAAGTCACCAAACTTTCCTTCACCAGTTCCTTTCTTGCAGAATGACTGGGTCATAAGAAAAGCCCGGTTTCTCTCCGTTCTGGGTCATCTGTCCAGCATCTTACAGTGCATAACAATCTCATATCCCAATAGCCTCTTGCTCAGTACAGGTATCACTTTGTGGCCAAATTCCATGCCACCTTTCCTGCTGCTCCATTCTAAAGACTTTTATATCTCTTTTCTTGCTTTTCACCAGTGGGTCTCAATGATTCACTTTAAGCGAGTTGGCCATAATCAAGCAAATGCTTCCTGGTCAGACACCTTTCAGGCTCCAAGTACTTCCACTATTCCGCACCAACACTCTTTCCTTCCCGTCTGTGGATGAAAAAAATAGTTTCGGTCATCTTTCTCTCACTCATCTAAGACTTAGCATCACATCAGGGGACACCTACATCCTCAGTATCAGTCCCTATAACTGCAGCATCCATCCAGCGGGTGCCAGAGTCTGGGGTAAATAACAATGTTTTAGACACTGACCTTCTTCACTTTATTGAAGTTAAATTTCTGATCTGCCTGAACACTCCATTTAATCACCTATCATTACATTACATGTATTAGCCTGCAGGTTTCAAAGAATTATGTCATCCGTAACCTAAGTGTGAATAAATAGTCAGTATAGCAGAGGAGAAGGATTGTAAGTCCCCTGGAAACTCAAACAAAATAAGACATCAGAAAGATTCCTTGCCACTGCCAAACCCGGCCAAGCCATAAGCAGGGCAAGGGGAGCAACTCTAGACAACAGTCACATTAAAATCCGGGACCTTGATTTAGAAACTAAATACAGAGCCACCTTGCCAGGGGTGTAGTAACAATAATGAGCCATTTTCAGCATGGATTCTTTCCCTGGAACATTAATTGGAAGACGTGCGGGCTCTGTGGAGAACTTCAGACCATTCCTTAAATGCAGAGCTGGCGATTTGCTGTTGTCTATAGCGCAGTTCAGAAAGGTGTAGATGTCAGAGACTGTGCCTTGGTGACGAGCCATTTTTCTGAATGTAGTTTTAAACTGCCATGTCGACTTGGCATTTAAATCCCCATGCCAAGCCTTAAACTCTCCTTTTATTACATATACGTTACCACTAAGATAGGTCCCAGTTAGCCCAGAGGGCAGAGTACTGTGCAATTAAAAGTTTGGACATATACTTTAGAGTTTTACATGTCCTGGTAGAAGTAAACCCCTAAATGTGTTGTTATTACTGTGAGGCCTACCCCTTTCATATGGTAACATTAGGGATTCCTTATTACATTTAATAAGCTGCAATTCCGAATTGAGAAAGGGTAGATAAGGTATGTTTTACACCTATGAAATTGTAATGAAAAACCCTCTTTAATTTCCAATTCTGATTTTTCATTACAATTTTGAAAATGCCACTTTTAGAAAGTTGGTATTGTCCTGCCCTAAGCCCTTTTGTGCCTGCAGCCTGTCTTGGATGACATAACTGGGTATAGCTGACAGACTCTGTGAATTCCTCTCAGGCAGTCATTCAACAGAGGGAGTAGGTGTACCTCAATGGGCCATCTGCTGGCAGGATGGAGGGCGGAGCCCCACTTACACCTGAAATGCCTGTGCTCTGCCTTCACACAAAGGGCCTAATGACCCAGTATTGTCACTGCGGCCTGCTTGGAGCCAGGGCAGGGAATTCAGGCAATTCTATGCAATTCAAGAAGCTTTTCCTGCCTCCCAGAAGAAGAGCACCAGGGTATAAAATGAGGACCCTTCAGACCCACTCTTCAGTTCACTACTGGACCTGTGGAAGGATTCTTCAAGGACTGCCTGCTGGTGTGGCATGCTGTGCACTCTGACAGTCTGCTGCTGTACCCGATAGAACTGCTTTGCTGCCTGGAACCTGCCTTTAAACCTCAGAGGCCAGCACTGCTGTTGAACCCTACATGTTCGCCTGCACCAGGAGTACCAGAAGTGACTCCATGGGCTAGTTTGATGCACCCCTGTTCAGAGCCACAGGGACATAAAAGGCTCCGACCAACTTGAGGCCACACCTGGACCCAGCATGAGTGAGTCCTGATCCCCCAAGAGGTGCCCCACCAGTCCCTGACCCTAGGTTATGGTCCTAAGAGATGCCCAGATGGACAATTACCAAAACTGCAGACTCAGACAAAATTTGGCCAAAAACTGCTCTGAGAACTCGGAGGAGACTGGGGCCAACCTGCTTGCCTATCCGCCCGAGGAGGGTTGCCAGTTGGACTGACTTTGTGGCTTCTCTCGCTAAGTTCTTCTCCGCAGAGCAAATCCTTTTCAGCGTGTCAAAGTGTATCCTACCTCATGTCACTGTCTTTGGCTACAGCCCTCTGCTTCGTACCGCTGGAGGTTTTAGACTTCCATTTTGGAGACGAAGTCTGAATGTAGAAATCTTCACTGCGGCTTTGACCCAAGGCCATCCGACAATGAATCTCTCTTGGACACTCACTGCAGCCTTGCCCCACTAAACTAACTTCTCACAACATTTTTCTCAGAAATGTTTCTAAGTCCGAAGGTAAGTGCTGACTGAACCAAATCCACTTCCTGTATTCAAACCGTGCTCCATCGCAGTCAGACATATTTTTTCAACTTTGATCCAGTCTCATGCAACTAGATGTCCACGGTTGGCACTTTGATCTTTTAGGCACTAGTTTCCACTAAAAGCTTTTAAAATGCATAGCTCTAGTTCTACTGATTGGATTTTTATTGTTTTGATGTCAACTAATTTATTAAAATATACTCTATTTTTCTAAATTGCTTTGGGATCCTTCTTGTGTTGTGTTTTCACTTTATTACTGTTTGTGTGCTGCATAAATACTTTACAGATTGCCTTTAAGTTCAGCAAGGCTGCTTTTTGTGCCAAACTACTCAGAGTTAAGCACAGGTTAATTTAGTGACTTTTTGTGGTTCACCCTGCAAGGGACTGTGGCTGTTGCTTGACCAAGGCTCACACTCCAGTCAACCAACAACCCAACTTTCACAAACTCTAAGGTTTCGTAATTAGTGAGTTACAGTGGCGACTGCTCGTGATGTGACGTTGCGGGCGGGAGGCAGCTGAGACATGAGAGAAGTGCTAGAATTGATCTGAGCGGCCTGGTTTGCAGCTCACACAGTGCCTGTGGCTTTCTCCACCCAGCTGTGCTATGCAGCCAGGTGGTGAAATTCTAAGTGTGCATGAAGGTTTGGCCCACCAAAGCACCATGTGCACTTAATAGTGCGCACAACTCCTTCTCCAGGATGGCTCTCCCCCACCCCGTGACTCAGCTACCCGGCGGAGGGAACGGTGAAAAAGAAAAAAAAGATAATAACATTATTTTATTTTTCATTGTTGCTTCTGCTGGGTAACAGCAGTTGGGCAACACTCCTCTGCCATCCCTGGTAAGTTACTGAATGCTTCCATTTATGAATGAACAATAATCAGTAAGAAGTATCAATAACAAAGCGGTTACAAACAAACTATTGACAACCTCGTCCCAAACTGATTTACACTTCAATTAAAACAGCAGAACATAATAAATCTAATGACAGCTAAAAAGTCAAAAAACTAAACTAGATATTAAGTATGATTTACTATTTACCATCAGGTGGGAAAATTCTGCAGACATGGGGGCAAGAGGGCGCTTAGTGGTTGTCAAGTTAGAAAATTACAAGTATCAACAAAGGTCAAGAAAATCACATTCACAACAGTTTGTACATTTACCATTAAAATGTCTGCACAAGTACATTCCAGGTTTACCAACACACTCTGTAAGAGAGATGGTGTGTAATGATAGATGTTCAAGAGGTGTAACTAAGCAAAAATAGCAGCTGATCAATTCTCTCTATTGGTATGCGAGTGAACCCATTCAGACAATGCAGAACAAAGCGCAGGGTGAAAACTGATTACTAGACAGAGGAGTGTGAAAGCTAAAGTGAAAGCGAAATGGGATGCTATACCTTAGGATCCCCCAGCTAATACACTCTACATTTACCACTCAAATGGTCTAGCTGCCATTTAGTTACTAATAGCTATGGCCGTCATCAGGAGCTAACTGTGCAGTGGTCAATTCCTGTTAAGCATAAGTGGTAAAGTAATCTGCCCTCAGAGGCACAATAAAGGAACATGTGTGGCCTCAGCAAATTGGGGTCAATCAATGTCCATTTAGAAATCATTAATACAGTTTACACATTAGACTTTAACACCTCAAACTCTCCACAAATTCAACCTTCAGATCCCTCCACACTACACTCTCTGTAGAGCTCTAGAAAATGGTTTTCCGAACATCGCTTAGTTGTGCTCTGCTCTTGACTTGTTTTGGACTCTGATCATTGACATTGTGATACCAAAAATATGGACACAAAGAACTGGGGCCAACTGTAATAAAATAATAGTTATAAATCAGAGGTGCAAATGGATTTTATTGGGTTGCCATTACTTCTTGCCAAGCACCTCGCAACCTCCTGCTGGATGAGAAATCTGCCCCCTAGCTACAGCAACTGGGTTAAAGATCTTGTTGTTTGAATTATTAAGAGAAATGCCAGAGGAAACGAGTGAATCCACTTTGAAGACGTAAAGACATTTGGACGTGTTACGGAGCTACCTATCACAGCTGAACTCCGATTGGGCTTAATTGAAGATGAGGAAGCAGCTGCCCAGAAAATGAGCCACCGTAGTTGTTGCAGGTCTCCCCTCGTAGACATGATGTTTGATACAATGCATGCCTACCAGACAAGTTCCAACACCGTGGTTACATTATGGATTGCACTCTCCATGGATGGGGATCACTGTCAGTTCTAGGGCACGAAACGGGGGCGGCTGCTGCACCGCCAATAAATCTTACACAATGACAACTAAACGCCAGAGGCTGTCTGTAACCGTAGCTCTTTGCGTATAAAGATGGAAATGCCTGTTATCTCATCACACGGAGATAATGTTCAGACTTTAACTTCCTATGGAAATGCGTTAAAGCAGATACAGTATCTGAAGAGTCTTTGCAGGAAGTGAGCATTTTACAACACTGACTGCGGCCGCAAGCGGTGGGGGGGGAATGTGTAAGAGCAATGCATTGCTTTACATGCTGCATGTCTTGCATGTCTGGCTGCAGTCAGCAGTGGTGTGTTAGGTATCAGACAACGGCATGCAGCAGCTTTCTCCACCATAAACAAGACTGACCGACATGGCTCCGCGCCTTTCCGGAGTGTAGCTGCTGCCTGAACAAGCAACAGTAAAATCAAATAACCTTACCAAGCGCCCCACGGATCTGTACCCACTCCTCCAAGCTGTCACTGCTGCCGCCATCTTATCCCGGAACTCAGATGAGCCAACACAAGCACTAAGAGAAGGGCGAGCTCCTCCTCCCCATCAGCCAATCACAGGCGAGGGAAGGGGAAAACCCACCAAAATATACAAGGGCACAGACAAGCCCAAGCATATGGGGCGGGGCCCTCAGGCTTCCAAGCACCAGGAACCGAAAGGAGCCCAACCAATAAGGCGAGGTTATAATGCCGCCGGAAGCAATACTGTAATTTTACAACCTGTAAAGCGTTGGGGTTGCAGCAGGTGATATTGGAAGACGCATGCATAACACACCTGTGTAAATGGACACAGCGTCGAATGGTGGGTTGTCTCTGTCAAGGAAACTATAAACAAGGATACAATTTTAAAGGGTATGAATAGCTACTGAATTGAGAAGCAAGGGGAAAACTCTTGTAATTAACACACAGGAGGACACGTGGTTAACCCTTGAAACCAGTCAGCCTGAAATTAGCCTGACCCTAAACAACGCGATACCCCTCAAAGCATCCTCATTGGAACATGTCGCCTGCCTTGGCACTAATTGTGTTGTTTTACAATTAATACTTTTCACCCCCAGCAATCTCAAATGCTTCCCAAAGACTGAGGCAATTCACGCATCTTCGAAATTGAACCACCGTTCACCTAAATCACCGTCCACTTGTCACTTCCTTGGGATGAAAGGGATCGCTCCCTGCTGCCCTCCGTCACCTCACCCGCTGCTCTCACACCCTGCTGTCCTCCTCACCCTCTGTCATCTCACCCCCGCGCGTGTGTCACCCTGGGCTGAAGCTGCTTCCCGGGCACACACAGCCGCACCCTAGTACTTCACAGGTCTTTTAAAGACCATTCACTTGTTAATGAGGCTTTGTTGTATTTCACCTCTTCTTAGCGCCCCAGCATCTCCACTCAATCTGAGTGCAGATGCAGGGGCGCTAAGAAGAGGTGAAATACATAAAGCCTCATTAACAAGTGAATGGTCTTTAAAAGAATCGCCGGGCCCCCATAGCTCCGCGCTGCAGCAACCGGCGGTGTTTGCTGACAAGCACAGGTACGATGTTTGCAAGGTCCGCGGGCCGCCAAGGAAGGCTTGCCGGGCCGAACTATGGGTACCCGTTAAGGGAACACCTCGTCTGTCTTCTCCATTGTACACCAAACTGTGCAAGGTATGGGAATGCAAGCAGTTCCTCCTAACTGAGAAGTGTTTGAGAGACCCTGCACCTAGAACATTGCGGGAAATTATGCTAACTAGTGGTTATTACAACATTGTTTTTTCAAATGTAGTGACTGAAAAGCAGTTCGATCAATTAAACTAACTAATGGAAGATTCTTGTAGTTCAAGATATGCTCTTCTGCAAACAAAAACATTATTCTGGAAACTATTGTACAGATGTGGAGTAACTCAACTTTACTGCTCTTGAACAGAGTGCCATAGATGTAAAGGCCCAGTCCCTACACACGAGTTTACAGATGGCCCCAGAACCTACTTTGTGGCCAGAGGATGCTTGTTGAAGAGTTGCATCTTCAGAGCTTTCTTGAAGGATAACTAAATAGAAGGGTTGCTCATGTTAGTGGTGGTTTTATATTGTCAGACAAGTTTTGGAAGGGGCGTTTTGAGATGGACAATTCAGTGGCATCTGCCCTTCTGGTAAGCAGTGCAACAAATTGTAGTAAAGTCCCACCATTGCATTGTGCTTTCACAGATGTATCTAATACCTTCAAGGGTATGCCAAGATTAGGACTACGGTCCAAATTATCATCATAGGGCTAATAAAAAGTTAGGTTTATATTATTTGATAATTATTCTACAACATTAGGGATTATGCAGCTGGAGAGGACCGAGTTGTGCAGCAGGGTTGGTTAAATAATAGTACAATAAAAGGCAAATTATGTGGCATAATGAGACACATTTTGTGGGAGTATTACTTCAGGATTCTGCTATTTTTACTTGTTAATACTGTCTGGGCCAAGGTTTCCTCTCGTTAGTGTAGGTTTAACACATAAATACAGCAATTAGCAAATTAAATGTGACCAGTTAACCTTTATGAAGGGCCTGGCAAAACCTGTGGCAGTGTTTCCAGTAGCTTTTGATCATTTGAGAAAGAAACACTTTTTTTGTTAAAATATGCAAACTATGCAGCAGATGATGTATTATGTGTGGCAAATGCATAATCATGCAGAAAATGTAGCAGCCACAGAATCACATAATTCCAGTGGCCATGGCTATAACTATATATACTGTTTTTGATGTTAGAGTCTCATTTTAGTACCTTATGTATTTATTATGTTCAGAAGTGACTTGTGCAAACCATCATCAACCCACCAAATAAAATTTTTAAAAAATGTACACCAGTGAGTTTCATCTAAAAGGCACATGAAAATCTCACTTATTATGCAAAGACTGAACCACAGACTAATAATCGGGATAAAAGCCGAATACTTTTGTTATGCAAGTCAACTTATAAGGGTTATGATCCACCGATAAACAGGTTACCTCCTTGTCCCTCTTCACAATCTCACTTCTAAAATGAAACGGCAATCCTTCCTTGGAAAGCACTGGCAAGCATCCAACTACAATAAAGATGTATTAGCACACACATCCTCTTTATGGTAAGCAATTTAAAACTCTCCTACCTGAAGCTTCTCTTATATTTTGCCTGTCAATTCTATAGTGTGACTGGCAGGTATCAAATTTGAGAGTTAGAGTTCCTAATTATGTTCTTTTTTTTCTTCATGTTTTTTTTTTGGATTGCTATAGCTCCTGCTTTGCAGATTTTGTTTCCATGAAAGGCGTTAGATTTCTTTCTCAAATTCCATGTTCTCCCATTTTTGGGCAGGTGTTTTGGATTGTGTTGCATTGCGGCCTTAAAACCAATTCCGCTGCAAACAGATGCTGTCTACTTTGCGTTGTGCAGGGGTAATTAACTATGTGCAAGGGAGTGGAGGAAGTGATTGTTCATGTAAATGCATATCTCTTCTTTTTCAAGGTCTCCAAATTGAATTACATGACATTCTCACTAAAAATTATCAAAGAAATGCCACAGGTAGTGTTCTGCTTCGCCTACTCGCTCCCCTACACCCTTCTGCTCCATTGCTGGTTCTGATTTTCCTTCATGCTTCTAAAACTAGAACTTTGCTCTTCATGTGGGATTAAGATTTCAAGACTATTATTGAGCCCACTGTTAATGCTGCCCTCAACAGCAAATTGATGGCACCTTGACTAGTCAAGGTGCCTAGTCATGAGTATGTCATTGCACCTGGTGGTGGTGTAGGCTAGATTAATCCATCTCCAGAAAGCGACTTGGAGTGCGATGCCCTGCGAAAACATATTAAGGGGGAATTGTTCATGGGTATTCCCATATTAAGGACAACTTGGGTTTTCATGAATTGTTTCTGCTTTCAACCACTTTCGTTATTGTTAGTAGGTAATAGCCAGCTGTTGCTCAAGGCTTTCTTTTTCTTCCCAGTATTAAGGATTTCATTTAGCAAGATTTGGAAGAGCCTGAAAAGTTGATGGTGCAAAAACCATACCCCATGCAGGTATTCTACGAAGAGCTGCTTGAGACTTTTGAAGTGGGTTATCTTCTACCCAGCTTGGCCAGGCACATCAGTGTCACCACTTACGACACTATACCCACTGGTTGCGTTGATAAAACGTCGAAATTGCCTTCAAATTTGTTCGTATGCATCCTCATTTGCCTTGTGTTCAAAGACGTAAGCTGCCTATACTGAACATCCACTGTAAAGGGACTCCCAGTTTTTCAGTCCAAGGTGCGGAGTAGGGAAAAGACTGTGACACACTGCTTTAAGTGATGGAAAAACAACTGCTTTTGACTTCAAGTGTGGCGGTGTATGGCCTCAAATCTGTGGATCTGATACTGTTTTTGCGATGCCTGCAATGGCACTAATACTGAATCTGTTTGTGCAGGGTGACCCAGTTCCGAAGGCATCTCTATTTGATCCAAAATTGGGAAAACTCCTAAAACAAATTGCTGAAGATGTAGTTGGTGAAGCAACTCCGTGATCTTTATCTCAGCAACGGCATGTATTTTTTCTCAAGCTCCTCATTCTACACCTTGCCACACTTTTTTTCTTGCTTTAAAATTCACAGCAGTAGATCATAGCAATCATACAAGGTAATTCCTCTGCTCTGACCAAGAAGGTAATTTAACTTTCTAAAGTTGGCTGCTTTTGGACCCCTGCAGGAGTCTTTCCCTGTGGGGAGGGAAGAGTAGACTGTTGGCCTTTGTCAGTGTTTGTGAACCTTCCGTTTCTGACTATGGGTTTTGGCAGTGGTTCGAGGCAGCTGTATCCTTCAGTTCTTGTCCATTCCCAGGACAAATGGGTGAAGATGATGTTGTTTTCTGTTCAGTCTCTTCAGTTACCACTGGGAATACATTCAACTTTATTACTGGTCCCAAAGCCAGCTAGTTCTTTCTGTCATATCAGAGGAGAGTAAACATTTTATTGCACACCCAGATTATTTGTCATATGTTCAGGATAGTTACTGCTATGGTTATTTTTGTTGTTGCCCTCCTATAAGCAATATACCACTATATATGTAATGTATTGTCTGTTATACTGCTTGTAATTGCACTGATATACTATACATGTACAACTAAAAAAACAATAAAAATACGTTTAAAAAAACCCTCCAAATATGGTGTGGTCATTAGATAGTTGCCTATTCAGCCAACATTAAACTTAAACTTACATGAGTGTCAAGTATGGTTCTGGTCACTTCCGGATCAACTGAGTTGTAAGATTTTACATGGTGTCAATGTCTTGGTACGAGACATGGAGCCCTGCACAGATACCATAAAGTTAGAACTGGGCAAGAATGTTATAGATGTTTTTAAAATGGTATTTTGCAATCTACCACCTCTGATAGTTTTGCAGGATGGGTGTGTGAAGAACTGATTAACTTCAAATCAGGTACTTACTTCTAAGGAACATACTTTGTTCTGTGAAAAATCATTAGATACAATTGGAATAAAAGGAAGCATGTTATCAGTTGTGTAACTAATTTCTAAAGGAGCTTCGATTGATTACAACCATTAAAGTTAGTAGTACAATGGAACCTTTACAGCTTCAGCAAAGGAATTGTTCCTCAGAAGAAATCATTACTTCTACATTACAAAATAACCCCAAGGGCATCCCTCTTTGCATATTACTGTAATTTTCTGATCAGGCAATTAATAGAGGCTTGTTTAAGTCAATTTTCAAGAGAGATTAATGTGCGTTTCTTGCAAGCAGACAACTTACCCATCAAACAATCCCACGATCTATAATTCATGGCCCAAACAATCTTTATGACCATTTCTCGGTTTCCACATCAAGCAGAACTTTTATGCAGATGAGATCTGGTCCTGCATCCACCTTTGATGTAATGGGAAGACGGTTAGGAATTCCTAAAGAAAGGCATGCATGTTGTGCTTAAGGCAACTTATTAGACTATTTAGTACGCATAATGTGTATTGAAAAGGTTTGGTAGGTTGTCTAATCGAGCACTTTTAAATGAGCTTCCTCCCAACAGCCAGTAAACATAACATGGGAAACAAATCTCATAACACTGATAAAAGAACAATATAAATTACATACATTAAAGGTGCTTCCACAGTAAATGGCGACTTTCTTGTCCACTGCACACTATATTTCAATACAGTTGCAGAAATGTGTTAAATACTTCATTACGCTTGGATATTAACACTTATTTCTTACCTGAGCTGTCCCTTGCTGACTTATTATTCAGTTTATTCACAGAAAGAGAAGACTAGACCCTGGCTCCTCATTTCCCTCTGTCAATACATCTGTGGACCATTTTCACAACACTACGTTTTCGGTGCCTTAAAGACCTCCCATGAATCACTTTGTTAATCATGAGCTTTTCACCACTACGTATTGGGTAAATATAACAGTTAAGACACTGCACTGCAATTAATGAATTCATCCTAATTCCAATATTTAAGAAAGGAAACCGAGGGGACGTTAAGAACTATCGTCCAATCTCCTTGTTGGATTCTTCCGTAAAAGTAATGAGTAGAGTGCTTCTAGTAAGGTTGGAAGAATGGGCGGAGAATAATGGCATTCTAGCAGAGAGCCAGTTTGGGTTCAGGAAAGGTCGTGGTACGATTGAGCAGTGTCTAAATTTAGACCTGCTCATCGGTAAATATACCTTGGCAAAGACCGGCACTATTTATCTCTGCTTTGCGGATTTGAGTAGTGCCTTCGACCTGGTGGACCATGGCATTCTCTGGGCAAAGCTAATTGAAATTGGGGCACCCGAGGGCATTGTGTTCTTTCTAGCACGTCTTTATGCCAAACTACGTGCTTGTGTCCGTTACGGTTCCAACGGGGAATGTACAACTAAGTTTGAGATCGGGCGTGGAATTAGACAGGGATGTGTGTTGGCCCCACTACTTTTTACCCTTTTCATCAATGAGATTGATTATTTTCTCAAATCTCTGGCAGTGGATGCTCCCAAAATTAATGAGGACAACGTCCCTGTGTTACTTTACGCGGATGACGCGGTCTTAATTTCACGCACCCCAAACGGCCTTCAACGGCTGATGGACGGCTTTTCGCAATTCATTAAAAGCAGAAAGTTAGTGTTAAATAAATCCAAAACCTATGTTATGGAATGCGGGCGAAGGAACAGAAAGAATCAGTTCTCATTTTTTATAGAGGGACAGAAGGTCCAGGCCGTTGACAATTTTTCGTACTTGGGGGTCACTTTTTCAAATAATAACATTTGGGCCAATGAACATAAGAATGTCCGGGCTAAGATGGCGGGGAGTGCTCATGGAATTTTCACAATGGCTACGAAACTGGGAGACAGGCGGGTCCATGACATGCTTAAAATTTTTCAGTCCCGTTGTGTCTCGATCGCCTTGTACGGAGCGGGCATTTGGGGCCACGCCCCGGCAGGGTCTCTTCAGGTTGAGGAGAATGTATTCTTGAAGAGACTTTTGTGCCTGCCAAGCTCTGTTTCTAATGCTTTAGTGCACAATGAACTGGGTATTCACCATCTTGCCGACTTGATCCTCCTTAGGCCACTGATGCTATGGCGTTCCATTTGGATAAAAGAAGAGACCTCCTTGTGCAGAGCCATTATTTCTGATTGCCTCTCTTTGGACCATCATTTAAAGATCCCATGGTTAAAGTATATTGTGGATCATTTTCGTGAGATCTTTAACATTAACATCATTGCGGATCGATGTGGGGCTACTGAGCTGTCTAAAATCGAACTTAAGCACTGTTTTTTACAACAGCTTTCCACCAGGAGGCATCAAAATAGCTCTGAACTCCCATCCTGTGTTCTTTATCACGATTTAAATGTATTTGTGGGTTTCCAACCGTATTTGTCAAAGTGACCTGGAAGGCACATCGGTTTGTGTTGGCTAGACTTAGAACCGGAGTAGTCCACAACCTTGTTGCTTTCCCCTCTCAGTATTTACATCCTGCTGGCCCTTGTCCGTTTGACAATACCACCCCCCAAAGCACTGTGCACTTTCTTTTGCTCTGTCAGTTGTACAAATACCTGCGGATTGCTTACTTGAAACCCCTGTTTGCTAAATTTGGAGTCAGGACAATACGAGACTGCATGAGCTTGCTTTTTAACTTACATCACCCCGACGTTTGTTTTTATACGGCTACCTTTCTCCTTAAATCAATTAATGCAAGGAAAAGTATGCTTTTTTTAACTTTTTTAAACTGTTGTATCTCCTGCTTTTGACTGTTGTTTTATATTGTTGTCTTTTTATGCTGTGTTTTTATGGACTTGTCTTTTGCTCCGAATAAAGCCTTATGAAATGAATGTGTCAGTACAGCGGACCTATTTAAATAACAAATAATTTCACTGAACATCTCCAGCTCCACACGTCACATTGCACTCAATACAAACATAACCTAAAAAATTATAGTGACACAGATGTGGATTCAATATGTTGTAATGTTGTAAGCCCCAGGCTTAAGTTTTAGTTGTATCCTGTGCTTCTTTTGTTGATGAAATGTAGCAGTTGTACAGGCTCATCTGAACATAGCTGCCATATTTCTGTTACTTTATCAACAAGTCTCAATGGAGCTGTTCTATTTGTATTGGGGTGTTCCAGCCCTTTCAGTAAAGCTACCTTACTAGTGGTACTATCCTACTTCTGTTATCCTTTAACTAACACAGTTCAAGCATGTCTGAGCCTGTAATGTTAATAAGCATCACCTCAAATGAACAGCTGTGTTAGAATTGGACAGTATAGGTGCATCTCTGTCTGTTATTACGCTTGTAAGGGGACTGTGTCTGCACTTTTAGCAAAACTTTGTACTCGGAGATGTGGGGGGGGGGGGGGTTTGAAGACCCAGCATTTCACTGCAGGACAGCCACATTTTAAATGCGACCGTACCAGCACTGGAATGTGTTAGTGGCATAGTACAAATGATTCTGGGCCCGGACTGGCATTCATTTATTGGGACAGCAGCAGTACCATTTGGCATTTCTGCCATTCTCTTAATTTGCCAGTTAGAGCACTTCTCTGCAGGACTGCTACATGTTAAATGGATAAGTATCAGTACTTCTATGCAGAATGGAGAAATTTAGTGACTGAGAGCTTTATGTTCGTACAATGCGTTTGGTAAAAATTTCTGCAATTGGCGTACCAACTTTTGCCAAGTGCATTTGTTTGCAAACCAAAATACGTTCAAACATGTTGGTTTGCAAGATTCAGATTCGTAGGGACTGGCAACTTAACCTACCTCATTAATACACGAGGTTAGCCATAAATTGCAACTCAATAAAAATCACTGCCATCAAGGGATGGTTGCCTGCTGGTAGCAGCAGACCACCATGTCTGTGATTGCTTTTAAATAACATAATTATTTGTTTTATTTTTTAGATACAGCCTATTTTTCTTAAAGGAAAATGTGTCGCGATAAAAAAAGTAAAAAAACAAAACGAGGGGGGTGGACCGTACTGCCAAAGGCCAGGCACTATGGGCCAACTCTTGTACAACACCCTGCTCAAGGCTGTGCGAATCAGGGTTGACTCACCACAGCAACTTAGGTGCAGTGCCAGGTCATGCAGTAAACCCATGCTGCACACATATGGGGGTGGTCGTGGTTAGCACGGACAGCCTTAAGGTGGTGTTTCACAAACCTTTTGCCTGCTTGCTTCATATTTTTGCTGATCCCCTTTTGTTGGCCATAGGACTCTAAGCACTTGCTAACCAGTGCTAAAGTGCATGTGTTCTCTCCCCTAAACCTGGTTTGATGGATTGGCAAATTTAATTAACTTATAAGTCCCTAGGAAAGTGCCCTACATGTGCCTAGGACCTGTAAATTAAATGCTACAAGAGAGACTGCAGCACTGCTTGTGCCTTCCACTCAAGTAGCCCGTAAACATGGCTCAGGCCTGCCAGTGCAGAAACGTGTGTGCAGTTTACACTGCCATGTCAACTTGGCATTTAAAACCCCCTGCCAACCCTTAAACTCCCCTTTTATTACACATGTCGCCCTAGGTACCCATAGGTGAGACTGCTAAGTAACTAAAAGGTAGGACATGTACTTTTAAGTTTTACATGTCCTGGTACTGAAGAACTCTAAAATGTGTTTTTCTCTACTGAGATGCCTACACCTTTCATAGGTTAACATTGGGGATTTCTCATTACATTTAACACACTGTAATTCTTAATTGAGAGAAGGTAGATATGCCATGTTTAGTACCTATGGAATAGTAATGATAAGTCCTATTTAATGGATTGGATTTGTGGTTACTATTCTGAAAATGCCGCTTTTAGAACAATGGGCCTTTTCCTGCACTTAGCCATTTGGTGTCTGCTGCCTCTCCAGATCGCTGGCTGTGTTGAGTGACAGTTGAACTTTGTGTATTCCCTCTAACCAGTCACACACAAAAGGGAAACTGGGTGTGACTTCATCCATCTTCCTGGGAGGATGGGAAGGAAATGCTGGACACAGCCCCACACTTAAACCTGAATAGGCTGTGTCCTGTCCACACATGAAGGGCTGCATACGCCCTGTATGGAGCCAGGACAGGAAGAAAGGACCTCTGTGCACTTCAAAGACCCTTCTTTAAAGTCACCCCACTTCAAAGGCAAGTTAGTACTTGACCTTTAACCCTAACAACTAAGAGAACTTCTGGACCTGAACCCACTCTGCCAGGAAGAACTGCTGTGATTAAGGTCAGCCACTCTGCTGGACTGCAGCTCTGGAAGACTACTGCCTTGCTGTGTTGCCCTGCTGTTCTCTCTGACTGGGTAAAGACTGGAACTCCATCACTAAATTCAGAGTGACTACAAGGTCTAGGTGACTAGCCTCCTATTCTAAGACTCAGGGATATCAAAGTCTTCCACCCTGCACCTGTGCTCAGCACATTGGAAGTAGACCCAAGTACTTGCTCCAGCGGAACCGATGTATGCTCTGGTGTGAGAGCAGAATGGCGCATCGCCGCTGTTGCAGGAACAGAACCAGGGCATCCCCATTGAAACTGCTACATCAGATTTGCCACCACTGCAGAGACAATCAACACCTCCCCTCAACTGCGTGGAGAAACCCGGTGCATCGGGTTTGGAACCACTGCATCTAGGAACCAGCGCATCGCAATCATCGGGTGGAGAAAATAGATGCATCATGTTAATTCCAGGATCAACACCAACACATTACTCGACTGCACCCCGCATCTTGGTGTTGCGACAAGGATCAAGGTACTTTTGTTCAGCAGGCCTTGCGTGGTATTGTATCCAGCCCACGCTCCATCGCAGTTGGCCTTAACTTTTTACTATGTCCTGGTCCAACGTGTCAGATAGCCAACATAGGCGCTTACTACTTCCAATCACTATTTTTCCATTTATTCTTTAAAATAAACATCTGGACTACTACTTACTGGATTTTTGTAGTTTTGGTATTGTTTTATTTATTAAATCAAGAGAAATTTTTCTTATATGGTATGGGGTCTTTGTGTGGTGTTTTCACAGTTTCACTGCTAGATGTGCTGTACAAATATTTTACACATTGCCTCTCGAGTCAGGACTTGAAAAATGGTACTAGTCCTGCAGGTCTAGTATCTTGAAAAATCTCCTCGAATTAACTGCAACCTACTTGACCTCTGTCTCTGAAAGCGGAGCAAGTGTGACAAGATAAGATTTAAAGGCATCTTTATTGCTCATTCGCTTTGTGAGCAATAAAAATGCCTTTAAATCTCGTTATCTTGTCACATTTGCTCCGTTTTCAAAGAAAGAGGACAAAAGTTAGTTTGTCTTCCTACTCGCCAGAAAGGGCGAGTAGGTCCTAAAAATAGCTCATCCTCATTAATACTACCTCGCAAATGCGAGTGGATTTGTCGAGCCCGGCGAGTCAAGCCTGACTGCTCAGTGCCAAGTTACCAGAGTGAACAGAGGATAATTTAGGGGGTGTTGTGACTTACCCTGACTAGGATTGTAGTTTCTGCTTGAACAGAATGCATATCTTTGCCAACCAGTTACCCAATTTCTAACAGCTGCCTGCTGCAGGTGAGGTGCATGGCTTGGCCAAAGGCTAGCGCGGCGTGGCTGGCCAGCTGCAGCTGGTTAGAGGCAGTACCTGGCTGAAGACTAGGCAAAGCCACAAACCTCACTTAGCACTTCCAAAAGTCTTGCGCAGTGGGGTTGCAGAATAAGCACAATTTAAAAAATTAAATTTACTAAGAAACAAAAAACTGCTAAAAACGAAGTTATGGTCCTAGCTCAAACATGTAAAACAACCGAAGTTTTGCAGTTAGGGATTACAATGCATACAGGAAACACCACAACTTGTGCAGGCGGCCATGCTCTAAACACCAGTTTGCCAATGGCACCAAAAAATGTAAAAACTAAAAAGAAAAGCAACTATGTGGACGGCGCAAATTATGACGTTGACTGTGCATTGGAACCATAACTGGCAAATTCCAGTTATATTGTGTGTTAGAGCCAGAAGCATAACTTTGTATTTAACTGTATTTTTTCTCTGGGATTTTTGGCAAACACTGAATATTGAGATCATGGGACTTTGTTTGCTATCAGTTTTGAAAGGGTAACGTCAGTAGTTTCGGTGATTGAATCATACACGTTTAAGAGAACGTTTTTGTGTAATTGTAGTGTTCAGTAGTCTTTATTTACTTTTCCCAGGAATTGTTGACCGTTTAAACTTTGTGGAGTTCAATGTAGCTCTCATACCTTACTACACTTTTTATTTTTCACTTCCCTGACAAACAAAAGTATTCCACAGACTGGGAGTCACCTCAAACCAATTTCACCCTCACAAAAAAAAAGTTCGTTCTCTGTTGACCTTAATGAAATCACCTTCTTAAACGTCTGACTCCACCTACAGTTGTAATGCAAGGTTGACCGCTATGAGCTTGTTCACAGTTTAAAGATGTTGGTGTTTATTGAAGGGGATGCGCTACATCTTATACTATTTTCGTTGCATTTACTATGCTTTTTTGGTTTAGCGGCAAAAATGCTAAATATATTGTTGAGAATACTCATTTTGCCTCCGCTAAAGAAGTTAGAAAAAAAAGTCCTGATTTAACAGAATTTCTAAAGAATGACATTATTTATTTAAGCCGTAACCCGCGTAAAATGTCCTCCAACTCAATTCATGTTTATGTGCGTATTAATTCCCCACGCTTTTTCTATCTCAAACTGCCTCTTGCTAGCTCCTAAAAGCGGACATTTATGCCAGAAGTGCTTGTCAAAATTATAAGGCAAGTGATAAAAAGTTTCGCCTTGCTTTAAATTGTGCATGCGTGGTTTATTTTAACAGGGCAGCAAACATAAACTCATGTTATGCATTAGGCCTGCCGAGTTGGGCCTGTTCGTGGTTTCAGTCTGCGAGCCGTGCTTCTCCAAGCCCCCAGCGTGTTTCAGGGTGCTTACTCTGCCACGGGCCCGGCGTTCCATAAGCTGCAGGCCCTGCTTCCGTTGTGCGCATGCGCACTTCCTGTCTCCGGCTGCTTTCTTTGGTCCTGGTTCGCCGGTGCTGCTGTCGGTTCCCCGCGCGGAGAGTCTCGGCCAGGTACGGGGCTGCTAGGGGTGGAGGGCAGAGACGCCGGGACCGGGATTGTATTGACAGCGCCGATCGCTCGCTGTCCAGGGCCAGTCCCATTACTCACTCCCCACGCTTTTCATTTGCAGGACACCGACGTCAGCTAGACCCTCACCGGCGGCGTCAACAGCTGTCACCGGCCTCAGTCCGAACTTCACTCCGCCCAGGACCGTCGCCACAGCCGAGGGCATGGCCGAGTACATGCTGGAGATAGATGGCAGCATCATGGAAGGGGTGAGCGCATCCAAGCACAGCCGGGGTGATTGTGTCTCGTTGTGCCTTGGTGCACTCTGCGTACAATCAGTGTTTTCATGTGAAGGCGGGGCAAAGCTTACCCAGGAAGGAGGGCTCTTCAATGGAGGAAGTACTCCCTGAGGGCAGAGTTGAATATGGGAGGGGACGCATGGTGAGGGAGGCAGGGCGGGTGCAAGGTTACTTGAATAATTTGATGCTTCTCGTATACATGAGTCCCTTAAGGGATGGAAGAGGGGGATGTTCTATCCCTGGACTTTTAAATGCCTACCAAGAAGAGAGGCATGGGTACATTAGCAGGGTTCTAAGATGACCCCATGATACAAAGATAACCCTACCGCAGAATTTTAATGTAAGAAACTGATTACATTTTGGTAATTTTTTATCTGGTTCAGTTCAATTCTATTTTCTAACGTTTTTTTTTTTTAAATTCTACAAACCACATGTCAGTGTCCTCCCGCGTGCTCTTGGGGTTGTGAGTACATATTACGATCTGCGGGTGGCAAGATAGGACTCAGCAAAACCTGGTGATGCAGAAGCAGCCAACCTATTAGATGGGGATGGGACAGACTGAAAACACCACCCATCAAATATATCCTGGAAGGTGGTAAGCTTTAAAAAGATCAGAGCCTTGAAACCCAAGAGTGACACGGGCATGTCACTTATAGCCAGTTGACCATCCAGATCTCTGAAAGATCTACCGAGGAGGAGGGCCTTGAATAGGATTGGTTTTTAGGTCTCGGGACCATCCGGTCGGCAGACCGGAAGTCCGGAGATTTAATGTCATTGAGAAGAGGGGCTTGCACCCGCCCCTCTTCTCTCCTGTTCTCCATTGGCTGGCCTCTTAAATGCTGGCCAGCCACTGGAGAAGAGGTCCAGTCACTCCGTTGAAGCCCCGTCTTTTTCGGATCGGGGGGCGTGTTTTTTGCGAGAAGTCTCAGGGAGGAGACAACAGCAAAACACGCCCCCAAATCCGAAAATGAGGCTCCCTTTCTCCGAGGCATTTTCGCTGTGCCTCGGAGAAAGGCGGTGGTGTCTTCCGGTGCCCTCGGCTTGTTTTTGGAGGGGGGGTTAGAGACCTAAAAACCATGTTTTTTACCTTCCCTGTGAATTGCAGACGCTTTTCCAACACCCGAAGTAGCAGTAGTAGAGTTGCGAGGAACCGCTTACACGTAGTATTTTCCAACACCCGAAGTAGCAGTAGTAGAGTTGCGAGGAACCGCTTACACGTAGTATCTCTATTCCAGAACCCAACACAGGACAAGAATATGAGCACACGTTTCAATGTACGTTTTGAATTACTAAAGGGTCCCAGACCCGAAGAGACCCAGCCAACTTCAAGCCCTGCGTATACCAGCTCCCTCCCCACAACTGTCTTTGAACGCTGGCTGTCGACTGTGCCTTTTCAGCCAATTCATTTGAAAACCGATGTAAAGTCCACCCGTCACTCATATTTAACCAAACTGTTTTTTCTGGGTGAGTTAAGGGTGGGTAGTAAATCACTTCTCTCCTTGACGTCCGTAATCAGATCACACGCGTCTCCTCCCTGGCCCACGATCGGCAGCGCGGACCCTTTAAACTGCGGTCCTAAGGAAATGCTGACTGCAGTGGGCGGGGCTTGGTGGTAATGGGGAAAGTCATGTGAACAAAGCAGAAGACACCAAAACAAAGTCCGACTTTCCGTTCGTTCTCCTGATACCGGCAGGTAGGGCTTGCTGCTCCGCGGGCAGGTGTGCAATTACAGGTAAGGAGTAGGCGAGGGGGTGGGGGGGCGAGGGGGCGAGGGGGCGGGGGGGCGGGGGCGAGGGGGCGGGGGGGGGGCTTTAACAGGGATATTTGTTTAATGCCTAGGTCTTCTGCCTAAATGTAAATTAAAAATACAAAAGGACAGAACTGCGCCCACAGCAGCCATGCTCGCAGAGGGTTCCGATATTTCATAAAGTTAAGGCCCACGGGTGTCTGGAGTGAAAGTGTTAAAATACGTGTTTTGTTCCCACGCTTGGGACATGCATTTATTTGTGAGGTAGCCAGCCCCCTGGCAAAATATAATCATGACAACTGTTTAAATCCTGACTTTCGCATGACTTGTTCATGCACTGTGTGTGTAACGGGCTGCACAGAGGTCGCATTGAATATTGCATAATATATCGCCTAGCCAATCGCAGTTAACTTCCTTGTGCATTCACTCCTATGAGTCGCACTGCATGTCGTAGTGTATAAAGTACTCCCCTCACGAAGCTATGTTTCAAACTACACTGTGCTGAAAGTCAACTTGCATAAATCAGTGTATCTATCCTTGTATGTCGCACTGTAGAGACAACCCTGTACCCCCCCCCCCCTCCCCCCACCCCAAAAGAAAATATGTATTCTACACGGTAGTGTATGCTGAATGTTTGCGGCTGCTTGCTTCACTTCGTCTTGTTGTGGGGGGAGGGGGGTGGCCCAACTATCCGCACCGCTTTACTGCTCGTGCCCCCCTGGGTGGGCGGCAGCCAAGTCTTCAATCCACATTACCTGTCATAGCTTCCTGTCGCTCTCCATTTCATCTCCGTGTACTGCACAAGCGCCTAGATAACCCCCATCCCGGCGCAATACCCACATCTGAAACATTACTTGCTGCTCCTTGTTCTGTGTATGGGGAAACGTTCCTGCTTCCACCCCAAACAGCGCCCAAAGCCATAAGTAACTACTTCTAATGTCCTCCCCTTTCGAGAATTTAGCGCCTAGGGTCCTGAGAGTTGTGCGATTAAACTATAAGTCACCACGCTCGGTGTCAGCACTGCATAAGGCTCTGCCCCCTCTGTTAATTGACTAACACACAAAATGTTCCTCCACCCACATTTTAAACGCTGGGACTCACGCGCATCTGTCCCTCGTGTGAATCACCCTTTACAGGAAATCAGTTGTATTGTCAATGGATGAGTGGCAAAAACCTGAGACTGTTTTACTCTGCATTTGCCTCGCGTCTCTGTGACTCACTTCAGCTGCAGCAGCTTTGTGTGAAGTTTGCTTTGCTCGGCCTGCCCCCAGCAAGCAGGAGGGGGTGGAGGCTTTTGTTCGTTGTCACGTCGGTGCCCTTTCATGTCGGGCTGTAAAAGCTTATCGTTGTACTGCATGGCAAAGCATTCCCCCACACAGAGGACAGCAACGCCACTGCCAGGGAGACAAGCACCCAGCTCTCACCGAGGCGCTCGGTCAGTTATACCCTGACATTTAGGAGCAAGCGTCTATTTTATTATTACACAGTTGCGGCCAGCATGGCTTTTACACACAAAACCATGAAAACATTCCAACTGCCTGGCAGTGAATGCCAGGACTTATAGTTTCCTACCTACTAGAGTTTTATAGTTTTTTTTGATAAAATGGCTAAAATTACTTCCAGGCATTTTTAAGCAAAAACTTTTTATTTCTAGAAACTCAAGTGAAACACGTCCCCAGTCCTACATATGGGCCTATGTAGGAGTTTTTGTAGTTTAGGCCAGGGCACCCTAACAAAAAGTGGCCCACATTTGCGGATTGCTCCTTTTCACAAACACTGCTTAAATGTTTTTAGTATTATAACAAGCATTTACAATGCAACGGTCTCGGCATTGTTAAAGTTAGAGCTATTGGCATTGCTCATGACAATGCCGTTTCTTTAAATGTTTTAAAAACAAAAACATTAACAAAAATAATGTCATGAGCAATGCCAATAGCTCTAACTTTACCAATGCCGAGACCGTTGCATTGTAAATGCTTGTTCCAAATGTCAGGGAAAATTGATGAGTCATTAGGAATTTTCTCTACTCATTCCCAAGTCTTGGATATAGTGGTATGAAATTGCTCATAAAAAGCTTGCCCACCTAACCTTTTCTGCTCTGGTACAGTGCTTTAAATGAACCGATACTGAGAACCGGCACTTTTTTATTTTGAGAGGGGGGAGTACCTGCACTTCTCAAGAGTGGCATAATACCTTTAATTGGAGAGTACTGACAATTCTCAGAAACAAGCAGGTAGTCTGGTACACAGTACCTGCACATCTATTTTTCCATTTAAAGCACTGCTCTGGTGGGTGGTGGAGAAACACCTGTAGACAGACTCGAGGCTACTGGTTAGTAGATAAGAGGTGACATGTTTGTTGGGTAGTTTGGCGATTAACCGTGGGAGTGCCTTATGTACTGGGCAGGGACTTTTGAAGGGCTATTTTTATTTTGCTCACAACCAAAAAAGGGATTTTAGGACTGGGGTGATGTGATCATGTAATTTGAAATAAAAACAGAAGGCCTGCATAGTTTTGAACTCTGGAGTTTAGAGGAAGCTGCATTGATGAGATCTGTGTATAAGGTGTTGAAAGAATCATCGAGACTCAGCATGACCATGGCAAGGGTTAGAGTAGTTTTCTTAGAGCAGTGGAGCCATGGAAGAACCCCTTTCAACAGTTGTAAAAAGTGGAATGCTGTTTTGGAGACAGCATTTTTTGGACGTGGGGTGATCAAAGATAGACCGTTACCAAAGAGTATTCTCATGCTGCTAGCTCTATTGATGGGATTTTAGGGGAGAGTCCAGTTCTTCTGGCCAAGACTTATTGAAGACGTTGGGGCTAACAGGGCCAACCAAAGAAGGATTTTAGCTTTGTCCCCATCAAGACAGAAGCTGTCATTTTGCTTTTAAAGGTGCAATTGGAAAAGTGTGACAAGTTGGGCTAGTGAACAATAAAATCCAACACATCTGTGAAAACCATTCACTAAAGAAGTCCAGCAATGAGAAAGATATGTCTCGGTGACATGTGGTCATCTGGTGAACCAGTATTTGAGAAGCACTCTTCCTTCAGAAGGCAGAATCTTGGTGGGAGTGAGCTTAACTGTATAGTGAGGGTCATACCATTATACTGATCCCAGCCTTGCACATAGTGTATTGTTTTGGGGAGAAGGACGCCCAATACCCCTAAAAAGGTTTCTGCTCTCTGTTAACTTTCTTCTCATCACAAATCTGTTGCCTACTATGGCCTGGATTCCTGGTTCACGGTACCATCACTACCTTTTCCACCACAATTGTCCTAATCCTCATACACTGTTTCCTGAGAGCAGTTTGATATTCTCTTTTCTGCCAACACTGCTTCTTTCTTGCTCCACCCCAGCCTACTCCGCTTTTACTCACTTCATTGTCATCTACCATACCCATCTCCTACCTTTTTGGAGCTCAATATCCTTTTGAGCCTCCCCAGTGTTTTTGCTTTCCGTCAGTTCTGGTCCTACCTTTCTCACATCGCCCACTGGACCTTCTTCTGCTGTTTCACATATCTGTCCTGCCTCCTAGGAAGCGCGTGCATGGCCTTCTAGTTTCTACCATCTTTTTGACCTTTATGCAGACTCCAACTTTGCTTATTCTCTTACTTCACTCTTTGCCTATTGCTTTTGTTCTCTTCCCCACTCGGCCATTTGTTCTTCCTTTTATCCCATCTCGAGCTTTGACTTATTACTATGTTCCCACTGCTGTTTTTGCATCCTTTCCCAGCTCTTTTCCTTATTACTTAAGTACCTCCTTTTCTTTTGCAGGGTGGGCAGATCCTGAGGGTCTCAACATCCCTGAGCTGCATCTTGGGTCTACCCGTGCGGCTTCACAGTATTCGGGCTGGCAGGAGCACACCGGGTCTCAGGTAAATGAAAATAAACAACATTAACTGCATTCAGAAAAGATTGACATGGCAGAGAAGACACGAGCAGGAATTATATTTTAGGGCAAAACTGGACATCTAGCTGGGTCGGTGGCACATATTTGAAATGCAGAGAAAGCGATGAACATTTCTCTCCTAACCAGTTATCAAACCCTGGTTTTGAATGAGTCTCTTGTTGAGTACCATTTGCTGTGGCCTTAATATGCTTCCAGTAGCAGTCACGATGCTTCACCTATCTTCACTGCATTTTTAGCAGACAACGCAATTCTTAATGAAATGTGAAGAGAAAATAGTAAGTATTTTTATTGTATAATATATATCAATTACAATAATACAAAGGGTAACTAAAACTATACGATTATAAAATAACATCAAGTTGCCTAAATATATTATTCACAAAATCTTAACGATCCTGCACCATGTTACTACATGATCTAACAAACACAGGTGTAACTGAAATAGTAGTCTTTTGCAGCACAGCATAGGCAAAATCTAAAACTTTCACATGTTTCACAATAAAGGTATAACTTTTCACAAAAAATCAGTACTTAACCGCACCCCCAACTGTCCTAATGTTTCCAGTAGTAAATGATGCCCGCAGATATTTTTTCTTTAGAGCCAACAGTTTTGGTCACAGACAAATTATATGGTCAATAGTTTTTTTTTTTAAGTCACATCCGTTTGTGGCTAACAGTTGGATCTTTCATTGGCCATCAAACTGACTCAACAGGATGTACAATAATCTGAATCTTCAGTAATTTATTCTGCAAACAGACTCTAGTTTGGAATAGAAGTACCCTTGCTTTGCTATTGAATAGGAGTCAATTAATAAATCAGAACGTTTGTAACACAACAACGTTGATGAATATTTCATTTAATCATTGTACCTCCGTGTTTTCCTTAATAGCTCCTTCTGCTTGGTTCGAATCAAACCAGTCAGCACAGTGAGCTACAGTAGGTTGTTTCGATTTATTAGTTTTTCAGTGACAAATAGGCTTAGGTATGGGTTGTTAACCCCTTTCACTGTTAACTTTTTAAGGATTAACCAATTTAATGTGTTCACATTGGCTCTACCACAGTCATAAACATTATTTTAGAATTGAGGCTTTGTGTAATTTTGTCATGGATGTCAAAAATAAATCAAGTCGAAGCTTCAGTGTGAAGTTGAACTGCGTAAATTTGATAGTTCTCTTGTCGAACATATAGACCATATCCAGTCCAGTAACCTTTTTCATCTTAAGTGCTGATGAAGCATACAAAATAGGTTCGATACCTTGACCACCATAATATTCTAAAATCTCTTAATTGATTTTCTAATGATGTGTAATTTCATTTTCTTAACTGAAATAGTCAATCCACGATATCTTATTGTGAATACTTATTCCCAAATATTCATATTTATTCACTTTTTCGATTCATTTTCCACCTATTTCCCAAGATGACTGTTTCAGATTTTACTGAAATACAAAAATTTCGTTTTCCCAATATTCACGGATAGGTCTTTCTTAGGATTATACTCCTTCAGCTTTGATAGTTAAACCTCTAAGCCTTTTGCTGATAATATGACCAAGCTTTATGCATAGGCAAAATGAGTAATAGCTTGATTTTCTAATTTTGGTTGCAGTCCTGCCATTACACTGAGATAAGATGGGAAAACTAAAATATATATTTATATATATATATGTATGTATAGAGGGTCCAAAATGCAGCCCTGCTTTAAGGCGTTTGAGATAAGCATCTTAGGAGAAAACATCTTGTTTTTAGACAATTTAATTTTCAACCAGGTTTCAACATGCAATGCGCTTTTAAAAATGTAATGTTGTGTGGTCAATTCCCCATTTTATTAGTTTGTCCCTAAATCTCTCATGAGTAACTTTATCGAAGGTTGTAGTATTTTCAGTGTATCAGACATACAATGAGTTTTTATAAAATTACTTTATTAGCTGTTAATTTGAGGGCAGTAATATAAATAGTGAATAGCCTGATCCAAATTCTCTTTGACTGAATTCTATAAAGGTATGTTTGACCGCCCTTGCAAATAATTTATCCAACAGATATTTGGCAAATATCTTGCATTCACATTCATGAAGAGCTATTAATTTATCATTTTTTTTGATCATTTAAAAAAATCTTTTGACTGAATCAGAAGGATAATTGAGCCTTCCATGATGGTGGAATCTGTCCAGATTGTAACACACGTGCAAACGGTTTTAGTAATAGTGAACTCCATAAAGTAGGATTGAATTTTACTGCAACATTAGGCATGCTGCGACCAGCCGAACATGAAGGGCGACATATTTTATCAGACTCATGATTTCTTTTTGCGATCTATGTAGTGTCGTATTGAAGTAATGTAACAGCATTATTTTAGTAATTATCTTTTTTTAATGTTCTTTCTAGATCTCATTTTGTGTAAAGTAGTCATGTCACATTTTATAGGCCTCTCTATTCCATGACTAATCAAGGACCACAATCGTTTGGAGTAGCTTGAATTAATTGCCTCACTTAAATTAGTCCAGGCTTCATCATGATGTTTCATCTGCATTTCTTCTATAGTCTGCTTATGTACCGTTTTCTTTTTTTGTTTGTTGGACTTTTGCACATTTGAAAATAGAAATGCTGATTGGAACCCAATCTTTCTTGAATTCATATGCAAATATAGTCTGCGTAGTTGCTTGTAAAGCAATCTGAAATTCCAACGTCAGTGCACATTTGTCAAGAGTTCTAGATTCAGGGTTTTATAGTGTAAGGATAACTCTTAAATTTACATTTTGTGTTTTTATGTCTTTGTTAAGTTTTATTTAAACACATTTTACTGAAAATATCATCTTTGTATCACAATTAGATATATCAGCATATTTCTATTGTATTTTTATTTGATTTCAATATCAAACAATTAAAACACTAGCACTATCTGCAGATAATAGTGTGTGTGTAAATATATGTGAACCTAAGTGGGACAAGTTTCGGCTACGCCTACATTTGGCTGTATATTTAAAAAAATAATAATGCGGCCATTTCCATAATAGGAATGATTTTTAGCACCAAAAGATCAGTTTTGCACTGATGGCCACTAAGTCAGTTTTTGACATTTCTGAGGAAGTAAGCTCCTCAGTTTTCAGTGAAACTAAGAATATCCCACCCAACTAGTACCACCACATTAAACACCATGCAACACATTCTCTTTTCTGATGCAATCTGTCATTTTTTTTTCCTTTCAAGTGTCCGTTTCACTCTTGGTCATCCTCCTCACTTTTGAAAGCTCTCATCTCATGGTCATGCAGGAGGTTACAACTCTTTTATCCACAGTTAATTTTGGTTTTCTTCTGGGCTCATGAATGCCTCTTCAGTTGTGCAAAGCCCATCAATTGTGGCCCTGATGTTTTGTCACAATCATATTTTAAATGTGCCATTGCTCCAGTACTTATAAAAAGGCTATTGTTTTCCCGTTACTTATATAGACTAATGCTGATCCCTTAGTGATTTTTATTCTTTCTGTCTAGTGTCTTCCCTTTCGAGCTAAAACCCTGGAAAAGATTAGGACCCAACATTTGTCAATTTTACTTGAGCCCTCCTTATGATTTGAGGCTTCGGTCCCGGACTTCTGATCCTACCACGTTATAGAAACTGTTTTGGTTGCCTTTCTAGCTGACATACAAATGAACTTGATCAAAGCAGGGTCCCGGCTTTAATCGTGTGGAACACATGGCAGCTTTTGACAATGTTGATCATCCAAGGTTAATTGGTTGACCCCACAAAATTGGTATCAGACCATCCTCTTTCAATTGGCTCCAGTCTTTTCTGACATGGAACGCAAAGGCCTCCGCTCCTCACTACTTTTCCAGCCTACCTTTAGAGTGCTCTTTTGTGGTGTCCCACAGTGTTTTATTTGATCCCCACTTTCCTCAATGTCTGTGTTTCTCCTATGGTAGCTCTAATTAGTGCTTTTGGGTTGAACCTCTGTGCGAATGCCAGTAATGCATAACAGTTCATCTGGCAATTTTGTCAAGGCCGTGCCCAGTTTTCAAGGTTGCGTGCATTTCATGGAATTATTGGTGTTTGTTAACTAATTAAAAATAAACTCCTACAAAGCCATGTTAATTTTGGGAGGATATGTTCGATCTGGTGTTGAACCTGGTTGCCTTTTAAACGTTGCCCTCCCTTCCCCACGTGCCACCTCCAAGTTCATAATTTAGGGGTAGTATTCAATTCAATCCGCATGTAAATAAAGTAGCTACTACTTGCTTTAGTCTCCTCAAAACTATTTGTGAAATCCTTACCCTTCTACCTGAGGATAGTTAGATTATGGTATTTCAAGTGTTTTTTTTAATCTCCTGCTTGAAGCACAGCAGTTCTGCATTGATTTAAAAAAAATCTATGTTTTGGCAAGATTGCAAATCATTCCGAATGCTGTGGCTTGTCTGCTCTATGAATCAAGCACTCGTCAATTACTTCTCACATTGCCTCTTTAAATGGCGCACTATAGAGAGTCTGATTATTTTTAGATCTCTGTACCTAGCGCATAATACACTTTTCTGCAAGGGTCATCTTTTTCTTCTGACATGTGTTCTTTAACACACTCTACTTGCATCCTCAGAGGTTGTACTCTTCCCATTTTGTGTGGTCTGTGTGAAAATCAAACACACAAATAAGTGTGTGCCTGTTCATACATGGCTGCACTGCTCAGAAATGACCACCTTTCATACTTCACACTACTTCTGAATATATATCTTCTGGGAGCAGTTCAAGACCTGTCTCTTCAGACTCTGATCTTCTCTCTGTTGCTTCTTTAGTTTCTAGTGCTGAGACATGGTTGGGTAGCAGTGTGCTTCACAATTTTTTTTTAAAAAACTCAGTCAAATATATGTTTTATATGCCATTATATTCATGCTCGGCACATTGGTTCACCACTTCAGCTTAACCGGTATTTTACACTGGGCTTAGTTATGGCCTGGTACGTTTTTGTGCTGGATTGTAAAGCATATGCTAAGTTAAATGCAACTATGATATCTTCAATTTCTGGATTGCAGACCACAGTAGGAGCAACACCATCCCATGTGAGCAGCCTCAACAATGGAGAATGCTTATATAAAACCTATATAATTTTTTGTGTGCCCGATTTAAAAACACTAAAACTAGCTGTTTTAGCCTCTTTAAAAGACAAGCTCAAATGTGTCACTCAGCGTGTCATGCTTTTGGAATCAATGAAATGTATACTATAAATTTAGATAACAATGATACCTATTCTTTATAGTTCTATAATGCTAAAAGATTTTGAAAGCAAACTCTCAACGAAAAAAACAAGTTAGTTATTAGTTACCATTTGCCACTTATGTTCATATACCTTAAATTCCCTTTACCTCGCGCTAAATCACACTCGGGTGCATAATTTAGTAATACAATGTGCAGTTTGCCCCTTGCTTCAAGCTCCTCTGCGTTTTGATATAGTAAAAGCTAGGGGAAGGGCTTCAGCACCTGTGCTCTCAGTACTTCTCCACTTTTCTTTGAGACTCTGCAGTAGCTGCCCTCTGTTGATTCCTTTCTTGGGCCTGCAGTCTTCACTGTCCAAAAACTTTTAACTTCGGACCTGGAGCTACTTGCCCTACCAGGCTGGAGAAAGCATTGGGTATGGATGCCAGCTTGGGGAGAGAGAATGAGAGAGAGGTCTGCTGAGTATTGTTTGCTAAGTGTCAGGCAGTGAGCTTCTGGCCTTCATGAAGATGAGTTGTGATTCATGTTCAGTACTCTGCTTTACAGCTACACAGAGAAGCCCACCTTGTGTTATCTGAAAGGGAAGATTGTGAGAATCTTTGTAGGTACTTATACTTTTTCCCATTAGGTTAAAGTATACCATATTTGCTGTATTTACTGTGGGGCTGTTACTTTTGCTTAGCGGTAGACACTTATTATCTACTGGGTTGACCTTGGCTCTAACGGAAAGTCACTTGTCTTTGTCTTGATGTATGCAAGTTCCTGAAACTTTGCAAGGATGCCATGCTGCATGGCTCTGGCACTTTTGCTATGTGGTGCTGCAGAACCCAAATAGTTAGCACATGGCTGCCTTTCCTTCACTGCAGGAGGGCAAATGAGTAGAAGCCTTTATATATAATTGGACGGATGGAGCCATCCTGGGTATGGACGGTATTGAACAGAAATGGTTAATTTTCCATATCTGATATAAGCACCTGCACTTTCCTTGGTGCACAATAAACATTGCCTTACGTAGCAATTTAACTCTAATCTCATTTGGGTCCACCCCATTGCCTCCCTGTTAAAGTATGTTGCTTCATGACCCGTGAGTCATTATCTCGAAGCTTTTTTTGTAAATGATGAAGCTGATAAAAGTTTTGCTGTTAAGCACCACATGGAGCCAATTCCCACTTTACATTAGATTAGTCTAAACATTTCCTCCTGAGCAAAACCTTTAAAATAGAACTCTTTCACTGGCCACATTCTGTTTGTAGGCACTAGGAAGTTTCTTTTTAATCTGTCTTGTTATGTACCTTATTTTGCTTTCAAATTCAACAATTATCACGTCTTTAGCTATGTTTTCATACAGAATCCGGTTCACCCGGATCTACACGGTACATGAACATAGTTTCATGGAAAAAAGAACATTTGAGTTTACATTTTTTTTAGAAGATTGTTGTTTGTATAAGTAATGTTAATGTACAGCTGCTGTCACATCATGGTTCACATGCATTTATTGACTTTCAGTGCTTGTAATCAGTTATTTTAAAGTTTGCCCAAACCATTATGACCAGGTACTGAGAGATAGTCAATTACCACTGGTTAAGGAGTCCCACACGTATTCCCTTCTTTCCCAAACTATCATCTTCATACAGTGCTCTTCATTGTCTAAAATAATCTCTATGAACTCAAATTGTTCATGAGTAATTTATAAAATGAAAGTGTGTTTTAGATTGTCTACTATTATTAACTAATTTGCAGGAACACAGACCACCATCATCAATACTAACACGTTCAGTTAGCTTTATAAAATAGTGAAAGATTTTAAAGCTGTTCTCCCCTGCAGTTTTACTCCAACACTGCTACACTCTAGTTCAGTTAGAGCTTTTATTCTGTATCGGACTATATATGTATATGACTAAAAAAAAGTAGCAAAACTAGAGTGCAGAATTAAAATTAAAAAAGTTTGATTATTACATTGGTTTTTGTTTCTGCAAATTATTTCTCGTTTCAATACATCAGTTGCAGTGTATTTTTCATGGGACTATTTTCTGGAAAAATGTCTGTGCTTACTTTGGTTTTTTTCCAAACAGTACAGTTTTTTTGCATAGTAGCATAAAATTAGCATTTGCTTAGTCTTTCCTCATAGATTATCAAAAAATAATCCTGCAATTTTTGCAAAAGATACATGCCACAACAATACGTGTGTGGAAAATCTTTGCCTTTGGGTTAGATGGTGTAAAAAGTGTAATTCAACAGTTTCATGTAATAGGGAAGTCGAAGGCCCACAATATTTTCTGGTTGCGTTTTCGGATATTTGCAAGAATTTTATTACTGGATGGAGAAATAGAGGGAGAAAAGGTTCAAGACAGACATTGAACCTCCAAAAGCAATGTTGGATGCTTTTTTGCAGATCAAGAGTATCCTATTGTAATGAGCAGTGCTTCCAGACATTGGTTGGTGGAACCACAGCAACAAGAGGCAGCATACTAAAGACCACAACACTGTATGAAGTCTTGAAAGCAACTGAGGCTTGAATAGTTGAGAGAATTAAATGTTGTAAAAACGTGTTTCAGCATAGTGTCCACTCCCACTGTAATATCAATTCATAGTTATGTAAATGACAGCTGTTAATACCCATGGTGCTTCTGTATTATCCTTGTAAGAATGAAAGGCTGAGATGGACAGACAAGATTGGAACTTCTGACTTTTAGGTCACGTGCATTTTTCAGTAGTGAGCACTGAACACATTGTAGCTTCTTGCAGAATACATTGTACTGTGCAGGAAGTTGTTCATAGTCTTGGAGCATTTGTTTTTAATAATACGAACCAAATAGATGAAAGTGAATAAACAGAGCAAGTTAGAAAATATTATACATTGATCTAATTTGCATACTTTTCTGGTTTATATTTTTACCGCCTTCCTCAAAGACTAATTTAACGCACACAGGAGAATAATATTGTAAATCTTTTTGTAAAGTGCTACAAACTAGGAGTGCAGAGGAGAAAATGTGAACATTGAAAAATTAATGAGCTGCTTACCTGGACGTACGAGTCATGAAGCTGTTCTTATGTAGATATAGTAGGATGCATCGGGTGATGTACTTTCTACAGTATTTATATGGCTCAAATGTTGAGAATGTGAATATAAGGTTTTGTGTGTGTGTAATACATATTACAGGACAGGTGAAAAATAGGTTCTATTTGAACACAGAAAGATGCAGTACTAGGAATCTGTGCATTAGGGCTAAAGAGGAAGGGTAACCTAGGTATAGATAGATAGATGATCTGTGCGGTTTGGCAAACATTACCTTTTTCTTCTACTATTTTTTTTTTTTTTTACCCATTCAACCACCCCTCCCTAATGTGCATCTGCTAATTTATTCCATTTATCAGGCCTCAGCATCTGTCCGGGCTGGAGATAATACGTGATTTGTGTGAAGGTCAACTGGAAAGAGGTGAAATTGGGTCAACTGAAGTTATTTTCACACCCGGAAAGATCAAAGGGGGAATCCACACAGCAGATACAAAAACGGCAGGGTGAGTTTATCAGAATACAACATATGCTGACTGTCTAGTGCTTTCGTTCTATGCCACCATTTTAGACTCTGTTAATTTTCCTAAAATATGAGAGAATGGCACAACATGTCCATTAGGTTTCTATTTCAGCAATTAAAAAATATATATTTATGGTACTTGTGTGGCATGGGCCGACACACAAGGGCAAAAAAGAACCTCACATAAAAGAACAACAATTCATTGGAATTCACAAGGCCAGTGGAGCTCTTCACATAAAACAAGTCCAATACAAAAAGAAGTAACCTGAAGCGAAGTCGGGGGCAATCCGAATCGTACACGAGGTAGATTTGAGTGGATGCGTCTAAATATTTCTAGAAGGGCAGCATGTTGGGGTTGGCTCTTGGATCGTTGAGTAAGTCGTTCCAGATTCTAGGTGCTTGATAAGTGAACGGTTCGCTCATTATCTTAAATTTGTTTGTCCATGGGAAGATCTTTATGAATGCCACATTTCATTTTGAAGTGGATTCAACCTTCTAGCGGTAGCCTGTGGAGATCTTTTAGAATGTGTTTATATAATCAGATTTTTTAGCATCTTTGATAAGGCAGTCAGCTGTGTTAAGGATAACCTTTATACATTCGATTTAGGTGGGCCTAGTAATACTGCAATATGTCCATTTAGATGGGAAACGACCAGTGCTTTTACAGCACTTCTGAATTCTGAGGGCAGGATGGAGGATTATTGTTGCCTTAGAAGAAGAAGCTGGAAGTGGGAGGTTTTGTTTATTTTGGAGATCTGCTGATTCATTGTTAATATTTGCCCTGTGGTGTAGCCAACTTATTGGAAACAGGATAGTGCAATGTCCACTTTTGAGAACGTTTCCATTTTTAAATGGAGGGAGAGTCTTAAGAGTAAAGGATTCGAACTTACGTTTAGGTTGAATTTGCGTTCAAGGAGAAGGATATTACATTTGCCATTTTCGTACGAATAGTTTGTCAACGTGAAATGTCTGAGGTATTTGTGATTTTGTGTCATCTATTGATGTATGACAAACATTTTATCTGGTATCTTAATCGTAAAGGCTCCAGGTTTAGTTTTAAAAGAGTGGATGTGAGGATTGAGCCTTGTGGTACAATGTATGTAGATCTTAGGGAAGGAAAGTTGACAGAGGACATGTTGAAAAACAGGTAACTACGTGGTATAAAGTTGAATAGCCACTTCAGACTTTGTCTGTTAGTCCCCGTTGTGGAAGAAAGAATGTTAAGTAATGTCTTGTGCGTACTTTGTAAAATACTGATGAAAGGTCTAGTAGCACTATAATTCTGTAATCCCTCTCATGGAGAATTTTTACAATATTGTTGTGTATTTAGACTAGAGGGCCGAAATTCTTTTCTTCTCCCCCAAAAATGCTTTATTGATTTTTTGTGTTTTTTTTTTTTTGGGGGATTTTTTCTTTTTTTTTTTTTTTTCTTTCGATACAGTACAACATGCCTCCTGAATTCAATTCATCCACATTGCTCTTGACAGGACTAGGGCTACGGTTTATATGCTGTTAAGTTATTATCTGAAATGTGTGATAGAAGTGGAAGGGAAAGAGCCTTTTTACTTATTCTTTTGCCAGGAAGAGAAAGTTGAAAACCAGTTTTAGGTTATGGGATCTCAGTAGTGTCAAGGTTAGGTGAGGAGTGATTTGACCATCTTTAAAGGCGGAGAGAAACACAGTTTCTGGTACAGAGGAATACATTATATTTTGGAAAATGGTCACTATGTCTTAGGTACATGATTTAATAGTTGTGATTTTGCTCCCACTGGTAATTTTTGCTCCCACCTAATAATCTGCTTCTCCAGTTAGGACACTCTTCCACAAATATATACCATGCTATGTAAAACCATGTGTGCCTTTTATTTTAAATGCCCACATTGTCCTCTTCCAGCATCCATAATTAAAATTTTGACAATTTAGATATAATTTTAGACTGTCTGTCACATGAAACCCCCGTGATCATTGCAGGTGAACTCAGACTTTTCTGCAGATGTCATACTAGAAGAACCGAAAACTTTAACATCTGGAGCTGTACGTACATAAGACAGTCAGCGACAGCGCCCTATGTTAAGCAATTAGTGCTGTATATAAGGTGTGCTGATCGTTTTATTCAAGTGTCCAGTGGTTCAATAACAAAAACCGGTATGTGTGTTTTATCCATACCAGAAGTGATATGATGTTAGTTTCATTGTATTCTAGAACTGTACTCTCCCTATGGCATAAAAAAAGATTTGAACAGAACTGTTTTTGGTCCATTTTCAGGAGTGTCTGCCTTCTCATGCAGGTATCCTTGCCCTGTGTACTGTTTGCTGCTTCTCCAACAGAACTCTATTTGAAAGGTGGGACCAATGCGGAGATGGCGCCACAGATTGATTACACAGTGACGGTAAAAAATCATTTTGTGTTTTGAACTTAAAGGACCAGTGTATTTGTGTATCAGACCTCAGTAATTATCCACTTGGAGATTACTCGAAGTTAGCAGGAGAAGTGCCTGTCTACTTTGACAATGTCAGATGGCATTTTTAGCATTATTTTCCATAGGGAGGTCCATTTAATTGCTGCAGTGGTGGGTGCATAAATTCAATGCAGCATGGCCTCTCCAGGCACTATAAAATGTAATATTAATTACATTTTCGTTTTATGTTTCAGACCTGGTGTTTATGTTCATATTGTTTTGAGTTAGGGATTAGGTAATGTAGGTTTTCCTAGCTACTGTTTAGGGAATTCTGGTTTCTATTAAAGATACAGAGCCTAGCATTGTGTTTTTCTTTTCTTTTACAACTGAGAGCAGCAGCAAGAAGGGATAGGTCAGTAACTGAACTGCAAATCACTTACATTTAAACCACCAATGATAAACTGTTCTCTTGTGTAAGATAACTTGTTCCATCGTAGCACTCTCTTTTGTCATGGATGGCCAATACATCGCCCACCTAAATGTGTTGAGAATTATCCATATTTATTTATTCAAAGCACCTAGAGCAACTGAAACTTTTAAAATTAGATGACTAATGTCTCACACAAACATAAAGAACAATATAATCAATTAATACTTGGCTAGAAACCAAATTTAAGCAATGATAACAACAAAGCACACCATTCTCTAATTAGTAACATCTTCTACCCTTTGAAATCTTCATTATAATCGAAGGATTGAGTAATGCTTGCATCTGTGTCCTAAATAGAATACATCATTTTCTTCACTAGAAAATTGAAAGTCTGTGGTAGACTAGATGCAAGTATTATGCCTTTTAAAGCTTACTCACCACCAATGATGCCTGTGAGAGATCAGTCTCAAATAGAAAATCTTAAACACTGACTCACCTGAGCAATCATCAGTCTTTTAACTTTACAGTGGTAAAAGTGGTTAATATTAACCACACATCACCATTTTTATGGCTATGTATATAGCAACATAAATAAAAAGCACAGCAGGTGGTAAGTGGGTGCTATATCAGACTACACGTTGTTACCCTAAAAGTGCTATCAGAATGATGAGAGATACATCACTTCAAACAATAGAAACAATGGTCTGGAGCACACCAAGTATATTCAATTGTAAGTTGCATACAAATTATGTGGATTGGGAACACAAAATTAGACAAATATCCAGATAATTCTATTGATTGCACGTGAAGCAAATGCCTAATCAATATGGTAGAACAATCGTAAAGATTTACAGATTGTCAAGTTAGTAGTGATAGTATGCTAACAGAACAACAATAGCACATGTATTGTAAGCAGTTGCACTTCTAGTTTTTAACAAATATATGAGCAATAAAGATGCTCTGCCGATTGATTTAGTCATTCGATGGATTTTGGATTTGTTAGATGTCAGCTGCAGCTGACGTGCGTCATCAAAAATACTTTTTCAAGGCTTTTCAGTCCATAGCAAACAATGAAGTATGGTTGTATTCAATTGGCGAATAACTGAGAAGTATTGATCCAATAGATCGTACAGCTGATGGAATGGTTGGCAAGAGGATTAGCTTAGTTGTAAAAGTAGAGCAAAATGTCTACATGGAGTTGGTTGGTTTAAAATTCATGGTTGGTAACATCCATGAAGTGAAAATCCATCAGGATCGGCTGTGACTGTGTCATTCACATGGCGGCTGCACATGATGGAGAATCTTTACTTCTCATTTTCTTGTTAAAAACTAGCAGGACAATTGCTTACAATTCTGGCCGATAGGAACACCCACAAATTCTTAGATGTTACTATAGCAGAGTAAATGTTTTAACAATGGGCATCCATGACAGATCGTTTTTCCTCTGGCAAGAGTCATATCATGCAGACTGAATCTCAAGGCCAGTGTGCTGGGCAAGAACTTTGCAATACCATCTGTCATTAAAAAACGTGAGTTCAAATATGTCAAAAAGCATCTAGAATGGTGTAGCGTAGGGCATATGAGGTGCACAAAGCCTTTCTGCCATGTTGGAGATGCTGAGGCCTGACGAGAAGGTGGGGATTAACCGTGACCAGCGATACCTGTCCTTACATTGCAACTAATTGTTGCCATAAATTGCAGACAGCTACCAGCAGCATTCAGATTGAAAGTCACACTTATTCAACATATTTTGCATTTTTCCCTGCTGGAATTGCTGAGATGTTCAGCTCTTTTGAGATGGGGTCAGGTGCTGTCTGAAGGATAACCAAACAAACCTATGCCTTGGAGCCCTCTCATTACACCAAATCCCCATTGACAGACCTTGAATATAGCTGCTAGCAAAAAAACTGAATGCAGCAGTTATGCTGCATCTTTTTCAGTTTGCCCTGCTAGAATTGCTAGGCCACCCTTTTTATAGCTATGAAGGCGGCATTTGCCATGCAAGGTAGCTTTCCTATGGATATAACTTCAACAGTAAGAGATTGTGAATGAGATTCAAGATCAATGTTCCTACTATAGTAAGGTGTCTTTACAAACTCAGTCTTCCTTCCACCCAAAAACCAGACTTTTTTTTAATCTTAAGTTTTCTCATATCTGATCTCCACAGCAGAAAGATTTTTTCAATAGACCTGTGGTCTTCAAGCTGTAGGACAGATTCTCAAGGTCACGTGAAGCAATGTCTAGAAGGTTTGAGTTTTGCTCAAGGCTGAGGTCTGAAACCTTCTTTTAAAGTGGCCCTTGAAACCAGTGTCCCTGGAAACGTTTGCTTTGAAATGTTCAATATGTGTGTGAAAATATAAAAAGAAATCCTGATTACAATTTTTATCAGATTTTCTTTCACAGTATATATTCCCTTTGCCCCCCGAAAGTCCCCTAATCATTCTGGCTCCCTTGCAGAAAGTAAATATTTAGTCTCATAGAATTGGTCTGTTGTAATAAAAACACATTATACATTTATTGTGATAAGTTGTAAACCATCACTGAATATAATTTTTTGTCTATGTATTTTGAAGAAACGGCCTCAGGCCCATGTACACTGTTTTAGCTAGCCAACAACAATCAACCTGCTTCATAATAAGGATTGGAAGTTTTAGTATGTCATTTTGATGGATCCCTGGTAAATTATTTAATGTAAAGTGGAGCATGTGGTTGCAATGGGCAGGTGAAAAAAGAAACGAGGGGTATAGAGGGATAACAAAAGATTAGGTAATGTTATCCAGTTCTGAACTGCTCACAGTACAACACATTTACTTCCATGGGTGTAAAATAGAAAAGGGCAACTGGAAATCACAAAATAGTAGAGGAACAAGGGGCTATCATGCAAAATACTTTAGTATAGTTAACAACATGTCACATTACCCCAAACACACTAAATCCTGAAAGATGTATAATATAGTCATTAAACAAAATCAATTTACTAAAACGGTGTGTGCATCTTTTTTTCCCACTACTCTCTTGAAGCAAGGGTTTCCCCTTTGAAGCAGTGCAAATTCTACCCATGATACAAGTTTGACAATTGTCAAGCGGAACTATTTTGCAACCCGCTCAGACAGTCTTCAGAATCAAAAATTGATGCCTTATTGTCTTAAGTTTCTGTTTTTTGACTTGCGCTAGATACCTCACCTTCCAGTTTCTGTCTTTTATTCCTTGTTTGTTATTACAGTGAGGCTTGTATCTATTCTAGGGAATACGTACTGTATTCACATTATTCTCTGTATCAATTTCTACTGTTTTGTTGAAACCTAATCAGGAAGGTGCCAGATTCACACCTGGTTGCCTCACTTTCAAAAACATAAAGGGGGAAACCTCAGTAACCAAACGCAGAGTGGTAGAGTAAGCCCACAGCATGTTTATTAAGCCAGGTTACCAAGAATACCATTCAGCGGCAGTGGTAAGCACTCCATCATATGATTCAGTCTTTGGACCAAGCAGTTGGCCCTACGGCGATATACAGCAGTCCTGTGGTGTTCAACTGAAATTTATAAATGGAGTTTTCGATACGATGAAAACTGCACCCCATTATGTGTTATTAACATTTGAGGTGCAACTTCTTCCAAAATTGAGTCCCTCAAAAATCCAACCCGAACGTGTGGTGCTTCCTGATTTCGCTACAAGCCATTTTGTGGTAGTCAAATACTACTAACACAAATCTTCCCTCCATGCCTAAACCTTCCATAGGTCCAATAATATCTAGGGAAAGTACACAAAACCTGATATCTCCACTGAATGTAACCGTGGTTAGCTGGTAAACCTAACCTTATCACTGGCTGCACAGCAAGCAAAAGCATACACTTTGATCTATCTTAGACTTAAGCCCTGGCCAACACTTAGTTTCTAACACTAATCTTGGTTATACTTGTACCCAAATGACCCCCATATGCCAAATCGGCTGTTATTTCTGTTAATGCGGTGACGGGTGTGATCTTCATTCTCTTAGTAAACTTCCCTTTCTGAATACTTAACTTGTCTTTAATTTCTGAATATGCCTTCAAAGTTTCATTGAGAACATTTTGTGCCTGTTCCACTAGAAAGAAAGTACCTACTACTCTACCTACCACAAATATCCTAGTGTTTTAAATAATCCCCGTTTGCGTGGTATTTCCTTCTGTGTGATGTTTGCCGTCTGTAGCTGAACCTGTTTTTGTTGGCAATAGGACTCTGCAATTTACCGCTGTCAAGCAGAGATAAAGTGCTTGTGCTTTTTCCTTTGAACATAGTAAAATTGTCATCCAGCTGATTGGCACATTTAATTTACTTATACGTTCTTAGCATATGGTACTCTCTGTACCAAGGGCATGTAAATTAAATTATACTAGTGGACGGCAGCACCCAGTGTGCCACCCACCAAAGTAGCTCCCTAAATAATCTCAGGGCTGCAATGCAGCCTTAAACTGCCAAGTCATCACTAAGGTAGGCCATAAAGGCTCATACGGCAGGGTACAGGTATTAAAAAGTAGGACATGTATATGTAATCTTTTATTTGTCCTGACAGTAGAAAAACCTCCAAAGGCGTTTTTCACTGTTTCAAGGCTGGCCTACCATAGACGAACACTGGTTTACCTTATTCTATTTAATAAGTGCTAAATCCAATTTGGGAACAGATAAAATAATATGTCTTCCACTCCACATTTTAATCACAATTTAATATCCTTTTAATGGTAAATTCGTATTACTACTTTGGAAATGCCACTTTCAAAAAGCTTACATTTTTCTGCCTAAGCCAAATGTGCCTTTCTGTCAGTGTCTAGGGCAGAGCTTTCCAAACTCTGTGTCGCGACACGGTACTGTGGCGCCTGCCATGTGCGGGTGTGTCGCGCGAGGATGACATCTGGAGCAGATTAGGGCGAATGCTCTCTACGCGAAGGAAGGAGAGGCGTTAGGTGAGCGTGAGCGCACGGCCTCGGACGTGCATTGAACGTTGAATGCGCTACTGTCCACGGAGCTGCCTCTGCTCCCCATCCCAGGCGCTCGGTACGGTAAGTTTAGCAATTTAAAAACTCGGCATTAAATTGCCATTAAATTGTATCCCCTGGCGCCTCATTGATACGGAGAACCCGTGGGTGGAATGCTCTGTGCGTCTTTCGGAACACTGTATTTTTTCGCAGCGAACCGCGTGTGATGGACAGGGCTAGGCTTGTGATGGCGTCGGGTGGCATGCTGGAGTTTCCAACTAAATTTTTTGTTACGCCTCACATGCATGCATTTCTTAAAAGCTTTGCAGTTTCAAAGAGCTCATCGCATTCACTCCCATGTGCCAGCATCAACAAACAGACAATGGTTGTTAATTGCAACACCACGAGACCATAGTTCTTGGGCCCTGCCTACATAAACTAGAAATTCAGCCTCTTAGACCCTGCTATGATGACAAGACTCCGGCGAAAATGGAGCGCTACCTATATTTTCTGCACTCTTTTGATATGAATTTATTTTCACCTGCTCCCTTTACTGGGCAATTTACGAGAATACAGGCATAACCCACACTGTCTTACAGAGTTGAGACCATGGCACGCTGGTGTTAGATGCCTTTCCTGCACCACTCTGGCACGCGAAAGGCGTAAACAGGGAAACTTTTCCCCCGTTTCTTTTCTTTGAGGACTGCAGATTGGAATCCGACATTGTATAATAATCATTCTTGAGTTTTGATAGTGGCGCTGTGATGCAGACCGGTTCTGCGCCTCAATGTAGTAGTAGTAGTTGTCACGGTTTAGATCTGGCAGTGCTTGGAGTATTTTACAGAAAGGGAATACTCAATGCCCTTCGTTATTCAATTATTACCCACAGCGTTTTCTCAGCATCAGAGATTTGTGATTTTTGGTGCATGCTTGATGTATGTATTCCATGCTCTTTTGTGCACACTTTACAGTCCTGCTAATTTCGTCCGTAGAGATTGTTGGGCAGTGTAGCCCAGTGCATATATTACTTCGAGGCTGTACACAACGCCCACGGACTGATACTTACTGCTCTGTATTACCCATCACAGAGAGAGTACTTTCCCAGCAAAAGGGACACATGGCAGCGATATAAACTACCCTCGTTGCGTACCCCATATAAGCAGTGGAATAGACTATGCGTTTTATCATGGCCTCCATATAGGATAAAGATGGAGGCGAGGCCGATGTAATTTCTCTGAATCTGTTTGTAAAAGCACCGTCCCTGCGCGAACATATTGGAGGGCGAAGAGTGTGCGATAATGAAGTCGGGAAAATATGAAGGAGCATGCAAAAGGTCACACAGTGTACTACCTAGCTGCTGTTTTGGATTTTGAGGAATTTGAGCAAGAGAGTGCCCTGTGCATGTGTAACTAGGGCAATCCCAAAGCTTCCCGAAGGAAAGATGCACAATGTGGATTTTGGAAGTTTATTTAACTAACTGTTTTGTGATAGCCACTTTGTAACGTTGCTGAACACGGTTGTCTATAGTTTGTGGTTTAACCAGGTTCCTTTTCTGGGTGATGCAAAGTGGGAAGGTTTTGGCAGTTGAATAATACTTGTGGTATTTTCAGCTCTAATATTTGGCTGGGGTGAATGCAGTTATTGATATGGAACAATAAAACTGCAGGTTCTTAGTACCCCGGAGTGCCTGGGTGCTGTTGAGTATTGGCAGTGCTTAGTTTGCGAACGGAAGAGTGCCGGTGCCCAAAACTGTGGTCAAAAAAAGTCGCCGTCCGGTGCACTTAAATTAAAGGTGCGCTTACACGTCGACACGTGCAAAGGCTGGTAGTCTTAAATCCGCTCCCAGCACTCTCTCTTGCTCTTGCAGGTTCCTGCTTTCTACCATCGCAAGTTCCTGCTTTCTACCTTTTTGACGGTTTTGCCATTAAACACTATAGAGCAGTTTCACATTATACTTATTGCGTCTGTGCTGAAAGGTGAAAAAAATCTCCCTTCCAAATTAAATAGGCGCGGGCACTTTGAACTGCCTGAATGTAGTGGTCCTCCAGACAGAGCACCAGGAGCAGATGGGTTGGAAAGGTCTTCGTTTTCATCACACGCCATGGTTTGTTTACACATCATAGCTGTGAAGGAGTTCTGGTCTGAACTTTTGGTGCATTCAAGAGTGATTGCGTTAGCTAGAATTACTAATGCTAAATAGTCCGTCCCGAGACATGCCTACACCCTCGCTGTATGCGTACGGATGTCAGCAGAACAAGCGATGGATAAACAGTTTTGCCAGTCACTGTCTTTGTTTGAACAGATTCACAATTGCCTTATTAACCTTCCTGCTTTCTCAAATCTGCTTGAAAATGCACCATTTTCCCACTCTTTAGTCAAAATTTTCTCGGGGGGGGATGAGCCCCCTATAACCCCCTTAGTTGGTTAGGGCTTGCGCGCTACGCACGCTCGCTACACGCCATCACCGTGTCACAAAATGTTGCATTTCTGAAAAGGGTGTCACCAGCATGAATAGTTTGGAAAGCTGTGGTCTAGGGTATCCTGAATGATGATGGCTCCCCACTGGGAAATGTGTATTGGAACCACTGTGGACAAACGACCTGGGTGTAGAGGGGAGTGGGTTATCCTGACAGGATGGCTGGGGAGGGGCTGTGCCCCGGCCTGGTTACATTACGTAGGGTAGCCTGGGGACTGTACCTAGCTGTTCCTTACTTCAGAATAAGCCTACTCTGTCACTGGCAGATGCATTTCACACCTGGACCTGCCTGCCCTTTGTTTTACTAGCCGGCTGCCGCCAATCCCAGGGGAGATGGAAGAACTGACTAGAACCAGTTTAGGGTTAGGCAAAGGAAGTGTCCCCTTCCCCCACCCACAGGCTGGCACAGGGCATAAAAGTGTCATCCCACAACCTCAAATCATAATACTCCTGAACCTGTGAAGACTCCGAAGAAGGACTGTCCTGCTGTCGGAAGCCAGAAGGGAGTCTAGACCTGGTTTCCTTGAACCCAGGACCCCAGAAGTGACTCCAGAGGTCAGTTGGCTGATCTCCTCTTGCGCTACGGGGAGGCAGCAACCTTCCAGAGGCCTTTACTACTTTCCAGCTGGCCAGGCTCAGCTGGACCTGCCCTCTTCCCTTCTGCTGGCCTCTGTGGGAGTGAATCCTGACTCTCAAACTCGGTCTTCAAGGTTCTGGGCCCTTGGCTGGAGTCAGGGTGTACCTTTCCCTGCCTCACTGAAGGTTTCACTGAAACCGATGCAGAGCTTCACAGCTTCTAACTAAAGGCTTCTCCGGACCCGATGCTGAGCAGTGCTTAGCGTCACAGCTGTGCTGTGCAGCTCTCGACTGGAAGCCTTGCCAGATCCAGCGCAGAGCCGCACCACACAGCTTCCCATCATAGTATGACAGAGAAGTGCAGGTCTTGACCGAAAGCCTCACTGTACCCAACACAGCAGGATGCGGTACGATGCAGAGCCGCACCGCACTGTTATTGCATCAAAGTCGGAATGTAAAATTCCAAAGAGACGAACCTGGGCCTCTATCCAGACCGCACTCCATCGCGGTTGGCCTGAACCTGTGACGTTGTCCCGGTCCGGTGTGACAAGATACTAAGTCGGTGCTAGTTTCTCCTTAAACTTTAAAAACTCAAAACTACGGTTCTACTGATTTGATTTTTGTCGTTATTATTTATTTAAATATTCTCTATTTTTCTAACTTGGTTTCGGATTTTGGGGTTTGCACTTTAGAACTGACTGCGTGTTGCAAATACAGTTTGGACATTGCCTCTAAGTTAAGCTTGACTGCTTTGCGCCAAGCTACCAGAGAGTCAAGCACAGGTTTATTTATTGACATTTGTGGTTCACCCTGACCAGGATTGGGATTATTCTTTGAAGTGGGTTCTCGGCCAATTCAAAAGATAACCTAATTACTTAATTCTAGTCACTAATATTTGCAGAGCCACAACCTAAAGATCACCCACTCTTTAATAAGACATAACTGCAATGACTGAATCGAGTACTGATGCCTTAAGTGGCACAACCTTTTTCGTATTATCCTAGTTTACCCTCCTCTGATGTTGGGGATTATCTTGCTGTATTGTTCTTGTCTTTATGAATGTCAGAGATCCCTCGATTATAAAAGAATGTCAGTATGTAGTATGTTTTGCCCATCAAAATGTTTGAAACCTCCCTCTGTTCTTCCTGGCAGTGTAGCACAATAGTTGTTAATTGGTGGTTAAATTCTTAGTCGGATGTTTTCATCAGAATGAATAGCTATAAAGGCCCTTCCAGTATAGAGGGGTAAAGACATGTCTATTCACCCAGTCCTGCATATTTAACATTCAATAGTAGTAGGCATTCCAGGCTGTTGCTTTATTTGATGACATCTGCTGGGGTTTTTAGGTGTTTTGTGGCTTCATTCACTGGAAGGCTCCTTTAGCTGACACTGTGCATTATGGGACAGTAAACACCTGGTTTTCTTCATGTTTGTATATAAAGGATGATACATATATGCTATTAAATTGTAGTAAATATTTTCTGAAAATAAAACGTTCTTGCATAGCTTGTCCCATTGCAGGTTTGGATGTTCAATTTACTTCTAGTAATATCTATTGTTTCTCACTCCTCATGTTTGTGCTGTTTGTTGTGATGTTGCGATCATAGAGTGAACTGAATATTTGAGTTGATCCTTCTCTGTTTTGGAAACTTGAACTTTTTCTAGGACTCCTTGATTGCCTTTTACTGAGGGTTAATTGGCAAATAGCTGCTGGGTTTAAAAAACATATTTGCTGCTGCCCTTCGTTACCTCTAATTTTTTGTGGAATTTGGTCAGATGGTGTTTTTCAGTCCTAATCTTTTGTAGTATCGCATACACAGGAATATTGTTTTTGCAATTGGGTTGGATGCAACGTCAAATGTGATTGAGTTAAAAAAAAAACTATAAACCTGCACTCCATTTCTGAAAGACATTGTAGAACAAATATTCCAAAAGTAAATCACCGGTAACACCATACCAACACCAGCAGTTGTGAGGCACATTGAACTATTGTTGCCATTGACATTCAAAGATATATATCTGCTTCAAGCGAATACCTAATCCTGGGGTTGCAGCGTTGGCTGTCTACGGGAGATGGTGTCAGAGGATTGCCTACTATTCATCAAACTCCAGGAACTCAAAGCAGTAGGGTTAGCGTTCATACCCTTCCTCAGACATGCATATGGTTATGGTAAATACAGCCCATACCTTAGTATGTACTATCTCCAGAAGCAGGCAGTCACACTCTCTAGCAAATAAATGGAGGAAGCTTAGAAAAGTTGTGTCTCTAAAGAGGCACATAGGACTCTGGGCGAACCACCCCTTTTTATATGGTAAATGGCCTTGAAATTAATACAAAGCACATATTTGAAACCCTTTATTTATAAGAAGTGGGCATGCTAGACAAGACCTAGTTCTATACTCATCAGAACAAGCAAATATGCCTGTTTTATGCTTCTGTGTATCTCCATCCATAGTCCAGGGGAAATGGACTATGGCTAGAAAGGCCTGCAATACCCATGATAGACCCTTGCATATTCAGAATCACAGATGCTGGGGACATAATTCACTTTTATTTTTTCAGACGTGAATGAGCCATCGTTGATTTTCATACTTCATGGCAGTCTCCTTAGTTTTAGACATGTAACTAGCTGACAGAATGTACTCACCATGGATATTTGGTCAATAGTACACCCATACTTCTGGCATTGAACATGGCAGTTGACCGTCTACATTCTAGATTTCAAATAACTTTAACATGAATTTAAACAGTTTTTCAAGAAAACCTGTTGGCCAATTACATGAGTTTGCTATGTCTGAAAGCGGAATTTATTTTATTTTTATGCTAATAAAATTGTTGTCCTGCTACAAGCTTCAGTAGAATGCTTATTTACAGTTTTTAAGTTGTGTATTTAGTTTTGGTTCTGCACTTGTCAGTATCATTACTTACCTGCTGTATATACATTTTCTACTTTTTCATTACAATTTGCTTTTGAGACAGTGTATGTTGATGTATGTTTCACACATAATACTTTTTCAAGCACCTCACATTTCTTGTTCCCTTTAAAAACATACACACAAGTCTCTGCTACAAAGCATTTCCTTTATTCGATGTTTCTTTATTTTCATCGCTCATGTGCAGCATCTCCCATCCCATATTTGTTTTGCAGGAAGGGAGAAGCTACACTTCTTTGACAAATGGGATCACTGTAATGTGTCAGAACACACATGCAACACTGATATCTGGAACTCATCTCTATGGAAAATGCCCTACTGATAGCTAAGCATTTTTCATCTCCTTGCCATCTGTCCATTCGTCTCTTGCCACAGGTCATTCTGTAGGTGAACGCATCCAGGTATCCCCTGGCTCGACCATTCCACCGTTGATTTCTTGGACCTTTTATTTATGTACTCCTTTCCTAAATAACACATACAAGTTTTCAACCTTCCATCAGAGACCCTAACGATTTGGCCCATGACTTCTTCCAGTACAAATATATTTGTTTTCTGCATGAATGGGTGTACTGAATCAGAACCTGTATGCATCCTGTGAGGAATTGGAAGTAGTTCAGTACATGATGTCTGTATAATAATCTGGTCCTAATGCACAACATCATGGCCAAGTCTGTGTGTGTGTGTGTCTCTCCTCTCCTCTCCTCTCCTCTCCTCTCCTCTCCTCTCCTCTCCTCTCCTCTCCTCTCCTCTCCTCTCCTCTCCTCTCCTCTCCTCTCCTTCTTCTCTTCTCTCCTCTCCTTCTCTCCTCTCCTCTCCTCCCTTCTCTTCTCTCCTCTCCTCTCCTCCCTTCTCTCCTCTCCTCTCCTCTCCTCCCTTCTCTCCTCTCCTCTCCTCTCCTCTCCTCTCTTCTCTCCTCTCCTCTCCTCCCTCCTCTTCTCTCCTCTTCTCTCCTCTCCTCTCCTCTCCCTTCTCTTCTCTGTCCACTCTCTTCTCTTCTCCTCTCTCTCCTCTTCTCTGTCCACTCTCTTCTCTTCTCCTCTCTCTTCTCTTCTCTGTCCACTCTCTTCTCTTCTCCTCTCTCTCCTCTTCTCTGTCCACTCTCTTCTCTTCTCCTCTCTCTTCTCCTCTCTCTTCTCCTCTCTGTCCACTCTGTTCTCCTCTCCTCTCTGTTCACTCTGTTCTCCTCTCCTCTCTCTTCTCCTCTCTGTTCACTCTCTTCTCTCTCTTCCCTTCTCCTCTCTTCTCCTCTCTCTTCTCTGTCCACTCTCTTCTCCTCTCTCTTCTCTTCTCTGTCCAATCTCTTCTCCTCTCTCTTCTCTTCTCTTCTCTGTCCACTCTCTTCTCCACTCTCTTCTCTTCTCTGTCCACTCTCTTCTCTTCTCTTCTCCTCTCTCTCCTCTTCTCTGTCCACTCTCTTCTCTTCTCCTCTCTCTTCTCTTCTCTGTCCACTCTCTTCTCTTCTCCTCTCTCTCCTCTTCTCTGTCCACTCTCTTCTCTTCTCCTCTCTCTTCTCTTCTCTTCTCCTCTCTCTTCTCTTCTCCTCTCTGTCCACTCTGTTCTCCTCTCCTCTCTGTCCACTCTCTTCTCCTCTCTCTTCTCTTCTCTGTCCAATCTCTTCTCTTCTCTGTCCACTCTGTTCTCCTCTCCTCTCTGTCCACTCTCTTCTCCTCTCTCTTCTCTTCTCTGTCCAATCTCTTCTCTTCTCTGTCCACTCTCTTCTCCACTCTCTTCTCTTCTCTGTCCACTCTCTTCTCCTCTCTTCTCTTCTCTTCTCTTCTCCTCTCCTCTCTCTTCTCTGTCCACTCCCTTCTCCTCTCTGTCCACTCTCTTCTCCTCTCTCTTCTGTCCACTCTCTTCTCCTCTCTCTTCTCTTCTGTCCACTCTCTTCTCCTCTCTGTCCACTCTCTTCTTCTGATTCTCCATCCCTGTTTTCTTTCTTCCATTTGCTCTCTCTGGAGCAAAGGGACAAAACGTATTCCCAAGTACCCCAAATTGAGACCTTTTGCAATACAACTCCTGTGCCATTAATACTGTATGTTCCCTGTAGAAGGAATGAGGTACTCTGGGGGTCAGCTTTTAGGTTAATTGGCCTATGTGTACATTTATTGAATCTCTGTATTAGGCAGTAGCTCACAACAGTTTTTAGTGATCAGAAGTAGCTCTCACTATAGACTTTAACCGTACAGGGGAATCGGACCATATGATTGCTAATTTGGTCCCAGTGTAAATATATTACTTATGTTTAGATTTCCATTCATCACCAAAGGAAGATGTGATTTGACTCAACCTGTCGAAATTTAAACACCATTGCTGATCCTCACTTTGCATATGTGCTCCTACCGTATTTTATAGCTGACGTACGTTAACTGTTTGATAATCAGGTCACTTCGATCACCACACCAATTACCTCTTAGTTTCCACCCTTCAAATATAGCAAGGTTTCAAGACATGCTTAGGATACTAGGGTTAGGGGATATCATGCTTGTAACTGATATAATCTCAGCCAAATATCCCTACTCCAGATGACAAACACTCACAGTGATCTAAGCAAGTCTGTTGACAGCTGACATTAGAGCAATGATTATAGCCATTATAAAAAATGAGGACATTAAAAACGTAATGGATTATTTACTGGCAACACACATTTTCTGTGTTATTCATACAGTGCTACCAGCCCACACAACTTGGTCCAAGAGTTGTTTTGCAGTCATAAAGCCCACACCCACCTCCTCAGCATATATAAACCCATTATATATATGTCAAAAAAACCTTTGGGCAGGTCAAAACCTCCCTTTTAAATATTACTAAGCCCCCCAACCCCATGTAGGACTTGTAGTCCAAAAGGCAGGGTGCATGGTGCATATTATTTTAAAAGTAAGGCATATAGAAATGTAATGACAGCCTTTAGCTATCATTGGCACTTTATGCTTTGTTACGCTATTTCTACTTCAAAGTTTTAACATTTAGGTCTCTGTTTCCCTTACTCTGATTTTGGTCATTTGGTGTCATTGTGTAATATATTTTACTCTATTTTTCTAATTCGGTTTGGGCTTTTTATTGGGTTTTTTCCAACTGTATTACTGTTTTGCTACTGTATAAATATTTTACACAGTGCCCTAAGTTAAGCTTGTCTGGTCTGTGCCATAGATACCAGTGGGTTGAGCTTAGGGTAATTTAGTGCTTGTGAGGGTTCACACTGGGCTTATTTCTTGAAGTGGTTAGTCACCCACTGCAATTAATAATCCAATTTCATACAGCCCTGTTCCTCCAGCAATCCACACACCAGCCCCAAATCTAGATATCTATCCTTCTGGTGTGAACAGGTAGAGAATAAACTAATGTTTGGTAATGGTGGTGGGCATGTTGGGGGGTGATGCTCAATCTGCAGGCAAGACTGCATGCTCTGAGGCTGCAAAATTATTCTACCTTGCCTTATAAATTGTTGAATTCTCCTCCACATTAGAAGTATTGTAATCCTTGTTTCTTTATAGTTCAGAAGCAATGTTATGAAAGGAATTAATCCAATATCTGCATCAATAACCCTAAAGAGACCAGAAGGCACTATGTAGAGCTCTGTTGACAAAATACTTAAAACAAGCAATTTCATTAATACAACGGTCCATTTGTCACCCAAAATTGTAGTTGTACATAGCAAGTAGAATGGGCATGATTTGAAAAACCGCGATTAAACTCTGCAAAATAGTGTGTACATAGTGTGAATGGAACATGTGTTTTCAGCAAAAGTCTTCTTAAAGAGGGTAAAAATGTACCAAGATTTTTATTACTAAATTTCACTCATGTCTTCCCATTTATTGTCGTTATATAGGTCTTCAAACCTATTGTGGAAAAATTTTCATTCAAGTTTGGCTGCGATATAAAAACAAGGTAAGTGCAACAACTCTGTTGCGAGTACCTGCAATGTATAGTGCTTATAATCCAGCTGGACTGTACCATTTTAGAAGTAAAAACAAAAGTAACAAAATATTTGTCGAAGGGATCAACAATATCCGGCACAATATATACTTCAAAACGAACTCCTCACTGGCATGTGAAAATCATGCATTGAAAACTAAAAGAGAAATACCACTGCATTGTAAATAACACTAAAAATGTCTGTGACATGGGAAGTAGGGACTTTTTTTGTGGAAGATTTAAACGGGCAACCAAATAAAAGTAAAAACGTAAAATTTGCATACCCTGAATAAACCTAGTTGTAAAATGCTTTTGAGATGAAAAAAGCATGTTTTTGAAAATGTGGAAGGAAGAGATCTTGAAAGTAGTTGAAGCGGTTGAGGGTGGAGGACAAGTTTAAAGAGAGACTAGGAGTGAAGAGGTTAAAACAACTTGGTGTGCGGTAGTGGTCAGGACGGTCTGAGGGTTCTCTCCAGTAACGAGGACAAAAAAATCTTGATAAAGGCTTTATTTGTTTTGAATTTGCGTTTATAAGTTGCTCAGAATTTGTGAAAAAGTCTGTATAGCTTTTTTTGCGGTTGCTTAATTTTTATTCATCTTTATTTTCACCATTCTCAATACCCTACTCCAAATCAAGATATTTTATCTGCATTTAAGAAATGCATGCTGTTGCAGTAGTGTTAATAAATGTATGCATCATGTATATGAAGCAAGAAAATCAATTATTACGCAGTGACCGATTTATAGTCCCCTTCTCACAGTGGGAAGAGTAAAGGAAGAACTTTCCACCCTAGGGCAGTGGTTGTGTCAGGAAGCAGTTTGAGCCTCTCAAAGCTACCAAAAAAAAACAAAGCTACCAAAAAAAAAACAAAGCCATGAGTGTTTCCTGAGGCTTTCAAACCATTCAGCCTCCATTTTATTTTGGCAATACCACATAGAGGGTGTTTTGATGTGATCCGTTGAGCCGCAGTACTGAGGGAAAGGGATGAGTGCCACTTTTGTGACCAATTTCCATTAGCAGGGAGGAGCAATAGGAAAACTCAGGAAGAAGTGCTACATAAAAGGGGAGTGGTGGATGTACAACAAATACAATGAGTTCACTTCTTTTTTAAGACCAGGCCACATTCGAATGCAAGACGTTTTATGGTCCGAAAAAGGAAAGACAAAAAGGAGAACTATATAAAGCAGAAATGCTTTACAGTCTCCTGATGAAACAATATATATTTTTTGAAAGAACAAAAAAACTTCCTATTTCCATGGTCTCCTCTTACTTGCTTCTTATTTGTTTTTTTCTTTAGAGTTCCCTTTGTCATTAAACATTCTGGCTTAGACTGATGTGTCTAGAATTCATGGGTGCATTATCCATGTTAAAGGGAAAGCTTAGGTCTGCAACCAATAATGTTTAGGTCTCTCCTGTGACAGCGCATGCACTGCATTCGGTCTCGCTTGCAAGAAATATTGCAATCAACAGGGGGCTTGCAGCCCACCCATTGCATAGCATTCATTGGCTTAATTGTTGCTCTTATTTACTGCCTTCTAACTGGCCAGCATGTGCTGGCTTCAATTCCTCTTCTTTCAGCTGGGGAATGGGCCAAGTGCTGATGGATTCAGCTTGATTGCTGTCCTTCCGCTGATCGCGCTCTATTGAGGACTATTTTATTTTTTCTTCCCTGTCGTGTTTGTCAAACCTCTTGCCATTTGTAGCTATGTATTACTATGCGACACACACTTCAAAGAAGCCCTCTTCTCCTTTAAAATTGATGTTTGTTGTGACAACACGATATCTTCTTTTATTGTGACAACAGATGTTCATCTGCTTTAAATGTATTTTCACTAACACACCTGGGCGCAGTTGCGCTTTTTTTCTTTGTCATAAAGTATTTTTGCCAAATGTGATTTTTTTTTCTTTCTTTTTTTTTCGTAACTCTTGAGAAGATAACTGATTTGCTCAGAATCACACAGGTGTTGTGCCGAGACCTAACCAGCATAGGCAAAGTCAATAGGTCTCACCTTTGAGACTATTGGCCCTGCCATTGCCTTTTGTTTATGCTTTACAGCATGGCCATTGTCGACTTTTGGCAATGATTTGCAGCCATATGGTGTGCAGCCATATGGTGTGCAGCATGGTTAAAAATAATAATAAACAAGCATTGGCATAGCCAATAGGTCTCGCCTTTCGGACCCTGTAAGTGTTTAGCCATGCAACAGTTAATTTGTTGCAGTAAGGATATTGTGCTGCATAACTAAATACTTATAAGGTCCCAAAGGCGAGACCTATTGGCTATGCCGATGCTTTTTTCAATTACTGCTTGGCCATTAAAATAGATTAAGGAACAGAAGGGGTGGAGTGTAGCAGGAATACAAAAAAAAGTCAGCAGGGTGCACTTTGATGAAGTGATGTGTATTGTGAAATGAATGCCTTGATGCCATTTACTTTAAATAAATAAAAAACACAAAAACCTGAACCTAGGGAGCACATTGAGTGAAAGTTAATGACACCAACATTGTTTTCCCCATCTCCTCTCGACTTGGCTGCTGCCAGTGTATCGTAATTGGACACTTGCTTAGAGTAAAGGTGTGGAGTGGAAACTGTGTAGGCTTTCCAATCAATTAACTACGTGACAGCTGTGGTTAGGGGGAACATTAAATTCGCCTTTTGCCAGGTGTACTTTACTTTTCACTGAGACAGAAATTAGAAGCATATGATTTAATACTGCAGAAAACTAATAGCGGCAAATCAGAATAGAACTGAGCTGTCAAACTAAGAGGCTCGTGCGAGTACCAGAAGCAGTCAGTGTTTATGGGACACCGAGAGATCAGGGTTTAAAATCCATAAATGCCCTTCCCTGTGATGCCAGTCCTACACTCATTTAGCAAGTGTTGATTGTACAGGTTTCGCAGGTACTTGCATAAGTCACAAGAGTGACATTTAACGAGCGTCTACTGAATTAGCTTGGGCGAGCTTTCAGGTGAGGTTATTAAAGTATTGGGGAGGCTGGAGACCGCCTTTGCTGGGGGCGTGTTTACGAGGCTGTACCGGGGTGCGTGGGAAGTTAGTCTTGGCCAATCTCCTATTGTGGGTCAGGCGGTACAACCATCTCCATGCTGTGTTTAACAATCAGATGCGGCTACCCACGAGACATTTAAAATGAAGCTACACGTCCACAAATCTTCATATAACACACTCACCCTCCAGACATCCCTTGAAAGCCTTGCAATAAGGGGAGAAATGGGCTGCACGTGGGCTGCTTTAAGGATTGGGTAAATATTTCCAGGTGTGCACGGAAGAGCAGAGCAACCAAACTGCTAAAAAGTAGAAGTTGTGGTAACATTGAGCTGGCTGGCACCGCCGCTTGGGCATAGGATCAGGCATCTCTCTGCGGGGTGTAGGCAGGCATTTTAGGCATGTCACTGTGGCCGCGAGAGAGTGGTCACCTGTATCACTTTGCATGAGGAAGGTGAGATATGCCACTGTGTCTGCATGAGCGTAGTCAATTGGGATACTACGAGTGCACGAGCATAGTTGTGCCTCTGAACCTGCGTGTGGTTAATGAGATGTGGCACTGTGCTGGCACGAACGGGGTAAGCTGGGATTTTGTGTCTGCACAAGGGTGGTGTCCTGTGTAACAGTGTCTGCGCAAGAAGGTTGTGCTATAATACTGTGCTCTCTGTGCCACGGTGTTTGCACGAAGGTGGTGAAAGGTGCCAGTGTGCCTGCTGGAGAACGATTGTGCCGCTGACTGGGAAGAGTACGTAGGGGGCACACAGTGGCGAATGGCAAGAGATGCATGCATGGTAATTAAGTTGTACAGCATGTATGCATACGATTTATGCGTTGGGCTGACGCGAGGGTGATCGGGCACACTATTGTTTGAAAAGATTGAGGAGTCATTCGAGCAGAGAAGTAAACGGCGCATAGAACACTGTAAACGTGCTGTTATTAAATAAAGCATCACGTGAAAACATAGGGAAAAACAATCACCTGACAACTCTGTCGGTTCTAAAGCCAAATAGATTAAAATCCGCTTACCCGTATAGAAGAACAGAGCGTCCCTCGTCTGAGTAACGCGCTAGGAGATTTCCAATGTAACCGGAACTAAGGAAGCTCGCCAGAGTTTTGAATAGTGCTGCACATAGAAAGAGGACTAACCATTTATGACCAGATCGTGCGCCATGTTGGAAGAAACGAGTTTACATATACGTGTATACAACATGCTGCTACATTGAATGTCAACTTTAATAATAGCGTTTAACCTGCTGATATTATGGAAACCGATGCCATGTGACAAGGCTATGACTATTGACTATTAAAACATGACTCGGTTATAGAAAAACTGAAACACTACCTTTGATCTAGGTACAGTAGCAAAGTGATCACACTGAATTCAGATGACCGGTTTAACAAGCATTGGCCGTGCGGCCGTGAAAGTGATCGCGATCACGCGCTGTAAGGGTGCCCGCGAGCGATGCACTTAATGAGGAAGGGAGATGAAAGCCAGATGGCGAGAGAAGAAAGCCAGATGGCGCCTGTGCGCGTAACCGCACGCTTTAGGCCACACAAAAAGCATGTGGTCGGATTTTTGAAGCCCACTAACTAAAAGTCCCGCCAGACAGCGCATGCGCTGGCTCAGGCGAGACCTAAAAAAAGGACCATGATGCATCCAGCACTGCTGCATTTTTTGTTATAAAGTGTCCTGGTTGCATTGCAGTGCCTTTTTAAAATTAGTTTTAGCCACATTGCAGAGCATCTGCACTGTTGTACAGCATGGTAACAGAGCATTGGCAAAGCCATTAGCTCTTATAGGTGAGACCTATTGCCTTTACCAATGCTTGTTTAAAAAATATATATGTTTTTATTGAACGTGTATGACCATAATATTCAAAGGCACATGAGCAGCCAAAACCCATTACACAATAGTATAGTACATTCATATAAACAAAATTCAGCATGCATTTCTTTTGAACCAGGTGTAATCTGTAGAACAAACTGACCTCCAATTCCACCCATCTAAATTTAGTGGGTGGAATTAGAAGTCTGCATCTATTGGCCTTTACTCTGCAGGGCCGTAAGAAGGGCTGAGCAGAGATGAAGCAGTCTCTGCCTTTATTTAACCTATAGTCCGCCCGTCTGATTTAGATCTGCTGCCCTCTAACTGTTCCGGAAATCCCACGAAGCGCACATTATTGTGGCAGGAGCGTTTTTTTGCGTTTTGTGCAGATCTGTGCTGTGCAAATTCACGGTCGATTGAAACAGTCTCTCTTTTCCCCTTGAAAGCAGGTTGTGAGTTATGCATTGCTGCCAGGAGTTCAGCTCTAGAATGTCCCTCTCTCTGTGTCTCCTCTTCATGTTTTCTCTGAGAGTCTGACTGTCGTTTGGCCTTCTGGGGTAGGAACTGGGCAGGGTGTCATCTGGTATCAGGCCAGCCACAGTAAATGTATCTTGTCCCAATTGTTCCAAGGTATTCGTGCCTTAGTAGTTTAGTCAGGCCCGTCAGCTCCCCTAGAGCAAGTACATTGGGAGCCATCCATGCCAGCCTTCGGCCAATCCCAATGTAATCTGTAGGGCTTATGGGTGACACCAAAGGCCAGCTCTCTCTCTCTCTCTCTCTCTCTCGCACAGCCTGAGGGCAGAGTGCTTCCGCTCTCCCGTGGCGCGGTCACGATTCCAGGCCCGCTGCTTGTAGCTCATGTGCCCCCAGGGAAGCATCATCTGGTCAGCGCCTCGTCTGGACTTTGTTTCAGCTCCCTCTTCCATCACAGGTCGTATGTTGCTCAGCAGGTCTCCCATACACAGGGCACCTTGGTAGGACAGGCTCAGGCCCAGAAAACCTTAGGCTCCCTCAGGGCACAGCTGTGTCTTCATGGCCTGTGCAAGGTGACCTTCGGCTTCCCCAGCGGGCCATCATGTTCCTGGCAGCTGTTACATGCTGCACTTCCCCAGCGGATGTGTTTTCCCACCAACAGGGTCCCAGCTTCCAAGCCACGTGTCTGTACCTCCAAGATGGCTGATATCCACATAGCTAGCCAGGGCCAACCGGTGTCACCTTGTTAGGGAGTCCCCAGTGCACCCCCTACTACCAGAAAGGATTATGCTGTGAGGGAGCAAGGGGCGAAGACTGACATAATGTTCGATCAGGTTTACACCAGTTTCAGACCGGGATGAAGCACGATGAATCTCGGGCAGCTGAAGCTTCGATATTGTACCTCCGGTTGGCCGTTTTGCTTGCCCACATCCCCACCACTGACCACGTTAAGGAGCCTGTAAAGGTCAGGGTGGCCACTCTTAAAACTTAGAAAAAATATAAGCCTGCCCTGAAGAAATAAAAACCTTTTATGGGGTTCACTGATACACCTGGTCCTTTAACCCAACAAAGAAGAGATTGGCACGGAAGCTGTAATATCAAAAATAAATATTTATTAACCTCGCATGAGGGAGGCTGCGTCATACAGTACCCTCAGGCCACTGTAGGAGACAGTCTAAGGAGTGCAGAGAACAGGGGCCTTTTATATCAACAGTGGTTCAAAAGGAGGCGGTACAAGTACACATGAGAAGAGTTACACACATAAACGGTCATACAGAAAAGGCACAGTCAACAAGTAGGAGGAGTAATGAGTTGCTGACATCAGTTAGAATAGCCTGACAGTTACAGTCTAAGGCAGGTGCATGATCAGCTACAGACTCTTCTCAGCATGTGCAAGGCTCTGGCTCAGTGCTGAAAGAGTTAACTATATCACATGACACACGCAGAATACAAGGGCAGTCAACAGTGAAGAGGGAGAAAGTACATGGCGAGCACATAGCTAACTAAAATGGCTGCCACAAACAAAATGCAGCTAGTTTTCCACAGCCCCTCCGATCTGACTATTCGTGACAAGATTGCCCCAAACTACCTAGTTGGTCACACTACCAGTAAAAGGGCTTCAAATCCAGTTACACTGGATGACCCTCCACCTGATAAGGAGTCTAAGTTGATTGACACTGCTGGGAATCGTGTAGCATTTGGACCAGCCAGTCACCTCCTCTCCAGGTACGAAGGTACGGCCAGTACCACTGGGAGGAAATGGAGGGAATTGTAAAACCCCTCCCATAGGCTCACTGTAAATGCAGACAGGAGTTGGATGCTATGGGGCAAATGATCAGCAGTGCCAACATTAGATGCGCACTCTACACTCTGGATATGGCAGAGAGTGGTGTTAATATCATCATCCTCCAATGCAGACATGCCTGGCTTAAGATGTCAAGATGTAGGCCTCTTGAACGTTCTTTTGATGAAGAACATCTGCTTGTCTCTTAGGTCGACTAGATGCTTGAAAAAATCCAAAAGGATACCTAGATCTCACAAAATCAGTGGATGAGCTACATTCCCTTAGTCCCAGATCTGCTTCCTGTAGGCAGCAAAACAGGGGTGTTGTAAAACCGGGGTGCTCAGGTCAGAGATCCCTGTACAAAGATCAACCACAGTTCTTTTAGGACCACCAGCAACTCAAGACCTTTGAAAGAAGGGCGTGAAGAAGAAAATAACATTGGGAGGGCAGAGGTGGCTCCCCATCTATTTTCCCCGATCACCTAACGCCTGTCAGGTGCGTCATTTCCTCTCCCAGTGGGAAAGCTTCACCTCAGACAAATGGGTCCTTTCCGTTGTGCGGAAAGGGTACTGTATCAAATTTGACACAATTCCTCCCAACATCTAACCCTGTCACCTCTTACTTAGTTCATACCACCTTCACTTACAGAAGGAAGAGGTTCAGGCACTTCTAGCAGAGGGTGTCGTAGAATCAGATCCCCAAAAGGACGGCTCGCTCCAGCCATTCTCCAACCATTGAGCAGGTTCATCCTCTCAGAACACTTTCACATGGTCACCTTACAGGACATCATCCAACTGCTATATGAAGGTGACTTCATGTCAGAACTTCATCTTAAATACATGTATTTTCACTTCTTGATCTACCCTGCTCATCACCAGTACCTTCTGTCCGTTGTAAGTGGACAACACTACTAGTTCAAGATGTTACCCTTCTCAGTCACTACAGCTTCAGCTGTATTTTCAAAGTGCCTAGCAGGAGCAACAGCAGGTCACCTGAGCTGAAACTTTATTCAATTCTTTCAGTACTTTGATGATTGGCTGCTCAGGAGCAGCAGCAATCAGCAATGCCTAGCACACACTCAAACAACTGTGTCCCTACTTCTTGTCTAGATTTTACCATCAGTGCAACAAAGTTGCTTCTTCAGCCGCAACAAGTAGAGCCCTTGCTCATCTCTGTTCTAAATGCAGTAGCAGGATAAGCATACCACAAAGAACAGCGGTGATGGCATTCCAACAGCTGCTGCCATTGTTCAGGCACACCGTCCCACCACTGTTCAAACTGTGATAAATGTTTGGGTATAAGGGCTTCAGGCATAGCTATTGTAGCACATGCCTGGTTACTCGTGCATCTGCTCCAAGAGTGCCTCAAGGCAATGGGCACAGGCAAAAGGGCATTGGGAGGATCTAACTTTAGTAACAAGGGCTCAGCACCGTCTGATTTGGTGGAACAGCAACAACCTGTTGCTTGGCATGCCCTTTCTAGGGCCCTATCTGCAGGGGAACACCACCACTGATACATCTCATGTGGAGTCGAGAGTTATACAAGAGAAACCAGTACAAGGCACCTAGACCTCCGCATCAGGGGCACCATATTACCACACTGGAGCTCCTATCCATCAGACTAGTGATGAAAGCATTCCTTCCACTTTTTCAGAGTAAAACAGTACTAATAAAGACAGACAACATGACAGTAATGTTCTACATCCAGAAGCCGCGGGGGCACCCACACCCCCAAGTTCTATGCACTAGCTCAGGAGATTTGGCACTGGGTACCCTGCAACAACATTCATTTTTTGATGGATAGTTTGCCATGAGTGGACAATGACTTTGTGGACCTGCTCAGCAGGACATTTCAATAAGTTCACGAGTGGGAACCAGACCCACAGGTTGGTCACAAGTACTTTTATTGGTGGGGGAACCTAGACAGTAGTCCTGTTCGCTGTTCCTGGAAAAACAAAATACCAAAACATTGCCACCTGGTACCCACACCTACAGTCCATGGGCAACGCACTGTGGATGAAACGGTCAGGAATATTTTCCTATACTTTTCTGTCTCTCCCACCTCATTCCATACATGGTGAGATAGAAGAGGCAGGCATAAATGACCCTAGTAGTGCCAACTTTGGGCAAGACAGACCTGATTTTCAGTCGTCCTGGAGCGTTCAGTCAATCTTTGGAGGAAGAGAAGGGTGGGTGTGGCAAACTAGACATCCATCCCTTGCATGTGTGACTATAGATAGATGTTCCCCTTCTTCTTTTCCTACTTTTTAAGATCCTACAAAATGTGGGGAAATTCTTGTGACAATGTTTGTCTTAATTGTCCTTCCATGTGGTATAGGTGTAGGACATTGTTCATGTTAATGCGGTCAAATACTGATATGTAACAACTGTACTAACAAATGCCAATAAAAAAAGTTAAAAAAATAAATAAATAGGTGTAGGACATTGTATTGGGATCTGACAGTCTTGACGAAAGCCGTTGACCTATTTGGGCACTTATGACTGACATAAACATATTGACTGAATCGAATTTCTGGATGGAGATTCAATACAAACCTGTTACCATCTCACTATGTGTTATTATTCTTGCCAGAGTAACCAGAAACACAAATTAATTTGGTTGATTCTCTAAACTATTTTACTTTATCTGTTTGATCTATCAGCAATTCTAAGTATAATATCCAGAGTTCTCACTTTGTCGTTGACCCCATTCCGACTAATGTTATGTTACGGATGAGGGAAAAGCTAGATGCTGAATCATGCCACAATATTGTAGGTGATGGCTTCTTTCTAAAAAGGGGGTTCTCCTGTAAATCGATTCTTAGGTATATCATAGATCAAAATATTTTTTTCTCTACCACTGGGTGTTATGGGAGATAAGTCAATCCCCACAAGAACCTTCCACTCAGGCTGGGCTATCTCACTCAGCACCTGGCTCCACTCACACAAATAGCTGAACCTCATGATCCTACGCCTAAGTTCCTAGAGTTCAGCTGCCTCTAGATGAATGCTTAATTATCCTGCGGGAAGCTTAAAAGCTTCTACTCACACTTGTTACGCTGCTAAGTGGAACATGGTTCATGTGTTACTCTTTCTCTAAACAATTAGATTCCTTTCAAGTTTATCTTGTTCATGCATTATTTGATCTCTAAACAGTTAGATCTCTTTAAAGTGTTTATCTTAAACTTGAATTAGAATTAGCCCTTCAGGCCCTATGTTTACACACTACTGTAATAGAGGAATGCATGCATAATACACATCATACCCACAGTGAAAAAGCATTGGTATCCAGATCAAAAGATTCGAAAAATCCAATGTATATTAGGAAAAACTGATTGTAGATGCACCAGTCCAGGCGTCATGTTTGATATTTGCAAAAACAAATATTTGATATTTGGGCACCAGATAAGGCACACTTGAATGCTTCCGGTCTATCAGGAAGATGACATAGAGTACACTTAGGTACAGGTAGTGTACCGTCTACATACAGAAGCCATTGGAAAGAGTACATGGGTAATGCCTGGAATTTTCAGGTATTGGCGGTATGGAAATGAAAACACGAGCCCTGCTGCAATGCTTCAGGTAGGACATGGCCAAGGTGTTTGGAAGGTGATGGGATTAAGACAGCATTGTCTGTGCCGTTTTACCTGATTTCAGAGTAACCTGCAAAACGTTTTTTCATGGCCAGTAGTAAGGTGGCAGTACCATTGCATTTTCTTTTATTTAGCCAAGCACAGTTGAGGTGCACAAGTAGTGCTCAAATCAAAGATGTGAGAGATCAGCTGTTTGTGAAATGTTTGTTGTGCGTTATGTTTTTCATTTATTCAACTGAGTATTGTCTTGTAGATTTTGTGTACTTTCTTAGCAGCTGATGATGTTTCTTTAATTTTACAGAGGCTATTATCCTAGAGGTGGTGGTGAAGTTGTAGTCCGAACATCACCCGTCAAGAAGTTGACCCCAATAAATTTAACTGACAGAGGCAATGTGACAAAAATATATGGAAGAGCATTTGTTGCTGGTGTGTTGCCATATAAAGTAAGTATGATTATCATAGCATATAAATGCCTTGAATGTTCAATAATATCTGTAAGTTGATGTAAAAACTCTTAACAGTTCACACATTTTATAATTTTTTAATAAAACTGTGTTTTTATCAAATGTTTGTCGCATGCAGGCAATAAGACATGCCATGTGGTTTTAACACTTTGTATTCTTTTTTGGAAATGCTAGATAGCAAAAGATATGGCAACAGCTGCCGTTCGGTGCATCAGAAGAGAAATAAAGGATATATATGTGAATGTACAGCCGATTCAAGAACCTAAAGATCAAGCTTTTGGAAACGGAAATGGAATAATGTAAGACAACCAGTTCATTTGTATGTGCATTTAATTCACTTTAAGTGGTATTTATTTTATGAAGGTAGTGGAAAAAGGCTTAGAAATTGGTTTTTTCAGCCCACAAAAATGCTGTATCTTTTTACGTTGTTTTCTAATTTTCTACTTTACTTTAACTATTAATAATCTTTCTGTTAAAAAATATCCTTATCCTGGATGCACTGTGATCATTTTGCTCACAATCACAATGCAGCTGTTACCACACATTACCTTTACCATGCCTCCATTACAACGCAGATGCCTTTATCACGCATGTCTTTACCACACAATTTTTTACCACAAATTTGCCTTTACCACGCATGCCTTTACAACAAAAAGTTTTGTAGGTGTGTTATATATTATAATAGTCTGCCACTGAAGGTGCTCGGTAGGTGAAGTGAGGGAGGAAAAGACAAAGAAAACAGGTCTGAGTCAAGGCTACTCCTTAAATTTTACTGCGTGCTACCATCACCGAAGGAGGGTGTAGGGAGGGAAGTGAGGGAGTTCGGGAGGGTCTCACCCTTTTGTCTAGTGTCTTACCGCCCTTCACAACCTCCCCACCAACCCCACCCAAAAGGTCCCCGAAGAGCCACTTGCCTTGAGCCACGGCCCGTTCCCCGGACCGCGGCGCTGGGACCTGGGGTGTCTTCTCCTCCCTTCAGCCCACCGGGTTTGGTCGCCGTAAAGATCTCGATCTCTCTTCTTGGTCCGTCGTCTTCCAACTCTTCTTCCTGCACTCCTCTCGTTCGCCGTTCTCCTTTGCTCGTCGTCTCTCCTTCCTGCACTCCTCTCGTTCGCCGTTCTCCTCTGCTCCTTGTCTCTCCTTTTCCACCACACGCCTGCTCTCTCTCTCTCTCTTCTTCCTCCGGTCGTGCCCCTTTCTAACTCTGTGTCTCCTCTTTTCAGGCGTTCTGCTTCCCCTTCCGTTATTTGCTCCTCCCCCTCGGCCGACTTGAAGACTAGACCGTCTCCTGCTTCCGGAGCGGAGTTGAGTGGCACGGTCCCAATCCGCTTCCGTTCCGCCTCGTACTCACAGATCTCTCCCGCTAGGAATGGACGTTGGGGCCATTCAGTGGAGGGATTCCTGGACAGGTAGTCGGCACAGCACTGTCTAGCTCCTGGTATATGCAATGTCTGAAAAGAGAAAGGTTGTAGGGACATGAACCATCTGAGTATGCGTTGATTGGAATCCTTGTGTTTCACGAGCCAGGTTAAGGGGGCATGGTCTGTGAGTATGGTGAAGCGGCGTTGTAGTACGGCACCCAGACCGGAAGCATCGGTCTGGAGGACAAAGTGTTTGCGGAAGTCTGGGCAATGCAATACTGGAGCCGTGCATATGGCATCCTTTAGTGCTTGGTAGCTGCGTTCGTGTTCTTCCGTCCACGATTGTATCCGGGATGGATATGTCTTGGTTAGTAGGTCTGTAAGGGGGCTAGCCAGGGCAGAGAAATTAGGGACGAACCTTCTGTAGTATCCGATGAACCCAAGAAAAGTGCGGATATCCCTTTTGGTTTTGGGGTTGGGAAGGGACTTGATTGCCTCTACTTTCGTTAACTGTGGTTTTATCAGACCCCCTTTTATTGTATATCCGAGGTATTGAATGGTATCCGTGACTAGCAGAGACTTCTTTGGGTTTATTTTTAGACCGGCGTCCTGAATAGCTGAAAACACAGCTGCTAGGTGTTTCAGGTGATCTGTCCATGTTGGGCTGAAGACGACTATATCATCTAAATAAGCGGCTGCGTAACCTGTATGGGGCTTCAGCACGCGGTCCATGAGACGTTGAAACGTTGCTGGTGCCCCATGGAGGCCAAATGGGAGCACCCGGAATTGATAGAGCCCGGAGGGGGTTGAAAAGGCTGTTTTCTCTTTGGCTTGGGGTGTTAGGGGTATCTGCCAATAACCCTTAGTAAGGTCAAGGGTTGTCAAATAACTGGCATTTCCTAACTTCTCAATTAGTTCATCTATTCGAGGCATTGGGTATGAGTCGAACTTGGTGACACTGTTTACTTGACGAAAGTCCATACAGAAACGCAGACTTCCGTCGGGTTTCGGTACTATCACTATTGGTGAACACCAGTTGCTTGTGGAGGGTTCTATGATGTGAGCCCGCAACATATCTGTGACCTCTTTTTCTACTGCTTCCCTTCTCGCTTCAGGGATCCGATATGGCTTCAATTTCACTATACTGTTATCTAGTGAAACGATATCATGGTGGGTTAGGGAAGTCAGTCCTGGGGTGGAGGAGAATAGACCAGGGAAGCGGTCAAGCAGGGATGCTAATTGTCTCTAGGGGCCTTTCTGTGTTTACTGTAAGGACTGATTTCCCTGGCTCATTGTGGGTAGTGGGCTCCTCCCATTTGTTTTAGAAGATTAACGTGGTAAATTTGCTTGCCCCATGTCCTGAGGGGTTGGAGAACGCTATAGGTGACTGGGGTGATTTTTCTCTCAATAACATAGGGGCCTTGGCACTTGGATAGTAGTTTGTTCTCTGTTGTTGGGAGTAAGAGGAGAACTTTGTTTCCGGGAACGAACTCTCTCAATCGACTGTTTCGGTCGTAATATAACTTTTGAGTGCTTTGGGCTTTTTCCATATTTTCGTGTACCAAACCCCAGATTTTGGCAACAGCGGATTTTAAATCGGCTGCATATTTGGGTATTGGTTGTCCCTCCTCGTCCTCTGTCTCCCATTGTTCGGCTGCCATGTCTAATAGGGTTCGGGGTTTTCTTCCGAACAATAGCTCAAACGGAGAGAACCCTGTTGATTTCTGCTCATGGGTTCGGATCGCAAACAGGACCAGGGGTAGTTGCTGGTCCCAGTCCCTCCCTGTTTCGGAGATGGCCTTGCGGAGCATGCCTTTAATGGTCTTATTATAGCGTTCCACCAGGCCATCTGTTTGGGGGTGATAAACCGATGTTCGGATTTGGTGTATGCCTAAAATCTTACACACTTGGGACATTAGTCGGGACATGAAAGGAGTTCCTTGGTCCGTCAGTATTTCGGCTGGAAAACCCACCCGGGAAAACAAAGGAATCATGGCTCTAGCTACAGCAGGGGAGGTCATTGTGGTTAAAGGAAAAGCCTTGGGATATTTTCTGGCATAGTCGCTAATTACTAGGATGTATTTATGGCCTCTAGCAGAGGGAGTGAGTGGGCCTACCAAGTCCATACCAGCACGCCTAAAGGGGACGTCGATTATTGGTAAGGGACGTAGAGGGGCCTTTTTGACCCATTCGGGGTTAGAGTATTGGCACCTCACACAGGACGCACAATGATTCGCCACATCATTATAGACCCCCGGCCAGTAAAACCTGCCCAAGAGATACTTCAGTGTATTCTCTGTCCCATAGTGTGATTGTGGGCTAACTGCAGTACATGGTGCCTAAAGGTGAGAGACACTAAGAGCTGTGTTTTGACCCGGTCCCCCTCCTTTCCAGAGCGATACAGCAACCCTTTAGAAATAAAAAAATAAGGTCCTACCTTATTTGCATCTTGCTCCTGTACCTGTTCCCAGGCATCGACAAGGGTTTGATCATCCCTTTGGGCTGAGCGGAAGCTAATCGGGACTGCCTCAACTGGGTCTGTAAGGGAGACAGGAAAAGCGTGATATGATTTATGTGTCTCTGAATATAGTTGTTTTGCTTTCCTTTTTTCAGTCTTACTTTTCCTGTCTTTGCCGGTTCCTGTTTCTATAACACATTCGCTAAAGGGTGCCTCACGTAACCATGATGGGGCTTCTTTTCTTATCTCATTCAAGTACTGCTCGAATTTTGGGTGGTCGGTACCTAGAATGATTGCCTCCGGTAAGGACGGTATTACCCCTACTCGCCGTATTTGGGGATCGTTAGATATATCGAGTAGTACTTCTGTGACAGGGTATGACTTTGTATCCCCGTGTACACAGGTGACTTGTACTCTTTCTGTTTCTCTTAGTTGTGGTTGGGGAACTAGGGACCTATCCACCACGGACACATGACACCCAGTATCAAACAAAGCCTGTTGCTTTTTCCCATTAAGTAGTATCTCCTTTTTGTATCTAGGGGACCCCTGACTGCCCAAGAAGATTCGTCCCCTAGAATACCCTACCTCCATGGGTTCTACTGTCGAGGTTTTGTGGGGACATTGTCGGGCTATGTGGCCCCACTCAGAGAAATGATAGCATTGGGGTCCCTGACTGCCTGGGCTCGGGATGGGGGGAATTGGTCTAGTCTGGACACGGGGTTTTATGTCGGGTCTGGGCGTATTTCTCAGTGGAACAGAGGAAGTCCGGGCTACTCCGGCTTTAAACTCAGGTGATCTGTGGAAAGCACAAGCCAAATCGACAGCTGTTGCGGTAGTGAGGTTAGGGTGTTGTTTCACCCAGGTACGAGTTGTTGTGGGTAGGGCGTCCAGGAACTGTTCCAGATACACTTTTTCTGTCAATTCCTCTACCGTGGATACATGGGGTGTTAACCAGCGGTTCCCCAGGTCTCTGATCCTATAATACAGGGCACGTGGATTGTCCTCAGAGTTCCACCACTCCCTCCTGAATTTGGTCCTGTAGTTTTCTTGATCACACCCTAGCCGTTCTAATATGGCCTTTTTCACGTCCTCGTATGCGGTCGTGCCAGCGGGGTTGGCGGCCTGGTAGGCGGCTTGTAACTCCCCAGCCAGGAGAGGAGCTATGTATTGACTCCACCGTTCCTGGGGCCAAGCAGCGGAGGTTGCTACCCTCTCAAAGTTAACGAAAAAGAAATCGGGGTCATCTCCTTCTTGAAACTTTTGTAGGACTGACCCGGGGACGTTAGGACGGACTAGTGTACTGACAATGGCATTGGTCAATCTAAGTATTGCTGTATCTTGTACTTGCTGGTTGGAGGTGAGAATGACGGCTTGATCCCTTAAGGCGCTATGCAAAACTTCCCTGTCTTTTCGGGCTACTTGGGCCTGTTCTTCAAGGGCTAATTGGAGGTGTCTCTGCCCCTCTGCCAGCTGGTTTATGATGCTCTCTATGGTAACAGGCACGGGTTGGGTCATTGTCGACACCCGGCTTCAATATCCCACTTCTGACACCAAGTTGTGATAGTCTGAAGTCCCTAACGGGGAGGCTGGCCAATAAAAACACGCCGAATGCAAATTCAGTGTTTCTGACTTTATTTTGCCAAGTCTGGAAGGTATGATAGAGTATATCCAGCAGGGTTTGTGATCGAATAATCAGCGGTAATCAACCCCAAAAAAAACAGTCACTGTCCGTGGGATCTTCCTTGCGAGGGATGTCCGCTCCTTGGAGGGATTTTCGCCTTCTGTATTTCAGAGTCCGCCACTGAAGGCTCACTACTCCGCCTCGTACTCACAATTATCTATTGGCGGTCGCCAGTAGATAGTTATAGTTAGGACCGAGTTCCCATAGGAAATCTGAAAATTCTATTTTGAATAACTTTTGCGCCGGTTGACTTATCTTCGTGAAATTTTCAAAACTAATGGGGCGCTCCGCTCAGCTCCTACCCTTAAAGTCTCGGGGTGATTCGTCAAGTGGGGGCTGAGAAAAAAGGGGTGTCCCAAAACGCGTTTTCCCATAGGACCTTTAGTCGAAGGTACAGCCCGAACGGCTGAACAGAATTACTTGAAATTTGTCAAAGAGGTAGTCCTCAGGTCAGGCATGTGCCTTTTGCTTAAATTGTGTAAATCCGTTCAGTAGTTCCTGAGAAAATCAAAAGTAAAATCACATATATATCTGGGCGGAGCCTAACCACACATCTCATCGTGAGATCTGTTTGGCTGTCAGCACTTCATCCAAGAAGTGTTGGCAGCCATCTTGGGACCAATATACATGATAGCACCTCATTAAAAAGCATTGCAGTTAATAGAAGGTTTTAAGACTTTAGTTACATTATAAATCATTTGTTGATGGTACCATACTCATTTTAGGAATTGAGGTGTGTTCTAAGGTGATTTTACCATGTGAAAAAGCCTTCTGCTATGATATCATGAATCATGTTTGAGAGAAAACTATTTTCTCATGCTTTTCCAACAGAGGTTTGGAAGGTGATCTATAAGCTAACTGAGAGCATATTTTCTGTAAATTCACATTATCTTTCTCAGTCATGTGAGAATGAAGTCTGACATTCTCAGTAAAACATGTACATCCAACAAGGGCAGAGACTGTCAGTTGATTCCTTGGTGTTCTACTGCAGCTTCCCAGAGTGTTCTAAAGAACAACTAGAGCGCTAACAGTCCTACTTATGACAAACGTATGGCACACCTGAATCCATCTTGGTTGGAATAAAATGGTAATTCTTAAAACATTTAATTTAAAAAGGAACAAAATGAGGGGGTTCGTTTTGCCATAGAACGTATGATTAGTGCTGCAGAAAGAAAAATGAGGGCACATTTTGAGTGACTTCTCAAATCCTCTTCTATTTCATTAAAAAATTCTGACATGCAGACTGAAACATGCACTTTCAATACCAGCAGCAGACTTCCCTGGTGAGCAGTAGTTTTACTACAGTGATCTAATGAGCAACTAGAGTGCTAACATTCAGAATTTATGGCAAATGTGTGACACATCTGAATGCCTTCTTGATGGAACCAAAATAAAAAACTGAAAGTATGCCCACTGAGGAGACTCCAGTAAATGAGGAAATTAGGAAACTTCATAACAAATAAATCTCCCAAGATGGCCACCAGAGACAAAAGAGCCCAAATGTAGCCCAAATATCACCCAGATGTAGCCCAAGTATAGCCTAATGACAGAATGTCCCAGAGTGTTCTTAAGAACAACTAGAGCGCTTACTGTCTTACTTATGACAAAAGTATGGCACACCTGAAGCCATCTTGATTGGAATAAACTGGTAACACTTAAAACATTTAATTAAAGGAACACAATGAGGGGGTTCATTTTGCCATAGAAATTATGATTAGTGCTGAAGAAAGAAAAATTAGGGTACATTTTGAGTGACTTCTCAAATCCTCTTCTATTTCATTAAAAAATTCTGATATGCAGACTGAAACATGCACTTTTAATACCAGCAGCAGACTTCCGTGGTGAGCAGTAGCTTTACTACAGTGATCTAATGAGCAACTAGAGTGCTAACATTCAGAATTTATGGCAAATGTGTGACATATCTGAATACCTTCTTGATGGAATCAAAGTAAAAAACTGAAAGCATTTCCTACTGAGGAGACTGCAGTAAATTAGGAAACTTCATAACAAATAAATCTCCCAAGATAGCCACCAGACACAAAAGAGCCTAAATGCAGCACAAATATCACCCAGATGTAGCCCACATGTAGCCCAATGACAGAAGTGTGCAAAACATTTATTTTTTGTGTATTTGCAGTTTTATATAGTGCAGACTTGTCAGGTATTGGAGTGCTTTACATGAGCATTGGTTACATCACACAAGATCAAATTAATTTTGGTTGTAGACATGGGGAGATTAAGTGATTTGACCACAATCACAGAATGTTGAGCTGAAGCAGAAACTCCAACCTGGTTTCCCAGTTGCAAAGTCTGCAGCTCTGGAAGTCACACCACATCCTCTCGCCAAGGTGCAACATTTAATCAAGTGGTCAACTGGATAAAAAAACATAAAGATTACAAATAATTGAAAAGTTCTTTGTCGCTATGTGAAAACTCAGAAAATATGTCCTCATTTTAGTTTTTTAGAGCACTAACCATAATTTTGATGCAAATAAGATCCTCTCATATATGTAATTTCTAAAGGAAATACTCTAGGTATTACAGTTTTGATTACATCAAGATGACGTCAGGCGTTCCACACTTTTGTAATAAATATAGAATGTTAGCAATCTAGTTGTTCATTGGGATACTGTTGAGAGGCAGAGGCCAGGGGCACGGACTCTGAAAATTGAAGGCAGGTAGGAGAGTGCAGAGGCAACAATTTGACCACACTGGGCAGGCAGGAAGGGCAGTGGCAGCACAACAGACTGTGGAGGGCAGTGGAAAGGGGGGGCAGGGGCAACAAACCAACAATACAGGACTGGCAAGAGAGGCTGTGGCAATATAATAGACCATTGTGGGCAGGAGGAAGAGGAAGTGGTAGTACAACCATACATGCCAACAGACCCGTTTCAGCCAGGAAACGTCCAATGTTTTTAAGCTCAAATGGGCTTTATTTGATCTGTCTCCTGTCTACAATCTCCTCTTTTTCAATGTAACTCAAAGGGGAAAATCAATACCCCAGTTGTTTTTCAAAATCTCCCTCTTACCAAGTTCAAAATGTTCGCAAGTATGGTACATTGAATCATGGTAGGCAGGAGGAATTGGGGTAGGGACATGGACTCGGATAACAGAGGACAGGAGGGACATGGAGAGGTGCACCAAACTGACCCTACAGGGCAGGCATCAGGGTTTGCAGCAGCACAATAGAAGTGGAGAAGTGATTAGAGCGGCAGACCCTGATGCAGAGGTCTAGCCCGGGACCAGGGTTCAATTCCTTGCCTCGGCGGGTCTTGGGCTCAAAAATTCCACGGACCTGATAATTCTCGCCTCGGTGCCATTCCAATCATGGAGTCCCACTCTGCAACTCTGGGCAATAGCTTGCTTAATCTCCACAACGGCCCCCACAACGCTAAGGATGCCTGGCCTCCACCTTGGGGGTGCCCAGGAGTGGACGCCTCACAGGGAAAGCCAGGATGGGTTCCACAGCGGTATTCGTACAAGCGCCTTGAGACCCTTGCGGGTGAGTAGTGCGCTATACAAGTATCAATTTACACAATACACCACACAGCGCATGCGGGACGGGAGTGCAGCACAACAATCCATAGAAAGCAATAGGGAGGGGACAGGACCATGCACATGGACAACAAAGAACAGATGGGAAAGAGGCAATGGTAGCTAGCTGACCATAATGGAGAGAGAGCTGCAGCATAACAGACCATAAAGGGCAGGAGGGACGGATCAGGGGCATTACAATGGAACAGACAAGCCAGGAGGGAGGGAATAGGGGGTCTGCACATGGAAACAGAGGGCTGGGGGAAAGGTGGCAGGGCAGGAGCAGCAAGATGACCATGGAGGTCAGGCAGGATGGGCACTAGAAACAAGACACACCATGGAGAGCAACAATGAGACTATGGTGGCATACACACAGACCATGGAGGGAAGGTGGGAGGGGGTCAGGGGCAGCTAACTGACCACACAGGGAAGGTGGGAGGGGCCATGGCAGCACAGAAGACCATGCATGGCAAGCGGGTGGGTTAGTGGCAGCACAATGGCTATGATGGGCAAGAAGGAGGGTGCAGGGGCATGCACAAAGGACCATGGAGGATAGAAGGGAGGGTCAGGACCTGGGCACAGACAAGAGAGTTCAGGGGAAGGGGCCTCACAACAGACCGTGCGGGGCAGGCAGGAGGAGCAGTTGCAGCACAACAGATCAGGGAGGGCAGAAGGGTGTGGCAGTAAAATGGACCATGGAGGGCAGGAGGAAGGGGATAGGGGCATGGCATGTGGACATGCAGGGTGGAGGTGGCAGGGACAGGTTACAGTCATCTGACAATGCTAGGCAGGTGGGAGGGGAGTTACAGCTCAACAGAACACTCCGAGTAGATAGGAGTGGCAGGTCCATGGAACATGGTGGGCAAAAAGGATGGAGCAGGGGCATGCACAAAGACATCGGAGGGCAGGGGAAAGGAGAATAGGGGCAGCGGGCTAAGCACAGAGGCTAAGCAGGAGGTCAATGATGGGCCATAGAATTGGGCAATGGAGGGCAGGAGGAGTGGACTGGTACATCATGCTAAATGGAGGGCAGTGGCAGCACATCAGACCATGCATGGCAGGAGGGAGGAGGCTAGTCCATGGATTCAGACAACAGAGGATAGGGAGGAGGTGGATGGGGCAGCAAGCTAACTGTTCAGAGAAGGTGGGTATTAGGAACTTTATTGTTTTTAAAATGTGTGTCTGTGTGAACTTCTTAAAATATGAACAAGTATGCAGCATAATCTCACTTTTATTCCGGAAGAAGAGGACGTTTGTGACTGTGACTCCGGGCTCACTTGGCAGAAACACCCCTGACCCTCCACCCCCATCGCAAAATGTAATGCCCGTGAAAAGGGTAGGTGGACGCAGTGTTATATAGAACATAGTCCTGAGAGCACGATTGAAAATGAAAACTAGATGTAGTATATGGTATAAACTATGCACCAAAAAGTGTGATATAAGATGAACCGGGCGTCAAATATAATATGCAATACATTGTGCGCAATGACAGATTTATTGGTGAGCGTGAGATAGCACAGGCACTAGCGCGTGCTATGCGATATGCGCCTTGGAGTGTAATATGCACAGGGCAGTGTTGTGTAACCTAACTAGTCTCTAAAGTTGTAATATAAAATATGTGCTGGGGAGTGTAACGTTGTATATGCACTGTGACAAAGATATGGATCCCAGATTGTAATATGTATGGCATAGCGCTGTGCGTTATAACATACACATCGAGGAAGGCACGTTAGATGGGGCAATATAACCCGTGCGAAGGCAAGTGTGGCATGAGATATTCACGGGGTGGTGTTACAGTGCACATGGGCTAGAGAGTGTCATAGCATACGCACTAGCTGGTGGAATACAACACAGAGGTGTGAGGCAATCGGCGGGCACTGGTGGGTGTAACAAAGCATTGGGCTCAGCCAGGAGCACGCTGTGACTCTCAAGTGAGGTTTGTCTCCTTTCCAGAGAGTAAAATAAAAAGTATTACACATCCGGCGGTGGATGTGTTTTTTATTAACCGTGAGGGGGGTTTCTTGCATAGTTTGGTCGAATTTTTGTCGAATCCCCTTTGAATGGCTTGGTGTGCGTGTATATTAAATGTGCCCGTCAATAGCTACCCATGTTTGTATAAATAAACGACAAGGGTGTCTACTTGGAGAGTACCCACCGGCGGGGGCGCCGGGATTAGGCACGGTAGGGCGTCAAACACGTCAGAGCTTCACTAGCGGTGTAAATACATTCCATGTGGATTCATTCTATGCATAGTCGCCTTTTAATGAATATCACGCAAATCGTCATGGTGATGGGTACATACGGTTTGTCCAGCATGTCCTAGGTGTTTCTATAAATATATATGTTTTTAAAATAATAAAAAACAAAGGCCGGCCCCGGGGGATGAGGTCCCCGGAGCCATAAGTGGCCTGAGGAGGGGGGCAACGCAGTCCCTTCCTAAAGAATTTAAATTAAAAAAAGGCCATGAGCCGGGGGTTGGGGTCCCCGGGGCCGATTAAGGCCTTGGGAGGGCCAAATTAATTTATTTCAACAAAAAAAATTAGGGTGCAGGCCCTGGGGGATGGGGTCCCCAGGGCCAGTAAATTAGAAAAAGAAGGGGGGCCACACAGCCCTCCTTCTTAGAAAAATAAATAAAAGACCGGCATCGCGCTGAGGCCACGCCCCCTCCTTGCAGCACTCTGCAAACGCGCCCCCTGGCCAGTTGTAAGTTGAGGAATTAATTCCCCTTCAATACTGAGGGTCCCTGAGGGCCAACTAGCCCAACAGGTATATCCAGTGTGCGCCAGGGAGCTGCGTGGCAGACAGGTGTTCTGAGGCCACGCCCCTTTTTTACACCTCTATGCAACGCAGCTCTGTGGCGCTTACTGGAGGTACCTAGTGGGCTAGTTTGACCCTAGGGACCCTTAGGATTCAAGGGGATTTAATCTCTCAACTTAGAACAGCCACAGGGCGCATTTACACAGTGGTGAAGGGAGGGGACGGGGCCTGAGGTGACGTGTGCAAACACGCCCTGTGGCGCGTTTTAAGTTGGGGAAATAATTCCCTTTCAATCCTGAGGGACCCTGGGGGCCAACTAGCCCACCAGGTGCTTCCAGTAAGTGCCACTGCTCTGCGTTGCAGAGAGGTGGTGCAGGCCGTGCCCCTTTTTACACCTCTCTGCAATGGCGCTTACTGGACGTACCTAGTGGGCTATTTTGCCCCTAGGGATCCTCAGGATTCAAGGGGGCTTAATCTCCCAACTTAAAAAACGGCCACAGGGCATGTTTACACAGTGGGGAAGGAAGGACACGGGGACGGAGGTGACCTGTGCAAACACGCCCTATGGCGCGTTTTAAGTTGGGGAAATAATTCCCCTTCAATCCTGAGGGCCCCTGGGGGCTAACTAGCCCACCAGGTGCTTCCAGTAAGCGCCACTAAGCTGCGTTGCAGAGAGGTGGTCCAGGCCGTGCCACTTTTTACACCTCTCTGCAACGCAGCTCTGTGGCGCATACTGGAGGTACCTAGTGGTCTAGTTGGACCCTAGGGACCCTCAGGATTCAAGGGGACTTAATCTCTCAACTTAAAACGGCCACAGGGCGTGTTTACATAGTGTGGAAGTGAGGGGACGGGCCTGAGGTGACGTGTGCAAACACGCCCTGTGGCGCGTTTTAAGAGGTAGCTTTAATCCCCTGCCCTATTATATACTAGGGGCTTACAGAGGAGGTCATGCTGATCACAGGGGGACCCCAACGCATAGTGTTCCCTAGTGTATGTAGGTGTTTTCACTGTATTCTGAGTGTCTTTTAACATAGCACTGGCTCTAGGACTGGTTAGTCAGACTCAGTTACCACCAGTATCCGTCTGAAAAAGTTGAGGGTACAGGATGATTTTGCAACAAGGCTTCTTTCTGCTCTTCTGTTTGTTCTTTCTGCAAGTTATCCTTCTTCCTGCACTTTTCTTCGTCTTTGAGGACTTCTGTTGCTTCTTTCTGCATTTCTTTTTTTTCTTCCTGTGCGTTTTTTCTTCTTTCTACACATGTCCTATCTCTGTAGGCATAGTTAGAAATTAGCATTTAAAAAACCTTTGAAATTCACTGAAAAAACCATAGGTTTCAGGCACATTATAGTTAGGAATTAGCATTTAAAAAACCTTAGAAATTCACTGAAAAAATCATAGGTTTCAGGGGCGTTATAGTTAGCTGGACTTTTCACTCGTACAAAACCATTGAAATTCCCCCGTTATAGTTAGTTCAGCTAACTATAACTCGCGCGCCTGCAATGCACTGCTGTTGACGTCACATATTACATCACTCATGACATGGTCAGTGACATCACTCATGACATCACTGATGACATCTCAAATGACATCACTAATGACATCATCCTTGTGATAGAGTGGCAGACCTCCTCTTCCCCTAATATAACCTTTGATACACACATTCAAAAATAGAAACTACAATGTTCAAAACAATGGACATACCAATACCAGTTACATCAACCTATTCAGTAATTCTAAGATCCATATACACATCCACTCATTCACCAACAGTCCTATACAGTCATTCATACATGTACTCAATCATCATATGTACTCACACACCTATTCATCCTGTTACACAATGTCACTTATCCATAGAGTTACTCACACACATAGTCACTCATGCTAATAAAGAATCAAACATCCATTTACTTGCATATACAGTTATACACACACCACCACACTTCTACAGAAACTTACACATACTTAGTCTTTTAAACAATCACTTATATAAACACATACTTATTCATACAGGAACTCTTTCAATCTCTCACTCTCACATATACTCACTTATACACCAATAGTCACATATACTAGTTTAAAACATATGTAGTTACTCATAAAGACACTATTGAGACTGTCATTCACTCACTAACACACCCATACACACACACTCATCCACCCATACAGTCCTGCACACATGCTGTCTTCAACACATACAAACAGTGAGTCACTCATTCATGCACCTATGCACTACGTAATACCCCCCACCGAACCATACAGACACTCATACTGATACTCAAAAAACCAACTAATAACCTATATAGACACTCATGTAGCTATTCACCAACCCATGCAGCCACTTATACACAAAGTGAGAGACTGATACAGATATTTACACATTTAAACATTACTCACTAAGCCATGTATTCACTAAGATACACTTAATCAGTCAGTTATACAATCAATTTTTCAAAAACAAATCATCCATTTAGACACTTATATACCCATTTATTCTTCCATCGACCTTGAGATATACATATATAAAACATATGTAATTTTCAGAAAAACACACATTCACTGGATGATGTCATCAGTGATGTCATTTGAGATGTCATGAGTGATGTCATTGACCATGTCATGAGTGATGTAATATGTGACGTCATCAGCAGTGCATTGCGGGCGTGCGAGTTATAGTTAGCTGAACTAACTATAACGGGGGAATTTCAATGGTTTTGTACGAGTGAAAAGTCCAGCTAACTATAACGCCCCTGCAACCTATGGTTTTTTCAGTGAATAAATATATATATATATATATATATATATATATATATATATATATATATATATATATATATATATATATATATGAACAAACACCAGAGTTCCCACTATTGTCACCTCCAATTCAAAAAGGCAAAAAATCGGGACACGGACTCCAAGGTAGGTGCGTGGTTTTCTTCTTTTATTTTTTAGGCAAATAGACGCTTCGGCATGGCAGCATGACGCGTTTCGCCCAACAAGTGGGCTTGATCACATAATGAAAAAGTTCTAAACTTCACTATATAAAGCACTTACACAGGTGCCACTCATTGCGTCATGTGATGCAGTGAACACAGAAGAAATACTCTTAGTAGGGTGATCTTTCCAAAAACGTAGTGAGCAAACAGTTATTAGTTCCTCAATGACTGTACACTTAATATCATATAAAAACCACAATTATTATATAAATTAAATAAATAATTTAAAATAATTGATATGTTATATAGTGCAAAAATGCAAATGTGCAAATCGATGAACACTAAATAGTTAAACATTAGTAGGTACCAATACCTCAATGAAACCTGAACATCATTTTTCGTGCACCATATTGCATGGCGTCGTTGGTATAGAATTAGGAAAAAATTCCAATATATCTTTTTACCTGGCGTCTACAGTCATAATTATTAAAGAGTCAATCCCCTACAAAAAGGTTTAAAAAAACTGTTTGGATTTTTTTGTGTGAAAGTCTTCTAAAGTGCTAAAAATAATAATGTAAAAAATAATCACAATTATATCCATTGTGATTAAAAATCATATTAAGTGAAATTGGAAACAGAAGTTGCAAGATTCATTAACCCATTATAAAATATGTTTCCAGTTTGTAAGAGACATATAATTTGTTGGAGGGACATGTACCCATGAACTCTAAATTCTACATCAAAATGGACACTTGTGATTCTACTTGATATTGTTGCGTAAATGAGAATTAGAAGCCAAGAAGTCATAAAATAACCAGAATCTCAATTACTAAATGTGTAAACCTCATAGAAAATAGGTGTTCGATAGTACATATTGATACGAGGAGATTATCTAATCAATGACCGTTGTAAGGAAAGGAAAGGAAAAAACAACATGTAGTGTACTTGAATCCCATTGTACTATCAATAATCTTACTTCAATCTAAATGAACTTGATAGAGTATGTAAACATTTCGACAATATTATAAATAACCTTTAAAAAGATCTATAAAAATACATTCTTAAAATTTCTAACAAAATACAAAAATGTATAAAAAGACTTTTCAAAATTTCAGTAAAATGCAATATAAAAGAGATTCAATTCCCACAGTAACATGTGAAATTATTTTCCTTTACAGTAAATTATGATGGCATCAAACAAACACCAACAAGTATGACCTCATAAAAAATTGTATAACTCCTCCCCATTGTTTAAACCATTCGGTGTGCGAGTGTTCAATTCAAGTATAAATTTGGCCTCTAATTGCCTGAGTGCTCTCTCCCTGTTACCACCCCTTCTCATGGGTGGAACAGCAGAGATAACAAAATACTTGAGGTCCTCCAATTTGTTCATGTGGACTGCCTTAAAATGTCTGGCCACAGGATATGTCATGTCGGAGTTGACTATCGCCCTAAGATGTTGAAGGATACGAACATGCACCTGGAGCTTGGTGCTACCTATGTATTTAAGATTGCAAGTGCAGCTCAATACATAGACTGCAAACTCCGTGCGGCAATTGTATCTGGCCTTGATTTGGTTTTTATCAGCACCAAATATAGTAGTGTATTGGGTGGTGTTGATTCCGAACCTGCAGGCCCTACAAGTACTACATTTTACAAACCCATTTTGAGGTTTAAGCCACATGGTGCTGGTTTTGTTAGTTGGAGCTGTCAACTCTGGACTTGATTTGACTAAGGCATCATGCATAGATTTGCATTTTCTGAATGTCAATGTTGGTGGATCAGGAAATAACTGAGTGAGTATCATATCAGTTTGTATTATGGGCCAATGCTTGTTGATGATAGTCCTGATTTTTCTGTGCTGACTGCTATAAGTTGTTATAAATCTCATTGGATTCCTGTCAGTGTTCTCAGAGGTTGCACATCCCCTGTTCCCATGTTCAGTGGTAATGGTACTAGACAGTAGATCATCCCTGGATTGGGTGCAGACTTTAGCCAAAGCCATATTGATCATTTGATCACTATACCCCCTTGCCAAGAATCTGATCTTGCTCTCTTTGATACATTTTTCAAAATAGAAATCTGTACTGCAGATTCTACGAAGTCTCAAGAATTCCCCATAAGGGATACTTTTTATTAGATGAGAGGGATGGAAACTAGACGCATGAAGCGTTGAGTTTCCCGCAGTGTTCTTTCTATGGAGTGTAGTTTCAATACTGCCTTCGTCAGCACAGACTTGCACATCTAAAAAATCAATGGACCTATTACTGACCACTGCCGTGAAATGGAGATTGAGATTATTGTTGTTAAGTGCATTGATGAATTCTTTAACCAGTACTTCAGATCCTTTCCAAACAAAAAATATGTCATCGATAAAGCGCATCCATCCTGTGATGCGCTCATCCCATATTGTCTTGTGTTCTATTTTGAGGACCTGTTCCTCCCACCAGCCCACGTGTAAACACGCGTAGCTGGGGGAAAAACAGGCCCCCATTGCTACTCCTCTAATCTGATGGTAAATATCTCTATTGAATAAAAAATAATTGTTGTACAAGCATAACCTAATCATTTCAACAAGCATCTTTCCATGCTGATAAAATTCAATCGGCCTACCACCCAAAAAGAAATTGACTGCATTGATACCATCCGAATGGTTGATGCTGGTATACAGCGCAGACACATCAAGAGACACCAATGCATTGCGGGCGTGCGAGTTATAGTTAGCTGAACTAACTATAACGGGGGAATTTCAATGGTTTTGTACGAGTGAAAAGTCCAGCTAACTATAACGCCCCTGCAACCTATGGTTTTTTCAGTGAATAAATAATATATATATATATATATATATATATATATATATATATATATATATATATATATATATATATATCTTTAGTGCCATTTGATGAATGTTCACAACATTTCAAAAACTAGTGTAGAGGGTACTTTAGCTGCTGTCTGGAAAGTTTCAAGGTAATTTCTGAAGCGGGAGCCGAGGAAAAAGTTGCGTCCCAAAATGCTTTTCCCTCATGCAGGGTCTATGGGGATTTTACAAGATTTAGACATGGCTACAGCACGAATCCCTGTACGGAATTAAAGCACATTGGGCAGAAAGCTAGATCTTGGTCCTCAGATTGTGCTTTTTGTAATTTGGGGTGAATCTGGTCAGTAGTTTGGGAGTTTAGACATTTATAGATCTCTCGGGACGCAGATCCTCTACTGATCTGCAGCTACCCACGGATCCGAAGTCCAATTGGAAAAAAACCCCTCACACACTATATCCCCGCCATAAGCATAGAGTTAGGTGCACGCGGGGGTTGTGGCCAAGCCCTACGGCCATCCCCCACTGCATACGACCGAAGGCCGTGGTTGACGGTAATTGTATTAACGTACGGTAATTATATACAACTTTATGTAAATAAAACCTACAAATTTACTGAAAAAACCCAAAGGTTTTATAGCTAGGTTGATGTTTTACTCACACAAAGTCCTAGAATTCAGCAGTTATAGTTATATTTATAGTTCTACTTATGTGGAGAAACTAACTTGTTCTGTTAAGTAACTAAAGGCCGAGAGTTAAAGCTCCTTCACATAAGTATAACTATGCTGAATTTCTATGGTTTTGTGTGGGTAAAACATCAACCTAACTATAACGTCCTTCAAAGCTTTGGTTTTCCAGCTAATTAATATATATATATATATATATATATTACCTACTGGCGGTCGCCAGTAGGTAGTTATAGTTAGGACCACGTTTCCATAGGAAATCCGCAACATTCTATTTTGAATAACTTTGGCGCCGGTCGACGAATCCTCGCGAATTTTTCAAAATAGGTGGGGCGCTACGCTCCGCTCCTACCCTGAAAGTCTCGGGGGGATTCGTCAAGCGGGGGCTGAGATAAAAGTGGGGTCCCAAAACGCGTTTTTCCCATGCATTTTTCCATAGGACCTTTAGACAGGGCTACAGCCCGAACGGCTGAACAGAATTACTAGAAATTTGGCAGAGAGGTAGTCCTCAGGTCAAGGAAGTGCCTTTTGTAGGTTTGGTGTAAATGTGTTCAGTAGATTATGAGAAAATAGCCTTTAAATCAATATATATATCTGAGCCAGCTTACGGTGCGCTTACGGTACGCTTACCGTACGCGTACGGTGGCGTGCGCGAGCGCGATTCTGATTGGCTCTTAGATCTTAGTAAACATTCGAATCGGCCGAAACCAGGAAGCGGCGGCCGCCATTTTCTCTCTCGCACTGAGAGTGATGTTTAAAATATAAAGCACAAAAACATGTAAAGGGGCTGTTTAGACAGCTCCCACACACATAGCAATGTTGAGGGAGTCCCCAAAGATCCCCCAAGGCCAAAAACGGAATTTTTATTTTTTCGCTAATTTCGCCGATTACGCTTACCGTACGCGTACGGTAAAAAATTATAAAAAAAAAAAAATTATCCACACTCTCCCCACCCCGTGTGCAATTTGTGCCCGAAGGGCAACAATTGTGCATGGCTTATTAAAGATGAGTTAAACTAAAATATTTTTTAAAAAAATTATAAAATGAAACAAAATTATCCACACTCTCTCCACCCCGTGTGCAAATGGTGCCCGAAGGGCACCATTTGTGCATGGCTTATAACATAGTTGAAAAATTAAAATATTACCTTTCAAAACGAAGTGCATCATATGTCCTCCATGTGCGCACGGTGCGCGAAGCGCATCGTGCGTACATGGCCCATCTAGCGTAACGTGGGCACGTGCGTGCACGGCACTAACTGCGTAAAGTGGGTGCGCGAAGCGCACCGCGTGCTCACTGTGCGCGCACGGTGCGCGAAGCGCACCATGCGCGCACGGAACGAACTGCGTTAAGTGGGCGCGCACGCCACGAATGGCGTAAAGTAACTTAGCATTTAAAAAAACGTACAAATTCACTGAAAAAACCATTGGTTTCACACACGTTATAGTTAGGAATTAGCATTTAAAAAACCTTGCAAATTCACTGAAAAAACCATAGGTTTCACACATGTTATAGTTAGCGGAAATTTTACTGATAAAAAACCAATGAAATTCCCCCGTTATAGTTAGTGCAGGCAACTATAACTCACGCGACCGCAATCTTCTGCTGATGACATATGTGTCTTTATGAAAAAAAAATATTTGTAATATATGTATAGCTAAAAATGTATGGAAGAAGACATGGGCAAATAAGTGTCTAAATACAGTGTTAGCATCAGCAGAGGATTGCGGTCGCGTGAGTTATAGTTGCCTGCACTAACTATAACGGGGGAATTTCATTGGTTTTTTTATCAGTAAAATTTCCGCTAACTATAACATGTGTGAAACCTATGGTTTTTTCAGTGAATATATATATATGTGTGTGTGTTAGGGCAATGGCGTTTACTACGGTGGCAAGGGTATTTTTAGGGTTTAGGGTGGGTATAGGTTTTTGGGTGGCAAGGGTATTCTTAAGGTGGATATGGTTTTTGGGTAGTAAGGGTATTTTTAGGGTTTAGTGTGGGTATAGGTTTTTGGGTGGCAAGGGTATTTTTAGTGTTTAGGGTGGGTGTGGGTTTAGGATTTGTGAGATAATAAGGTGTGTGTGTGTGTATATATATATATATCTATACATCAATCATGGATTTATACTTACCTGTAAAATACATGCGTGGCAAAGGCATATGTATGGTAAAAATTTTCGTGGTAAAGACATGCATGGTGAAGGGATATGCATTAAAAAGTCATGCATGGTAATGGCATGTGTGGTTCCATCATACAACCACACTGAGTTTGCAGACCATTTGAAGAATATGTATACTTTGACATGCATGCTGGGCAGTGACGTTTCCTTATCTCCAAAATAGCTTAAATGATTTTCACCAAACCAAGAAATAGCACTAAATGATGGAAATGCTGCTATCGTATAAGAATTTGCTGACCATTGGTGTATCATTTTCGGAGTTACACCCGCAGAAAAGCCTACCATAGGAAATCCCATTTTATTGGTAACAGAAAAAACTGTATGAGGGCCTGCCTTACAACTATTGAACCGTTTGACCGATCGATACCAAATATAGTACACTTTTGCATGACCTACTAAACATTTTTTGCTTCAGTTTGTGTGCATATTGGTCTGTGGAGATAAGACAAGGTATCAATCTGAACTGCAGAGGCACAAGGACAACTCTGTAATATATGCATTTATTTATACATACACATCACATGTGGAGAGATTTAATCTCCCTATAATGTACTTTTACTTTTTTTAATGGCGTGTTCTGACATGCGAACATGCCTGCATTAAGAAAATTAGGCATCTAGTCACTTATAATAAGCTATTACAAGTGAGTTGTGAAGTCACATTGCCCATGACTCAGCATGTAGGAGGTTGATGTGTGTGAGCCCAAACAGTTTGTGTGCCAGCAGCAGATGGTGAAATAATCTGCCACTTGATAAGGCATACAGAAATCGTGTCCGGAATCTGCGTTTCAACTTCCAACAGCTTCACAATGCAGATTTTCTGAGGAAGTCTGCAGTAATGAGCAGCACTAGTCCATGTAAGAAACAGAATTTGTTTTGATGGGTGAAGGTCCAAACAAATCGATTAGCTTGTTTGCTCTAATACTGTTCACCTGTGAGAGAAATAATGTTTTATTCTTTTTTTATTTTTTATTTATTTTTATTTTTTATTCTCATTTGTGCAAACCGTGACATATAGATAGACACATATCCCTCTTATTGGGTAGGAAGGGATGTCCAAAGATTTTACATAATGCAACAAAACAAATTTTGGGACTGTCACTACGGTGGAACCATGAGTGACTCTCCTAGTGAATTTTGAGATCTTAAGACACAATCTTACATTGAGACGAGAAGGCGCTCCCTTCTACCAGACGAGGCGGGAAAAAATCCCCAGCTGGTAAAGATCCAATAATGTGTTATTCTTTGATGGAATGGCAGTGGTAATTCCTGCATGCTGTCTTAACATAGCAGTCACATATAACCCATTTAGCAACTCACTGTTTTTTTTAGCCTGGGGCAGGTTTCACCCAGGACATGTAGTTTTGGTTTCTAAGTTGACAGACCCATGTCGCACAGCACGAATTGCTAAAAAGGTAGGATTGATTGAAGTTGTCACACATGACCTGGTGCCCCTTTGCAGCTGTAATGTATGTAGAAAAGGAGGGGGTCTAGAGACTCACATTATATTTGGGATAAATTACCCCGCGCACCACTTTACGTAGTAAAAATATTCCACGTCACCTAAGTAAGCTCTGAGTACCATGACCAATAAAGGCAATTAGGGTGTGACCTCGTGCCTTTTATATGATCATGGAACTCCTCTGTGACTTGCAGTATCCTTATAATGAATAGATGGGGTACTTTATCCCACATATATTATACATAGTATATGTATGTGCACTTTTATTGCACAATATGCAGTGGTATAAAACCATATTTAGCAAACCTAAAAAGATGATGGACTGAGTGCTGAAACTTTTTAAACACTCAAGCCCAGTCAAGAGATCTGGGTTAAAACGATCATTCTTTTGCTCACTGCATGGGAAGCAGGGTCAAGAGAGATTTTCATATTGCTGGGTCTAACCTGGGTTGGCCTGGTGAGCAAAACAAAATGGATTTAACCCAGATCTGTGACTGAGGGTGAATGTTTGACAATGTTCAGAATTCTGTCCATTACCATTTTGTGTTGCTATAAAACCTACTATTACAGAGACAGGGCATGTTATTAGAAGGTGCCCATGAAATACAGATTTCATCTAATGGAGGCTTCGATTCAATTTGATTTGGTTCCTCCAGCAAATTCTCCAATCATGACAGTGCATTTGTAAATTGATAATTACAGTCCTGAGCTACACTGTAAAGCTTCACCATAGCCTAATATTAAATTTGCAACCTTTTCACGAAAGGTAAGCAAAACCTGGTCATTCTAATTGCAGTCAAGGCCCATTATAGTTGAGCTTTGCAGGAACAGCTGCAAAAACCTGTCAGCTTAGCCATTGCCTCTTGTTTTGTTGCCAGCCTATTTATGAAAGCTGAATATTCTAAATGGAACCGGGGTACAGTTTTGTCTAGCAGTCGACATGCTGAATGCGTTTTCTGATCAAGATAAACCAATGTCTGTTATCTGAAACTCTGCATAATTAAATATGTTTCTATTCTTTTTATCATAAATGATCAAGCAGTATAGTCTAGTATTTCACTTACTGTTTTCTATAACCCTTTACCGTTTTCAGGTTACTTTCACCCAAAAATACATATATTATAAAAGATACATAATGGGTAACTTGTGTAATATGTTCCTAAGTTGCCGTCATAAACCTCAAGATTTATGTCGTCACCGGAGCCTTTTAAAGGTGATGTAGGACCATATTACGTTTTAGATGGATACCTCTTATGCATTCTCTCTCTTTCCCCGTCCCTCGCTCTTGGCCCCTCACCCCCTTTGCCATTCACTGCTTATACCCTCACATATTACATCGCCCATGACCTGTTCAATGACTGCATTGATAATTTCACTGATGACATTTGAAATTACATAATTTAAGACAACACCGTTTATGGCTGGGGTGCAAATTATAGTTACTTCATGGCTCAAGTTATAGTTACCTCAGTTGCTAGTTAGCGATCACTAGTGAATTTTAGTGTTTTTTGTTTTTGTTTAAAATGTGTGTGTGTGTGTGTGTGTGTGTATATATATATATATATATATATCCGTGCCCGCCTAAGAAGCCGCCCTGAAGGGTCAGGGACTCCACGCCGGAGGTTCTTGTATGGATATAGATTATGGAGTATGACCCACTCGCCGCGCTGGAACCTACGAAGGCAAGCTAATATAGCAAATCTCAGTACTGCGCTGGAAGGGATTCGGTGTGGAGAACTTCCACACTGATCGTGCTGGGGACGCGATGCTTTGGACAGAGTCTAAGAACAGTAAGCATTTGCGATAAACAAACATTCACGTAACTGCATTGATTTGAAGATAAAGTGCACCGGCAAGACGCAGTGAGCACGACATCAGCTGTGCCACAAGAATTAAGAACTGTCGGGATACATTCAGCATTACAACATTGTCCCGAGTGCATTATGGAACATGCAGGCTCACAGATAGTCACGTGACTTTGCATTTAAATGCGTGCATTAACGCACTTGGCGGTCAACTTCCTTCCGTGACCAAGGCTCAACCGCCGAAACATGTTGGAATTTAGGAAGCTTTCGTATGCCGCATGACCCTGAATAAAGCCTCTCTCCTCAGTATTGGGCTTCTTCTTGTTTCTTTTGAGTGAGGATTTGGCGGGACCCCTCCGTGCCCGCCTAAGAAGCCGCCCTGAAGGGTCAGGGACTCCACGCCGGAGGTTCTTGTATGGATATAAATTATGGAGTATGACCCACTCGCCGCGCTGGAACCTACGAAGGCAAGCTAATATAGCAAATCTCAGTGCTGCGCTGGAAGGGATTCGGTGTGGAGAACTTCCACACTGATCGTGCTGGGGACGCGATGCTTTGGACAGAGTCTAAGAACAGTAAGCATTTGCGATAAACAAACATTCACGTAACTGCATTGATTTGAAGATAAAGTGCACCGGCAAGACGCAGTGAGCACGACATCAGCTGTGCCACAAGAATTAAGAACTGTCGGGATACATTCAGCATTACAACATTGTCCCGAGTGCATTATGGAACATGCAGGCTCACAGATAGTCACGTGACTTTGCATTTAAATGCGTGCATTAACGCACTTGGCGGTCAACTTCCTTCCGTGACCAAGGCTCAACCGCCGAAACATGTTGGAATTTAGGAAGCTTTCGTATGCCGCATGACCCTGAATAAAGCCTCTCTCCTCAGTATTGGGCTTCTTCTTGTTTCTTTTGAGTGAGGATTTGACGGGACCCCTCCGTGCCCGCCTAAGAAGCCGCCCTGAAGGGTCAGGGACTCCACGCCGGAGGTTCTTGTATGGATATATATATATATATAATATAGATCCGTAGAGAGGTCATTGATATATTGCTATGTCTGTATATTTTATTCATATATTCTTGATGAATATTTTCTAATTTTCTTGTGTGAAAATGTAAATCTGTATGTGAGAAAATTAAAAATAACTGCTTATTTCGATGCTTCTTTATAGGCTTTTTGCTGAGACCTCAACAGGTTGTATTTTTGCTGGATCGGCACTTGGCAAAAGAGGTAAGAATAAGATTTAAAGTGATGTTTCAGTTTCTGTGAATGCCCATGAGTTTGCATTTTGAAACTTGTGTAAAATGATGACAAGAGACTACCGTAGGCTGCTTCCAAACAAAAAATTTATATCATGTAGGTAAAGGAATGCCTGAATTTTGCTTATCCAACATAATATGGTCCTATTCTTACCTTATTTGATGAAGTAGTGTGAAGATGACAGGCATGCACCATGCTTTAGCTGGCAGGACGAAGTTGCTGTCACTTGGTTAGATCCAAAATTGAATGTCCATGCTTCTTCTTTATGATCACAGGTGTGCGGAATGGGGTCAGGTACAGTAACCCAAATCAGAGAAATACATACACCTCTTGTTTATTGGGTGAGATCATTTTTGGTTCTTCAACCTCCGTTTTATAGGCCTGCTTGCTGTACATGCTCACAGTGGTTGCTTAGTGGTCTAAGACACACCCTTGACTTTTCAGAGATAGATTTTAGTTGACTGTTATTTGATAGGGGGATACATTGCATGTCAATGTGTAATCTTTGTTCAAAACGACAGTGCACACATTGATGATGTCTTTGTAATGCTATGGAATGTCTTTAAATTCTTCCCGGCTAGCAGAGCCGCTCGGTGCTTATGCTTTCAATGCTTCCCATATATAAAGGAAGTATGTATAGGGAAAGAAATTTACAACAGTTCACTCACTTTATTAGTTCCAGAACTGTTTGGTTTGCAGCATGTGCTGTAGATCATGTGCTGCGTACTCTCCCTCCATCTAGTGTTGGGTTTGAAATATTACAACTTTCTTTTGCATTTACCATTGAATAGTTAGTGATAACATCCTCTGAAACTCACACAGGCAAGTAAAAAGACTGTGGTTAACAGTAATCTATTTTAAAACTAAATGCAAATTTACAGCCCAATCCATTGATCACATGAAAAGTTCTACTGTGGTGGCTGGACATAGGAACGCACCTTTTCAGTGTTATCCCTCCTTCAGCATTCCGTGCCCTTCTACCAACCTTCAGTAGGGTCTGTAACCTTTATTTGCCAAAGACATATGTTTAAGATAAATGCTTCACTTGTATAACATTTTGGTGCAAGGAAACAATCAAGTTCCAAAGGTATAGATGGTGGTCACACTACCCCGAGATTGTCATAAGGGACTCTACTGTGTCATTGCATAGGGCTTACAGTAGTACAATGAAAGCACAAAAATGAGGCGTAAACTAGATGATAATAAGTTGTCTTTAGTAATTAATTTGCACGATGAGGGGTCTGATCTGAAACTGTGTGTTCAGTAACCTCCACAGAAACCTGCACTGACTGAGACGGGCATTGCATCCACATCAAAAATAAATCAATATGTTTGTTGAAACCTTCCATCCCACAACAAACATTGCATGCCACTCAGATTCAAAACCTCTTCGACTGTCATTGAAAAGATGACTGTAAGGCCGTACTGGGATTGGCTTCTACATGGGGATTGACTTTAAAAGACCCCTAGAGGATGATCTACCTAAAAAAGATTACTAAGCACAAGAAATGTAGCAACCTCGAAAAGAGACTTAAACTCATATGGAAGAATAACCCGGAGAGGATGATCAACTTCTATTCTATTTGATCTTGAAGAACTTTGACATAAAAGACGCTGGAAGAAGGCTCAACAAGGAAAACAGAAACTAAGCTATTCAGAATCAAGGGCTTCAGGTAAACCTGGGTTGTCATTAAAATATGATGAAAGACTGAGACAAATCAAAAGACCCCAAATTATTTCTTCTGAGGCATAAATTCACCATTCTTGCCACATTCATCGCCTTTAATGAAACAATTGTGGCGGAACCTGAAGTTAGGCTTTTAGTAGGAGGAAATCCATCTGAAAACTGAACAGGGAGAACAGCAAGAGCATGAAAAGAAGGGTGTCTGGAGTATATAGCCAGTGGAAACGGATGAGGATACTCTGGATATATATCCATTTAGAGTGTTTCCTCTGATAACACTCCCCCATACAATGAGGTAAAACAGACAGTGGTATTCCAGAATGGGGTTGCCGTGTAAGTAGAGGAAGGGAAAGATTGTTTCTTGATTGTGACGTTATCAAGAACATTAGACACAAACCAATATCGTCCTATGTACAGTCAAGGTTACGACTGAGAAAATAAGCATTAACACATGCTTTTAAGGAATTATGGGGAAGAGGGAGAGAGGAACCCGAAACATACCCAATACTGCTCTCTTTATTATCTCTGCATTCTGCTGGCTATTTAGTAAAGTGGCTTTATTGTTCCCTGACAGAGGCAGCACGTGGCCCCCTCATGCAACTACGCAGGCGTTGGGAACTATCCCTGGAAAAGAGCTTCACTGATCAAGAATGGAATAGTGTTGAACTATCCTCAAAAGATATCTCGAAACTCCAGGTTCAAATTCACACAATTTTATTATTTGCACATGACATACATGACACCTCAGAGGTTAAATGTAGTCTGTGGTGGGGAGCTTCGAGGCTGCCCTAGATGTCAACACGAGGATGCAGATTTCATACATATGAGATGGGGCTGCCCCATGCTGAAACCTCTTTGGGGGGAGTGATCCTATCATTAAATAGGGCGTTGGGACGTGAACTTAGTCCGACAATTGGGGTTTGCCCACCCAAGCGGAAGACTGGAAATAGATTTATAGACTTAGTTTTGGTTGTTGCCAGACATAGAATAGCTATGTCCTGGAAATCAACTGTCGGGTCAAAGATAAGCACTTGGAAACAAGATGTTGTTTATTGGGCAGGAGCGGAGAGCAGGGCCCTACTTATAAAAGAGGTGAGGGGACCACGTAGGTGCCCCATCACTACACAATGGAGAGAAACTCTCAACACCTGGGAACACCCGGTCATAAAACAAGACTCGGAAGGTAGTAGCATAAGTAGAGCAGAGGGGAGAGTAGTGATTAGAGGGCACTGTGGGGGATAAGCTGCGGATTACTCATTTGGGACCCTGGAAAGCCTCGAGATCCCTCGTGAGTACACAAGGCTGAAAGGGCTAGGACTTTGGCTGCTCCAGTGGGAGTTACCTTTCCTTGCACCATATACATCGCCATCCCCCCAGCCACCCAGCTGTACACTTTGACTCCTCAACAGGAATCATATTAGGAATTTGAAGACCACTCTGTAGTTGTTAGTTTTATTTGAGATTGGTTAAAGGCTAAATTAATGAGACCTCCTCGACAACTGCCCTTAAGTCAGCTAGACAAGCTCATGAGCAGACTATTGATACTTCCATGGCCTGCGGATGAAAGTCGACCTCCATGGGAATTTCCTCCAGTAGAATGGACTATTTACCGATCCTTGGCATTGAGGTAAAAATGAGGTGGATATTCGTATAAAGATGCATGTAGAAATAAAGGAAAACAAAAAGACCAACGCTTCTTCCCAGTAAGAAAAAGCACGGCACACTTTGGAGTCTTGTGAGGGCTTTAATTAGATTGATATTCGCAAAGCAGGCAGTCCATGAGAATCAGGCATGTCAAAGTACTGGCAGTTTATGAAGCGTTGGCATACGCGTTTCAGCGATAAATCGCCTTCGTCAGTGCCGGTTTCACAGAGTCGCCAGCACACAGTTCAGCCGTTATTGCTCCTGTTCCTGTTAAAAAATTAACACATGCCCCTCCTCCACATCATGTGCTTGTTGCAACGCGATGCCACTCCCACAGGCCAAAGGATGCTGGGACTTGAAGTCCGAGTGGGCGCCTGAAAAATTTCTGAAACGCTCCAAAACATCAAGTGATGCTCCCAAGTCAGTGAGCACGGGCCGCAAACCAGCTCGAGTGCCCGCGGGGGTGGAAATCAAGGGCCTCACTGGTTTCTCCATCAGGCACACCATCATGCCTCCTCTCTCCCCATTCCAGCTGATACTGCCAAATGACGATACAACTCTTCGGGGGGGCGCCTTGTTTTGCCAAAAAACAAAAATTACCAAAAGGCTGGTTTCTCCTGGGCGCTCCTGATCGAGAGGGTGTGCCGTTTGTCCGCCTCCAGCCAGCGGACTAAACACAAAGACCAACGCTTCTTCCCAGTAAGAAAAAGCACGGCACACTTTGGAGTCTTGTGAGGGCTTTAATTAGATTGATATTCGCAAAGCAGGCAGTCCATGAGAATCAGGCATGTCAAAGTACTGGCAGTTTATGAAGCGTTGGCATAAATAAAGAAATGCATATATGTGATGGAAATGATAGAAAGTCTATGACGAAAGTAACCTTAAACAGGCATGTTACAAATTTGATAGGTATCTGATAAATGCCATTAACCTTTTTTTTTTTTTAAAAGGTTACGACTCAGAAAGCCATTGTAATTCGGTCCAGAGTAGGGAGGAAATTTGAAGCAGCTCATTAAATCCATTTTATAGTAAGGGTCATGCCCAACCCGATTCAGCAGTGGTAGATACTGCAGGGAAATTTGCTTTCTTTTTAGGGAGATGTCTATGGCTTGCATCTTGAAGATAAGCAACTTAGATGCAGCTGGTGAAAGAGTGGCTGCAGGTTTGGTGAGGAATTGTTGCCTAGCTACTTCACAAGCCTTGCCCTTAGTTCAACAGGCATCAATGGAAGAAGATGTAGAACATCCTTCCTGTGTATCTAGGCCTCACTGAAAGAGGGCATAGGAGATTATAGCAGGACATCATGAATGCATGTTGCAATTTAGATACAGCAGATGCCTCCTTTTGCCATATTAACACTCGCCTGCTGCTTCGGAGTCGCACATGTCTTTTGACGAGGGCAATCTAATTGTGACACTAATTGCCTCAACATCATATGCCAAAAAAAATCAACCCAGAACAAATGGGAATCATCAGCCTCTTCTCTCGCAATAAGTGGCATCTGTACTAGCCAAAGGTGCAATGGAGGAATTACTATCACTGGAGTTGAAAAGAGCAATATTTTTATCTACTTATTCATTCCCAAGAATGACAGCACACTTGAGCCAATCTCTTAAGTACATTGGACTTGAAAGATGCATATTTCCATACACCAATGCATCCAGCCTTTCCAGAATAAGTTTGTGTTATGTGGTAAATATTATGAATTTAAATGATCCGCTTCCAGCATAAATTCAAGTCCACAGGTAGCTTAACAAATCTCTAGCTGTTTGGCAGCACACCTGCATCGCGATTATATTTATGCCTACCCGTACCTGGGTTATTGATTTGTCAATATGAAGAAATCCGATATATGGATACTTAAAGTCCCTAAATTTCAGTGAGACAGTCTTAAATTAGGGGCAGCAAACGTTTACCAAACTACAGAGTGAGCTTTGGCATTTCAGAAATGGATTCCTCTTTGGCAGGCATCACAACTGCTGACAGTGAGGTGGTTGGTGAAACTGTTGAGAATGTTGATATAATGCATTTTGTTGGTCCAAATTGATGCTTAGAAATGAGACCTCTGCATGTGTCTTTGGCAAGCTGGCAGTCTCAAGTTGCTGCCAAGTGAGGGACTCTAAGGCCAGATGTACTTACGTGCCAGTCACAAAAAATGGTTGCACATTGCGCACTGACTTTTTACAAACATTATTTCAGTTTGCAAACTGACCTATGTACGAGTAGCTTGGTTTGGAGAATAGGTAACATACAACAACAGAGAAGCACATATCCTCTTCACTTGACTAAGATGGCACACTCTTCAGACCTTTGGTGGGAAACTGCTGAGAGTAGACATTGAATTCGCAGACCAGCTGGGTAGGAATCATCAGGAGGCCCACAAAAGGGCGAGCAAAGGGCAAGCAAAACACTTATCCTGTACACATTCTTTACATGTGGGGGACTCCACATGAGGATCTGTTTTGACCAAACCAATGTTATGCCTTTAAGGATCCGCAACCCCAGTTTCTACACATCTTCTGAGAATAGAGTGGCTAGGGACATTTTCTTATGCTTTCTCCTTTGCCTTTTCTACCATGGGTCATATGCAAGATGTTCCAAACTCTGATATCCGTATTCCTCATAGCCTCAGCATGGACCTGTCACTGTGTTCTCCCTTTTAATGGAGATGTCCATACATCCTAATTCACAGTCATTCAATCTAGTGATTTGGCTATTGTGATGTTTAAATCTGGGTATTTGCAGGTCCCTGTTCTTATTTTTAGAGAATCATGGCAACAAACTACTAGATCATGCTGTGCAGCTGCGTGGAAGCATTTTGTGAAATACATCATCAAATATGTTGATCGTATAAATGTGAGACTTGGCTTACATGTTGATAAACGTTATTTTGGGAGCCTTTACAGCATATTCACAAAACAGGAGACCTGCATTTATTTGTTAAACAACAGTTAAAAACCTTGGGAAAGGCAACAGCCAAAACACTCCTGTTTTGTGTGTTGCTGTGGCAATAAACCTCTGATATTTGTTGGATCCAGTGAGTGCATGTCTACTGTTCTGCGGCAGAGTGCAACTAACGAAGTTAGAGTGAGTCCCACCCTCACTGAGCATGGCACCCGCTGAATTGGGGAGAGACCGCTACTGAGGTGGAAAAGCAATCAAATAAATTATATATATCCAAACAAGATTGTCCATGAGTTTGAAGACGCTCTCCCAGGCAGGTAATGAGGCTAAGAAATCTCATTTGGCACTGAAGTTCCTTTCTTTAGCCTAATGTGTTTCAGACCTTCCCTGGTCCTTCGTCACAGGCAGAAGAAATACAGCTTTGCACTAACACTCCCACAGCACCTCCTATTAGCATGATAATTAGCAGTATTGCCCTCCAGTGGGCCTCCCAAGTGAGCTTTTGAACTTCATTTCCATAATTCATAGCCCTCCAGTGGGCGTTGCAGTGTCATTTGTTAAATAAAATCTGCTCAGCCTGCCAATTTGCAGCTTGACTACAAACAATTAAGAGTCAATGCAGACCCAACTTTCAGGTGCAGTGGTGGTGCTGTTTTTACGACAGGACTGCTGCTATATACACACACATATATAAATGTGTGTGTGTGTGTGTGTGTGTGTGTGTGTGTGTGTGTGTGTATATATATATACACACACGCGCACACACACACACATATATACATTTATGTATATTACCTACTGGCAGTCGCCAGTAGGTTGTTATAGTTAGGACCTATTTTCCATAGGAAATCCGCAACATTCTATTTGGAATAACGTTGGCGCCGATTGACGAATCTTCGCGAAATTATCCAAACTTTTGGCCAGCTCCGGTCCGCTCCTATCCTGAAAATTTCATGGTGATTCGTCAAGCGGGGGGTGAGAAAAAAGGGGGGTCCCAAAATGCATTTTCCCCATGCATTTTCCCATAGGACCTGTTGACGCAGCTACAGCCCGAACTGCTAAACGGAACTACACCAAATTTGGCAAAGAGGTAGTCCTCAGTTCAGACTCGTGCCTTTTGCTTAAATGGTGTAAATCCGTTCAGTAGTTCCTGAGAAAATTAGAGTTAAAAAGATAGATATATCTTAAGGGGGCCTAACCACACATCTCATCGTGAGATGTGATTGGCTGTCAGTACTTCATCCAAGAAGTGTTGGCAGCCATCTTGGGACCAAAATACATGATAGCACCTCATTAAAAAGCATTGCAGTTAATAGAAGGTTTTAAGACTTTAGTTACATTATAAATCATTTCTTGATGGTACCATACTCATTTTAGGAATTGTGGTGTGTTCTAAGGTGATTTTACCATGTGAAAAAGCCTTCTGCTGTGATATCATGAATCATGTTTGAGAGAAAACTATTTTCTCATGCTTTTCCAACAGAGGTTTGGAAGGTGATCTATAAGCTAAACTGATAGCATATTTTCTGTGAATTCACATTATCTTTCTCAGTCATGTGAGAATGAAGTCTGACATTCTCAGTAAAACATGTACATCCAACAAGGGCAGAGACTGTCAGTTGATTTCTTTTTTGTTCTACTGCAGCTTCCCAGAGTGCTCTAAAGAACAACTAGAGTGCTTACTGTCTTACTTATGACAAAAGTATGGCACACCTGAAGCCATCTTGGTTTGAATAAAGTGGTAACACTTAAAACATTTAATTTACAAAGGAACAAAATGAGGGGGTTCATTTTGCCATAGAAATTATGATTAGTGCTGCAGAAACAAAAATTGGAGCACATTTCGAGTGACTTCTCAAATCCTCTTCTATTTCATAAAAAATGTCTGACATGCAGACTGAAACATGCACTTTGAATACCAGCAGAAGACTTCCCTGGTGAGCAGTAGCTTTACTACAGTGATCTAATGAGCAACTAGAGTGCTAACATTCAGAATTTATGGCAAATGTGTGACACATCTGAATGCCTTCTTGATGGAACCAAAGTAAAAAACTAAAAGTATTTCCTACTGAGGAGACTGCAGTAAATGAGGAAATTAGGAAACTTCATAACAAATAAATCTCCCAAGATGGCCACCAGAGACAAAAGAACCCAAATGCAGCACAAATATCACCCAGATGTAGCCCAATGACAGACGTGTGCAAAACACGTATTTTTGTGTATTTGCAGTTTTATATAGTGCAGACTTGTCAGGTATTGGAGTGCTTTACATGAGCATTGGTTACATCACACAAGATCAAATTCATTTTGGTTGTAGACATGGGGAGATTAAGTGATTTGACCACAATCACAGAATGTTGAGCTGAAGCAGAAACTCCAACCTGGTTCCCCAGTTGCAAAGTCTGCAGCTCTGGAAGTAACACCACATCCTCACCCCTAAGTGCAGCATTTAATCAAGTGGTCAACTGGATAAAAAAACATAAAGATTACAAATAATTTAAAAGTTCTTTGTCACTATTTGAAAACTCAGAAAATATGTCCTCATTTTAGTTTTTTAGAGCACTAACCATCATTTTGATACAAATAAGACCCTCTCATATATGTAATTTCTAAAGGAAATGCTCTAGGTATTACAGTTTTATTACATCAAAATGACGTCAGGCGTTCCACCCTTTTGTAATAAATATAGAATGTTAGCAATCTAGTTGTTCATTGGGATACTGTTGAGAGGCAGAGGCCAGGAGCACGGACTCTGAAAATTGAAGGCAGGTAGGAGAGTGCAGAGGCAACAATTTGACCACACAGGGCAGGCAGGAAGGGCAGTGGCAGCACAATAGACTATGGAGGGCAGTGGAAAGGGGGGCAGGGGCAACAAACCAACAATACAGGACTGGCAAGAGAGGCTGTGGCAATATAATAGACCATTGTGGGCAGAAGTTAGAGGCAGTGGTAGTACAACCATACATGCCAACAGACCCGTTTCAGCCAGGAAACGTCCAATGTTTTTAAGCTCAAATGGGCTTTAGTTGATCTGTCTCCTGTCTACAATCTCCTCTTTTTCAATGTAACTCAAAGGGGAAAATCAATACCCCAGTTTTCTTTCAAAATCTCCCTCTTACCAAGTTCAAAATGTTCGCAAGTATGGTAATTGGATCATGGTAGGCAGGAAGAATTGGGGTAGGGACATGGACTCGGATAACAGAGGACAGGAGGGACATGGAGAGGTGCACCAAACTGACCCTACAGGGCAGGCATCAGAGTTTGCAGCAGCACAATACACCACACAGGGCATGCGGGACGGAAGTGCAGCACAACAATCCATAGAAAGCAATAGGGAGGGGACAGGACCATGCACAAGGTCAACAGAGAACAGAGGGGAAAGAGGCAATGGTAGCTAGCTGACCATAATGGACAGACAGGAGAGAAAGCTGCAGCATAACGGACCATAAAGGGTAGGAGGGACGGATCAGAGGCATTACAATGGAACAGACAAGCCAGGAGTGCGGGAATAGGGGTCTGCACATGGAAACAGAGGGCTGGGGGCAAGGGGGCAGGGCAGGAGCAGCAAGATGACCATGGAGGTCAGGCAGGATGGGCACTAGAAACAAAACACACCATGGAGAGCAACCGTGAGACTATGATGGCATACACACAGACCATGGAGGGAAGGTGGGAGGGGGTCAGGGGCAGCTAGCTGACCACACAGGGAAGGTGGGATGGCCATGGCAGCACTGAAGACCATGCATGGCAAGCGGGAGGGTTAGTGGCAGCACAATGGCTATGATGGGCAAGAAGGAGGGTGCAGGGGCATGCACAAAGGACCATGGAGGATAGAAGGGAGGGTCAGGACCTGGGCACAGACAAGAGAGTTCAGGGGAAGGGGCCTCACAACAGACCGCGCGGGGCAGGCAGGAGGAGCAGTTGCAGCACAACAGACCAGGGAGGGCAGAAGGGTGTGGCCGTAAAATGGACCATGGAGGACAGGAGGAAAGGCATAGGGGCATGGCATGTGGACAGGCAGGGTGGAGGTGGCAGGGACAGGTTACAGTCATCTGACCATGCTAGGCAGGTGAAGGGGAGTGGCAGCTCAACAGAACACTCAGAGTAGATAGGAGTGTCAGGTCCATGGAACATGGTGGGCAAAAAGGATGGAGCAGGGGCATGCACAAAGACCTTGGAGGGTAGGGGGAAGGAGAATAGGGGCAGCAAGCTAAGCACAGAGGCTAAGCAGGAGATCAATGATGGGCCATGGAATTGGGCAATGGAGGGCAGGATGAGTGGACTGGTACATCATGCTAAATGGAGGGCAGTGGCAGCACATCAGACCGTGCATGGCAGGAGGGAGGAGGCTAGTCCATGGATTCAGACAACAGAGGATAGGGAGGAGGTGGATGGGGCAGCAAGCTAACTGTTCAGAGAAGGTGGGTATTAGGAACTTCATTGTTTTTAAAATGTGTGTTTGTTCGAACTACTTAAAATACGAACAAGTATGCAGCATAATCTCACTTTTATTCAGGAAGAAGAGGACGTTTGTGACTGTGACGCCGGGTTCACTTGGCAGAAACACCCTCTGACCCTCCACCCCCCATCGCAAAATGTAATGCCCGTGAAAAGGATCGGTGGACGCAGTGTTATATAGAACATAGTCCTAAGAGCACGATTGAAAATGAAAACTAGATATAGTATATGGTATAAACTATGCACCAAAAAGTTTGATATAATATGAACCGGAGCGTGAAATATAATATGCAATACATTGTGCGCAATGACAGATTCATTGGAGAGCGCGAGATAGCACAGGCACTAGCGCGTGCTACGCGATATGCGCCTTGGAGTGTAATATGCACAGGGCAGTGTTGTGTAACCTAACTAGTCTCTAAAGTTGTAATATAAAATATGTGCTGGGGAGTGTAACGTTGCATATGCACTGTGACAAAGATATGGATCCCAGATTGTAATATGTATGGCATAGCGCTGTGCGTTATAACATAGGCATCGAGGAAGGCACGTTAGATGGGGCAATATAACCCGTGCGAAGGCAATTGTGGCATGAGATATTCACGGGGTGGTGTTACAGTGCACATGGGCTAGAGAGTGTCTAAGCATACGCACTAGCTGGTGGAATACAACACAGAGGTGTGTGGCACTCGGCAGGCACTGGTGGGTGTAACACAGCATTGGGCTCAGCCAGGAGCACGCTGTGACTCTCAAGTGAGGTTTGTCTCCTTTCCAGAGAGTAAAATAAAAAGTATTACACATCCGGCAGTGGAAGTGTGTTTTATTAACCGTGAGGGGAGTTTCTTGCATAGTTTGGTCGAATTTTTGTCAAATCCCCTTTGAATGACTTGGTGTGCGTGTGTATTAAATATGCCTGTCAATAGCTACCCATGTTTGTATAAATAAACGATAAGGGTGTCTACTTGGAGAGTACCCGCCGGCGGGGACGCCGGGTTTAGGCACGGTAGGGCGTCAGACACGTCAGAGCTTCACTAGCGGTGTAAATACATTCCATGTGGATTCATTGTCGCCTTTTAATGAATATCATGCAAATCGTCATGGTGATAGGTACATACGGTTTGTCCAGCATGTCCTAAGTGTTTCTATAAATATATATATTTTTTAAAATAATAAAAAACAAAGGCCGGCCCCGGGGGATGGGGTCCCCGGGGCCATAAGTGGCCTGAGGAGGGGGGCAATGCAGCCACCCTCCTAAAGATTTTTTTTTTTTTTAAAAGGCCATGACCCGGGGGTTGGGGTCCCCGGGTCCGAATAAGGCTTTGGGAGGGGGGCACGCGGCCCCCTTCCAAATTAATTTTTTTCAACAAAAAAAATTAGGATGCAGGCCCTGGGGGATGGGGTCCCCAGGGCCAATAAATTAGAAAAAGAAGTGGGGAGCCACACAGCCCTCCTTCTTAAAAAAATAAAATAAATAAAAGACCGGCATCGCACCGGAGGCCACACCCCCTCCTTGCAGCACTCTGCAAACGCGCCTCCTGGCCAGTTATAAGTTGGGGAATTAATTCCCCTTCAATACTGAGGGTCCCTGAGGGCCAACTAGCCCAACAGGTATCTCCAGTATGCGCCAGGGAGCTGCGTTGCAGACAGGTGTTCTGAGGCCACGCCCCTTTTTACACCTCTATGCAACGCAGAGCTGTGGCGCTTACTGGAGGTAACTAGTGGGCTAGTTTGACCCTTGGGACCCTTAGGATTCAAGGGGACTTAATCTCTCAACTTAGAACGGCCACAGGGTGCGTTTACACAGTGGTGAAGGGAGGGGACGGGGCCTGAGGTGACGTGTGCAAACACGCCGTGTGGCGTGTTTAAGTTGGGGAAATAATTCCCTTTCAATCCTGAGGGACCCTGGGGGCCAACTAGCCCACCAGGTGCTTCCAGTAAGCGCCACTGCTCTGCGTTGCAGAGAGGTGGTGCAGGCCGTGCCCCTTTTTACACCTCTTTGCAATGGTGCTTACTGGACGTACCTAGTGGGCTATTTTGCCCCTAGGGACCCTCAGAATTCAAGGGGACTTAATCTTCCAACTTAAAACGGCCACAGGGCGTGTTTACACAGTGGGGAAGGGAGGGGACGGGGCCTGAGGTGACGTGTGCAAACACTCCCTGTGGCGTGTTTTAAGAGGTAGTTTTAATCCCCTGCCCTATTATATACTAGGGGCTTACAGAGGAGGTCATGCTAATGTAAATCAAACCGGAGACACTGTTCCAGTAAAATACAGGAAAAGAAACGTGGAGACACGTATATAAGGAATGTACTAGGCTATATGAGACCCACAGGTTGGGAGGGGAAGCAGAGCTTAATTTCTCTTGTTGCCCTCACACACCCCAGGAGGTGTCATGCTTCATCATCGGGCGTTTTGCTCCTCGTTGGGCCGGCGCTGCAATGCCCTACGAGTCCCCCGAAGGGTCACTTTATCAGAGATCTTTTTAGAGAAAACGCCGTCTGGTGCATGCGGGTGTGTGATAATGGTGGTGCAGTGATGAGTGTAACGTGATATGTTAAAATTGTCTAAGGGTGCTCAAAAAATATATGTTTAATAAAAAAGAAGGGGTGGCACCCTTGACAGGCTAAAAAACCCGTAGTTTGGGTGTTACCTTAGTGGGCTTAATGTCCCAACAGGTAGCTACAATGTGGTCAATGTGGTCGACATGTTTCGCGCCCCTGCGGTCCAACCGGATCCATGGCGCTTCCTCAGGACCAACTAAAAAGTGAAGTGTATAAGAGAGTGAGCTGGGGGCTAGTACCCACAGTGTGTATCCGGGCATGCAAGGTCAAGATGGCCTTGCTATCTGTTCTGTCAGATTTAAGGTCGCTCCTGGATATAAGCCTAAGTGTAAGGAATAAGTTGCTCCATAGACTAGGGGACGAGCATTCACACCTTCTAATGAGTTTTGCTCTGGTGTGGCCTCTCTCAAACCTACCCCAAACGTCCTCCTGTCTGGAATGGAGGAATCACAGGGGGACCCCAACGCATAGTGTTCCCTAGTGTATTTAGGTGTTTTCACTGTATTCTGAGTGTCTTTTAACATAGCACTGGCTCTAGGACTGGTTAGTCAGACTCCGTTACCACCAGTATCCGTCTGAAAATGTTGAGGGTACAGGATGATTTTACAACAAGGCTTCTTTCTGCTCTTTTGTTTGTTCTTTCTGCACGTTATCCTTCTTCCTGCACTTTTCTTCGTCTTTGAGGACTTCTGTTGCTTCTTTCTGCATTTCTTTTTTTTCTTTCTGTGCGTTTTTTCTTCTTTCTTCACATGTCCTATCTCTGTAGGCATAGTTAGAAATTAGCATTTAAAAAACCTTTGAAATTCACTGAAAAAACCATAGGTTTCAGGCACGTTCTAGTTAGGAATTAGCATTTAAAAAACCTTGGAAATTCGCTGAAGAAACCATAGGTTTCAGGGGCGTTATAGTTAGCTGGACTTTTCACGCATATGAAACCATTGAAATTCCCCCGTTATAGTTAGTTCAGCTAACTATAACTCGCGCACCCGCAATGCACTGCTGATGACGTCACATATTACATCACTCATGACATGGTCAGTGACATTACTCATGACATCACTGAATATATCTCAAATGACATCATCCTTGTGATAGAGTGGCAGACCTCCTCTCCCCCTAATATAACCTTTGATACACACATTCAAAAATAGAAACTAAATTTTTCAAAACAATGGACATACCTATACCAGTTACAACAACCTATTCGGTAATTCTAAGATCCACATACACATCCACTCATTCACCAACAGCCCTATACAGTCACTCATACATTTACTCACTCATCATATGTACTCATACACCTATACATCCTGTTACACAACGCCACTCATCCATAGAGTTACTCACACACATAGTCACTCATGCTAATAAAGAATCAAACATCCATTTACTTGCATATACAGTTATACACACACCACCACACTTACTTCTACAGAAACGTACACATACTTAGTCTTTTAAACAATCACTTATAGAAACACATACTTATTCATACAGGAACTCTTCCAATCTCTCACTCTCACATATACTCACTTATATACACCAATAGTCACATATACTAGTTTAAAACATATGTAGTTACTCATAAAGACACTATTGAGACAGTCATTCACTCACTAACACACCCATGCACACACTCATCCACCCATACAGTCCTGCACACATCCTGTCTTCAACACATACAAACAGTGAGTCACTCATTCATGCACCTATGCACTACGTAATACCCCCCACCGAACCATTCAGACACTCATACTGATACTCAAAAAACCAACTAATAACCTATATAGACACTCATGTAGCTACTCACCAACCCATGCAGCCACTTATACACAAAGTGGGAGACTGATACAGATATTTACATATTTAAACATTACTCACTAAGCCATGTATTCACTAAGATACATTTAATCAGTCAGTTATACAATCAATTTTTCATAAACAAATCATCCATTTAGACACTTATATACCCATTTATTCTTCCATCGACCTTGAGATATACATATATAAAACATATGTAATTTTCAGAAAAACACACATTCACTGGATGATGTCATCAGTGATGTCATTTGAGATGTCATCAGTGATGTCATGAGTGATGTCACTGACCATGTCATGAGTGATGTAATATGTGACGTCATCAGCAGTGCATTGCGGGCGCGCGAGTTATAGTTAGCTGAACTAACTATAACGGGGGAATTTCAATGGTTTTGTACGAGTGAAAAGTCCAGCTAACTAGAACGCCCCTGAAACCTATGGTTTCTTCAGTGAATATATATATACATGTATGTATGTGCAAATCCATTCTCACTAGAGAGCTTTCATGTTATCACTGTTCAATGGACTTAGATCTCATTACATTCTGTTTCAGGAGTTAATTCTACGCTCTGTACATCAAGAGCCTTTCCAGTCTGTTATGTTGTTCTCCAGACTCCCATCCTTGTGATCATATGTTGTTAAAAGAACAGTTGTTCATTATACATTGATAAACTAAGCCTATCAGGAACACAAAAAAGTGTTACTCCTTTTGCACACTCCAATCAAAGCAAAGCAGGCCTTGTTAGGTGACCTGTTTGGTGTATTTCGATTTGTTGTGCAATACCAAAATTTGCATTCTACATCTGCCTAATGCACGTTTTCGCAAGATAAGGGCCATTATGCCTTTTTGAGAAACATTCTCTTAGTTAACCTTTCTAGACCAGCTACATGCACCTCCGTCTACTCATTCACAATATACTAATGCATGGCTATACAAGCTAGAAACCTGGCACAAGTTGATGAGACGGTTTTAAAGATTTCGCTTCATCTTCTAGCTTTGCATAAGAGGAAAAGTGTACAGCATTGCTGTCACTGCACAGCATGACATATATAACACTTGCTGCCAACAAACAATATTACTTAGCCATAACAAACAATTTGAAGCTTACAATGGTGTAGATGTAACCCGCTCCACTCCCCGGGACAGAAATGACTCTTTACTATATTAGGAGATTGTACACATATCCTTAAGAAATACAGATTCCTTTTCCGATGGGTAAAATGCAATATTCTAAGTTAGAGACTGATTCCTTATGCATTGTGGGTTTTAGGGTAGTGATCTAGATTCATTTGATACATTACCGAAACAAAGCTTTGAACAAAAACAAGTTGTAATATTTTTAACCTACACTAGATGGCAGGAAAAGGCATATAATTCTATTCTACAACAATGCAAACAGATTGTTACAGGTAAATTTTATCCTTTGAAGACATTTTGTTCATTATCGTCTATCCGCTGTAAGCCTTCTGCTCTCTAATACACCTTATCACATTTGAAGGAAAGCTAAAAAAAAAAAACTAAGGGATGTAGTCAAGCAGACATGCTGGGATTCAGGTCTGCTGAAAGAACAATTGTGCCACCCCAATTTATGTTATGTAATACATACATGGGTCGTCCGTTATGAAGAAGAGCATTCCAGGATATCACTACTAGTCCTGGAGTTACTAGGAGTATTTTTCTGAATGGCTCTATCTACAGAGCAGCACAAATTAATTGCTCATTAAAAACGTATCTCAAGAAGTCTTGCAAAAGACAAATTATTTGTAAACAAACAAAGAATAAAACATAGGGGATGGAAAGAACTTGACATTGACGCCCCTAGTCAAATATCTTCCCAGGGTTCTCCAAAGCAGTCACCATTTTGGGAAAGGTTATTCAACACAACAGATTATAATCTGCTCCTAAATCTAAACCAGTTTGGATGTATGACTTGGACCTTAAGCCAACTAGTGAGTGTTGATCACCGGCTGCCACACTAATCTTTATTCTTATTGACTGTAAAAATATTACAGAATTAAAAAAAAATAGAACATATACTGTCTCTCTGCCATAGCACCAAAGTGAAATTGTACACTCTAAAGATTGTTCTGTTTATTGACTGTGCTCAGAAGGTTAAACAAAATCTATAAAGGATAAACAGTAAAAATACTCCATTGCTAGAAAGGCACTTTGGAACAAGAAATCTATTTTAAAATTATAGATTGCCATCTGGTGAACATGTCCTGTGTAGTCTCCGTGACCCATGATCAAGGTGTGCTCAACAGAATTTGGAAAGACCTGCCAGAAATTTATCTAAACTTTGTCCCCTGTATTGTACACATAACCTACCATATGAACCTTGTTTTCAAAACTAAGCTTTATATTCCAAACATGTGACCTTCATCCTTTTTAAGGTCTCGCTTGAGCCAGCGCGCATGCGCTGCTCTGCGAGACTTTTTGTAAGGGGGCTTCAAAATCTGACCACACGCTTGTGCGTGTGGTTTGTTTTTGGTCAGAGGCTATTGGCCTTTGCATGCGTCTTTCTAAGAAAGACAGCACGCAATTGGGCAAAGGCAGGTGCATGTCCTGCCTTTGCTCCACCCACGGCCTATTGCTTGCGGTTACCCGCACGGACATCTGTTTTGAATTATCATGCCCAGAAGCAGGCGCGATAATTGAAAACAGATTGCTCTCTGTGGCGCGCGCACCACTCGCTTGCTTGAATTTAAACAATTAGTCAGTGCTTGGTAGAGTTGCCGGTCATTCGAGCTCATTTTTATCCGATGCACATTCCCCCTGCAGCAGTCTCCGCTGTCATGCCGCTCTAATGACCACCCTCGCGCACACATACCTGACTGCCATCTAATTTAGACATCACCCACAAGAGGCTAAGGCAGAGGTCTCCAGGGCCACTTAAATTCGGGCTTATCCTAGCTCCCATTTTACTGCATTTTATCTTTTGTAGTCGAATCAAGTACAGCTGGGGTCATCAATGGGTCACATATTTCTACATATTGCGCAGAACTCTAGGAAAGATATTTTTTATTATTATTTGCACGTACCGATTTGTTTCAATGTACTTTAAATAAGGCCGTGATTAAAATAACTTGCGCCGTTCCTGTGTGATGTCATATGCTTCTTAAAGCTGCACATTCTACTATTTATGTAACAAAATGTGGCGTTTCAAAGGATCTAACTAGAACAAAGGCATTTTGAGTTTTCCGTACAATAGAAATTTTAAACTGTCAAGTGCTGTTTTTCACGTTCCTTTTGTAGTACATTATTAAGAATCAGGCTTCCTTTAAACGAAATGCACAAAGACCAGTTTCACCTATTTTTCAGTTTTTCCTTTGAACCACATGTAAGATTCCGCGGTAATTAATGTACGCAGTGCTCACAATGCGGTGATTTGAAATAAGTATACTCTTTACCTCTTACTTTATGCTTGCATAGTTGAACAATAATTACGGTCCAATTTTAGTTGTACACACCTTATTCTTTCTTTTCCTCCCATTAAAAAATACCTTAACATTTACCATAATGCATGCATATCCTCAATTCAACCACAAAAGAGAATTAACCAAGCCAACTATGAAAGAGCTCAGATCAGCAGTTCATTTTCTTCGTCAGCCGCTAGAGGGCGTGGACACTCTGAATTTGTGTGTGTAAAATAATTGAAGGCATCACAGCTAAAATAATATATTTTAGAAAATATCATAGTAAGCAAAAGACACTGAATGAGTAAGTGAGCATGAAGAATAGGACATGGTAAAAGAAAGATGCCATTGTGTTAGCACAAGGGAGCCAGGCCTTCAGACACGATGGAAATGCTCACTTGGTACCTTGTACATGGCAGGATCACTCACTCCTTTGAGAAACTCATTCCACACTGAGCGAAGGGTAGATGTAGCGCGAAGAGCCCCGCCACTGCTCAAGATGTCAGGCTCTTTACTTACTACAATTCTGGGTAAGTATTACGGCCCACCACTTTTCAAAAATCACTAGCTGCGACTTCAAAACAAGCATTGGCAGAGTCAATAGGTCTCGCGTTTGGGACCTTATAAGTGTTTAGCCATGCAACACTTGATGTTGTTGCACCAATGATATTGTGATGGATAACTAAACACTTATAAGGTCCCACAGGCAAGACCTATTGGCTATGGCAATGCTTGTTATTTTTAGTTACTTGCAATCGAATTATTTAAATAACTGCTCAAACGCTAAATGTGGTTATCTTCTAACTGTATGTTGACTTAGTAATTTAAATTTTGTTTTGGCTTTCTTAAGGGTTGAGCATTTATGTTATTTTTAGTAAGGTATGTATTCTAATGGAAGTTTATTGTTTTATAGAATTTTATTTTCAAAAAATGTAAACATATGACAAACTACATTGGAGCACATATCTAGGCCCAGAAACACCACTTAAATATTTGAGGCATACATTACCTTATTACACCAGTGAGAATAGTCAGTCTAGTTTCCAAATACTTATTTCAGGCCTTATAAAATTCTAATTACGTGTTCTGTAATCACATAGAATTTGTTCAAGGGCATACAGCTTTCTGCTAACCACTTGCGCCCATATACATGGGCTTTTTAATTCAATAAGGAACTCTTTACCTGTCAGTACTTTGCTGACATTCACATTGAAGAGTGTGAGATATGGATCAAGTTTAAGCTGGTGAGGTATGCATGTGTGTTTAGAATGCCAGATGAAAGTAGATGGAAAGCAACTTTTATTACTTGCAACGCATAGTGTCCCTGTTACCAAAGGCTGGTAATTTGAGAACTTCTTAGATTCCATATACCTGAGTTATACCCACATTTCAAATTATCTACCTCTGCTGATCTGTTTCAAGGTACCACTTTTTTACACATTGGTTATGAGAGTGACATCAAGGTTGTTTGATCCAGCAACTGTTAGTTGTTCTTGTTTTTTTTTTAAGTCAGAGGAAAAGGGAGCAATGGTGCATACTGACACGCTACAAAACCTGTTCTCCCTTTAAACTGATTCCAGTGTTAATGGTTATTTTAATATGCTAATTATATATGTTTCTTGGTTGTCCAGCCACAAAATTAAAATGTAAATGAGTAACAGAACGATTACTTTGGCCCTATTGTTTGATCGCTTTTTTGTCATTCTAGGTGTTTCAGCAGAGAAGGTTGCAGGGGATGCTGCAGACATGTTGCTTAGAAATTTACGACATGGTGGATGTGTGGATGAATATCTGCAGGACCAGGTGAAGATTTTGGAAGCCGGATGAACATTTTATTTTAAAAGTTTGTAGTCTTAGTTTAATGTGTTCGAAGATAACTCACTTTTTTTTTCCTTCCTTCATAGCTAATTATATTTATGGCGTTAGCTGATGGTGTATCTAGAGTAAGAACAGGACCTGTCACACTCCATACAAAAACAGCTATACATTTTGCAGAACAGCTAAGTAAGGTAAGAGAAATCCACACTTAGCGGATTTCACAAATCGATTTGTAAAGCTTATTGTATGCACTCCATATTTTCTATTATTGCTTTCCTAATATAGTGTTAAAAAGTGGTGTACATTTTGAAAGGAAGTGTGTTTGCTTTTAAAACAGTTTTAAAAGAGTAGCATTGTTAGTGCTGGTCTTTGATTGTGCACCAAGACTTGAAATCCTACCCAGCCAACAGAGTGTATGCAGGATTAAGCCACTGTAAAAATATCACTTTATTTTAAGATATGCTGCACTCCCAGATTTCACCCATACTAACAGGAAGCCAGGCAATGCTGATAAATAAATTGCATAAATCAGATTGTTTGTCCTGTCAGTACCTTTGGGGTGAGGCTGGGGTTGGAGCGGTGTGGGGGGCAACAGGCCTGCAAGCACACTCTTCTGAAACTGGAAGCCTTAATCTTTGCGAGGTGTTGGTATTGTTTCGCTTATCCTAATTGTTATTGTCATTTACTGTAAAAAAAGAATATTTCAGAAAAGTAGAGACTGTAAATTGCCTTCTTGCCAAACCTGAAAGTATCCTTGTAGGTGTGCATTTAAAAGTAAGTGGGAGGAGGTACAGACCTTAAAGGAAGACGTTCTGAGAGATAGAAAGTGAAGAGACTAGAACGCGGAGGACACATTTCTTTATTAGAAACCATGTTACCTTAAGCACCCTTTTTAGTTATATAGCACATTCTCGTGAGCTGTCTGATGAAGGGGCAAAGCTGTTTGACAGCTTAGTTACATTAAGCAAAATGGAAGTAAAATGAGTGAACTGATAGAGATCCAGGTGTAATTATGATGACTTTCACAAAATTGCACTTTTTAGGTCGAGCCTAGCGCAGCGCGCATGCGCTGATCTATGGGAGGTTTCTTGTGAGCACTCCAAACATCCCCCAAACTTCTGGGGGTCTGACAACTCCCACACATTCAATTGGCATTTGCGTGTGGCTTTCAAGAATGAAAGCACGCAAATGGCTAAAGGCGGGCGCATGTCCCACCTCTTTTTAGCAAAGGTTCACTCCCACAGCGTTTTGCTACATTCCTTAATTCTTTACAGCGCATGCACGCACCGCTCATGGGCTAGCAGATGACCCTTTCCTGAAATGAAGTCTCTTGCATGGCCTTGTTATTTTTTTTCCAGCCACACAAAGTTTTAATTTCAGCAGTGCCGCTCGCCGCCGCATAAACATAGCAGCTGCGCCTAAAATGACGTGATTTCTTTTTCGCTTGTTGTTCGTCACAGTTAACAGGCAATGCGACTCTCGGGGCAGCTGTTGCCGATAAGCTGTCTCTGCTTGAGGATCGGCTTTTTATTTTTTTTCAGAACGCACCACACATCGCTTTAGCTTGAACATGGCGCCTCCTGCGTTTCTTTTGTATTGCACTTGGCTCCAAAACATTTTTTATTTAAATAACTGTAGACGTCCGCAAATTATTTTCTTCCTCTCGCCAGCCGGGAATTCTTCAGAGCTCAACCCGGGGGCAGTCAGAGCAAGCGGCATGCGAGGCAACACCGTGCACAGCACCACTTCCAACGCTCAAAGGAGGTAGCATGCGAGGGGGGCACTATACATGTAATTGCAGCTCTCTTCGGTCCTCTCCCCTCGCACCTAGTCGCTCAAATTCAAATTTTGTTACGCTCGCCGGACAGGGACTCTTCAGATCTTAACCCACGGGCACTCGAAGCAGGCGGCATGCAAGGAAACGTGCACAGCACCCCTTTCTAATAACATGCACAACCCAGCTGCCAGCAACTTTCTTTTGTTCTGCACCCATACAATTTTAAATTAATTCCACGGCTTCAACGCATTTTCATTCTGCGATCGTCACTTTCATTGTTAGTCCTTCCCGCAATACAGCTAATTTGTACAGGGGAGGCTTATGATTTTTGCCTTCCGTCCTCGTGTCCTCAAAATATTTTGTTCTCTTGTTACCCCAGGGCTGCTTACAGCAAGCGGCATGCTGTCCCCACGCCTAGACTGTGTGCCCTTACATCTGTTGTGTTCTGTTGAATGTATTGTTAGAGTGCATCCCCACTGGCTGTACTTATGTTTTGGTTATTTCTGTTTCTGTAGCAGAAAGAAGCTGCTGCGCTCTATAATTACATGCTAGCATTCAATAACACAACGCGTTTTTGCATTTTTTTACAATGATACTGCCTATCTGTACCATACTCTGAGTTCTGAATGCCACTCAACCGAAGGGCACGCATACAAATCGCGCCCAAAAAACATGCACTCAATTTTATTCCCTTGTGTGTGTCGATGTGTTGTGTGTGTGCTCCCGCTGGATAGCTTATAGAAGTAGTTCAGCAGCGTGCCCTCTTAGTATGTACTACCATGATAGGATAAGAAGAGCTCCACACACTCAACTGAATAACCACAAAGATTGAACAAATGAACTTCACTTGCTGTGTCTGTGTATGCTGCTGATATATGGATCTCTCGCAGCTGCAAAAAATAAAGATGGGAAAAAAGGCAAGATGGGGCAGTGTTGTAGTGCTTGAGAGACAGTGGGGTGCTGTAAACATGGTGCACCATATGCTGTTCAATATTCTAGCCGTTGCACATAGAATGTTATAGTGCTGTTGACTTGCATCGAGGGACTTGTCTTTCTGTCTGTACGTTAAAAACTCTTGGAAGGTGTTAATAAATTATTCCGGAGGCAAGCATGTATTCCTGAATTGGACTGCATGATCCAGTGTGTAGTAATTGTATAACTCTTCAGTCTGGTGGCACAGCACCCAGGATAATGTGCTGCATGGCTAAACACTTATGCGGTCCAAAAGGCGAGACCTATTGGCTATACCAATGCTTGTTAAACTAGACCTCCAACAAACAAAGAAAAGCAAATTAACCCTTTCATTCTCCTTTAAGTTAAGGTAACACATACCGCCTTTCTTAAAAAGAAAAAATAGCGAAATGTTGTAAAGCGATAAGGCTAAATCTCACAATTTTGAAATTGAATAGGCAGAAAAACCTGACAACCATCCTAATTTTTTGTAGAATACTGACTCATCTCAGTATATTCTCGTATTAGAGTGCATATTTCATCGTTTAGAAGAGACATTAGGAGTGCACAGGAAGATGAGGGTGGCTATCCACCTTATTTTTGGGAGATGAGATAGGGATCCTATGATTTGTAGCTCCTTTTCTCTGCTAAATGCCCTTTCACATGCGAAAACGCGAAATTGTTCCAATTGCACCAAAGGTAAGACAGACACACACTGATTGTCTCTGGGGCCAACTACCTGAAAACATTTTGGGGCTTCCACTTGACTGCAGTTAAATCTTTAAGAAAGCATATTAATACATGCCAAGATAGCCGTGATCCTGAAAATCAATGGTGTATTAGAATTCATATAGATTTTAATGTTTTATGTTCGAAATACATACAGGAATCGGCTGTATTTGTGGTTTAACCTCAACCATAGCATTAACCCACCTTCAGCCACAGCACCCTTGATGACACCAAAGAGGCTCATCTTCCTAAACGCAAATATGGCATATATATAAGTCTCAGGAAATCGTTGCTTGGAAAGAAAACAAATGGTGCTCATATATAGTTAAGATGTGAGGCAGGGTTGACCACCTTAATGGGCTCATCCTGGAATTTCTGCCACTTCGTTTAGCCATGTTCCTAGTCCTTTGCCAGTGGCACCCCTTGGCTGCCATACTATCCAACCTGTAGCTAAGAGGAAAACCAGAAATGCAACTTGCATAACAAACTTGAGTATTTCATTCAAACCCACCATCAGCACTATAGGATCCCCTGAATTGGTACTACCACAATTCATTCCACAGTGCTAACAACCTCCTCCCAAATGGCCCAAATACTCGTCCAGAGCCAGGCAGGAAGCATAAAGTCTGTCTCTTCAGCCCCGGACTGTTCTGATGCCCACAGATGCACACTCCGTAGAAGTTTAGGAGTGTAGTACACTTCATGTAAGTATTTAAAGTGTATCAACTTTTGCCTATAATTAAATGAGGAAAGATTAATTTTACAACACATAAACAAATTGATCATCTGTTAGCCAGCTCTGCGTCTTGCACTGCTGTCCCCATAGCCCCTATCAATGATGTATACAGGACTGAGATGACCAATCCCTCACCGTTCATATTTTCTGCCTTCTCCAAATCATTCAGACATTTGAAACCCTGACAGCATCACACTCAACTCATGTTTAAGTCTAAAGCATATAAAAATGTCCAATATCCCCATTTGACCTGCAATTAATGTCCTCCAAAGACAGGACATGTTAGTAAAACAATCTAATTTATGATGTACATTCATTTTCTGTACAAGCTAGATGGAAAGAATACTGCCTCCTAACCTGTTTTGTAGAAGGTTTACTCAGGTCTTCCCCATTATAGGTGGGCTGTTGTTTTCTTTCTTGACTATGGATGCCACCCCAAGTATGACTTGCTCCTCCCCAGTGTTTTTTTCCAGAGCTTGGCACCTTCCTCCCTCTTCAAACCAATACAATAATAATTAACTACTATGCTTGAAAATCTTTAACTGGGGGGCCACCCATATCCGTATCATACTGTTGGCCTATGGTATGCCAAACAAGCGTAGGCTGTCTAAACTCATAAACTAACTTGAAGTACATGGCACACATACAGTGGAAATACGTGTTCTATGGATTACAGGGGCATTCAAAAATAAATACAGACACTTGAGCAAAATGACTATCTTCAACAGAGACAATTCTCATAATAATAAAGAGTGAGAGTTGGGTCCACTTCTCTCTAATGACTTCACAGCTCATTAGTGCTTTCTCTTAATCATGTTTTTATTAGAACACCAGTGTCTCTACTGAGCAGAGTCAGGAGGCAGGGTATACAGGGACATATTCTTCATGTCTGCAACCCTTGTGGCTCCGGGCAGAAACATACTTTCACATGGTATCTAATACAATGTATGATACATAGACAAAGCGACAAGTATTAGGGAAAAAGAAAAAAGAGGCAACATCTGTCAAACCATTCCCTCATAGGCAAAACATAAATGTGAAAGTAAACATTATGAAGTAAGATCAAAGGCAGACTTGTTGTCAAGCAAGCTATAAGTGAAGTCACATGTGCTCCTACCCATCTTAGTCTCCCTCGCCCCCTGGATGCAAAACAAACTGCCATATTAACCATCATTATAGACATTTGCCCAATGTACATATTCATTTGCAGTGCGGAGATCAATAAATATGATATCTGGAACAGGGGAAAAGGAATTGAATATGCCCCAATTGAAACAATTAAATTGTCAGTGTATGTCTTCCTGTGTTCCCCTCTGTGATGAGTCAAAGTATCAAACATGTGTTCAGTGGAAAGAACATGCAATGGAGTTAATGGGGATAAAGCAAGGAAACAGGCAAAGTTCCCTGCTTCCATCTAGGTCCTGCTGGCGGACCCCTATTGTTCATTAGGCGTAGGGGCTGTTGAGCACCGGCAGTGCAACTGTTCGTCTAGCTCGGATCCAGATCCCACGTTGCAGGGCAAGGTATTTCTTTCTTTAGAATCGCAGTCCAGTTTGTGGACTGTCCAAATAATGCACCAATCTACCTTTCCCTAAACTATCATTGGTTCCACGGGCAGGATACATGCATCCTATTCTTCAGCAATACAGTCCATCCCTACTAATCTGACTTTCCCTTTGGTGCACTGTTCCTCCTGCGTGGGCACAAATTGTACCTCAACACTCTGGGCACAGAGGGGTCAGGAAAAAGGGGGTCAAACTCAAGAGGACCAAGGGGCAGAGGCTCAAACACAGGCGATCCCATTCGCACCATACAGTACACGGCTGGGCAATGTCTCATCATAACCATGGGAAATAAATCAACATTCTTTTTTTTTTTTTCTCCCTAACCTATTAATTCACCATCCCTCGTCCCTTCAAATGTGCCCTACTTTCATCTTAAACATTGTGACTTCCGGTACCCACCCAGCAGGGCCTGCTACAAACATTTTTTTCATTTCATCTTGGTCATTTTCCTTAGCTGTCTGATCTGCAAACACATTATTCCTTCCCACATCATCAGTTACTTTCTGGTGGGCACTACACTTACAATTCACAACTCAGTTACTCAGGCTAACTAATTAGGGACTCGTGATGTCTCTGCGACTATATGTAGTGTTGCAGTAACATGAGCAATAGTGGTGATGCCACCTGGGAATTTAAACAAGAGCCATCAACCTATAGTTACCCTTAAGGATCAGATAAGGGAACGCCAGTCTAGTCTACCCGTCCTTTCATCTCCTTTTCAATTCCAGTTCCATCAGATGACAGAAGGGAGGGGCAGTAACATGTCTGACTTCAAGGTGGCACATCTTTTAATCATGACATTTTTGGGGAACAGTGCTATTTTTGGTGAACGGTGCTAATTTAGGCGAACCGTGCTAATTTATAGCCGGTTAGACGTGCACTAGTGAGGTGCTGTGTCTCTGTTGTTTCAAGGGCATGTTCACAGCATGGTGTACCATAACTAAGATCAGTGGCTAAAACTAGTCCAATCTATTGTCTTATGGAGACGGCCACCGTCATGACCGCCCCCTAGACAGGTTAGGAGGGCTCTTGCGGTAGCATCAAAGACAGAAAGCGCGCAACAAGCCGTCTTGTGTACTTATAACACAAAGCAGCACACAACAATATATGTACCAAGCACAGAAGCCAAAGAAAGCACAGTTTGTTAGTTGCCCAAGTGTTAGTTGCCCAAAAAAGCTGTTTCAGGCATTCAGGGTAAAGGCTCATGCACCTTATGCACCTCATTTAATGTGTTAGTTAACCAAGGAACTAATCTCCTACCCCCCTTCGACAGTAGGTGACCTAAGTAGGTAACCTTCTGTAGACAATACTTACCCTTTGAAAAGCATACTCCCTGGCCATTCAAAGCTAAATGCAATAACTATTTGCTAGAAATGGGGGGTCTCTGGTTGGCAGAGATATATGCCTTTGTCCAAATAGGCACCCTTCTTTCGAGTCAGGGTAAGGGGGATACATGCTTTAGATAACCCCCGCTCACCCCCTTGGTAGCTTGGCACAAGAATACAGGCTTATCCCAAAGGCAATGTGTAAAGTATTTCTACCAACACTCACAGTAACACAGTGAAAACACCACAAAAGGACACTACACTAAATGCACATCCTCGGTCTCTGTCGCACCGAAACCTGACAGTCAATCCACAATCAGGCAGAGGCACACACAAATGTTGAACAAGAAAATAGCCACTTTTTAAAAGTAGTATTTTCAAACACAGACTTTAAAACCATCCTTACTAAAAGATGTGTTATCAAATTCTGAGTTCAGGGATACCAGACCCCAATTTTCCATCTTATCCCTATGGGACAATATGCTTGTAAAATGTTACAAAACCTTCCCCATTCTGTCCATGGGCAAAATAGCCTTTCAATAGAAAAAAAATGAAATTGGAAGTATTTCGCTATCTGGACATGTTACTCACACCAGTACACGTCCTACTTTTCACATACACTGCACCCTGCCCAGGGGGGTACCTTTGGCCTACCATAGGGGTGTCCTATGTACAAACTGCGTGCAGGCACTGCGGTGGCAGGCCTAGAGCATCTTTTCCGGGCTACTCATGTGGGTGGCACAATCAGCGCTGCAAGCCACTAGTAGCAATTGATTTACCAGCCCTGGCACACTCCGTGCACTTCACTAGAGATCTACTGGTAAAACAAATATGCCAATCAGGGATAACCAAGCACAATATCAATTTACACAGGAAGCACTGGCACTGTGACACTGATCAGCAGCGGCAAAGTGCCCAAAGCATCTAAGCCAGCAAAAACGAAATCCAGCACAGCATTAAAAACATAGGAGGTAGGGGCAAAAAGTCAGGGAAACCCACACCAAGGATGCCAGGTCTAACACTATTTAACTGTACTGTCCCTACAACTTTGCTGTGTGTCAGAAACGATGAGCAAGTAACTACCATTAAAAAAATTATTTATGGGTGCTCTGTCTTTCTGCATAGTTCTAAGAAGCACAGCGAAGCTTATGACTCCTACGAGTCAGTGTGAATCTGGACAAAAACCTATTATTGAAATAAATAGTACAGCCAAAGAATGTATTGTAGATCAGTGATAGAAAAATATTGAGCAGCAGAAAGAACCATTAGCATAAGCATAGCAATGGCTAGAACAGCAGGAGGTTGGAAAACTACATTTTCATGAGCTGCACACCAATCAGTCACAAAATTGTGGACACAATCAAAATAATGGGGCTATTACAATTTAACAGTCGTCTCCTCACCAACACCTTTCTCAACCAAATCCTGTATCATACACAGCAAGGCTCGCTGCCCCGCCCATTGTATCCGACAATAAGGGATACAAGGCAAGATAGCATTGTCTATAGCTGAGATCAAAACTTTGGGATATCTGTAACAATCCCACCTCTGCATCGCCTGTTGCCCATAAAGTGAATGGCGCATCTGTAAAACTCAAGGCGAGGGGCCCAAACACTATGTACTGCTTACATTAAGACCCAGCATAAGACGCACAGTAAAAAGGACCAATAATCAGAGCAAGAGGGCGCAAAACATGTGCTACAATTAATGCATCTGAAACACCCACCAAAACACTCATAACACTGTGCTATGTTAAATACGTAACAAAAAGAGGCAATGTAGACCAAATACTTCCAAATGTCTACAACCAAGTCACTATTGAAAAAAAACACAGTAAAAATGAATCTGCAAACAAACCATCAAATCCCCCTTTTAAGATACAAATCCTGCCCACTAAAATCTAGAAACACCTTCACTCGCTCATCTTTCCCCTGATGGCAGCAACTGAAATAGCTTGTTCCCTCTTTTCTGCATTTCCCACCTCAGATCACATACGTTCCTCCATTTGCATCCAGTCTCTAGCCTCAAATCCACATACCTGTGTCCCAGTACTCACTAATATCGAGGGATTAAAAACCACAGTGGAAATAGCAGCAGAAATAACAGACATTATCATCACTGCTGGCCATGCCACAAGTATACACGTTCGCAAGGGGAAAAAAAACGCTACGGCAATATGCGAGTCATGGGTACTAACAGTTATAATGGCCACAAATGGCAGGGACAAAGGAAAGCAAAATGTGCCATAGCCTACACAGCCTGGGCAACATGGCAGGAGCAGAAACAACAGCTCAAACATACTCTCACAAAGCATATTGTACACAAAGCACCCCATAAAGGAAGACATAAGATACAGTCGGGGCTCTGAAAGTGCTCGTGAAATATAATATAATAGGGTGTGTTCAACATATAGCTAGATCAGTTTTTAATAATTGTAAATTCTCCCATCAAGAGAAATAAATGCATAGGACAAATGAAAACTTTATTAAGCCTGTTAGTCAAAACATAAAACTTAGACTGCTAGCATCTAATTCTGTCCTCATTCCACACTTCATATCACAGCAGACTCTCTTTCCCTGTCTGCAGAAACTCAAGGGGAATATATTCTGCAAGCGTCCTTGAAAACCCCCCACAACACAGCTAGCAACCTATTCCAACAAAATGGTATTAATCATGTGGAAACAGAGAATACATATTATAATAATCAAGAAGACAAATGTGCAGGGCAAACTGTGCCTTTCGCCTATTCAATTGGGTATGAATCCTGTGCCGTTTATGTACTGATCCCATCCCTCTGGCGTTCCAGGTGACTATAGTATACTTTCCCAGCAGTGCCATGTACTTGTATGCTCGGTTCTTGAATATACCCGGGGTCGTATGGTGGGAAATGTGTGAAGTATAGTGGGGGGGTAAGCCAGAAACCCATATTAACTCCCAATACTAGGACCAGCCTGAAAACTAAGCTGGTCCAAACAATATACACAACTGTGTGAACATTGTTTCGATTTCGATATGCTCCACTTCATGGGGGGGGCGTTTCCTGCTCCTCGCATAACGCACAGGGTTGTGTGCAGCTATGTAACTGACCGGAACATGATTCTTTATTAGGGGTTTCGAGAAGCTGGGGGTAAGGGTAGGAGTATATACTATACCTTACATCTCCACAATGGATTTTAAAACTTCTCTATATCGATAAGGTAGCCATGTGGAAGGACACTATCAACCAAATAGGTCAGTTACAGTCTGTGGGGTGATTGAGGGAAACAAAGCAAGACTGTTCTCTGAGTCTGAATGCATGGTGGTGTCCTCCGAGGACTCCAGCGACGGGAAAGGATTGCGGTCTCTGAAGGCAGCCGCTGCTGCTAGTGCCGACTCTCTGCCCTGCAGGGCCTGCACCAGCGAGGGGCTCCTCAGTTTGGTTTTACGAGTTAACTTATTGCTGCGTGTTTTCTTCTCTATTGTTATCTGTGGTTCCTGACTTGTACCTCGAAGTCACTGACAAGCGGCAAAAACTTCCTTGAAATAAACATATAATCGATAAAACTTTCCCTGACACCTTCAACATATGTGGGGCACTGGGGTTAGGAACTACAGGCCAAGTTATGAAATTTAAGTCCTCGCCCTGCGGTGTGTGGGTAAAGTGCGGCTGGGGCTGACCCTCTGTGTCCAACAGCCCGCAGGCTCGTTGGGAACTAAACCCGCAAGTAGTGCAGTTAAAATCCCCCACCCAAAAGGTACATAATGGCTGCCACTTCCCGGAAATGTTCGTAATTTCAGCCTGTAGGGCTTCAATAACACGTCGGCAATTTTGGTTAAAGATGTTATAATACCAATTCACCACTAGTATCTTAACCTGTGTCAGATTGGAAATCATAATTAATTGATACCAGGGCGAAGAGCCTACGCCAAGGGCTTTTATGGACCCATATTTTACCGAGATTGACAACACCAGCCCTCCCTGCCGGAGAAGGTATTGTAGGGACAGTGAAACAAAGATAACCGTCCAGCACGCTGTCATCCCTGTACCAAGTTTCCTGGAGACAGATGATGTCAAAGCCCCTGATGTACTCTAACCATACCTCATTGGTCTGTTTGAGGCAAATTCCTGCAATCTTCCAGGAAATAATTTTAAGGGGAAGAGTAGTATGTCCCTGATTCACCAAACCCACTGGTATACTGTTAATAGCAGACATAGTGGCAAGAGCTACTAGGCCGGGCCCCTCCCCTATGGGGTTACCTTCGGGGATTGATTTAGGGGGGAGAGAAGAGTTTTCAGGGTTATCTAGATTCATAATAGTAACGATGGATGTATACGGAATGGTAAGACACACAATTGATGAACGGAATGCAGAAAAAATAAAAACATTCACCCCCAGTCAAGAGATCTGGGTTAAATCCATCATTCTTTTGCTCACCATGCCACCCCAGTTTAGACCTGGCCATATGCAAATCAGTCTTGACCCTGTGCCTCATGGGAACTGTCCAGCCCGAACTGCCAAGCCAGGTCCTCCCTGGACCGGAAACCAGCATCCTAGGACCAGTTTCGGGGTTTCAACCCTCTTCAGCCAGGATAGCTTGATTCCAGTGGCACAGTGAGCCCAGTATACAGAATGGTGCCAGCTGGATCTACAAGCCCTTTGCTAACAGGGTCACCTTCATATGAGTCTCTCTCTAGGTTGATGTATTGCAAGTCAATTCTTCTCTTCTCGACTGGCTGTCCATATTGTTTGAACAGTTAGTCGATTACAGTAAGTCCTGAATGAGCATTAAAGCGGTTCGGGTGAGTAAAAGGAGAGGGCTGTAAAGAGGAATATATGTTCAAGCCTAACTGTTGTCTCAAGATTGACACCTGATGGGGAGGATAGAAAAAACCCAATGGGTGAGCCTTTATCAGTTCTCAAGCGGTGTCTCTAGGATGATTCAAGGCAAAATGCACACACCTGGCGTCACTAAAATTAAGCACCACACAATCCCCTTCCACAGATTTGAGCGTGTAACCCAACCAGCTCATCCGCCTTGCCATGATGATGTATTTAAACTGATGTATCTGGGACGGCATTTTCTTAAAGCACAAATGAGCTAATTTATTAATGAGGCCTTTGACAGCTTTCTTGGTGACCAGAGGGAAGATGGGGAATCCCCGTCAGGATCAGTGTATATGGTATACAGTCAGGGGGTAGATTTAATGTTTTTAAACCCCACCCTGCCCCCCCCCACTTACAGCATGCACTAGCCCATTAACATTTGTATTTCCTTGTGGAGAACTACCACCATACAACATGCCTGGTCTTAATTGGTTTGTGACCCCATGTCCCACCTTTCTCTTATTCCCGTGGAGATTCCCATGGGGCACAGGTTCCCATGATGTCTGAACCGGAGGGTTTTTAGGGGGGGGTGGGGGACACTTGGGAAGAGACCCTCTTACTTAGAGTACTTGAAGTAGGTGTTAAACTTATAGGGGTCATCCTATCCAAAGGGGCACCAGAAAGAGCATCATTTACATTTTGATCTGTGTTACTAACTTGGGTGGCCCTTTCATTCTGTTTGTTGGTTGCGGAATTCTTTCCTAAATCCTGCACTGCTAGGGCAAGTCGCTCTTCTATGCAGACTAAACGAGAGAAAATGGGTGCCAGAGCCTCTTGTACTATTTTACTGAACTTTTCAATAGAGGTGTAAATTCCTTCATGTGCAGCGCTTCTTCCTCCTCCTGTGCAAGATCTACATGCATTGCCTGTTATGTGGGTTTGTTTAGTTCTCTTAACCCTCGTTGAGTGGCCCTTTAATCTGTAATCCACCCCTGCCAATTCAGTGCGTTTCCTTCCCCCCCCTCCCCCCCCCCCCCCCCGTTACTTGCTGAGAACCAATCTTCTCCGAGGATGGGTTGGAGGTAGACTCAATTCCATCATGTCTACCACATAGGTCACGCTGGTTCACAATTACGACACAGGGCGAAAGTGGGGCTTGTGGCCTATGATCAATGATTCTCAACCATTGCTCTATGAGAGTCAGAATCAACAGAAACAAGTGAATCAGGAAGTGGAGCTAATGAAAGTCTTCGCTCTGCCAGTTCTATTTCCTCGCTAATCGCCCCTACTGCCTTTTGAAAGAAGCCATCCAGGGTAGTGTCAGTAGTTTTTAAAACAGGCATAGTATTCCGTCTCCCCATAATCAAATTTCCCTTAAATATATAACTGGGGGAAATTGATGTTTTTATCTTCAGGTGGCTTCACACGGCTGGATCGCAACACCAAAAATCCCAGAGTCGGGAAGGAAAAACTAAGATGGTAGGCCCGGCCCAGCCTCCTCCAGGCGCGGATGGGACTGCCCTTGGCCCGGGCTTAGCCCGGGTATGCCAGCGCGTGTCCCACACTGCAGGAGCCTTGTCAGGATTAAATGCACCTCCTGGCGTGTCGTGTTGGCGGCGTGATGCCGCGGTGGTGCCTGGGGCTGTGGTTCTGCTCCCGGTGGCGTCGGCAAACTCGATTTCCTTCTACTAAGAGAAGAGCGTAAACACCTGCATGCCACTACTTCTGCCAGATCCTTTATGTAACTGCTGAGTCATCAGCGCTGTCCCTCCTCTTTCTGTGAAATCGACATTCACAGTTCTAAAAAAAAGACCGAAGCTAAATTTTGCATGCTATCATAATGCAGTCTGTCCATCAGCATCTGAAAGCGCGGAAGAGTTTAAGGGACAATAACATCACCACGCCGGAGTAAAGCCTTTATTTGACTCGGTGTTGTCACTTTCTGGGACAATGTGAGGTTGCTGTGGACCAAAGGTGTCATCTATCAGTACATCCGATCAATTGCTCCTGGAGGAGATTTAAATGGTGAGCAGTCTCCTGTCAGAGAAACTGTCCACCAGAAAGAGCATTGTAGAAGGGAGATAACTAGTTCATCTGAACCAGTCTTAAGCTTTTAGCACACGTTTTTCAGTTTCAAGGTTCAAATGCAGTCCACAAGCTGTTCTTTAATATTTGTTTTGTACCTGTGTGTTGTTTCGTCTTCAAAACATGACATAAGTAAAACATATTAGATTCCTTATTCTGGTCCAGGTTTTTCTTAAAACCTTATGTTTAACATCACAAATTTCTATTTATGTCTCTCCTTGCTTTCAATAATATATCCTTTTATCTATTTTAGGCTACGTTTACTGTGAAAAAATCGGAAGATCAAACTCCAGATTCAGAAAGCTACATTATAGAATGCCAAGGAATTGGTTTGATTAACCCTCATATATAGCATTTCCATTATGCCTCACTCTTTCCTTGCACTGCTTTTCAACAGATGAAGTCATAAAAGTATTCCGGGTATACGAAACACACTTATTCGCTTTGGGATCTGACTGCTTGGAATTTTTTGTTTACATAAATTTATTTTTTAAGATTTCATTCAACCATTATATTAATGAACTTGCTTACAGTTCTCAATAAAACTCTGACAGAAAACCATTCTTGAAGAGATTAGATGTTTCCTTATGTACTCTGAATATAAGAGTGCAGATAGTAATGTTCACTTTCTGTTTTTCATATCTAATAAACTTGCATCTCCTTCATGATTTGTCTCATTTTAAGTTTGAATTTGAAAGCAGTAATTCTTTTTTGTGCTAATGTGCCAGGTCCTTCAGCCATCTTTTAAATTAAGACTGTTAGTTATAAGTACCAGAGGTTTCCTCCTTCTAGCAATATTTCTTTTACTTAACAGTATGTTGAATTTAATTGAACAGTTCTCGTTGATAGGCTAGAATTAAATTCCCCAGTATCAATTTGCAATTACTTTGAGTAATTATAACCTCAGTCTTGGGTGGTCACTTCATACTGGATTTACTATGTTGCTAGTGTGTTTAGCCACAAGTTTAGAGTTGCAAATTTGAATCTTTATATATTGTGCTGCTCTGTGGCTGAGGGGATATTCAGTCTCAAAAGCATTTTGGTGTACCTGGAAATGTTGACTGAAGTAAGAATGCTCTAGACTGGTTACTTGTATTGCAGATAGTACCTAAGGTTTTTGAATTGGTCATAATGATATACAATACTTAATTGTCATTCCCAAAATGTACTATAGTTATTTTGCTGAAAAGATATTTGAAATAATAAAAGGAAACAAATGAACTCTTTTTTTTATTTATTTGGTTGTTTTTGTGCTACATATTTGTATTTACAATGTTTGGTATAAGAAGAACTTCTAAAATATACTTCATTACATTTTACATGCTCATGTTTAATAAATATCTATTGAGAATCCAGCTACATTGGAAACTTAGTTAAACAAAATAAAATAGAAAAAGTATAAAAATTATGAAATCATAAATTTTTATTACATTTTCACTAAAAGCTCTGAAAAAGAATCAAGTTTGATAGCCTAGTTAGTTTCGAAAATTTCTTTGTATCATATTTTGTGGGTATATCTAAAGATCTATTATTGAGGGCCATTTTTTATGTTCTTTTGTTTTTCTTAGATCTGTCATTTTGCCAGTTGATGAGAAGTGTTGCAATCTTGGGTCAGGAATGAAACCTGTTTTTAACTAAGAGAAGATGAAAAAGTGTGGAGATAATACTTGTTACTCACACTGCTAGCTTTTCCCCCTACCATGTGTAATCGGGGTTCCTACCTTGGGTATCTGTTTTCCAAGAAGTGGTGTGGACTGTATATTGTGGTTTATTGAGTTGATGTGTCAGGCATCATTGAAGTAAAATTCTATGTTGCTAAACAGAACAATTGAAGCAAATTAAACAGCAAGCCATAGTTCACCGCACAGGATAGACTTATAGATATTTGCCAACAATACTATTATCGAAAAATAATCCTAGGTCTGGGCACAGTTTACAGACTAGTAAACAGTAGAGTACAATCTGAGGCAATCCATGAACAATGATCCATGTCTAACAGGCACAAGATGAATGCAAGTACATGAATCATAATAAGAAAATAAAGAAACAATACTAAAAAAACTGTAATGATAAATCTAAAAAGATATAATGAAAAATTGATAATAGTGATAAAAAAGTGAAAATTGAAATACCACTGGTTTTAAACCATTTTACAATGTTAAAATTACATTAATTGAAAGGGGTATGGGTTGCAATTAGGGTAAAATAGGGTTTGGTTTAAAGTCAGAATTCGAATTAAGGCAATCATAAGGGTTATTAATAATGTATTTGTAAGAAAAATGGCTGAAGTTAGATTTGATACCATAGGTTAGTAATGATGGTTACCTGTACAATGGTTTTGTTTTTATTGTTAACTTAATACAAATGGTAAAAAAAATCAATGTTTCATTTGGTATTGCTTGTATTTCTTAACTATAGCATTCTTTATTGTCATGAAGTTAATGTACAAAAGCATGGCTTGGCACATTTGCTGTTGTCAGGAAATGGGCAAACACTTTACCCCAGATAATATGAATATAATGAATATATGCTTTTTCATAAATTGATCAATATACAGATGTTACCCATTGAAAGAAAGCCATGAGCACCCACTTCACTAGTTGTGCTCTAAATTCACAGCTGCCTTCTGACCAGAGCTGCTGCCTCATCAGGACAGACATCAAATCTTGTGGATTCCTCTGGGACTAAGACTGTGAGGAATATACATGTGGCAGTACATCGTGTTACAAGGCAGGCGCCGAAACTAATTTGGTAGTACAAAAGAGAAACTTTATTTAATTCTAGATGAAGGGTACTCGACTAAAACCATAAGTGCCTTTAATAGTGTTGCCTACACTTATCTGGCAGCTACAGAGGGTGGTCGAACTGGCATAATTGGTACATGGTTGTAGCGCCTCCTTTCCAAAGAGAGCTTGTAGCTAATTGAAATGCAGTGTTCCCTGTCACCTGCGGAAAACAACTGGAATCAATGCTAGTTTTGTTCCTTTACAATGTCTAAATAGTAAAGAATAGAAACCTGTCCGGTAAATGGCAACCCTAAATATAATAGGAACATTTCCACATAAGTAGTATCCATGCCTGGAAATCTGAAGCATTTGGGATGGATTAAAAGTAAAAGGCAGGGGAATTAAGTGAGCCTAATCTGTCCCTGGGAACTGAACTGAACTGTTGAAAATGTGAAAAACATATGGATGTTTCTTGATACAACTGTAGTTCTTGTATTGCAGATTAGCATGATTGGTCCTCAGATTTACATAAGGCTCCTCGGGAGATTGTGCTCAGCCCTCTCGTCAACCAATAAAGGTGTTGCACTGCTGGCTTGGGGAGAATATGACTGCCAAAAATTAATTCCTCTGAGACCTTTTCAGAGTGCTAAAGAAATGCTTAGACTATCCGAACTTAATTAATCTAAGAATGCTAAATCTCTCCATCACAGTTCCACAGAACGTATAAAGTCAGACAACCTACCTCAAAAAAGATAAGCACAGAAAATACACACATCCCCCTATTCCCAGTCTCCTGCTTTGTCACTGAAAATCATTGTGCTTGATTCATTGAGGATACTGGGATGGAGTCCACAGTGTGTTCCTTTATGGCCTGGTGTTACACCCTCAGCTTGGTTGTGTGGCTTATGACCCCTCAGTAGCTAAAACACTTGACAACTTCAACTGCATTTTTGCGGACCTGGGTCTTGGTGCAATGTGCCATCCTTGGAGTTTTTTTTCATCTTTGTATCCAATGTGGTACATTTCCACCAGATACCAATGAATAGTTATTTTTATATTGACTATTTACTTCCTATCTGACAAACGCCTGACTGGCATATACCAACACAAGTTTGCTTTGAGCTGTTCATGTGTAATTCAAAGACTTTTTTTTGTCCTGAGCTATGGTACCTAACTTGGGAATATGAATCTTATGTGCTGATAATACTGCACCGCTAGGATTGACCCGAAATTTCTACATGAGATGAAATCAATATTCTTACCTTACATTAGCCAGCAATTGCAGTTGGTCCCACAGAGAATATTTTATTGCACACTGTCCCATCCTACCTGCTCTTTGAGAAGTGACTCTGCAGGGCTGATATGGCTCTGAGCAGTCCCTCCAAGAAACAGGTAGAGCTCAGGCAGGGTCCTTCAAGGCCTGCAGTCCTCCAAGGCAGAGAAAGGTACTGCCTGTTCTGAGATCAGCGCTTGATGAAATATGTTGCAAAGTTTAATCAGACTTCCCCCTGATCCCTTCTTGCTGATGCGCTAATCTACATATGGTTGCTGTAGTAATATTGAGGTTTTCCCTATCATATGTGCTTTTGTTACTCTGGCCAAGTCAAGTGGAGTCATGTTTATGTCTGTACAGGTTTATACAAACGGAGTTCTCCTAATATCCACAATGCATTTTTTCTCAGTGGTGTGGACGAAGCCTGGAAAAAGTGTAGATTTTTGGGGGGGCTCCCAAATTCCATACCGAGGTCTTTGTTGAGTTCTCAGTGAACATCAACTTGTACATCCTATCCTTTAGCATCTTCCAGAATAACCTATTGCTTGCATAATGGGTCCTCTTCATAGTGTCCCATTAACACCTGTGAAGATCATCTTCATATTCTCACTACTAGTTTATTGGATGAAGATAGTGTCACAAAGGGTAGATCTAATAAAGAGGCACCCTGGATCAGCATATATTTCACACAACCGTTGCCCCTTATTGCTATTCCAAAAGTTTAGAGGCAAACTGAGGCTTTGCTAACTTCTGCGGTCTGTCATTTTGTCAGTGGAAGTATCTTCTGCACATACTACTTTGACCAGTGTTGCCTCATGCTATATGTCTACCAGACATACCCCAGGATACACACCACCTTATGCTGCAGATGTGCACAGTGGTAGGCTTGGAAAGAGGTAGATGTATGTGACAAAAGGGGAGATGAATAGAATCTGTACCCCAAAAAGAGACTGGTGCTCTAACCCTTCAAGATCATGTAAACCACATGCAATCAACAATAAGAAAAAGGATTTGGGGTGCCCGCAGGATCGAGTAAATGAAAAGACCTAATAAAAGAATATAAGGTGAAATCTAATGTGAAGAAATATTCCTAGCTTGGGTAATTGATCCTCATCTTTGGAGGCAATGACATGCACAGGATGTACTGACCAATGTTAATATTACAAAGACATAGGTCAAGTTAATAAATGACTGGGATTAATTGGTTATACTTCATTGTGAAAATTATGGGTTAGTTATGGAGTATAATAGGATGTGACCTAAGGGAAAGAACGGTCGACCTCGAAACTGGGGAACTCGAGTCTTGGCAGGGACGGTCAACCTTCTTATGATTCTGGGCAAATCACTTAATCTCCCTGTGCCTAACAAAAAATTAATATGTCCATCTGTAATGCAACTGATACTCATGTAAAGCACTGTGATACCTTCTGATCTAGTTCGACTTATATAAAACTCCAAAAATATATATATCTTTACTGTATGAGTATCATATAGCCTCTTAAATAAAAAAACAAATATATATCATAAAAACATCTAAATATAGTATTTCCAGTCTATTCATGTAAAATCAGTTTTTAGTCGTCAACCTGATCTTAACTAATTTAAGAAATTTCATAACAGGTCCAACTGTTTTTGGAGAAGAAACTTCAAAACAGTATAACATTGTGGCATTATTAGTTCTTACATTTGGTGATAAGTTGAAAATATTTTCTCCTAAAATCAAGCAACTTTGGACTCAAACAAAATATGTGCTCCTCTTGAGGATTACATAAGCTGCAAATGGTCTCTCTTTGACCGTTCACATCCAAGAGCCATCAAATTGAGAAAAAGAAAGGTAAAATAGTCTGAATCGTAAAAAATACTTTTTTGCATGTGTACAGATGTTAGATCCATAAAAGGCTGTCTCTGTATCTATGGAAAATGCATATTTATTATTTTTCAAGACCCTGAACTTTCAGTGTCCAACAAAAAGTAGTTAAGTTTAATTGTCTGCTTCACCCAAGGGGGCTTAGGGAGATTTAAGGACCAGCGTGAGCCAACTCCCCACTCTTAAATCATGACACTGAAAAAAGCCACGGGTCCAAAATATTTCAGAGAGGTCAAGAATAAGAGCTTCGTCCACTTACCCACTATTCAGTTGCCATGGCCGCTGTGCCACACCTTTTCCACCTTAAACCGCAGGGGCAGGTAATAAGGTACACCACCCGCTCACTGTTGCAGTTGGTGTGGTGTTGAAGCAGCCAAGGTCTTCGTGTACATATGTCTATGTACTTGGTGACTTTCGTTTGAGCACACACTGTGCAAGAGCCACAAGGGTAATGTCCTTGGACATCAGGAAGATTCCAGAGTGTTGCCGATACCACTAACCTCAATTCCAGTGAGGCTCAATCCACAGGAGCTACGATTAACTCCCCACTTCCCCTAAATCAAAGCACGCGGGTGAACGGGTACATTGCACCAACACGCATGCACTGACTTCAGGATTAGATCCTTGGAGATATCACTTCTCACTTTCCCATCTGGTTTAAAGGTAGGGTTCGTGGGACCAGGCAGGGTGAGAACCTATAGGAAGAAGAATGGGACAATAAACGCTGTGCTCTTTCCCTTAATTACGACTAAACAGTACTACGGGTCAGACTCTTATGGAGTGTTTGCTCTCTGGAAATAAATCAACACTCACCGCCAGAACCTTTCTTGAGTTTAAAGGCAGCCTACAGCCTCAGCAGGAGAATCCGGAGGAAAGTCAGTTTTTATCCTAGCAGCAGCACGTGTTCGGACTCAAACAACAAAAGGAAAGACACCTCCAGTCCGGTACATCAAATTGTGGCAATTGACTTTCCAAAGTCGAAGCTGCTTTCTGTTCTCCTTTATCTGCAGTGTTGGATAGTAGATTCTGATCTTTTAACTCCAAGGATCAAAAGAAAAAGAAAAAAAAGCGCGGGAGGCGCCGTCGTCTAGTGCTTTCAAACGCAAACGATACAATGTATCTTCAAAATCAGACTGGAAACAAACAATCGCGTCTTATGCCTTCAAACGCGATCGTTAAAAGAATTAAAGTTCCAAACGCTTTCGTAGGGAAACCGCACTCAGCCAGCGGTCACGAAAGTAGAAATCGGGTCATATAGATCCTTCGTTCAGTGGTCGCTTAATCTTAATGTTCCACAATAGCGACTGGGGCACTTTACGAGTGGAGACTGGATATCACCGGGAACAGACAGGCGTTGCGCGTTCCGTACTGACACACAAGTCAGGAGCAGGGAGATGAGGATTAGAAGGGTTTCTTCCGCGGGTAACTGGGGAGCTATGAACTGGTCACAGCGAAGGCTCTCGATTTTAGCAATACCGAAAGCGAGTTCAGGGTCGTAATTTGATATGAGGAATCTTCCTTGCCACTATGGAAGGATCAATGAACAGGACTGAACACACACGAAATCCGAGCATTCAGGAAGCCAGGTTACACGACAGGACTCGTAAGCCAAGCAACGGCTTACCCAGCTGGTGAGCATTTTGAAGGTGGGGAGTATCCACAAACTCCGCCTCGTGAGGAGAGTTCAGGGACCGTCCCAAAAGTCTGTTAGATTTCACAAAGAGCAAACACCTAACCTGCCCTTACGCTACACTGTAGGATGCACGATGGCTAACAGTTCTCCCACCCAAAGGTCGTTTCACAGGACGGGGTTTAGTGGGATAGAGAGCATGAAACCTGCGCACCAGAACAGGAGCATGAACGTTTTCAGCAGGTTCCCACGACCTGTCTTCCGGGCCATATCCCACCCAGTCTATTAAATATTGGAGCTTTCCTCTATATCTACGGGCATCTACAATCTTCCTTACTTCATGTTCTATTTCCCCATTCACCAGTACAGGCGGAGGGGGTTCTTCTGGGTCAATGGGGATGACCTATCTTTTAAGTAAGGCAGTATGTAACACTGGATGTATCTGTATTTCTGCTGGTAAGTCTAATTTCATAGTAACAGGAGAGATAACTTTAGTGATGGTATAGGGTCCTATGTAACGGGGTTGTAACTTGCGGGGTCCTTCTAACCTTAGATTCTTGGTGGCTAACCATACTTTGTCCCATATTTTGTATTCAGGAGCAGGAAGACGATGTTTATCAGCTTATTGCTTCATTGATTCTTTAGCTTTGTGCAATTCAAGTTTAGCAGTTTCCCAGACTTTCAAAAGGGTCTCATGATGGGATTGAACAGCGGGAAGGTTCACTAATGGGAGAGGCAAAGGAAAGGGCAGGATTCTGGGATGATGAGCATTGGCAAAAAAAAAAGGTGATATACCTGTGGAGGAATGTGTAGTGTTATTGTAGGCGAATTCTGCTAAAGGTAAAGCCTGCACCCAATCAGAAGTGAGTGTTGCTAACAAACCGCGTAAGTATTGTTCTAATGTTTGATTAGTTCTTTCTGTTTGTCCATCAGTTTGAGGATGGTATGCTGTGGACAATCTGTGATCAATACCTAGGTGGTTACATAGCCCTTGCCAAAAACGAGAAATGAACTGAGCCCCCCTATCTGTTATTATCACAGAGGGCAGACCATGCAGACGTACTATATTCTGGACAAACACCTGCGACAATTCTTGAGAAGAGGGTAATTTTTTCAATGGCACGAAGTGAGCCATTTTGGTGAACATATCCACCACCACTAGTATTACTGAGTAACCTTGTGTTCGAGGGAGATCCGTGACGAAATCCATACTGACTGAATGCCACGGAACTGAAGGTATGGGTGTAGGTGTTAACAACCCGGCAGGAGCCACATGTAAGGACTTTTTCTTGCACAAACTGGACATGCTAAGACATGGGCCATGATGTCTCTATTAAGGCCTTTCCACCAGAACCATCTTTTACAGGTCTGTATAGTCTTTTCACCACCAGGGTGAGCAGTCAAGGAGGAATTGTGACACCATCGAATGATTTGTTGTTGTAACTCCACTAATGGCACATATATTCTCTCTTTATGGTAATATAACCCATCTTTGATTGTGTGATGGGGTTCTATCAACCATTCACAGGGAGGAATATCTGAACAAGCAGTGATTAACTGACTGATAAAGGAAGGTGGGTTCAAACCCACTTCGCCTGCTCCTATTATTCTTTGACAAGGAATGACTGGTGTACTCTCGGTCAGTGGAATTCTGTGATCTGATCCTAATCTGGATAACGCATCTGCTTTTCCTTGTTGGGATCCAGGTCGGTAGGTGATAACAAAATCATATTCACTGAAGAATAATACTCACCGCATCTGTCTAGGAGTCAATGCTTTTGCTGATCGAAAAAACTGTAGATTCCGATGGTCGGTGTAAATGGTAGTGGTGTGGGGAAAACCAAGGAGATATTGTCGCCATTCCTGAAATGCCAGTTTAATGGCTAACAGTTCTCTTTCCCCAATTGTGTAATTTTGCTCAGCTGGCAACAACGTTTTAGAAAAATAAGCAACAGGATGTAAACAACTCGTGGCAGGATTACGTTGCGATAACACTCCTCCCACAGCATATTGAGAAGCATCTGCCTCTACGAAATAGGGCTGTGTGTTATCTGGGTGGCGAATAATGGGTGCAGAGGTGAATTTGTCTTTGAGTTGCAAAAAGGCCTGTTCGGCTTCAGATGACCACACGAATACAGTCCCCTTTCGCAATAGTCTGGTGATGGGAGTGATTAAGTCTGAAAAATGGTCAATAAAGCGCCTATAAAAATTGGCAAATCCCAAAAATGACTGTATTTCTTTCACATTACGGGGACTAGGCCATTTGACTAGGGCGTCAATCTTTTTGGGGTCCATGTGGATACCTTCAGGGGAAATGACGAATCCTAAGAAGTCCACCTTAGTGGTGTGAAACGTGCTTTTATCCAATTTGGCAAACAACTGGTTGTCTTTTAATCTTTGCAAAATCTTTCTAACATGTTCGATATGTTCTTGTTCAGTGTGAGAGAAGATTAAAATATCATCAATGTAAACGATCACGAATACCTCAAGATATTCACGCGAGACTTCATTGATGAAAAACTGGAAAGCCGCGGGGGCATTGCATAACCCAAAGGGCATGACGCAATATTCGAACAATCCGAATTTAGTCCGGAAAGCCGTCTTCCATTCATCACCCTCCTTAATGCGTATAAGGTGATGGGCCCCGCGGAGATCCAATTTAGTGAAGATTTTGGCTCCTCTTACTTGGTCCAGAAGAACTGATATGAGGGGAAGCGGGTATTTGTTTTTAATGGTGACCTTATTCAAGGCACGGTAGACCAGACATGCTCTTAACCCTCCTTCACGCTTAGGAATAAAAAAATGGGGGAAGAGACAGGAGAGGTGGAATGTCTACTGAATCCCTTTTTTTAACATGTCTGTGATATACTTCTGTAAATAGTTGGTTTCCGGTTCAGTTAATGCATAGATGCGACTGACTGGTAATTCAGCCCCTGGGGTTAAATCTATGCGGCAATCATAACTCCTGTGTGGAGGTAAGACCGTGGCCTTAACCTCGTCAAATACTTCTTTGTATTCCGTATACAGATTAGGAAGAGTTTCTTGCGTCTGATCCAGGGCACAACATAAGGAGGTTCCCCATTCTCTTTCTTCCCCATAACAATGTGACAAACAGTGAGAGGATTTTAATGTGACCTGGCGGGAATTCCAATCTATATGAGGGTTGTGTACCTGCAACCAGGGAATCCCTAGTATAGCGCCAAAATTAGGCGTATCAATTAAATCAAAAACCATTGTTTCGGAATGTCCGTTGCTACAAACCATAATCAACTCTGGTGTCTGATGGGTTATTAACCCCGAAGATAATTCAGTTCCGTCTACTGCCCTGATTGGTTCAGGTCTTGGTTTAGGTACGAAGGGAATACCTAATACTTGAGCAAGATGGATATCTAGAAAATTTCCCGTAGCCCCAGAATCGAGAAGGATGGATAGTGCTTTTCTCCGTTGCGGAGACATAATTATTGTGACCGCTAACGTGAAATGACGAGCTACAGGAGCCACGATACTTGCCACCTTTTGTAAGACCAAAGGATACATATAACTTGAAGAAGAGGTCTCTACAGTCTTCAAGTTCTCTAGTTTTCCGAGAGTGAAGTGTATTCCTGATTAGCAGCAACTATCTTAGGAACTGTAGTGGTCTTAACAGGACACCCTCTAGCATAATGCCCACTCTTCCCGCAATATAGACATAGATTGTTCTTTCTCCGTCTTTCTTTTTCATCCATAGTTAAGGGGGCTCTCATACCTCCTATTTGCATAGGTTCACCAGACTCCTTGATCTCCTCATTTTCTTTCTTTTCACCTCTAACCATAATGAAACGAGCTAGATTTCCTCTAGTTTTTTCTCCCTTTCTCTCACTCAGTCTATGATTCAGTTTTACAACAAGATCAATGAATGCCGGACAATCCTCAGGAGGATCTACTATTTGTGACAGGAGATCTTTGAGGTCATCGTTTAACCCTCTATAAAACAATGACGTTCTCTTGTCTTCTGGCCACTGTGTTTCCACGATTAATCGATTGAATTCTGTGAGGTAAGTGAGAAGGTCCTTAGAGCCTTGTCTCAAATTCAATAGCTAGTTATCACTGGCCTGTACATATGTGTGTCTGGCGAATAAACTTTTCAACTTTTCCTTAAACGAATTGTAGTCATACAAAAGGGGATCGTTATTTTCTACCAAAGGAACTGCCCACCTAGCAGCGTTCCCACCCAAATAGGAAATCACAAAAGCCACCTTGGCAGCATCATCCGGAAAAGAAGACGCTTTACATAAGAAATGTAAATGACATTGATTAATGAAGACACTGTACTTTGCGCTATCCCCATGGAACCTTTCCGGCACAGCCAATGGAACAGGAGTATGTGTGTGTACGGAAACATGAACTGCTTGAGGATTTTCAGTGCTGGGGGGTGCAGTATTTAGTTGAGGGGGGGTACTGTGAAGTGAGCGGGTTGTATATAAGAGCGTTTGCTCTTTGTCGTGGGATCTGGTCCGCTAACACTAGGGGCAGTCTGATGCCTTACTTGTACTAATTCAGTATGCAATCGCTGATTTTCCACTCTAAGTCTCCCTACTTCTCCCTGAAGCTCTATTAGAGCAGCGGCCAATTCGTCAACAGAAGGCCTCTGGGTAGGGTTTTCCATTAAGGCGCAAGCCTCTTCGGAAGTTATTGTTGCCCGGGTGGACTTGATTCGTGGGCTTGGCTTTCTGTTGCCGATACCACTAACCTCAATTCCAGCGAGGCTCAATCCACAGGAGCGACGATTAACTCCCCACTTCAACTAAATCAAAGCACGCGGGTGAAAGGGTACATTGCACCAACACGCATGCACTGACTTCAGGAGATGTGGGGATTAGATCCTTGGAGATATCACTTCCCCATCTGGTTTAAAGGTAGGGTTCGTGGGACCAGGCAGGGTGAGAACCTATAGGAAGAAGAATGGGACAATAAACGCTGTGCTCTTTCCCCTAATTACGACTAAACAGTACTACGGATCAGACTCTTATGGAGTGTTTGCTCTCTCTCTGGAAATAAATCAACACTCACCGCCAGAACCTTTCTTGAGTTTAAAGGCAGCCTACAGCCTCAGCAGGAGAATCCGGAGGAAAGTCAGTTTTTACCCTAGCAGCAGCACGTGTTCGGACTCAAACAACAAAAGAAAAGACACCTCCAGTCCGGTACATCAAATTGTGGCAATTGACTTTCCAAAGTCGAAGCTGCTTTCTGTTCTCCTTTATCTGTAGTGTTGGATAGTAGATTCTGATCGTTTAACTCCAAGGATCAAAAGAAGAAAAAAAAAACGCGCGGGAGGCGCCGTCGTCTAGTGCTTTCAAACGCGAACGATACAATGTATCTTCAAAATCAGACTGGAAACAAACAATCGCGTCTTATGCCTTCAAACGCGATCGTTAAAAGAATTAAAGTTCAAAACGCTTTCGTAGGGAAACCGCACTCAGCCAGCGGTCACGAAAGTAGAAATCGGGTCATATAGATCCTTCGTTCAGTGGTCGCTTAATCTTAATGTTCCACAATAGCGACTGGGGCACTTTACGAGTGGAGACTGGATATCACCGGGAACAGACAGGCGTTGCGCGTTCCGTACTGACACACAAGTCAGGAGCAGGGAGATGAGGATTAGAAGGGTTTCTTCCGCGGGTAACTGGGGAGCTATGAACTGGTCACAGCAAAGGCTCTCGATTTTAGCAATACCGAAAGCGAGTTCAGGGTCGTAATTTGATATGAGGAATCTTCCTTGCCACTATGGAAGGATCAATGAACAGGACTGGACACACACGAAATCCGAGCATTCAGGAAGCCATGTTACACGACAGGACTCGTAAACCAAGCAACGGCTTACCCAGCTGGTGAGCATTTTGAAGGTGGGGAGTATCCACAAACTCCGCCTCGTGAGGAGAGTTCAGGGACCGTCCCAAAAGTCTGTTAGATTTCACAAAGAGCAAACACCTAACCTGCCCTTACGCTACACTGTAGGATGCAGGACGCTCGATGGCTAACACAGAGGGTGTTGGGTCTAGGGGTGATGTGTGTGTACAAGACAGTCTCGTAGGTTACGCCCTCTCTTGATGGCAAAGAGTGGTTTCTTGAGGGACATATGGCCTTTGTTAAGAATGTCCCAGTTACGTAGTATTGACTTCTTGACTGTGTGAGACATGGGACTAATCATCCCCTGGACACTTGCATGTGCCCTTTTTCTGTCCGCCCTAGCTGTTTGGTTGGAAGTCGGGAGCCACACTTGTATGAATGAGATGGTTTATCCTCCTGGCTATTTACAGACATAACACTACCTTTAAGCGCGTCCAATGCGTTCTCCTTATCTTTTCTAATTTCCACCCCCTTTTTGGACTCCTGATTTCATTTTAAATACACAATGAACCTTTGTTGATAGGTTCGGCGTATGCACCACGTGGCTAGTATGCCAGGACTGAACAGATACCCAACTGGTTCAGTATACAACTTTTTTGATTTTCATTATCGCACGTTATCTTGGTTTGTGAGCACAAACACACACTCTAGTTTAAATTGCAGTAGCTGATCAACCGACCTTGAAGAAGGCCGCAACACTACAATAGGTCTCCAGGCCGAAACATGTTGGTCATGTATGGACACAGTCGCTCCTGATGGCGCTATCTGTGTCACAAGCTGTTTGATTTGTTTTTTATCCTGACACTGGGTGGCGGAACAAAGTTGCCACTTAGCTAACCCCGTAGCCAGTTCTAGAACACACACACACCAGCACTGCACTATTTTACCACACCAAGCTCACATAGGGTTTTAGCATACCAGCTGTACCAATAAATAAAACATCCCTGTGCTCCTCCTTCATAGAGAGGGGGTTGTAGCCCGCGTAGGGACTGGGTCCCTCACGCAAGGACGTACCCCTATGATGAAGCATGACACCTTTGGTGTGTGAGGGGAACTGTCCTTAAAAAGGGATTCCCCCAGATACTGGGTGAGTGGACAAAGCTCTTATTAACCATTGTCTGCCCATTCCTTTTTAAGAATGCATGTAAAGTGATTTATTCAGCAGTGATACAGTCTACAAAATATTTTATGTGATGTAAACAATGGAATATCCAACAACAGTGGCAAGTTAGCAACCTTCATTCTGTTGGACCTATAGGCAGCATACACCGATCAACGTAAATGTCCTTTAAAGGTGACTTGTCACAGGTGGCGTATTTTGTATCCGCTGGGTGAAAGGTGCCACCACAGAATTGCAACATAAAGCATTACCCGTGAGTGGCGCAGTGAATGTAGCCTCTGCAGAATAGCTCTGGGTGATGGCGCACAGTGCCCAGCCTGAGCGAAGGGAAATAGTAGGGAAGCAGGCTGGTCAGGAAGCAGTGTGCCTGGGGAGAGTCTGTTTAGCGCCGCGTCCTGCCCAGCAGCCATTAAAGAGAGTGAAGCATGTATTGTAGCATGGAGGTGCATCACAAGAGTACAATATACCAGCTAGAGATCATTGCAGGCCCCTAAGACACTAAGCCACTCTGGAGAACTATGGAAGTGATTGAATCAATGAATCTGCCACCAGAGAAACGAGAGAGAGACCATTACAGCAAAATCACTTAAGTCAGATCCTACAATTACAATCAGGGTAGTGTACCTGGATACATATCCCTATGCAGGGCATGAACATGTAGAAATGCTGAAACTGATTATTGTAAAGATGAAAGCATACAAAATGCAAAGTGCCAACAAAAGACAAGTTAGATGACAAAACCAGTGTCCTCAAAGTGGGTGAAGGAAGATTGGGTTGACACAATTGCATAGGTCCCAAGAGACCGTGCTGAGTATGAGTAATGGAAAAGGAAACCACTGTGAAGTGTATGATTGTTGAATTAAAACCAGACATGCAATACATGAACCAGCACCTGGAGTTTGCAGAGAGTTGAAAGCCACTGCTGCAGCCTACCAAGGCCTATTCACACCAGTGGCTTGCTTAGAGATCCAGATGAGAAAACGTTTAAACAAATCTAAATACTTCGAGTGTAAGTCACGATAAGACAATATCCTGGTAAGAAACCATAAAATAGATGCAGAAGGCACAGATGTAGACTGGTTCAAGAGTATACAGAGCAGGTATACAATAATGCAAGAGCATACGGAGTGGGAAAAGGACCCAAGAAGCCACCATGCAACTAAGACATTCCGGCCAGAACAGCAGATTATTGCCTTAAAAAGGGAGCCCTTAAGGAAATGTCTATCCTGACCGCATTTAAGCGTAGTGATAACCAGATACCCTTCTGTCATGATCTATTAACAGCAACACTCCAGTGGAGAAAGAAAGTATTCGCTGAGGACTCAGTAACTTGCACCCATTTGAATTGCAAATTCCCTGGCAAGGATGCCACAGTTATCACAGTGGAAGCTGGTATGCACTGCCACACACAAGATAAATCCGTACACTCAGATGCCTGAACCATACACTTCTGCCTTACAGATGAAAGGAGGAAAGAGGCGACCAAGGATCAACAAAGCAGGAAAAAGAAAAAGAAAAGAAAAGTAGACAGAAGGAACACCAACAGATGTTAGTATGTGGCCTCAGGATATCAGTGTTTACCCAATAGTACGGTATTTAATGCACCACTACAGCTTGGATCTGAATGATTCACTGCTGATAAGGACGATTGGGTTAAAAGGAAAGGTGAAGCTTAAAGAGAGGGATAAGGCAGACTGATTACACTTGAATGGGGTTAGGAAAGTAGGCATGATCTATAGAAGGAGGGAGAATATATTACCAAGCTTCTTCACCATGGGCTTGATTGAGGAGGATTTCCTATTCCTCGGTAGCACCATGGGAGAGGGAGGGGTGGAAAAGAGTAGTCGATTTCAATTCAATACTTTATTTCGGCTTGTACAACCATGAAAGTTCATTTATAAATAGGTTAAAACATTAAATAATTCTGGTAGACCTGCTTAAAAACCTGCATGGGCATACCTGTTGAAAAAAGATAAACAGATAAGCGGATAAAGCCGAGACTGTATTAAAAAGACAATGTGACACTTGATTCAGATAAAACTTCTTAGCAGCCCAATAAATAAAAATATTTAAAGAATTTAACTAGCAGCAACAATGTTGAAGTCGCAGGTACAGTTTATGGTTTGATCACACACATTGAGACCAGAGTGCATTCTGGCTAAGTTGACATGTATAGCTTGTTTACTCTGAGTCTCAATGCCCACACTAAGGGGCTGATTAGGATGGCGGGCGGACACCCTAACGGGAAATGGGACCGCTGACAGTCTGTAGGTGGTCTCGACAGAGGCATTAGGATGCGACCGCCAAAACGGCGGTCGGTATGCCTATCTTTTGCATTGCGGCGGGCGCTCCTGGCTGCAGCATCTGCTGCAATGCAAAATGGGGACACTTTACATATTCCTGTATTTCCTTCATATAGCTGATGCTTTTTGGAGCAGGATGGTTTTACTTTTCTTGAGCTGTGGTATCCAGAACATATTATCGGCCATTCTTACACCCACTAAATCAAAACATTTTACTTGCTCCAAGGGCACCTCCTCCCTCCTCATTCTGCCTCTAAAGGAATGGTGTGGGTTCACTGCCATGAATTTTTACTTTGACGGATTTATCTCAAGGCTTCTTGCAAGTCAAAAAGATGCAAATCAATCCAACAGCGAGTGAAGGCCAAGCAGGGTTTGGTATATTGAAAGCGTATTGTCGGCAAACAAAAGAATGGGGGTGCTGATGTGCACAGTTTTAGGGGTCTTGTGATTACATTTTGCCAGCCATTCGACCGCTCCTTTAATATATAAGTTAAAAGCTTGGGGGCAAGCACGCATCCTTGCCTGACACCACGATTTATAGTTATCCTACATGAAAGGTCCCCTCCAAATTCCATCTAACCTATGCATATGTTAAAGTGTAAGATTTTCAAGATACTTAGAGATCATCTGAGATACCATATGATCCCACCACCACCTGTAGGTTTTCCTTCGGAACCAGATCAAATGCCGCCCTTAGGTCTATAACTGCAATGTAAAGGTGATCCAGTCTCAGGGCAACGTACTTCCAGCAGATCATCCTGGAGCAGAATACCTGCTCCAAGGTACTAACCTTAGCCCTGAACCCCACCTGGCTAGCTGATATAATGTGGCGATCTGTTAAACACGTTTGAAGCCTAATTAGTATCTGCTTGGCAAAGATTTTCTGTCTGATATCAATCAGAATGATGGGTCTGTAATTAGGGGCGGGCAGAGTTGGCGTAGCGCCACTATGCGGAGTTCCACGGAGTTTTGAAACAAATCTGTGGACCAGGAGCCCACGTCCTGCGGCCAGCCGAGGGATTGTGTGCCCGGGACGGGGGTCCCTCGTGCCCGGGCAGGCTCCCAGATCTCCCCGGCCTGGCTGGGTTGAGAAGCAGGGCCCGGGGCCTGGTTTTCAGTCAGGGCCTGGGGTGTGGGAGCCCCCATCCTGCAGCCTGCCAAGGGTCCGTCAGCCCGGGACAAGGGTCCCTGGTGCAGAGCCCTCCAATGGGCATGCGGGAGCCCTCCAGTGAAGGCTCGGGGCAGGCAGATTGGCGTCCTTTGAGCCCTGCCATCTGGTCGCAACTTTCCCCTCGGCCATCTGGTCACTCGCAATACTTTCCAATGGGGTGATCAGATGGCCGGGCTGCCCTGGAAGTCCCGATGAGGGCAATTTGCCTCCCCGATCTCAGCGAGGGCTCCAGGAGGTCGGGCGCCTCTGCGCCCTGGCTCCTCTCCATCACTTGGTGCGCACGGGTTACCAGAAAGAAGTGTAGCTTTACTCTGGATAACTGGGGGCAGGGTATGCCGGAATCGCCCCCACGGGCTGGCAGTTCTCAGCCGGGGACCAGATGGGCTAGGTCCGGACAACATCTCCCCATTGCCTGGGGCTCCCTCCTCTGGCCGGCTGCGTGGCAAATTGCCCGGTATGGGCTCCATCAGTCCTGGGCAGTCCTTCCCCGGAGGGCCTTGGCCGGCTGCTTCCACCCCAGGCTTCGTCCCACCCCCTGGGAGCAGGCGGGCCTTCCCCCAGCTTGGATGGGTTCATGAGCATAGGCCGGGTCCTTGGTGGCCCGACGCAGGCCTGTGGAGGCCTCCCCCGGGACCACCAGGTGGGCCCAGGGATGGGTTAAGCTCTGCCATGGGCCCGTATCGGAGGTTCACCGTGGACACCCCATTCTTAGCCCCAGGCCTGAGGCCCATCTGGGGTCTCCGAGCCCCCTAGCCCTGCATGGGCAAGCGGGAGCCCTCCGGTGAAGGCTCGGGCAGATTGGCTTCCTTCGGGCCCGGCCATCTGGTCGCTCACAATGCTTTCCAATGGGGCGACCAGATGGCCGGGCCAGCCTGGAAGTCCCGATGAGGGCTCGTCCATGTCCCCAATCCCAGCCAGGGCTCCAGGAGGTCGGGATCCTCCGCGCGCCTGGCGCTACCCACTCCAGTGGCAGGTGGGGAGTATGACTGGGGTGGTACACCTGTCAAACAATAATGCAGGTGTCCTAAGGCAAGCTCAGGGAGAACAGAAACCTCCCGCGGAGCAGAATGGCTAAAGCTCGCTTGATCTCGATTTTCAGTATGAATACAGTCCGTGAAAGCGGGGCCTCACGATCCTTCTGACTTTTTGGGTTTCAAGCAGGAGGTGTCAGAAAAGTTACCACAGGGATAACTGGCTTGTGGCGGCCATGCGTTCATAGCGACGTCACTTTTTGATCCTTCGATGTCGGCTCTTCCTATCATTGTTAAGCAGAATTCACCAAGCGTTGGATTGTTCACCCACTAATAGGGAATGTGAGATGGGTTAAGACCGTCGTGGGACAGGTTAGTTTTACCCTACTGAAGATGTGTTGTTGCAAAAGTAATCCTGCTCAGTACGAGAGGAACTGCAGGTTCAGACATTTGGTGTATGTGCTTGGCTGAGGAGCCAATGGGGCGAAGCTACCATCTGTGGGATTATGACCGAATGCCTCTAAGTCAGAATCCCCCCTAAACCGTAACAATGCCACAGTGCCGTGGAGCCTCGGTTGGCATGGACAGAAGGGGGCCGCCTCCATCGCCCTTAGTGCACCGCAAGTTCTTGGGGCACCCAGTGCTAAATCATTCGTAGACGACCTGATTCTGGGTCAGGGTTTCGTAAGTAGCAGAGCAGCTACCTCGATGCGATCTATTGAAAGTCATCCTCTGAGCCAAGCTTTCGTCTTTCTGTGCGTGAGCGTCTGCGGATGCCCTCCTCTACCACACCCAGGGGTGGGTCCCTCTGCCGCTGGAACGGTGGGAGGGATGCAGAGGGGGCAATGTGGGCTCGTGGGAGGCAGCCTCCACCAAGTGCCCTCCGGCCACCGGGGTGTGGGGATGGGGGCCACCATCCCCTGCGGGTCAGCAGGGTGACCAGATAGCCTTGGGCAGCCAGGCCCCCACATCTTTCCCCTGCTCCCAAACAAGTCGAGCAGGGAGATGAGCAGCCCCGGGGAAGGAGCCTCGCGAGCAGCGGCCTCTGAGTGCCTGGCCACCCTCGCTGTCGTCGGACAGCAAGGGTGACTGGGTCTGGCTGTCTCAGGCCATCTGGGCGCTGGGACTTCCCGGGCCATCAGGTCGCCTGGCTGCGTGACCAGATGACCCTGCAGGCTGGACGACCAGATGGCCCTGTGGGCCGGGCGACCAGATGGTCCTGCGGGCCAGGCGACCAGATGGACCTGCGGGCCAGGCGACCAGATGGCCCTGCAGGCCGGGTGACCAAATGGCCCTGCGAGCTGGATGACCACATGGCCGGCTGGAATAACTCCAACTTTTGTCCTTCCCCAGAGTTCTGTAAGCCCCTACATAGTCGAGGAAAATGGGCTCCCTGGGCAGGCCGGCAGGGGGAGGACGTGGCCTGGGTTTAACCCGCCTTGGTTCCAGCCGAGGGTCCGGGCGTTGGGGACGGGAGTCCACCGGGGCCTGGGGAGGCTCCCCACAGCCTGGCTAGAGTTCGGAAGCTGGGGCCAGGCCCGGGGCTTGAGCTCCAGCCGGCAGGCCCCAGGGTGCGGGAGCCCCTTGTCCTGCAAGCCAGCCAAGGGTCCGGATGCTGGGGATGGGGGTTAAGGAGGCTCTACCCAGCCTGGCTAGGGTTTGGAAGCTGGGACCGGGCCTCGAGCTCCGTCCAGCGGGCCCCGGGGTGTGGGAGCCCCCCATCCTGCAAGCCAGCCGAGTGTCCGGGCGCTGTGGATGGGGTTCCACCGGGGCCTGAGGAGGCTCTCCCCGGCCTGGCTAGGGTTTAGAAGCTGGGCCCGGGCCATGGGCTCGAGCTCCGTCCGGCGGGCCCCAGGGTGTGGAAGCCCCCCCGGTCCTGCAAGCCATTGGAGGGTCCGGGCGCTGGGAACGGGGGTCCATCAGGGCCCAGGGAGGCTCCCACCAGCCTAGCTGCGTTCAGAAGCAGGGACCGGGCCAGGGGGCATGGGGGTGGCTGGCTAACTCCGCTCTGCTGGCGGAGCGGAGTTCTCTGCCTACCCCTATCTGTAATTGGATGGGACATCCCTCCTCCCCTTCTGGTAGATAGGAACGAAGGTGGCTCTATGCCAGGAAGGAGGAATGCACTCTTCTCTCAGGATAGCATTTCACAGGACATTCAAATAAGGCACCCAGATTTCTGGTTGGGACAAATATAGATCACCTGAAATGCCATTGGTGCCGGGCAAATTCTCCTTCTTTAATAACCGAAGCACCCGTGCACTTTCTGCCATTCCAAATTCTATAGAAGCACCAACCTCAATCTCACTTTGGCTGACTTATCTACCAACCCATCCTCATTAAGTGGGGATTTATCTTTGGTCCACACCCTGTATGGTTCACTTAAATGATCTACCCATGCCTCGGGGTGGACCACTGCGTCAACATGACTTTCTGTGGTGCGGGTCCCAGATGCTATGAGTTTCCAAAAGACCTTGGTATTCCTATTGTAAAGCGATTCAGTAAGTTCTTCCCATTGTTCTGCCTCCCACCCCCCTTTTGCCGTAATGAGGAGTACCTTATACGTTTTTCTGGCTTCAGCGATCTCCTTACTGTTACCTTATTTTTACAGCTTAAATTAGCAATGTTTTGGCATGTCTGCAGTCGCATGAATACCAGATTGACTGGCCATTGATCCCCCGCCCCTCCTTGGTAAAGAGATGTTTCAGTAGCCCCATAAACTCACAAAGATGGAGTACAACGTTTAAAGGTCAATTGATTCAAGAGGGGCCCTTCTCTCCACAAAGATTGTAAATTTGCATCTGGACTGTGGACTTATCTGCTATTGCTGCCCATTTCATGTTCCTTCTGTAATTGAAGGTTTCGACCATGCTTATGATGATGTTAACTTGTGTGCTTAAATTTAAGAAGGGTCTAGCAAAACATCGGCGCCTAGTCCTTTGTGAACACGGTCATTTCTGGAGACCACCTCCATATAAATTAAGTAGGGCCATAGTAATCTGTCCAGAAGGCTATATTCTATATTACTGGTATACAAACCTCTCTGAAAGGTTAGGCATGCTGGGAGGTCGGACTTACTAGGGCCATTCACAACCTTCAGGCAATGGGTCACAATCAAGTCAACGATTTGACCTGCGGTCCCAGAGTGCTTTTCCACATGTTCAGTGTCACTGGCAGACATTACCTTGGACATGTGTTTGTTCCATCTGAACCACTGGAATAAGGCCAGCAGGCTCTTTTGTGTTAAAGTCCTCTGCACTGATTTTAAGGTGTGTGCGATATATGTGATCGATCATGTGTTAGTTGGGTCACCGTCCCTGAATGAAGGTTTGCCAGGACTGAGTGGATGTAAGTATTTATGATGGCAATATTCCTGGCCCCGAGAATATAGCCTGTTGGAATAACCACATCCAGGAGATCTCTACACTCTAATGGATTTTTTTTTGCTTTAGGGAACAGGTCCATCCTGAGCCAAATCAACAAGCCACCTGAAGGTCTCCCTGCAGGTGATGGTACTGCATTAATAGCAAACTTAATATACCTCGATTTAAACGCTGCCTCCAATGCCCATGTTTCCTGCAACAATATTATATGATGCTGGTCTATAAAGTCACCCCATTCAGGATCCGCTAACTTAGCTCTAACCCCTGCTACGTTCCAGGACAGGAATTTTAGAGTGTCAGTCTGGCGCGGGTTTGACCCAGCTTGTTGGGCTAGCACATTTGTGCTCTCCCTCTCATCTGTCACTACTGGATTAACGGCATTAATAGATGCTCCCATATAAAGTTACGGTGCGGGTTCGTTCTGGCATAGGGGATCTAGGTTATAGTGTGTAATTCAGCTGAATTGATCTAGTAGCTTCCAGCTGGTTTTCTAGTAGTCAGTCAATTTCAGACAGATTGCCCAGGAGGGAAATTGAAAGGGGTGGCGGCTGTTGGCAAGTTAGTGAGTTCAAAATACGAGGATTACCTGGGATGGATGCTATGCATGGGGCATTCACCTTGAGTCTTATAGGTGACGCTATAGGAGGTCTGTACCTGTGCTTAAACGCTATCTGCCCTCCAACCAGCTTGTGGCTTGCCTGCTTCAGACCAATATAATCCAAAGTTAGATGAAAGCTGCTGAATCTAGTGGCATTTAGTATCCTCTCTTTTGACAGATGTACAGCCACTCACCTTTCGAATCCAATGGATGGCTTCATTGGTTAGCAAATCCTGAGTTTCTCTGTTACCTGGCCGGATGATGATAAGAAATATGTCGTATTGCTGTGTGTTGGCTTCGGCAGGTCTTACTGTATGTCTTTTAGAGTTTGGTGTTGATGGGGCCATCCTCAGGTTACAGTGACCAGATGCACCATTACCCCTGTGAATGTTTGTAGGCCTTGGGTCACAAACCGATGGTGTATTAGAATTACAGTCTTGGTTTGGAAGGAGCGTGGATGTCCTCCCAGTTGCTCTAGTGGTACCCGTGGATTTTGTTACATGGGGCTGGTTTGGTAAGCATGTTTAGGGGCCCTTTATGGGAGTATTTTCCAAATTAATGGCATTGCTTGGGCAGGCAGGGTCATCTTTCCATTTGGTTTGGGGTAGGTTGGAACTAAGCTTTGATACCAGGGCCATCAGGTTGTTCACCTTGTCATTAACCCCTTCGGTGCTCATGACGGAACGGTTCCGTCATGAGCCACGGTTGAGCTGTGCTCATGACGGAACCGTTCCGTCATGACCACGCCCGCGCAAGAAACCGTCAGCACAGCGGCGGAATTCGCGCAGCATGGAAGGGGTTAAGGGCCTTAGACAGCCTACGCATGTAAACACCTAGCCTAGTTATCTCTTTCTGTAGTGAAATTAACTATAAGTTTGAAGAGTTCCTCCCAGCAGGAAGAGTACTATTATGGGCTGTTGATATCTGTGTATTGTTCGTAGTAGGTTCTTCCATGATCCCTAAAGCAGCTAACCGGTTGCTACATTCAATAGTTATTATAGGTGTTGCAGTAAATTAATCGGGCAACTGGTTATTATTGGGCTTTGCTGCTCAATTGGAAGTGTTAAAGAAGTGCTAGTGTTATTATCTACGATGTTGTTAGTAAGTGTTTCAATACTCCCTGTTTTTTTAAAGAATGATGTAATATTACCCTTCCCCGGTTGTTTTGCCTTAGTGGCCTTGGTAGCTAAGAGGCCATCGACTTCTTCTAATAATACATTTATTTAATCTAGAGTGCAGTTCTGAGCTGTCTGTCTTGGCTGATTTGTTTGCTTTCCCTGTGTCAAGTGACTTATCGTTGGCTTTTCATTTCACCATTTTGTTTAAAGCATGTCACCCCAAATGAACCAGTTATAATAGCGTCGAGCTAAGTTAGTTGACTAAGGGTTAACAGGGGTGCTAGGCCTAAGTGGCTATACTTCCCACTGTAGGGGTCAAACAGATGCACGGTTAAAATTGCTGTTCTAAGTTACAACTTTGTCAATGGACTCTTGATTGTGTAAGTTGTGTTACTTCTACCAGTTTATAAAGAAAGAAAAAACAAAACAACCTAATAAGACAGTCCTCAAGTTCTTTACTACGGAGACTAACGCTGATTAAAAGCTAAAAGCAATCGCAACAGCAGCAAAAAGGGTACCACTAAGTGGCAGGTTTAGGCAGCAAGTCTTGTATGTCAGTCAATCCGGTGAGACAAATAGCGAGGAATGGCTTGCACCCTGCCATCTGGACCCCCGCTAGGGATGAAGTTATCAATTCATCCCTGTCCTTCAACTTGAGTTGAGGCGCCTGGCCTCAGAAGGTCTTGGCCTCCAGAAACCCAAGTCGTTTCAATAGCAGGATACAGGAGGAGCAGGCTATATGTTTTTTATTAGTCAGACCACAGGGCAATAAAGAGACTCTTGGTGCTTTAAAAAATCTTATGCTAGAATCAAGAGTAGTAAAGTGTGGCCCATTTCAAAAACCGGGTGCGGTCTGTCTTCGTGTCGTTCAACAGGACATTACCATTAGCCAAATAAGACCACTTCGACCCCTTCAGAAGTCTTACAAGTACTATGGGGCTCCTCTCCAGTGTGGAAATAGTAGAAATAGCGTGGATAGGCTTGAAGACTCCGAGGCAAAGTGAGATGACCCTGACAGTTTGTCCGCTGAGTACAGGCACAGGTACGGCTTGTTAAAAAAACCACAGCCAGGGTACAGGAAGACTGAGGACCACGAGGGAACTTAACAAGCAGCAGCAGAGGCTTACCGACATAAAGAGGGATGTCCGATGGAAAAACTCAAGGGGGCTGGCCCTGCCCTGGCTTTTCCTGGCAATGATAGGCAAGGATGGGCCCGCCCTCGGCGATTCCAGCAGACGTGTGAGTCAGCGGTGCTTTGAGCGCTGGCCGTGTGGCTCTTCCCCCTCCTTTGTTGGTTCCCCCTCCTTTGTTGGTGCCTCTGGGCACAGTGTGCAGTGGGGCTTGAAGTCCCCTCAACGGAGCGGGTGCAGGTTTGCAGGTCCTGCTCTGCGGGAAAATCAGCAGCGCTATGAGTGCTGGACGGTGTGGCTCCTCCCCCTTCTTCAAGCCCCACTGCACCTGGAGGAGCCAAAGAAGGAGGGGGAGGAGCCACACAGCCAGATCTCAGAGCGCTGCTGATTTTCCCGCAGCACGGGACCAGCAAACCTGCATCAGCTCCGTTGAGACCCAAAGGTCCAGAGCGGGCCTGATTTAGGTATTCACAAGTGGTGTTTATTTTGATAAATCTGTGACTACAAAGGACACCACCCCTTCTGTGACCAGAATGCTGGTATCCCCTAAAATTTAGGGAATCAAGTTACCCTTGTCCAGCTCCAGGTAGGATTCACCTGGGTTCAAAGGGTATTTGAACTTTTGTAGCATTGTATGTTTGTCATTAGTAGAGTCACAGTATCTAGTCTTAGGGATCCATTTGGCCTCAAGAATGCCCCAGACCGTTTAGGCTACTAAGTATGGGCCGAAACATATTGGCAGATAGTAGATGAGTTTGAGCCATTGTTCTCAACATACCCATCCACGTTTGCTTTTTCGTCATACCTAGTGTCCTGCTGAATAAACTCACTGTCAGTCTTCGAGGAGGTCAAGTCCGCCCTGATTTAATGGTCCTACCAGGGTGGGGAGAGGATGCGGATGATGAAGCATGACACTATTATGTGTGTGTGAGTTTTCCTCTTCCATAAAGGATGGCTTTTCCCTAGACAGGAGGCAAGTTTTCAGTGAAATCCATAGTTTGGATTCTTGTAGTGGACCACAATTCTGAGATACAGTACTCTACTTTCTTTGTTCTAATTGCCAACGCACTCTTGATTGTAATTGGTTTGACTCTTTGAAGGGGCGTACTGTTTTTACCCTTCTCTCCATTTGTTGTGTTTTCAATATTTTCAGAATATGTCAAGCCTGTGCTTGCGGAAAAATTGTTTACTTATCAAAAATGAAGACCTGGTATTTGTATTTTAAGGAAATGACAAGCTGAGGCTTGAGAATGAAAGAGAACACATACAAAATATAATTATAGTTGATAATTGTGGGGGGCGTGGCCTGCAGGGGAAATATGGCAGACGCAGTTCAATCTCGCTCCGTCATTTACTTCCCTTAATCTGATCAAATTATACAGTACACTATAATTTTTCTGCCAGGGACCACTGACCGCAAGATCGGCGAAGCCTCGGGAGTCAGCAGAAGTACCATCCACGTTGATTAACGCCTGGGCCGCGCTGCAGCAGCGGAGTGGCGCATCAAGGCCGGAGGACAGCGGCCTGCTCGGGACCTGCATTACACCTCGCGGGTGGCATCGGACGGGTGAGATTGTGGATGCGGCATCGGAGAGTGGAGGCGAGGCACGTCTGAGGCGTAGCTCGATACGCCGTGAAGCTTGAGGCGGTAGTGGGCATTAGTTGCGACGTGCCCGACTACGGCCCCAACAGCTGGGAGGCGCCTTGCCAGTTCGAGTGCAGGGTGCGGCGATTGGAGCATCAGCTGAGCAGTGGGCTGCAAGCGGGCACAAGTGCCAGGATCTGCGACGCCTCTGAAGCTGATTGGAGGACCTCGCAAGTGGACAGCGGTGACACCGGGCAGGGCGGAGGACGACTGAAGGCGGCCTGCTAAGTGGTCTCCTGAGCTAACCGTACAGCAGTTAAGCAGTGGATGTGCTGGGGCCTGCCTGGTGACTGGAAACAGCTAAGCTTGGCTGGATATGGCAGTAACAGCGATGAGGTAACCTGTGAGCACTATAGTAGACTGCTGAGAGGCCCTGAAGGGTATGGGGAGGCATACGGCCGGTGAAGCCTTTAATAGCTACTCGGTGGGCTAAACACAAAGGGAGGAGCAGCCTAAAGAGTGGTCCAGGGCTATTAAAACACGGCAAGACCCATGGTAGCAAACCCATGCATGTAATTTACTGGGCAATTAGGGAGCAGCGTGTAAGTTCAGATAAGGTTCACGAGATAAGGATCGCAACAGACGCAGTTGGAGAGTGTGCCCTAACCTACAGTATTGTGGATTCAAGCGCACTAGCCTACTCTGGTAATTACGCCAGGTCTCTGGCAGCAAGCGGTTAGGAGCATTGATGGGGTGCACCAGAGGTGGTGGTTCGAGAGCTTCCTCGCAGACAGCTGGCCTGCATGAAGTGGACCAAATGCACTGATCAGAGACGCTGAGGCCCTCAGATGATAGATTCAATGCTATCCTAATTGCGATTGAACGTTCGAGAGAATCGATGGAAGCGAAACTCTACAAAGTGGCACTGGACTTTTTGTTGCTTCATGCTGACCGTGGGAAATTGAAGGATCGGGTAACTACAGTGGAACAGGAGATAGCTGAGCTGAAGCCTGGTACGGAATTTCAAGAGAAGCAACAAAACGCACATGAGGCCTGAATCAGATACCTTGAAGAGCGAGTGGAGGACGCGAAGGGCCGCTCCAGAAGAAACAACATACACTTAATTGGGCTGCCGGAAGGGGCGGAAGGCCAAGATGCGGTTGTCTTCATGGAGCAGTGGCTCAAGACCTTACTACCATCTACCGTATTCTCCCCGTTCTTTACTATTGAAAGAAGAGCACACCTCGTCCGGGGAAGAAAACCAGTCCCATGTGCCAGAGTGCGTCCTCTCATCTTTAAGTTGCTGCACTTTAAAGATTGGGATGTGATTCTGAGGGAAACAAGGAAGTTCGACGTTAGGTTTGAAAATTTAAAGTCCTTTTCTTTCCTGACTACACGATGAAAGTCCAGAGGCAGCGAGGTTCCTTTTTGCCAGTGAAACAAAAGCTCCGTCCACTGAACATATCGTACTCGTTGCTGTACCCTGTGAGACTTCGTGTGGTATCCAACGGAAAAACTAGGTTCTACGACATGCCCCAAGATGCCTGGGACTGGCTGGAGACTATGGGCCAGTACTCGGGCCCACAGGCGCAACAGGGACTTGGACTAGGGGTGCTATGGGAGAGAAAGCTTCTGCGGCGGCCTAGAAAGAGGCTCCTGGGCTCATCGGCAGCACCTAGCCAAGATCAGATCCGTCGGGAGCGGCAGGACGCGGTCCGCATCGCGGAGCAGTTGGCAGACAAAGCAGAACTGGACGATAACGCTGACGCCTCATTGCACTCCTCGGATGATGGAGGTTCGTCAGCGACAGAACTATCAGACTAAGTCTCACTAAGGATGCCAACAGTCACGCTACAGACAGTGAATGGCATCGTATGACAGATTGTTAATAGAGATTGCATTACGGTTCGATTCATGTATTGTCTTGTTGTTATGATGTCTCTGTAATACTAGTTGATCTGTGTTATCTGCGTGTACGACCACACACTGGGACATGCACTCTGGCCCTATGAGGTATTCTTTGTAGTAGTTATTACGTACACAAGCTTAATAGAGACCTTAGGAGTCAATGTGGCAAAACCTGTGAAGTTACACATCCCCCCACTTCGCACAAATATTGGGAACCAGTAGGTCACGCGGCCTGTTTTCTGCTGTTTGTTGAGTTTGGGCAACTCCTTATTGTTTGGGGGGTTGCTCCTATAATGTTGTTCCCTTGTCCTGTTGGTTTATTCCCTTTCCTATTAAGCTTGGGAGTTATCTTAGGGAATGGAAGAGATGAAGGTATATATGTTCGAGTCATATCTTATGCTATTGGCACGAGTCGAGGCAGCTTACATTTCTGACCTAACACATCACTGAGATAGATCACATGATAATCACTTGGAACGTGCAAGGTCTCCGCACACCATCCCGCAGATATGCAGTATACTCTTACCTTAAAAGGCACAATATGCGTATAGCACTGTGACAAGAAACTCATTTAAGTGCTGTGGAAACAGTTAGATTGCAATGTAAATGGAGGAGTGAAGTAATTGCCACGGATTATTCTTTATATGCACAGGGGACCCTTATCTGGATTCGCCCGGGTACACCTTTTGCAGTAGAGGAGGTCCTTACTGATACAGACGGCAGATATGTATTCCTGAAGGGTAGATTAGATGGATGTCATATTCTGATAGGAAACGTGTATGCTCCAAATACAGACCAGGGCCCGTTTCTTAGCCTGTTCTCTCGAGAGTTAAAGAAGTGGTGTGAGGTTCCTTTGGTAATTGGAGGGGAGTTTAATAGTGTACTGGATACAGGTATGGATAGATCCTTCCCCCAACTCAAAAGTGCGGCTGCTACGGCCAATTCCACGGTTCTTAACGGGTGGACGACCGGATGAGATTTGGTTGATATCTGGAGACACCGCAACCCTGGGGTGAAAATCTATTCCTTTTTCTCAGCTCCTCACAATTTATATGTACGACAGGACCGATTTTTCTATTTCCCCATCATTACTTCCCTATGTAATAGGTGCTGAATACTGGGGTTGCACTCATTCTGATCACATTACATCACGTTAGCCTGGTGCCATGGGATTCCTGGAATCCCAACGTGGAGGCTCCAACCGGCGATGCTCAAAGATCAAGTCTTCTGGGAGTCGATAAGGGAAGCTATAGAAGAGTACTTCACACCTAATTCTGGGGCTGCCTCGTCTTCCATGGTGGAGTGGGCGGCCATGAAGGTTGCAGTGCGGGGGAAATGTTTGAGGTTGGGATGGGGATTGCGAGGGCAGATAGAGTCAGATCTGCTTGGGATAGAAAGAGAACTGCAAACATTGGAATCTCTAGTGGTTACAAATGAGATAGATACTGTCCCCGTGTTAGAAACACGCAAGAAACATGTTGAATTATTAGAGCAGCAGCGATGCCTAAATTTTGCAGTGCACTCAGCGTCTGCGCACGCGAAGGCGGACTGTTCCGGACCCCTCCTTGCTTGGTTGGTCAAGCAGGAACACACGTCTGGTCCCATCACCAGTCTCAGGAAGGGGGGTTAATATATACACAACATGAAATACATAGAGAGAAGACTACACATTTTACAAAACTATATAAGTTCGCTCTGAACATCCTCGAGGCCTCGATACAGGAGTTTATGGATGGCCTTTCCCTTCCAGTTCTTACACAAGAGCAGCATAATGAATTGGATGCCCCGTTTACGGTAGAAGCGATTAGAGGTACAATGCGGGCTTTGCTGTCTGGTAAGGTGCCGGGGCCAAATGGTTTCTCTAACAAATTTAATGAAACGTACGCTGACCTTCTAAGTTTGCAATTATTTAAGGTGTATACAGAGGCGTTGGAAGGCCTTTCCCTTCCAGCCACTATGACGGATGCCTCCCTGATTATGCTTCCTAAGCCGGGCAGAGACCCTATAGGTGCGAGTGCTTATCGGCCTCTGAATGGGGATTATAAAATATTAGCCGGAGTCCTGGCGAACAGGATGGCACCGGTCATTTCACAATTGGTGCATCATGACCAGAACAGTTTTGTGCCAGCTCGAAGTACAACTCTCAACATTTGCAGACTGTTTTGGCGTGATGCGCTGTGCCGCAGTAAGCTGGCCACCAACCCGCTGTGCTGTTCTAGATTGAGAGAAAGCATTCAATACAGTCAAGTGGCCATACATGTTTGAGGCTCTTCGGCGCTTTGGTTTCGGACCATACATGCTGGGCTTAATAAAGCTATTATATGGATCACCCGCAGTCAGGGTACGCATGGGCACGTTGTTTTCTAAACCCATTTTGATAGAAAGGGTGACTAGACAGGGGTGCCCACTTTCCCCACTAATCTTCTCATTGGCTATAGAGTCACTGGCAATAGCACTGCGACAGTCAGCACCTGACTGGGGGATACATCTTGGGGACGGTCTGCATGCAGTCTCGTTGTATGCAGATGATATTCTGATTTGTGTTAAAGATCTACAGGCATTTCCAGTGGTTATGCTGGATACGCTAAAATTATTTGCTTCACTTTCTGGCCTAGGAGTGAACTGGGGTAAATCCTGTTTGTTCCCTTTTATCCCTGGGATGGATGCTTCCCCCTTAGAGGTGAATGGGACACTGGTAATATGGCAACTGGCGGCGTTTAGATATTTAGGCGTACGTATTCATCATACTGATCGGGATATTCTTGATGGCAATGTATCTAGAGCAGTCACTGCATTAAAAGCCCAGATTGAATTCTAGAAAACACTCAATCTCTCAGTCATAGGCTGGGTACAATGAATTAAAATAGTGATGTTGCCACGATTGCTGTATTATTTCGCTAACCTCTCGATCTATTTACCAGGTTCATTTTTCTGGTCAGTATCATACGGGACTTTATTTGGAACAACACCAGGTGCAGAGTATCATTAGCAAAACTATATTTGCCTCGATCAAAGGGTGGGTTGGCCCTACCCCATATGGAACATTACTATCTGGCGTCCCAGGTCTTGTGGGTGGCAAAATGGGTGGAGGGATTAAATCTGGCAGACACAGCTGAGCATAAGCCCCCGTACACCCTGGACAGGATCCTCTTTCTCTTCCACCCATGCAATAGTTCACATGAGCTGCTTCCTCTTCTAGTGCAGATTTCTCGGAGGTGCTTTCGTAGGGCATCATGACTTACTAGGCATGTCATACCATATGCCCCAGCCATTCCATTACTCGGAATGCCGTCAGCTAGAGGACATGTTCGAGGGACGGATCTTGCTGAATGGCACAGGGCGGGCGTTTTTACTCTGGAGGATCTGCATACAGAGGGCGCGTTGCGGCCCTTCCACTCTCTATCTGAGGAGGAGGGTGTCCCACAGGTACAGTTCCTGAGTCATGCTTCCTGGTTGGCTAGGTTGAAACGGCAATGAGGTGATCTTTTGCAGGAACCTCCTACGCATTTTCTAATGCAGTACATACATGTAATGGGGACAGGGCGACACCTTATAAAATGGTTCGCAGAATCCATCCAAAGAACACACTATGACAGACTTAACACCATTGAGAAATAAATGGGAGGTAGATATGATGCGACCATCCACAGATCCTGAATGGTCCATGCTATTGGAAAGCCCCTGGCAGATCCCCAGGAACGCGCGTTTCTGGCTGATCCAATTTTATGTTGTGCACAAAGGTACTTATCCCCAGACAAGATTAATAGATATTTCAATAATTCAGATGCATGCTGCCCGCAATGTAAAACCATAGAGGCTGATTTACTACAGATGCTCTGGTCATGCCCCAAATTATACTCATACTGGGAGGAGGTGATCTGTTCCCTGAACACAAGCAACAATAGGGAAATACTGCAGGACTGGAAGGCGTGCATTACGGAGATATTCTATAGACATAAGAAGCAAAAAGCTTCTTCCAGATTTTTGGACTGGGTTGGTGGTGTCTAAAAGGCTTATTACATGCCGCTGGAAAGCAGAGGAGCCTCCGTCCATAAAGGCATGGCTGTACTCCATGATAAACTGGGCCAAAGCTGAAGCAGTGTCATTGGTGAGGAGGACACGCTGGGACTCCGCAAGTACCCCATCTCCGCGGCATGAAATAGGTAAACAACGTTTACCCCAAAACGTTTTCCCCGCTTGGAATCGCGTTGTGATTCCACATACCATTACTCCACAAGTCAGAAAAACGGCTTGCGGGGGGGGGGGGGGGGGGGGCAAGGGGGTGTTGGATTTAAAATCCAACACCTTCCCTAGTGTCCGCACAGACTGGAGTTGGAATAGTAAATTATACTATTCCAACATCCAGCCCCCCCCTCCTCCGCAAGTCGTTGTTCCAACTTGCGGAGTAATGGTATGCGGAATAACAACGCGGTCGTTGTAACGACCGCTTTGTGATTCCAAGCGGGGAAAAACGCGGCGGAATAACGTGGTAGATTCCATGAAATACAATGTTGTGCACACTGCAAGGGATGGTTACTCACGATGACATGTCCGACGGTCCTAACGTTGCCTAAAAATACTCTGGACTGGTGTTGTGATTCGTCTTAAATTGTGATCTGGATTATGCTGCATGTATAGACCGCCTTTGCTAAATTGTGTTAATATTTGTTGATAATAGACGCATATATGAGAATGTATCATTGATCAGTATGCTATGATTAATGACTTCCTCCCGCTCCCTTAGGTATTCCTGAGCTCTCTTCTTGTCCCTCCAGTTGGTTATTATATATGTTTCATTGTTATTTAAATGATTGTCTGGTCGAAATTTGGCTCTATTAACATGGTTAATAAGAAATGTTCGGAAATGCACATATAAATGTAGAGTGTATGCATACTATACGATTATATTGTGGTATACTGAGGGACTGTACGCCAGCTGGAATAGTTATATGTATATGTTAGACCAAGGGTACGGATAACACACGTTAATAAGACAGACTGGTATCACTCATGTATCATTTTGATGTTTTACTGTATTGAATTCTGTATATGCAATTATAACTTCTGGTGTCTTGAAAAATGTATATACCTGTCAATATACTATATATGTGAAAATCTAATAAACAGATCAAACTAAAAAAAATTGTTGATAATTGTGAGTAATAATTCATCTCGGGTTGGAGACACTTATTACTGAAGCTACATCATAGGTGGCAGAAAGCATTAGTGTTTTGCCTGTTATTTCATGGCTTGTATGGAAGTGCCTCATCCCCTCTATTAATAAAGCTTTTCATGAGATATTTTTATCACTACTACTGCTCTCTGAAGACAAGGACTATAAGATTGGTTTACGTTAAGACTCGTATATCCTGTTAGTGGCAGTTCCGGTGTTTTAGCCAGTGAGATAGGTCTTGTCTGGGGAATAACCCTACCATCCATCAACTGAGGTTGTTTGGCTTGTGGCATTTTTAATTTCCTAGCCCAGGCCCATCCAAGCAGATTCTCAGTCAAGTGTTGTGACTGTGACTCGGTTTGGACGTGGCAGAATATAAAAAACAGAAATCTGTTGTATGACCCATCCCCGTTATTCGTCACCGTGATAGCCAAATTCTTATTCTCAATGTGGCTAACGAGAAGACGACTACTATCACGCTAAGGTATATCTTGTGTTATTCCTCTTAAATACAGTGTTTCTTCTTTTTCCTGCCCTGGCCAATGTGTTTGCTTATATGTCCTCGTATCCACATTTTTAATGTTGCATCATTTTATTATTTTTACTGTTTTGTAATACTGTGATTTATGAACTTTTATGGCTGACAGCCGAAATAAAGTTTTCTGACTGACTGAAAAACAGAAATCATTTTAAAGGCAGAAGTCTAAAAAATGCTACATACACAACTTGATTTAGGATCATACCACATAGAAGAAACAGATTATTTTAACAACCTGGAAAGCTTATTTTTATGAAAAGTATACAGTTAACGCCGGATACTCTGAGCAGCGGGCTTTTGCTTGGCACCCCATGAAAGCACTGGGATAATTCGTGATTGCCCCAACTGAAAAGCCCGTTCCTTTTATAAAAATATATGTGAAATGTGTACTGCAAAATGCACCACCTGATCCACTTAACTTCAAACTGTTCTTGTGTGAAGAATTCCAACAATAAAATATTCAAGTTTACTGCATATAACTTGGATGACCACTAGGTGGAGAAAAAGACCAACAACCTCTACCCTCATGTGGGGTTTCAGAGTTTTAGTCTGCAGCATTCTTCCCAAACTATTTCTAGGCAAAAAAAAAAGATCTTATGTAGCTATCTTTTCTTCTCGTTTTTTTCAATATTTATACTTTATTGTAATTTAATAGGTACACGTCAAACATTACTCGTTCTATAATAAACATATTGTTCTATCAGTGATACATATTAATTTGTAGCTTGATCTGGTTGATGCACTTATTAACAGAGGAGAATGGTGATGGGGCTGGAACAGTACTTGACAAGCGTTATAAGTGACCAGTGAATATATGCGCCTGGATATGTCAATGACCCATGGTATTCCCCGCATGTTAGTCATGTAGCATCCTGCTTGTCATTACAAACGTAAATGGGAGCCTTATGGTTGGAAGCTGACAGAAGCTTGCTAAACCGGTCTTCTGTTGTGGAAAACGTTATAGATTTCCGATTTTCTGGGTTAGTCATTTCACAGCCATTTTGCTTCCAGGAATTCATTTTTTTATATAGATGATCGATTATTTCCATCCCCTTGGTAAAGAGTGAAAGCTCTAAATTCCATTGGAATTCCATTTCTGCTCAATCCTGTCCCCGAAGCCATATGGTTTAGGGACAGTGTGGCAGGCGCGATAATATGTATTTTATGAGTGTTGTATCTCAGATGTGAAGTGGCTTGGCAGGAAGTTAGTCAGGGATACTTGCTGGTTCTTCGATGTAGATCATGATGTCTCTAATAGGATGGGCGTTGTCTATGCAGGTGTCATTACTCATTAGACTGCCACACCAAAAATAAAATAGAACTTCAGCTAAAAAGCACCGAGATGCCACCGACTGGGAAACCGACCTCTGTGCTGCTCATCCGAGGCTCACCCCTCTTTGTAGCCCAAACTGGCACCTTTTGCTGGACGGTGGACCTCCGGTCTCACTGCGTCTGCCAGGAGATCTGGAGGCCTCCCAGCCTGATAAGTGTGCATGGCCTCCCCTTCCTCCTGTCCCCACCAAACAATCAATCATTCAAGCAATCAAAACAATGCATTCTATTATCAATACATAATCATAAAAGGAGCAAATAATCAAATTATACATAATATTAAATAGTAATCGTTACGCTGTCGCACAGCACCTTTTAAAAAACTTGATACAAGAGAGCAAATATTGAAATCAGACAACATTTGGAGTAAACACAATGCAGGCCTATAAGAGTGAATATTATATTTTTCAGCACTGGAATCAAAAATCCATTGGTAAAAAAGATAGAAAATTTACAAAAGAACATAAAATGTTAGACAGTTTGGGTAGAAAACTCATCAACTCAAACACACTTGGTACTAACTTGGCCCAATGGGAAAGATAGTAACTGTTGCATGGTACAAGGACTCAAACGCATCAAAAGACCCAAATTCAGTTTCTTCATGCAGCATTAGTCTTCTAGCCATAATAGCCTTTGAAGCTGAGATTTCGCAGCCTTATGGAAATCAGTTTGAAAACATCTGGAGACTGTCTAATTCACACATTATAGTTTTTACATATGCCAATCAAGGAACTTTTACTCCATTAGCGCAATCATTTATAATATTTTTGTTTAATATGGTCGAAGGATTAGTCCAAATGGATAAGCATTATAACATGGGTGCAAGTTTAAAATCTTCAACATAGGTAAGCTCCAACTCCTCATGACAGAAGTAGTGCAGGGCGCAGGAGTGAAGGTAAAGGAGACGCCAACAGAGTCGATATTCTTTGACCTGCAGACCATTAATATTGGGACAACTCCATTTTCTTAGGCCATAAGAAAGACTAGGTATGCAGTGTTTTGTAGATCTCTAATAAGGGACCAACGCGATGACTATCTACCACGCTTGAAACATTAAACATAGCTCCTATTGACTTTATAAATGTAGAACGTCTCACTGCCAGACACTAAAACTATAGATTTGTACACTCATATGACCCCTAAATATGCCATAATGGCTAAAAAGGGAAGTTTGCACCTTGCATTCATCGATTTATCTAATGCATTAGACATGAACCAGTCTAAACTTTGGACCCTGATAGAGAGTATGGGGGTGGAACCAGAACTACTTGCCCTAATCAAACGTTTGCACCAGAATCTTACAGTCAGGGTCCGTGACGCGGTGAAACTATTCCCAAATTTAGATCTGCATGGGGAGTAAGACAGGGTTGTATCCTTTCTCCCTTCCTCTTCCCTCTCTACATAAATGGGATCGCTAAATATTTAGTTGAGGTGGGAAAGGATACCCCACAAATTGGTATGCTATCTGTCCCAAACCTCCTGTGTGCGGATGGCGCAGTACTGATTGGAAACAGTCTTAAGATTTTATTAGATTCGTTTTCCTCTTGCATAGAAGGCCTGGACCTTAAAAGCAACTAGTAGTACATGAACCAAATCACACATGATGGGGAAAACCTACTTGGAGAAAGTGACCAATTTTACTTACTTGGGGATTTTAATTCCTCTTTAAAATGGAATGTGTTTTTAACTGCAAGGTCACATCATTTTAAAATGAATATTAAGCATCTTTTTAAATTTGCAAATAGGCTAGGACAGAAGCCCATTAGGGAGATAATTAATTTGTATAAGAGTAAATGTTCTTCTGCTTTACTTTATGGAGCAGGTCTTTTGGGGTTTTTCAAATAATCTATACTCCAGAAGGTTGAAAATCGCTTTATACGGAGGCTTCTTGCGGTTCCCTTCGGGACCACCACCCTGATTTGCCATGAGGAAATAGGTCTCCTCTGTCTGGAGAGTTAGATGCGTCTTGTCCCTCTTTTGCTGTGGGTAAAGATCTGGGGAAATCCGAAAGACGGCTTTGGTGAGATGTAGTGTTTTTGACTGCTTAGCACTGGAAAGGGTGGCACGGATCCCATGGTTAGTATACCTTAAGAATACATGTGAGGCCATAGGATTAGATGAAATGTCTTATAACCCTCATAACATATCCATTGGAAGTAAAAAGTTAGTTAAGAAATGTTTCTATAACCTCTGTATAGATTTTGGGGCTGAGGAGGGCCCAGTCTCTAGTTTCATTTGATAGATATGTGTTGTATCAACCTGCAGAAGCATGGAACCGTATCCAACTTGGTTTCTGAACCCCATCCACCGTTTTACTTGACATATTGTAGACTGTATTTAATGCATTTTAAGGTCACCTTTCCTCTGCCATGTGTATGGTTGAATGATTTACCTTTATGCCACTGTAATAAGGCTGCTAACCAAAGTACTTCACATTTTATATTGTTCTGCCCTTTATATAAGGATCCTAGGCATGATTTTCTGGTCCTTGTGCGAAAATCACGTTTCAGACCCCATCAGAAAGGCCAGGTATTCCTACAGAAATTAAGTACTGTAGAAACTTGCCTAGTGGTGTTAAATTTTATTAGACAGGCCGAAAGGAATAAAAAAAAGTTATGAACTCATTTCTTTGTGATGCTGATTCTGTCCCCAATTTATATCTTTTAGACGTTCTAAGGTGTGGAATGTTTTGTCAATCCCCATGACCTGCTGTGTCTGTACGATATTCACCGAGACCTATGTTTTTACTCTGTTTCCCTATATGATTTGCACTATGCATTTGAATCATTTTAAGGAGTTGTTTGCTTTTATTCTTGGGGTTTTATGTCTTTTATGGCTGGTTGCCAAATAAAGATTTGTTGGATTGGACCCCTAAATATGGACACTGATAAACCTCCAATACTTTGCCCTTAACCGATATTGTGTGTGCCATGATTCTGTACCAACCCATGCTTTGTTTTGTAGTTCTGGACAGTAAAACTGCATTGTACACGTAGAGGAGAGTGGGGATTTGCCTCGAGCCCACTACAAGTACATCCTGCCCAAGCTGAGTTAAAGAAGTCCAAAGAGCAGTAGCCACTTAAGTGCTAGGGGCGATATGGCCTCGTTAGTACAGCTAGCTCAAATGGTACTGAAGGCAAGACGATCTCGTCCATAGCACTCGAGGGGCCAATATATAAAATAAATAAAACAGGTGCCAAAACTCATCCATGTCTAACCTCCAGTCTAGTTTAAAGGGTTCTGTGCTTTCACCATCATTTCCAAATCTGACAGTGGCTGAGAGGTCAGAGTAAAGAGAGGCTAAAAGGTTTGCTAGAACTTCGTCCAGACCTGTCTTTCTTAGGAGTAACCATGGATTGTACCTGTTGACTAAATCAAAGGAACTGGATAGATCCATGAATTTTAGGTGCAATTGCCAGCCATTAGCAGCGGTATATTTACTGGTTATTAAATGTGAATTAAGGCATTGCTGCATTGTCCCTAGCCCATCATGGAAGCCATACTGTATTTCACTAATTAAATTAGTGGGCATAGTTCACTCAGTTACCCTTTACTGGACAGCCCTACCCATTACCTTCACCATAGCATTTATTAAAGATTTTGGCATGTAACAACGAGAGTCCAGCCTTTGGACTATTTTAAAACTAGAGTCTGTAGATGATACTGCCCAATAATTGGACATTATCGTCCTGCTTTCAAGATTAAACAGAATAAATGTATTGAATCTTGTCAAAACATACAGTTTGATTTAAAGTGGTGTGACTGTGGCATGCTTGCTCAATTTCTTTGCTAATCCAGGATTATTATATAGCACATACAGCCTGTTGGCTTTCCATGCAAAAATAGCTTGAAATGCTATGTGACTCAGTAGGTAGAGCGATAGTAGATATAGAAATTGGTAGAAGCCTGGTATTATTAAGCAATCCTGGTACTGATGTAGTAGAATGAACATGAGATTAGGAGGAGTAATCCTTAAGGTCATGGGTGCCTGTATCACCAAGCATCCACTAATCGCAATGCACTTATCTCTTTTTCGAGAATTGCTGACAGCGCTCCAGTCCCTGAGTAAGTATTTTTGTCCTATCCCTGTCTGGGTCCCAAGCTAAGTTGATTTCTCCTCCTAATATTATGTCCAACTTACTGTTGCAAGATGTTCCTTTAATGTGCTGCGCATGAAGGAATCCTGCACAAAATTTGCAGTGTAAAGGTTGAGCACAGCCAGTAGGGATTTCCTGTGTCGTATCTGAACATTTATGTACCATCCCTCCTTGTCTCTACTTACGGTGCTCTGACATATGTTTTGTTTACTTAGAATGGCAAAGGCCTTGGTTTTACCTGAGCCGGAGGCCCAGTGCCGGTGGGGGCATTGTGCATGTCACATTACTAATTGATCTTTTTCAAAACAAATTAGGTTCTTGTTTGAGGATAACCTGGGGCTTTTTTTTAAGCCTCACACATTTAATAAGATTGGGAGTGGTTGTGCCCCTGCCATCTAAAAATGGTGACCTTTGGAAAAATGCTGAGACCGCACATTAAATTGTTTCCTTTAAAATTCCAGAGGCCTATCCCGTCCTCCACAACTAAAAGTAAAAAAGGAAACGAGAGTTAAACAGGCCAACAGGGCCAAACTAAGTATACCTACCTGTTGTGCATGGGTATGGGTTTTTTGCAACCCCTCCCCAGGTGTAAACCCCTATGGCTATTCATAATAAGGGGTCATGACCATCTGAGTTGCAGTGGGATAGAGGGTGTGTTCAGTTTACTATGACCATCAGGAGACCGTCCTGCTGCACCCAGTCAGATGGTCTGCCATTCAGGACAAAGCTCCTGAGGAGTGACCCAGGAGGAATTTAGCCTGTGAAATTGATTAAAGAACTCTTTACTTCCCATACCACTGGAAAAGGAGGCTAAATGGGTTGCCCAATGAAAATCTGGTGTGCTGATCTGGTAAGAAATCTGTGAAGGGTGAAAGTCTGTATTGTTTTTTAAGTGATCACAGAAAGGTCTTAAAAAGTTATATATGACAACCTTTGTTGACAAGGATGGCCTTCTCTCAAGCAATCCGCATGATGACTTCCTTCTGCTCTAAATAGTTCACTGAGGTGATAATATCTGCTATGTTATCTGAAAGGGATGAGGTTGTCATTGTCCTGCCACACGACCAAGTTGGATAAGGGCACTTTATTGTCATTCTGGATATCATGACGGAGGTCACTATTAAAGCCCATGCTGTTTTAACCTTTCATGCCCTTCGGTATGCCTCTTATACAAATGTTGTTGCATTGTCTTCTATTCTCTAAGTCCTCTTACTTTATTTGGAATTCTGCATGTTATGGCTTTGGATTTCCTTCCTGCATGACTTGAAGTTGGTTTTAATGGAACCAATCTTCGTGTGTATTTTACTCAGAATTCGTTCCATATAGTCCTGAGAGAGGGGGCCCCTCGCACTGTCACTCCCTTGTGATTGTTCTTCCTACCATCCAGTTCCACCTCTTGGTGTGGGCTGTCCCCACATGTCTGCCACAGAGTTCTTTCACTGGTGTTTATCACATACCATTGTGGAATACAAAGTCTTGTTGGATGGCAAAAGTAATAGGACTGGGGAATGATTGTGGCTTTGGAAGTGTTTTAAGCCATGCTTTGCAGGAATGGTAATACAGGTATTCAATAACCAGCAGTCTTGTTTGGTGGAGGAGAAGAGGGTTCTATAAATCAGAAGAGAGGCACCAACTCAGAGGTGTCTTTTGTGAGGTTAGAGCAGTATGGACTTGGGGTGGACATTCCCTAATGGGGAGCACCAGCGGCTCATTTGTGCTGTAACTTTATGGCCCCAATTCTGCATGCAGTGGGAGGGACACAGATTTAGAGCAAGGCTCCCTAATTTACTTTCCTCCACTCCTTCAACCATGTGTTGCCTGGACCACTGATGGTGCAGCTACTCTTCAGTGTAGGGGATCAGACCCTGCCAGCTTACAGAACTTGTATGACGCAGTAGTCAGTGACCATGTAATAAGTAACTTAATTAGTTGTCCACCCTGGCCCAATAACAATTCCCCATATTTGCCACTAGGAACGGTGCTCAACGAGTGTTGGACTTGACCCTCTCCACAGGGTCACCTAAAACATTTGCCTTCATTCCTTCTGTGGTACAGAATTCATTTTTGTTGGCTCTAGGACTCTGCACACTCTACCACTGCTAACTAGTGCTAAAGTGTTTATGTTCACTCTCCTTGGTTTACACCCAATTGGTACATTTAATTTACTTGTAAGTCACTTGTAAAGTATTGCTACATGTATCCAGGGCCTTTAAATTGTATGCTACTAGTGGGCATACAGCACTCATTGTGCCACTCACTTACATAGTATTCGGTCTGCCATTGCAGTCTCTGTGTACAGTTTTAAACTGTTATTTCGATCTGATAAACTAAAACTTGTGTTAGGCCTAAATCTTCATTTTTAATCCCTGTAAATTACCCCTACAGTAGGCCCTAAACAGCCCATAGGGCAGGGTGTGTTATATTTAAAAAGTTGGACATGTACGATTATGTTTTACATGTCCCGGTAGTAAAAAATTGTCAAATTCATTTTTCACTATTGCAAGGCCTACCCCTCCCATAGGATAATATTGAGTTGCCTTATTGCATTTAATAAGGGATAACTTTTGTTTGGGAGCTGGTAGGAATATCATGTTTGTGTCAGGCGCGGATCTAGGGCGCCTACCGAAGGTACAGTCAGAGGAGGACTACATCCCCCAGAATCCCCGGCTGTATGGAGGCGTGACCAAGATGGGTAAATATGCGCGTTGCAAGCCAATCGAGGCGCGTAATACTGGAAGGTGGTTGGTGCTGGAGAAGACGCCCAGCAGAGAAGGAGGAAGACGCGTGTGTTCGCGTCTGTTATCGAGTTAGGAGCGTGCCGGGTTGTGGCGGAGTGCCGCCGCGAGGTACGCGGATCAGGGAAGCCAGTTCCGGCTTCACGAAACCCCACGCGGGACGCTGACGTAAGCGTCGCCGCGTTTCAAGACCCCAGGACTGAACGAGGTACGGAGCGGTTCTGTCCCCTCAGGAGTCGTGGAAGACGCGGTGAGATTCCGACAAAGGAAACAGGTATCTCGGGACCTCGGGAGGGGTCGGCTCTGTTCAGGACTGTTTCTCGTTGCCAGAGAGGAGGAGGAAGGGAACCCGGAATACGAGACATTTGGTTAACTCTTCCCTTTCATGCAGGCAAGGGAACAGCAAGCGCTAACTCTATACATGATGTCAATGCAGGATTAGTGACTTTGGGATTAGGGCACTTGTACATTATTTCGGAAGCGCTCAGTAGCGCCACAGGGGAAACCGACAGGGGAACGAAGGGGAAGAAGGTCTGTTGGATCTTGCGAGTGTTGGAGGGGGCTGGTCCTCTCGAGTCTGAAGTGAAGGTTACGTCCCTATGGGGCCCTGGTATGCATGAAGTGACACATTTGGCAGCTACACTTAGTGAGACCTAACTGAGAGTAGTTTACCTTGTGGTTGTATCCTATGTTCTTTTCTGTTCTTTCTTTGCAGGGCTCCCAATTCCCACGGTCCCCGTTTTAGTCCTTTTCCCTCGCCTGATTGCCCTGGCACTCTGTGTCTCTATAACCAGAGCCAGGTACGTCGGGAGGTGGAACCCTTGTGCTTCATTCGGATCTACAGGAGCCACAGCGGAACGTGACAGTTTGGTGTCTAAGGAATTGTAATTTAAAAGCCTCTTTAATGGTAAATTCAGATTTTAAGTTACAATTCTGAAAATGGCACTTTTAAAAGTTGGTATTTTCTTATCCTAACCATTTGGTGCCTGCAGCCTGTTCCTGGGTCACATGACTAGCAATAGCCTATTGTGCACCCAGGCAGATTGGAACCAGGGCAGGGAGGCAGGAAATTCCAGACACTTCTGTAGCATTGCAACAGGTATAAAAGACGGACTCTTCAGTGCACTCCTTGGCCTGTTGATACTACAGAAGAAGGATTTCCCCGCTGTAAAAGGATTAATTGTTGCTTGAGGCCTGTCCGGCTGTCTGAGAAGAAAGACTAGACCTGCACCCTTCATCACAGGCTAAAGTGACTCCAAGGGTCAGCTGACCGACCTTCTATTCTGTGCTATAAGGCCACAACAAGCTCTAGAGCGCCTTCTGCAACTGCCCAGCTGACCGTAACTGGACTTGACTGGACTTGACTGGACCTGCAACAAGACCTGCCTGAACTCTGCTGATGATGCTGTTGACCCCCAAGAGGAGCCTCCCAGATCCTGGACCCTTTGTGTGACATCAGTTGAGCTTCTCAGTGAAGAAAAGGAGAGATCATGATCTTCCCAACTGCAAATGAGCAGCATGTTAACACCGAGGTCCTGCTGCCTGTGCCTGGTGAACCAGACTCTTTGTGCTACAGAGACCACCAGTGATGACCGGCAATGGAAAATCTGCACTTCGCGCTACAGCATCGGCAGCCCTCAGGTTCTGTCAATGCAGTTCTCAGCAATGACAGCCTGCAACATCTAACAGGATCTACATGCTATAGCGACGAATATCTACAACGTTTTCCCTACTCCTTGCAGCCTCGTCCACCGTGACAGTACTCTTCGCGCTGGACTTTAAAAGGTAACTTTTTCAGCTGGACTAAACTGTTCCCTGTATCTGGCCCAGACTTCAGTGTGGTTGACCTGAACTTGTGACTTTCTCCTGGTCTTGCACAGCCAGATCACTGCGAGTAGCACTTTGTGCTTTTGGGGGCTTTACATATTTGAATTCTATAAAATTGCATATTTCCGGTTCTACTGATTGGATTATTGTTGTTGTGGTGTCAAATAATTTATTAAATTTTACTCTATTTTTCTAATTCAGTATGGAATTTTTCTTGTGTGCGTTTTCACACATTGCCTCTAAGTTAAACCTGACTGCTTTTGTATCAACCTAACAAAGGATTAAGCAACAGTTAATTTAGTGACTTTATGTGGGCACTCTGACAGGGATTGTGGATGTTGCGTGGGAAGGACTCACACCCCCCCTAAACCAACAACCCAGTTTCTTTCCAGGCACATCAGTGGAGATTGATCACTTGTTCACAGTGGATAATGTCTGAATTTTTCTGGAATGGGACACCTGTACATGTGAAAAAAGTGGGGCTGTGGGATGAAGGTGCCAGAGATCTTGCCAGTGGTGGAGTGCCCTTGGCCTACAGTGTTGTGTTGATCTTGCAGAGGAAACCAGTCAAAGTTTAAGTCACCCCCACATCACCCCGAATTTCGGGCGCTAGTTGTGTTCCTACCCCTGTCATGTGTCCGTGCTAGACATCCCATATGGGAGGACACATGCAACTCTGGAAGCTGTATTGAACCCTTGAGTTTGCATGGAATCCCAAACCCTCACTTCGTCTTGGCTGCAGAAAGTATGGTGCTCTGCTTTGTCAACCTATATCTCTCTTCCTGGGGCAGAATCTATACTGTGTTGAGTCCATGCCTGTTCTGCAGCCTCCGAGCTCGCCACTGGCACACCAGTGTTCCTATGCCCCACTGCTTGGCATCCTGCATCGCCTGTATCTCTCCTGGCTTGCAGCTGGAGCTTGGTAAGATGAAGGATGTGCTTCTGGGAAGATGGTTGCCACGGCATCTCTCTCTGTGTGGCCACTCCATGACATAAGCGATGAGCAGCTCCTGTGTGGCACCTCAAAGCTAGTATTTGTCAGAGGCTACTCCAGGGTCCCTAGGAATTCGGGGAACCACAACTAGAGTGGATATCAACAGAAAGCGGAGATGTGATAGCTAAATGGGCCAGGTTGGTGAGAAAAAGTAGAGGTCTACCACCTAGTCCGTGTCCAGCTTAGCCACAGCCCACTCATGCATCTTTTTTAACTTTCTTAGGAATACTGTTTCCAAAAGCTCAATCATGACCAATAAACATTTTACATGCATAACTATCCAACATTGCTGGACTGTTAATAGTGTAAACTTCCTCAGTTCTGAACTTCTGAACATGATTTGCAAGAGGAAACATTGACTGTTTGAATCGCTCAAAAACAATCCAATAATGGAGCCATCACCCGCACTCTCTTTTGTCTTTATCAGAGTTTAGGTGTCTGCGTGTAAGAATTTGCGTTGTTGGTTCACTGAGCTGTGAGCCCTGGACAAGCAGCAACCACAATCGATGTCAGGGTGAGGCACAAGTAAACCCTAAATTAACCTGTGCTCAACCCTCTGGTAGCTTGGCACAGAGCAGTCATACTAAACTTAGAGGCAATGTGTAAAGTATTTGTGCAACACATCAATAAAGTGAAAAACACCAGACAATAAGTGTCCCCCATCAAGTTTGGAAAATAGAGTTTTCTTAAAAAAATAAAACAAGACCAAAACCACAAAAATCCAATCAGTATAACCGGAGATATGCAATTTATACTGTTTCAGTGAAAATAGCGCCAAAAAGCAGAAAGCGCCTACTGTGGATATCTGGTCGCATTGGGCCGGGACAAAGTCACAAGTTAAGGTCAACCGCGATGGAGCGCAGGCCGGCTACAGGGACCCAGTTAGGCCCGCTCAACAGAGTACCTTAAATCCTGGTATGTGGAGCATTGCAAGGATCCGCGTCAAAGATACATCACACAGCCAGAGTGATGCATCAGTTCTGAGATGCAGTGAGGCTGCGGTGTGAGATCCACAGCCTTGCACTGCTGCGGACATCGCACAAACAATCAGTCGATGAGAGCTTGAGATGCCAGTTCTGGAGTCAAGGATGCATTGCGCAGCCGATGCGGTGTGTTTGTTCAGAGGTGCTGCAAGGCTGCGATGCGGAGTCCATTGTCTTGTTGAGGCGGCCTTCGACGAGGAATGTGAAGGCTTGCGCCAAGGATGCATCGTGCGGCAGCTGTTCAGAAGGAGGCTACAGGCTGCGGTGGTAATGCGAGTCTTTGCGACGGGTCCAATCTACTCAGCAGCGGTAGTGCATCGGTTGGGTTTGCGCCATGCAGCAGAAGAGATGCGTCTCTTCCGCTGGATCCACAGAGACTTGCAAGCACCTTAGGCCAACTTTCAAGGGTCCATGACTGGGTGGCATCACTTGGCAGTGTAGACTCGCAGATGGCAGAGTCCAGGTGCAGGTACAGGGTTTTTGGAAACCTGTTATGTTCCTGAGGCTTCAGATCAGAAGGCCAGCCAACTATCCTTGAGGTTCTGGGTTAAAGATATGCAGGTCCAGTCCTTCTCACCCTGTTAAGAGAGCAGCAGGCAGCAGGTCAGCACAGCAGGGCAGCAGTCCAGCAGCCTGGCAGTCCTTTCAGCAGCATGGCAGTCTTTCTTGCTGGCAGAGTATCCATAGGTCCAGAAGAGTACTGGACTGGTGGTGTCTGAGGTCCAGTATATTCACCCATTTGTGCCTTTGAAGTGGGGAGAGGCTTCTAGAGGCAGGTCTTTGTAGTGCACAGATGCCCTGCCTTCCTGGCCCTGGCTCCAGACTAACTACATGGGGTATGCAGCTCTTTGTATGGAGACAGGACACAGCCTATTCAAATGTAAATAGGGCTGGGCCCAGCTCCTCCTTTCCATGCTGTCAGTGAAGGCCCATCCAGGCACATCTTAGCTCCCCATTGTGTGTGGCTGTCTAGGAAGAATACACAAAGCCCACTGTCAACTACACCCAGTTATGTGACCCTGACACAGGCTGCAGGCACCAAATGCTAAGGCAGGAAAATTCCAACTTTCTAAAAGTGGCCTTTTCAAAATTGTAATTTGAAATCAAATGTCACCATAAGTTAGGATTTTTAATTACAATTCAAAAGACACCAAACATGATCTGGTTGCCTGTTCCCATTTGGAAATTGCAGCTTCTTATTTGTAATGAGGTAACTCCAATATTAGTCTATTGGAGGGGTTGACCGTGAAGCTGTGAAAAACAAATTTAGGAGTTTTGCACTACCAGGACATGTACAAATACATTCCAACTTTTTTAATACACTGCTCCATGCTCTGTAGGCTGTCTAGGGCCTACTCTAGGGGTGACGTTTTACAAAGGAAGTTTTGGGCTTGGCAAAAGGTTTTTTGTACCAGATCAAAATGGCAGTTTAGAACTGCACACACAGGCTACAATGGCATGCCTGAGACATTTTTAAAGTGCTATTTAAGTGGGTGGCACAATCAGGGCTGCACCTACCAGCAGCATTTAATTTAGAGGCCCTGACTACAAGTCGTGCCACTTTACGGGGACTTAAAAGTAATTTAAATATGCCAATTGGGTATAAGCCAATTATTCCATGTTTTAAGGAGAGAGCCCAAGCACTTTAGAACTGGTTAGCAGTGGTAAAGTGTGTAGAATCCTAAAACCAGCAAAAACAAATTCAGCAAACTGGAGGGTTGAAGGCAAAAAGTCAGGGGGAAAACGACACCAAGGATGCTAGGTCTAACATTACTGAAATTCTTTTGAGGAAGTATGGAGTAGGCACAGATCATGTGTGTCAAGTTTGGAGTATGATAGTGATCAAGCAGATTTGATCTTGTGTTACTGGGCTCAATTGGTTCAGAGAATGTACCCCCTTTACTGGATCATTTACTACCACTTACTTACCTGCCAACTTGGTCATCCGATGTAGCCTTTTTCGTCGCACTGAGGGGAAAGAGAGTGAGCATAACATGTCCAATCAAATTTAATTAACAATGTAACCAATTTGGCTACACAATGAGTACCAGGAATCGGTAGCCAAGTTCAAGGGTGTTTATTACAAATTAGTAATCAGAGTCAGGTATGTCACTCTTGAGATCAGACTATATAGGTACAGTATTTCAACTGGGAGGCCAAGCCTCCTAAAGAAGTTTAGGTGAACAAGAATCAGAAATATAAGCAGCTCTGTTACCAAGATGCAAATTTACAACATAAGTATTTGATACTCAGAATACAATTTAGCTTGGTCCTTTCTAGACATTAAAAATCTAATCTCTCAGATACAGGTAAAGGCACATAAATGCTCATAGTACAAATCTACAGAAGACTTATGGGAATCAGGGAAAAGAGTACGAGTAATATGAGCAATAGCATTGCCGAAGCTGTCAAGAGTCTTAAGTGGGTCAGGAAAAGGGTTGGTCTAAACCACACTTAGGGATATTACCAGGCCATAGGAAATGTCTCTAAGAGTCCATACCATGGGGAAATGGCTCAGGTTGAAGTCCAATGAAGGTTCTTCATAGGACATGCAGAAAAGGGTTCAGAATAGGAGTTCAGCATGTGGTCTGCAAGAAAGTCCAAAGTTGTCTGTCTCTCTGTCCAGGGCAAACGGTAAGTTATAATCAATATAGTTCGTTGGCAACTCCCCTTTGGATGCATCATCAATAGAAATCCATTGAATTTGTTGCAATGTCTGTGTGGATTGCACTGGTACATAATGAAACACTGGAGAAAAATCCCACACTGGACATGGGAACACCGTCTTGGCGACACACTCAGGGTTTAATACAACAGACAATTGTTCATCTACAGGTCTCTCATGTGCTCGACGTTGAAATCTGTTCCCAGACATGTGTCTATTACTCATTACAAGAAATGTATCTATTCAAACTAATACTTAGTGGGAACACCTGCAAAGAAAGCAAGTTAGCAAAAATGCAGAAACACGGGAGGTTCCCATTGGTACTAACATGTTACTAACCTAGAAACCCTGCTAACTTAAGACATTAAATCATGAATGCAAATTTAATATGCATGTGCACAATTAAACATATGCGTATGTAATATCTCATTAGTACTTTTAGTTCCCGTTGCATAGATCATATAGCAAGCAATGAAATTGCATGACGTAAGTATACCTAGGAACTATATTTGAAAGTACATACGTGTAACATTAATGCATACATTGATTAAATGTTATTGTCCAACCTATACTAATATCCTACACATATATGGATCATTCAGAGCTAAGAACTACATTTCTAGCAGTTACACAGACGAATTGGCACATGTATGATCATGTGGAAGGCTTCAGCAATGAAGTAAACAGGATAGTTTTTAGGTTAAACTACACATTGCAGATGTTTCGCTTCTCAAAATAGCACATAGTACAATTATAATTCCTTTTAGTTGTAACAAAGCATATATATTTTTAATAAGTCTGTCACTTTCATTAATCAACATTGGGTAACTGTTTTCTAAATAATACATTTTAAAACATCTCTTATTTAATGAAGATGGGTTCTAAGTTAAACATCAAATGCATTTCTTTCGACATTAGTAAAATATTCTATGTGAGAACTATAAATTCTATAGTAAAGATTCTCTGCATCCGCGATGTCAGGTGTAACGTGTTCAAGTGTCATTTAGACATGCAAGGCTCATGTGCAAAGTGTATGTTCATTTTGTGTGCTAGGTATCAATCGTATTTAGGTTTTGTGACATGTAAAGAGTGGGCAACTTTACACTGCACCAATAGTGTGGACCCAAGCAATAGTCCCAATGTGTCCCTGAAGCTTAGAATCCTTAGCTCTGAAATTAAATCACAGAGGCTAACTCAATTAGGCTCTGCGAAAACCGAGGAAGATGTGGTAGGGTAATTGAGAGGGAAATAAACACATTGACTCTGGTTCAGCTCATTACACTAAGAACCTTGAGAAGAGGGCACAAGTGTTAATCCGGCAATATTTAGGTGTATATAGATAATTTATTTAGATATATTGCACTTATCACCCTCTGGTTACTGGAGGTTAGCCAGTTGGGTGGGCTTTGGAGGCAATCAGCAGAAATGAGGTGGAGGAGAAGGCTTAGGCAGGCTGGAGAAGTTCAGTAGTCAGGAGAGTTCTCCAGAGGATAATGGAGAACCCTTGCCAAAATCATGAGGGGAACTGGAAGAGCGCAATAAAAACAAGAATCAGTGTACATGGAGATGTATATAGGTGCAAACTATTTGAATGAGGAAGAAACCCACCAATACAACCTTTCCAGGCAAAGGGAAACCACAATCGATCCTGCTTTTATTTTCATTTCCTGTTTTGTCCCAGACACATTCCTGTTTTGTCCCAGACAATGTATGACTCGGTCATACATTGGTCAATCCTCTGGTTGATGCAGACGAGAACAGCCTCCATTGTGAGTTAGGTAAATCTGCCAACTACTTGTGCACCAAGAACACAAATCGCAGGCCGGCCACCATGAGTGTCTTGATCCTGGAAAAAGAAGCAACTATGCTTTGAAGATGGCAGGCATAACCCGGCCATTATCCCTTGTTGAACCCTCAAAATATGTCCAGAATCACTGCAACGCAGGCACAATACAGACTTTTAATGTGGTTCTTTTTTATCCTTTGTCAAAGGACACTCCCCTGTCATGCTCTCCCTGTATGCATAGGTTCCTCTTAGGATGAAGAGTGCATGTTATTTTTGATCTGCGAAAACCCCACTCCAGGCGACCTTCTTTCATTTTGTATTTCCTGAAGGTTGTATTCATTTGATTGGGCCATATCTATACATTTAAAAAATAAGTAGGTCTTCTCAACCCAAGTGGTCTCAGTTACACTTTGGAGAAAGTGAGTCACCCAGGTCAAAGCATCCATACTACCTTGCTAAATATCACAAATAGCCTCCTCAGTAAAGTATTCAATATCAGAGCAGTCAAACAGCTTCTTAAAAGGAAGTAGGAAAGGTACATAGCTAACCTAACAAGAATCTGAAGGGGTGGTCATAGTTACGACATATCCAGTGACACCACTAATTAGATATCCTTCCATTCCTTGATGCAGGGCACCATTAGGGAATCCAAAACTTCCCTCAACTTCACTGGATCCCCATCAAAAACATGGACTACCAGAAGTTACTATTGGAATGTCAGTAGACTTCCTACTAAGGTCTGTTTTAGGGTTGTAATCTCAAGGTGAAGCTGTTTCAATTGTTCAACCAGGTCCTGAGAAGATTCCATCGCAAAAGTACATTGATGTAGTTATTGGTGTCGCAATCTTTCAGGGAGTGGACGTTGTGAAGGTCTTTGGTTTCCTTCTTGAATGCCTGACAAAGGGTGACTCCTCGCAGTTGCCACTAAGCCACCCTGCACTTAGTATGAACATGAAAAGTGTCAAGTGTCACCTTAAGAGGGCCCCAGTTAGAAGGATAAGTCACAAATAGAAAAACAAATACTTGGTTGGCACTTCTTGATTGAAGTTGGTGAAGTAGATGAGTGTTGGAAAGCTAAGCACCACAATTATCCTGAGTCATGGTCAAGAAAGTGCCCATCATGAGTTATTTTAGGGGAGATATCCAGCTAGGAATGCTGCTGCAGAAAAAGGAAACAAAAATAGAATCTAAATGGGTGTTCAATGCAATAAAAAACTAGGATACTAGAATGAAGTGGTACATCTTTCTCTGACCAAGGCTTCCATATATATGGTTTAGGCAAAATATGACATCAAAGGAGGTTGCCACCATGTTGAATTGGGAAACATTGAATACAAACACTGATAATATGACCATCTTGCGTAAAAATATCTTTTTCAGGAAACTGTCCTTTTCTCGAGGCATCAGGCAAAAGAGTTTGGGCCTTCTGTTTAACATCCTTCTTTGGGTCTATGCTCCTGCTCTCTGCAGGGTTGTCTACTTGTCTACGTGCCTGCTGCCAGCAGGGAACTTTCCCAACTGGTGTGGCCACGGAAGCACCACACCATCAAAATCCTTGCCGCACATTGATCACAACAGCCAAAGACACCACTGCCTCCTGTTCTGTAAATGCGAAGTTTTTTTAATAAATCTCTTTATTGCATTTCAGTAATACAAAAAGGAAAAAAAAAAGAGAAAGCTTCCCCATCCAATGAGGTGGCGTAGTTACGAAGAAACAACAAACATGTGATTGTTCGATCTACTCACATATTGTAGATTTGGGCAGTACCTAGTATACATGTAACTCAACATTTGAAAGCAAAGCATAAAAAATGTACAGTAACATCACTCCATTTCAGAGATTACGCTATCCTGAGTCTGCGATCTGAGATATTGGCTTAGAGGTTTCCACATGTCTTTGGGTTTAGAAGAAGATGGAAGTTCTTCCGCATATAGTTCGAAATGTTCTTTACAGTACACTAGATCTTTAACCCAATGATCTACAGGAGGGGCCAGAGTACTTTCCCAGGTCAGCGCCACACGGCTTTTTGCCATCAGCAATGCAATACGTACAAACTTACCAATGACCCTTTTCAACTGAGGCACATACCTCAATAGGCATATCTGTGGTAGACATTGCATGGTGGTCCCGGCCATAGACTGTATATGTTAGATTACTGCTTCCTAGAACCTAAACACCAGACCACATTCCCAGGCCACGTGCCAGAAGTCTGCATCCAACTGGCTGCAACGCTTACACTTACTGGTGTCATGCAATCCCTATCTGTGCAGTCTCAGGGGCGTGTGATATACTTGGTGAATATATTTAAAATGAATGATCCTCAAATTACCATTAGGAGTGAGGGTGCCAGTCAGTTTGCATACATGCTCTCAATCAGGTGGCTCCAGCGGAGGTATGACTTGTCATTCCAGCGGGCCATACTTTTGTCTGCACCTATAAACTTCTCCTCCCGTACTGCTCTATAAAGCTTGGTCACTAACTTGCATTGTGTGGGTGTGACTAGCAGCAACTGCAGGGATTGCAAAGAGGGTGTGTTAGATTTGGGGGTCTCTAGTTGGCATAGGTAGGTACCTGTGACAAATAGGGACCCTTGCGTCTAGTCAGGATAAGGGGCTACACTCCTAAAATAACCCCTGCTCACCCCCTTGGTAGCCTGGCACGAGCAGGCAGGCTTATCTCAGAGGCAGTGTGTAAAGCATTTGTGAACACATACGGTAATACAGTGACAACAATACAAATGGACAACACACGGGTTGTATTATAAAAATAGGTATTTTTACATAGACTTAACACAAGACCAAACGACAAAAATCCACAATACTGTACTCAAAAATAGTCTTTCAAACATTATAAAATAGCTCAGTTCTCTCAAGTTGTAAATGCAACACTTTACTCTCAATGTACCTTAGATGCGTAACGCAAAGAAAACAAAAGGGCTGCAGGGAAGGTGATGCATCGATTCCTTACACGCAGGGGAGTGGATGCGTCGGTTCCTTACTGCTGCGCAGGGGAGTTGATGCTCACTTCCTTACTGTGTGGGGAGTTGATGCGTCGGTTTCTTACTGCTCTCCGGTGCAATGCGACATGCTGGCACCTCAATGCGATACTCTTCTCCGGTGCAATGCGTCAAAATGGTGTCCTGGTTGCGATGCGACAACGTTGGTGTGATGCGCGCACGCCCGACGGCTGTGCGGCGACTCGATGACCTTTGGAGCCGCAACAGGCCCTGCAACGCGCTTCTCCGGTGATGCGACGATGACCTTTGTGGCAGCGTCCCGCTTCTCCAGCGATGCGCCGCGCTTCAGCGATGCGATGATGGCAATGGCAGCGGCGGCTTGCTTCCTCGGCGATGCGATGACAGCGGCTGTGGCGGGGACATGCTTCTCGTTGTTGCGTCGCGCTTCCAGGTCCCAGCGACACGCAGTCTCTCAGGAGGCCCAGCAGAACAGCAGGCACTTAAGTCCAAGGGAACTCAGGGGGGAGCTTTTTGGTGAAGTCTTGTATCCCTGAGACTTCAGGCAGGAGACAAGCTCTGGTTCAAGCCCTTGGAGATTCTTCTTCAAGTTGATAGAAAGCACACTCAGCCCTTTTCTCTCTTTGGCAATGAAGCAACCACTGCAGGCCAACCCCCAAACACACAGCACAGGGGTAGTCTCCTCTTTCAGCTTCCTGGTTCTTCTCCTCAGCAAAGGTTTGTCTTCATTCCCAGAACTGATCTAAAGTTCTTGGGTCTGGGTCCCAATATTTATACTACTCTTCTCTTTGTTCTCTGAAGGCAGAGAGGCCTTTGCCTAGTCCAAACCAGTTCTGGTCAGTCCTGGAGCACTTTGTTGACATGTCTCCTACTTTCCTTTCACAGTGCAGGGTAGGGACATCAGACACACCACAGGGGGTGGAGCCAGCATTGTGGAGGGAGGGCCCAGCCCTATTCAGGTCCCAGGTGCAACCCCTCCCACCCATCTAGGTGCAAATCTCTCTATTCAGCCTTGTGCTGACTCACCCTGTCTCCTGGAATCCCCCAGCTCCTGTCACTCAAACTCCAGACAAGGAATACACAGCCTAGCAGAGGCAGGTTTGGATGGTTAGACAAGAAAATACCTACTTTCTAAAAGTGGTATTTTCAAACACAGAATGTTAAAACCAACTTCACTAAAAGATGTATTTTATCATCCCAAGTTCAGGCATACTAAACTCGAATTTCTACCATGTTCCCTGAGTCAGTTAGGATTATAAAATGTAATAATCAAACTGCCTATTCTGGCCTATGGAGAACAGGTAGCCTTGCAATAGTGAAAACCGAAAATGGCTGTAATTCACTATTAGGACATGCCACACACATCGGGGCATGTCCTACCTTTTACCTACAGTGCACCCTGCCCTTGAGTCTACCATAGGGGTGACTAATATGTATAAAAGGGAAGGTTTAGGGACTGGCAAGTGGGTGCACTTGCCCAGTCAGCATGACAGTACGAGACTGCACACAGGCTTTGCAATGGCAGACCTGAGACACACTTTACAAGCTGCTCCGGTGGGTGGCACAATCAGTGCTGCAAGCCCACCAGCAGCATTGGTTATACGCCCTGGGCACACGCAGTACACTGTACTAGGGTTTGACAAGTAAACCAATCAAGCCAATCATGGAGTTACTAATCCATACATCAATTTACCATAGGGAGCACTTGCACTGTGGCACTGAACAGCAGTGGCACAGTGCCCAAAGCATCTATAACCAGCAAAAACACATGAGGCAACAGCAAAATAATGGAAGGGAGACCCACACCAATGGTGCCAGGTCTAACACGTGTCCCCTCCAGCTGAAATGTGGGGAGAACTACCCTACCTCCTGGGAGTTCTCATCACTAAGGTGGAAAAATCTGGACAGACCATCAGCATTGGCGTGTTCTGTACCAGGGCGTTGTTCCACCGTGAAATCCATCCCCTGTAGGGAAATGGACCACCTCAACAGCTTTGGATTCTCACCCCTCATCTGCATCAACCATCTGAGGGGCCTGTGGTCTGTCTGAACCCGGAAGTGAGTCCCAAACAAGTATGGTCTTAATTTCTTCACTGCCCAGACCACAACAAATGCCTCACGCTCAATTGCACTCCACCTCTGTTCCAGTGGAAGTAATCTCCTACTGATGAAGGCTACAGGTTGATCTAGGCCCTCTTCATTAATCTGTGATAGAACAGCCCCCACACCATGCTCTGAAGCATCTGTTTGCACAATAAACTCTGTTGAGAAGTTGGGTGCCAGGAGCACGAGCGCCGTGCACATGGCAGTCTTCAGGGCATCAAAAGCTCTCTGACAGGTGTCAGTCCAAATCACTCTCTTGGGCTGCTTCCTGGAAGTCAGCTCTGTCAAGTATGCAACAATGCTGCCTTACCCCTTGACAAGTCTCCTATAATACCCTGTAAGTCCTAAAAATGCTCTCACCTCTGTCTAGGTCTTGGGGGGTTCCCAAGCCAGGATGGTTTTAATCTTGGGCTGTATGGGCACCAACCTGGTGTCCCAAGTACACCACGGAACCCTGCCCAATCTGGCACTTACTCGCCTTGATCGTGAGGCCTGCTCTCCGCAGCATCTTCAACACTTCCCAGAGGTGGTGCAGATGTTCTTCCCAACTGGCGCGTAACACTGCAATGTCATCCAGGTAGGCGGTGCTGAACTCATCCAGTCCAACCAACACCTGGTTGACCAACCTCTGAAAGGTGGTAGGGACATTCTTCATCCCAAAGGGCATAACCCGGAATTGGTAGTGCCTCTCTCTTGCCCCATCAGTCAAGGCAAGGTTAAGTCAAACGTACTGAGGTACCGGGCAGCCCTTAACCGATTAATGAGCTCATCAGCTCTGGGGATGGGGTGCGCGTCAGTCCTGGTGACTGAATTGAAACCTCGGTAGTCCACACAGAATCACAGTTCTGGCGTGACACCCGGTGCGGCAGCCTTTGGGACCGAGACCACTGGGCTGGTACCAAGGACTGTTAGAGGACTCAATCACCCCTAACGCAAGCATCTTGGAGACCTCCTTGATGCAAGCTCTCACCCTGTCAGTCACCCTGTAGGTTTTGTGCTTGATAGGAGGACTGTCCCCAGTGTCTACATCATGGACGCACCAATCAGTGACACTGGGAATCAGGGAGAACAGGTCAGAAAACTGTCCCAGTAACTGGTGACAGTCATTCTGTTGCTCAGGGGTCAGGGTGGAAGAGACCCATCTTGCTCTGTTGCAGACAGGAGGTCAGGAAGAGGCTCAGTCTCCTCCTCCATTCCAGCATCTGTTGCTAGGAGCATGCCCACTTCGGACCTCTCTAAGTGGGGCTTCAGGCGGTTGACATGCAGGACCCGCAAGGTGTTCCTGGGAGACCGCAAGTCCACCAAGTAGGTAACCGGAATCTTGCGCTCCATCACCTCAAATGGTCCGGTCCGCTTATCCTGGAGCGCACAGGGCTCCACTGGGGCCATGACCCACACTCTCTGACCAGGCTGAAGCTTTACCAGACTGGCATTCTGGTCGTACCACCGCTTCATCTCCTCCTGGCTGGCTTCCAGATTCGCCTCAGCGAGTTTTCTGAAACGCCTAGTTTGGTTCATGAAGGTCAACATGTAGCTATATACATCCTTGGGAGTTTCCTGAGAAATTGCTCCCAGCCTTCCTTTACCAAACTCAAAGGTCCCCTCGCTGGGTGTCCATAGAGAAGCTCAAAGGGACTGAGCCCTAGAGATTTCTGTGGTACCTCACGATATGCAAAAGCAGGCATGGTAAGAAGACGTCCCACTTATGCCTCATAGGTTCCTCAAGACCCATAATCATGCCTTTTAGGGTTCGGTTGAATCTCTCAACCAACCAATTTCCTTGGGGGTGGCAAGGAGTGGTGAACTTTTAGGTTACACCACACTCCTGCCACAGGGACTTCATATACTTAGAAATGAAGTCAGTACCTCGGTCAGACACCACCTCTCTAGGGAATCCTACTCACGAAATAGTTCCCATCAGTGCTCATCCCACCATGGGGACCGTCACTGTCCTCAAAGGGATGGCTTGGCGGGTACCGGGTGGCATGGTCCACCAAGACCAGGATGATCCTGTTGCCTATGGCTATCTTGGATCCAGAGGTGCCACAATGTCAATGCCCACCCTCTCAAAGGGGGTGCTGACCACAGGGAAGGGCTGGAGAGGAGCCTTGTGCTTCCTCCCACTCTTTCCACTTGCCTGGCAAGTCTGACAGGTCCTGTAATAAGTGTCTGACCTCTTGCGCATTTGGGGCCAATAAAAGTAGGTGACAAGCCTTTCAAAGGTCTTGTCCTGCCCCACATGTCCTGCTAAAGGCACATCATGAGCCAGCCCCAGTAGGAAGGCTCTGAAGCGAAGGGGTACCACCAGCACATGGGCTCAGCAACCTTAGGCTCACTATACAGGAGACCATTCTCCCAGTAGATCCAATGTGATCCAGACTGATCACCTGCTGCCTGGTTTGCAACCTGCTGCCGCAAACCCACAAGAGGAGGGCACTTGTTCTGTTCCTCACAGAACTCCTCCCTGGAGGTACCTCCTTCCTGCTGCCAATGGGTCAGCTCAAGCAGGTCTCCTAGTTCAGCAATCTCTTCCCCGGTAGGCTCCTGGGCATCCCCCTCAGGGTCCGCCTCCTCCTGGGCCGTGGGAATCTCAGGGGCCGGGTTCCCGTGCCCCCTACCTCTCCTCTTTAAGGCAGGCACCTGGGACATTTTCTCAGGCTCCAGGTCCTCTTGAACGCCCTTACTGGCTGCTATAGACCGAGTGGTCACACAGGCCCACTCAGGCAAACCCAACATCTCTAAATAAGCTCTCCGCTCCACCTTAGCCCAAGGGGAGCTCTCCAGATCGTTACCTAACAGACATTCAACAGGCATGGCTGGCCTCACAGCTACTTGAAGAGTCCCTGAGACCCCCCTACTCAAAGGGAACCTGTGCCACCTTGCAGTGGCTCTCTGTGTTGTCAGCGGCATCAACTGGGTAAAATACATTGGGGACTACCTGCTCTTCAGACACCAGCCGACAACTGACAGCTGTCACACTGGCTCCGGTGTCTCTAAGAGCTTCCACCCTCTTGCCATTGATGGTCACCCACTGCCTGTATTTCTTAGTGTTATCAGGCAGCTGGGTCCTGGGGACCACTTCACAGTCTCCTAAAGAGACAAGGGACATCTCTGCGGGACTCCACCCACCTTGGGCACCCATCTCTTCCACCAGGGCTACACTAGCCTACTGCCAGGGTGGTGCACCAGTGGGTGCTGTCTTCCCATACAAGGGACATCTAGCATCATAAGAACAGTGGCCTATCTGACCACACTTAAAACAGGTCTTGGGCCCCTTATGAACAGGTTTATCTGTCTGGCCACTGCCTTCTTCTCAGGGGGAGGCTGGGAACCTTTCCCTTGGTTCCCTTGGGGATTACTTCGGGGCCCTTTCTGGAACTCCCTCTGTTTACCCTTGCCCCCCCCACTCTTCTGCTGGGGACCCTGCCCACCTTTGGCAAAGTCTCCCACATGACCCTTCTGGACCCGGGTGCTCACCCAGCGGTCCACCTCCTCAGCAAGCTTCCTAGGGTTAGTTAGCTTGCAGTAAGATACTGGTGTAGCTCTGGAAAGCAGTTATTGAACAAGTGCTCCCATTCTAACAAATCATAGAGCGCCTCAAACTTATCTACTTTGCTACCCTTCACCCAACCATCAATGCTCTGCAAAAGAAAGACACAAATTCCACCCAAGTGGTAGACTCCAGTTTTCTGCAATTGCTAAACCTTTGTCAGTATAACTCTGGGGTCAAACCAAATCTGGACATTAAGGCTCCCTTCATGTGGGTATAGGACATCTGCTCCTCTGTAGGCAAATCCAACAAAGTGTCCCTCTAATCACTAACAAAGCGGCCCCATAACCCCACTCCCCAATCCTTCTCAGGGACCCGGTGGGCCAACATTGCAGCTTCATAAGCCCTAAACCACTGACCAATATCCTCATTCTTGTGGAAATCTTTAACTACATCTTTGGGGATGTAAGCTCTTGCTTCTACATGCACTGGCGGTATGCTGCCACCAAAGGGAGGAACCTCTAAACTTTTGGCCTTGATTTCCCATTCCCTCAATCCTCACTCATGCTCAAAATGCATTCTCTTTTCCTCAAAGGTTAACTTCTTCATTTCTAATTCCATCCCAAGCTCTATTTTCTTGCTCTCTGTCTTTCTGACCATTAATTTTGAGCCTAGCCAGCTTCAACTTATGCATCCTCTCCTTTGGTCTGTCCTCCAGCTCTCCTGGGGACAATACTTTGGAAGAAACACTGCTGCCCGCCCCTGAAGGTGTTTTCCCTCCGGTTAGGCCCACTGGCCCTTCAAGCTGCCCATTTAAATCCTCTGCCTCCACTGCTGGCTCCTCAGGATGCTCAGGGGCATTCCTAGATTCCACCCAGGCCCTCAGCGCCTTTTGGAATTCCTCTTTCTTGGTGAGGCCTTTCACAGAGATTTTACAGTTTTTGCAAAAAAGCTTTGAGATGAGGCACAGTGTAAGTATCAATTCTCTCTTCTTCCAACACAATGTCTACAGATACTGTGAGTGCTGTCTTGCTCATGGTAGCAAAAAGACTGGCAATTCTCAGGAATCAAAAATAGAAAAGAAGTTCCAAGAAATTCTCTCAAAGTATGTGGTTGCGTTATGGTCTGCACTCACTAGTAGTATACACCAATCATTGTATATGAATCACAAATGCAAGACCAAATCCTCACCGCTGACCACCAATGTTAAATTTTGGGGGTCTCTAGTTGGCATAGGTAGGTACCTGTGACAAATAGGGACCCTTGCGTCTAGTCAGGGTAAGTGGCTACACTCCTAAAATAACCCCTGCTCACCCCCTTGGTAGCTTGGCACGAGCAGGCAGGCTTATCTCAGAGGCAGTGTGTAAAGCATTTGTGAACACATACAGTAATACAGTGACAGCACTACAAATGGACACCACACAGATTGTATTATAAAAATAGGTATTTTTATATAGACTTAACACAAGACCAAACGACAAAAATCCACAATACTGTACTCAAAAATAAAATAGCTCAGTTCTCTCAAGTTGTAAATGCGACACTTTACTCTCAATGTACCTTAGATGCGTAACGCAAAGAAAACAAAAGGGTTGCAGGGAAAGTGATGCGTGGGTTCCTTACACGCAGGGGAGTGGATGCGTCGGTTCTTTACTGCTGCGCAGGGGAGTTGATGCTCGCTTCCTTACTGTGTGGGGAGTTGATGCGTCGGTTTCTTACTGCTCTCGGTGCGATGCGACACGCTCGCACCTCGATGCGATACTCTTCTCCGGTGCGATGTGACAAAATGGTGTCCTGGTTGCGATGCGACAACATTGTTGTGATGCGTGCACGCCCGATGGCCGTGCGGCGACTCAATGATCTTTGGAGCTGCAACAGGCCCTGCGACGCGCTTCTCCGGTGATGTGACGATGACCTATGTGGCAGCGTCCCGCTTCTCCGGCGATGCGACTCGCTTCCTCGGTGATGCGATGACAGCGGCTGTGGCGGCAACACGCTTCTCGTTGTTGCGTCGTGCTTCCAGCTCCCAGCGACACGCAGTCTCTCAGAAGGCCCAGCACAGCAGCAGGCACTACAGTTCCCAGCAAGGGAACTCAGGGGGGAGCTGGTTGGTGAAGTCTTCTATCCCTGAGACTTCAGGCAGGAGGCAAACTCTAGTTCAAGCCCTTGGAGATTCTTCTTCAATTTGATAGAAAGCACACTCAGCCCTGTTCTCCTCTCTTTGGCAATGAAGCAACCACTGCAGGCCAACCCCGAAACACACAGCACAGGGGTAGTCTCCTCTTTCAGCTTCCTAGTTCTTCTCCTCAGCAAAGGTTTGTCTTGATTCCCAGAAGTGATCTAAAGTTCTTGGGTCTGGGTCCCAATATTTATACTACTCTTCTCTTTGTTCTCTGAAGGCAGAGAGGCCATTGCCTAGTCCAAACCAGTTCTGGTCAGTCCTGGAGCACTTTGTTGACATGTCTCCTACTTTCCTTTCACAGTGCAGGGCAGGGACATCAGACACACCACAGGAGGTGGAGCCAGCATTGTGGAGGGACCTATTCAGGTCCCAGGTGCAACCCCTCCCACCCATCTAGATGCAGATCTCTCTATTCAGCCTTGTGCTGACTCACCCTGTCTCCTGAAATCCCCCAGCCCCTGTCACTCAAACTCCAGACAAGAAATACACAGCCTAGCAGAGGCAGGTTTGGATGATTAGACAAGAAAATACCTAATTTCTAAAAGTGGTATTTTCAAACACATTATGTTAAAACCAACTTCACTAAAAGATGTATTTTATCATCCCGAGTTCAGGCATACTAAACTCGAATTTCTACCATGTTCCCTGAGTCAGTTAGGATTATAAAATGTAAAAATCAATCTGCCTATTCTGGCCTATGGAGAACAGGTAGCCTTGCAATAGTGAAAACCGAAAATGGCTGTAATTCACTATTAGGACATGCCACACACATCAGGGCATGTCCTACCTTTTACCTACAATGCACCCTGCCCTTGGGCCTACCATAGGGGTGAATAATATGTTTAAAAGGGAAGGTTTAGGGACTGGCAAGAGGGTGCACTTGCCCAGTCAGCATGGCAGAACCAGACTGCACACAGGCTCTGCAATGGCAGACCTGAGACACACTTTACAAGCTGCTCCGGTGGGTGGCACAATCAGTGCTGCAGCCCACCAGCAGCATTGGTTACACGCCCTGGGCACACGCAGTGCACTGTACTAGGGTTTGACAAGTAAACCAATCATGGATTCACTAATCCATACATCAATTTACCATAGGGAGCACTTGCACTGTGGTACTGAACAGCAGTGGCACAGTGCCCAAAGCATCTATAACCAGCAAAAACACATGAGGGAACAGCAAAAAAAATGGAAGGGAGACCCACGCCAATGGTGCCGGGTCTAACAGGGTGGTTCGGCAGGAAATGTGGGATAGTGTGCTTTTATAGCGAGTTTCAATCTCTGTAGAGGGAATTTAAAAAGCAACTTCGGGTTAGAAATATATTGAAACTCTTCTGGTGTGATAAACCTCCCTTCTGGATAGATATCATGCATGGTATCAATGCCTACCTCTCTCAGCGATTGCATGGGGCCTTCTTCCGGCGTCACCGAGAGCACTGCATGGTGAGCCAGCGGTAGCGCCGGTGCATAGATGGGAAGTTTGGCCGCCAATTTCCCGATAGCCTGCCATGTGGCGATGGTGGTGTCTAGTGCGTTAATTTCATGCCTCGGTGTTCCTCTTCTCAAGTGTGTGAGTATGCCAGCCAGCGGGACAGGGTGCACGTCACCATACTCCACTGCCACATTAGGTGTAAAGGCATGCGGTTTGTAGCAGTAATACGCATATTGCGCCTGTGCGCATAGATAATATATATAGAAATCTGGTGCACAGAACACTCCTTTAGTATAAAATAACGTCAATATGCATCAGCCCACCCTGGCTTGTTTGCCTTCCCAAATCAGTTTCAGCAGCAAAGATCGGATTGTGATAAAAAAAATTATTAGTAAGTTTGATAGGGATGTTGAAGGTATAAAAAATGCGGCAGGATTATCATTTTTTAATAGCTATGCCGTCCACTAACGACAGTGGCAATGCTGTCCATCTTTCAACTTGTTTCTCTAGGGTCGCACATGCCCTCCCGAAATTATCTCTGATGACCACCTCGGGATCCCAGTGTACCCAGATCACTGTTCCCAATAAGGTGCACGCGTGCGCTCGCGTGCACCTCTATTACCTGTAGCGCCCAGTGCTGTGTGTGGAGCACGCACACACACAGCACATCCAACTAGAGCGTTCATGCCGCTCCTTTTAACAAGCGAGCGGCGCGAAAAACTGGTGTTTCCTTGTAGAGGGAGCAGTAGGAAAGTCTTGGGCACTTGGTATCTTCTTTTAATATGTAGCGCCCAGCTGCGGTGCCTACTGTGTGCCTTTGTTAAGTATTCATGTTAATTGCAGGGCCGTCGGGAGCTGCGATTAACATGAATACTTTAACAAAAGCACACAATCAGCCCACCGCCGTGCTTATGTAACAAAAGAAATTCAGCAAGTTTCCAAACACGGCGTCTAAAGTTCACGCTGTTTATGTAGACTTGCTGAATTTCTCTTCTTAACAGAGCTGGGCTTCGGGGTGATTCTCTGACTTTGTTAAAGTTTTCAGGTTAATTGCAGCTCCAGACGGGCGCTGTGATTAACCTGAAATCTTTAACAAAGTCCCACAATCACCCCTCAGCTGCGCTCTTTTAAGAAAAGAAATGTAGCAACTCTACAAACGCGGTGTGTAAAACACACGTCGTGTTTGTAGACTTGCTGAATTTCTCTTCTTAACAGAGCGCAGTTGAGGGGTGATTTACACTTTTCTGTTCTTGGCAGAGTGTGCCACCTGACTTGTATTTTCCTGTTTCAGTCATTGCATACAGATATATGATACAACAAGTAACATCATACACAGGGCTTTAAGTGGGATGAAGAAACTGTGGCGGGGGGTCTCGCAAAGGGGGTGGCCAGTGTAATCAAGGGCTTAGCTTTAAGACACATAAGCTAAAAATCTGTACTTTTTGCATAGTGCACCGCCCGACTTGTATTTTGATGTTTCTGTCATTGCATCCAGATATACGATACAAGTAGTAACATTATACAAGTCAGGACTATAAGCTTTGTCAATGGTTGTTAGTTGCATAAGAAAAATAAGCAGTAACTATGGCTTGTATATAATATTGAAAAAGCTTGAACTTAAAGCCCTGGTGACACCACGACAAGGTTGCTGTGCCTGAATTTCAGAAAAAGAAGGGAAATCCAGAGAGAAAATGACTCTCTTTAATGGATTTCCCTTCCCCTACAATGCTCACCTGGCATGAGGCATGACGTCATGCCCTAACTTCTCTACTAGTGAGAAGTGAGCAGTGTGAGTAGCGCACATCGATGTGCCTACTCTCACTGCAGTCTGAAAAAAAATGGACCACCTGTGCCAGGGCACAAAACCGAGCCTGCTGGAGACCCGGTTTGAGGCCCCCTTTAAAAAACTGCTTATGCTCAGCACTGGTGAGACCCGACCCACTTAAAGCCCTGATCATACCTACTATTGACTTTGCAAATCCTCTGACTGCCTTTCTCTTTCTTTCCCTCTCTTACCAATTTCTTCATTACTCCATTATTGTCATGGCGTGTGTATCTAAATTGCAAATCTGCCTTGAGCCCCCTAACATGGGTTGTATGTGTGGAAATGCACCGTCTTTTCAGTTTTGTAACCAAAAGTTTGGAGTGATATTTGGCACTGCGCACAAGCGCGGTCTGGTTCCTGGCGCACATAGCCATGGCTGCAGCGCACAGAGAACCTACACTGCCGCACACAGAATAAAAAAATTAGAGGGAACATTGACCCAGATACCCAGATATTTAATCGGGTCAGTAGACCATATCAGTGGGTAGTCCAAGGTTGGGGCGTGGTTATTGAGGTCAAAGGAATTATCACAGATTTTTCCCAGTTGATAGACAAACCCAAGAACAGACTGAATCGAATATATTCTAATAGTACTGAGGCCAAGTGTCGTTGAGGCTCCCTGATAAAGAGGACCATGTCGTCAGCATACAAAGAGATGCCGACAGGGTGATGAATAAAGTTTAAAGCAGCTTCTCTGTGTCACTGGCGTATTATGCATGCCAGAGGTTCTAGCATAAGGGAGAACAACAGCGGTGACAGGGGGTAACCTTGCCTGGCACCCCGCTCTATCGGAAATGGTTCCGAAGTCCAGCCACCCACCCCACACGTACCCGGGCTGAAGGGTCAGAGTAGAGTAGTAGAACCCAACTAATAAAAATCGCAGGAAACCCCATATGCTGTAATATCCAAAACATGTAGCACCATACAATGGAATCAAATGCTTTTGCGGCGTCTATCATCACAGCTGCCGCGTGTAGCGTGGGGTCCAGTACATGAAACATTGCAAAGATAGTGCACAGATTATGGGACGTAGATCGTTCCGGTATAAAACCAGACTGGTCTGGTAACACAAGACAGGGCATCAGGGGCAAGTGCCGTGAATTTTAGCTAGGATTTTTGCATCCAGATTAATCAGGGATAGGGGCCGATAGGCGTCGCACAAAAAGGGTGATTTATCTTTTTTAAGTAGGGTAATAATCATAGCTTGATGAAGCGATGGGGGCAAACAACCGGTTTCTTGTGCGTCACCATAGACTTCCAGCAAGAGGGGAGCATATAATATTCAGCCGTGAGGCCAGCCAGTCCTGGAGCCTTTTTATTCTGTAAAGAGTGTATCACTGCATGAATATCCGAGGCCTCTATCGCCTGACTGAGAAATTCACGATGGCCGTCCGCAAGCCACACGCATGCGATGTTCGAGAGATATTCCACTAGATCTGCAGAACTTGCGCCACCGCGTGACGTGTACATGTCGGCATAAGATTCACAAAACTGTTCAGTTATGGATTGTGGTGTATAGTGTTCCCTGCCCTTCTCATCGAAAATTTTCGTGATGTGTTGGTGTTCGGTACAGAATTTGAGACTAGCGGCTAAGTTCCGGCCTGGTCTCCCGTCTTCCCCATATTCCAGGGCAACATGTCGTCGAGCGAGGTACTGTGTTTAAGTTTCAGCCATCTCATTGTAGTCTAAAATCAGCTTATGTATACGAGACAGTGTAGTCGTGCTGGGGTTTGAGGTATAATCTGTTTCAAGCTGCGACAGTTCCTTCTCTAGTTTTGTGAGTTGGCCTCTAATATCGCTTAGTATACCTGCTGTAGAACCTATACAGGCTCCCCTTATGGTGACCTTGAAGGCATCCCACAAGGTAGCTGCGCTGTCCACCGTGCCCACATTGGCATCGAAGTAATGGATAATTTCTTTCCTGATAGCGTCTGCATAAATAGGGTCCAGCAAGGCCTCTGACCTAAACCTCCAGTTGAATGGTCGGTGAGTGTTGGTGGGAATATTGACAACAAGCCTAACGGGTTTATGATCGTATAGTGTGTGGGGGAGAAATACTATATTTGTTACCCAGGCATTGGCCCCCTCACTCAGCAACCAATTGTCCAATCTGGACCAGCTATTATGCGCTGGAGTGGCGTGCGTGCTCTCCCGTGTGTCCCAGTTCCGGAGCCGCCATGTGTCTATCAGCCCAAACTCCAACATGGCATCCCTTATACACTTGGCAGCTCTAGGGGTACGGCCATCCTGCTGACCGGATGTATCCCGTCCTGGGTCTAGATGAGTATTGAGGTCACTTCCTCACAGTGTCTCAGCCTCTGGCCATTCCCGTAACACATTGAACATTCGCGCAAACACCTCGGGCTCGTCCGCAATGGGACCATACATATTGACAATAGTTAGCAGTAAGACCCCCCAATTTGCCATATAACATAATGCAGCGCCCCTCATCATCCGTGTATGTTTTGATTGGCGTAAACCGTAGACCACGCTTAAATAAAATGAGGACCCCCATGCATAGGAAGAATAAGACGAGGCAATTTTATATCCAGCCCATTTGACAGCAATCTTGGACTCCGTCGTTTTAATAAGATGCGTCTCCTGTAGGAGAGCAATTTGAATCTCATGCCTGTCTAGATAGGCAAAAACCTGTCTAATTTTCTTGGGGGAATTGCGCCCTCAGACATTCCATGTTAAACATGCAAACTTATCACCTACTGTCACCATTGAGAGTGATACAAATCAGCAAAATGATTATCCAACTATGTGAAAAAATGCAAAGACATGTCTGCCACATCATCAAATCAATCACATTGAACAAACCCCCTTTCACGTCTTTCAATCCCCCCACCCACTTTAGCATGCCCAAGTTGCCAAAGCCATCCCTTAAAAAAAACATTCCCCAACAGATTTAAACATGAATCAAGTGTGATATGGGGTATACCCATTGGGGAACGCTGTGGCACTTCTTGCTCCCTAGGTGAGAAGGGAGGTGGCCCACTAATGTAACACTTGTCCCCCAGACCAACCATCGTTAAACAACATTATATGTGCAACATAGCATTCTCACAATCAAGGGGAGGCACCAGATGGGCAAAATAACAGAAAGTAGACTGGCTCTTGGTTAGAATAGCAGCCTAAAGGCTGCCTAGTAGAGCTCCACAATTAACATTACAAGATCAAACAGTTTCCGTTAGATGAGGCAATCAGGTGAGGCACAGCTTAGCATGTATAGAACCTTAACTTTAGTGCTCAGAATCATCCAGAGCTAATTTTTTCTTATGGCGGAGAGACTTTGCAAAGTCTAGAGCTTGCTTAGGGTTGGTGAAGATCTTGGCTTTATCATCAGATCCCAATACGTAGTCATGAGGGGTATAACATGGCATATTGGACATTCTCAACGATCAAGATCTTTTTTACTGGTTGGTATTCCTTTCTTGCCGTCTGAACAGCGGCTGTAAAATCAGGATAGAATGCCACCATGTTGCCTTGATAGGTGATGGTGCCCTTCTGACGAGAGATACGGAGGACCGAGTCACGGTCCCTGAAGGTCAGCAGCTGCGCAATTTTCGGTCGGGGTGGAGCCCCGGGCAGCGGATGGACCGACAAAGAGCGATGGGCCCTTTCCACAAAAAGGAGCTGGGAGAGATTATCAGCGCTACAGATATCAGGGAGTATATTCTCTACATACGTTTCCAGATGACCTACTTTTGTTGACTCTGGCAGACCTGTGATGCTCAAATTATTACGCCACAACCGCGCTTCAAGGTCCTCATTTTTGGCCTGAATTACGGCAAGAACCTTTTCCAGGTACAGCGCTTTGGATGTTACCTGCTTGAGGCAATCATCTGTGTCCGATATGCGTTGTTCAGCTTTGCCTATTCTTGTGGCCTGTTTATCCAACTTGGCTGATATATGATCCATGCAATTGTTAAGGGCCTCAATTTTGCCATCTATAGATTGAAGACTGGCCTGTATTGCTGACAATGTCTTTTCTATAGTGGATGAGGACTCCGCAGGAGCATCAAGTTCAGAGTCCGAGGTAGCCCCCGTGTAGGTTTTCCAGGCTTCCTTTGTTCAAAGGTAAGACGCGGCTGCATCTTATCAGTCTTCCCCATATTGAAAGGGTAGAAATGCTGCCCCCATGGCTGATATAGCTGAGAATGTGCCCACCGCAGTGATCAGTGTACTCGTCATCCACACCAGTCAGAAGCTACCTACACCATGCACCTTATGAGAAGTTATAGAGCGAGAGTAGAGCAACCTGGCCAATTATGTTGTCCACACTCCTGCGTCGATATCCTTAGATTTAGCTTGACAGAAGCGCGGCATCCCACCCACTGCACCTCGGTATCCACAGCGCTGTTATGCATACGTATATCGTCAGAGCGTGCTCGTAATCCTGAACAGTTTGAGGGGAGCCGCCGGGGCCCCAAGCAGCGAACCTGATCACCGTGTCGTTGTTCAATGAATGAGGTGGAGGGAGAGGGGAGAAACCGGTGTCGTGGCAGCGCCCCCAGTCCAGCTAAGGTGATCAGAGCACAGATTTGCCGCAATACATATGGCCTCTGCCCCACATGGGCCCCACCAATCAATCTAGATACCACTCACCCGCAACTCCTCAAAGGCCGTAGCCCTCGATCCGGGCACCCCCACCTCAGCCATCAATTCAGCCTCCAGGTCTTGGGAGAAGAGAGGGAAAGGCGAGACAGAGCCGCCGCGCAAAACCAGCAGCTTCACTCAGGGGGTTCACGGGAGGCCGTCAAGGAGCTTCTGGGCAGTGTATAAGGCAGGGGCGCGGTCCACACCACAGTCTCCCGCCCCACGCACCAACTCGCACAGCGGCTGGCCTCACCTTATGTCCGCAGCAGGAGGGGGACCCTTGTAGGTAAGTGTAGCCAAACATCAGCTGCCGCTGCGGCGCCCAAAACGATGGCCCTCCAGCAGTCTGGCATAGCGCTCTCGCTTCAGGGCCGCTGTGTCAGCACTAGATCTCATCACCTGCACGTGGTTCCCCTGTGCCTACTGCTATTCAGGATGAGGGTCAACAGAACTGCTGGGATAGTCCCCCTCTCCAAACCTCTTGTAGTTGTGCACCCTGAGCACGATGGTCCGTGGTAAACCCACGGATGGCAGTTCTGATGTCAGCAGCTCTCCTCCGGTGCGGGCGGCCTGCCCTGGGCGCACCCATCACCTCCAAGTCCCTCACCCCGCAGCGGCGATCCCGCGGAGTCGGAATCCCACAGCAGATTTGGTTGACCCAGCGACTATACAAAGCAGAGCTAGGTCGCCTCCGCAGTCGGCCCCCGGGCTCAGCGGCAGCGGGCCTCAGTCATAGCCGCCATTTTCGAGTTATGCTGCCCAGTCGGCCACTCGTCTGCCCCAGTGCAACGGTAGCGATTTCCGCCCTCTCACGCCACCAACTAGTGCACTGTAACGCTGGGACCCAGATCCGCCTGTTTTCCATCTCCGATGGCGGCTGGGGAGCAGGATAATATCGGATAGGTAGAGTCAGCCGGCAGAGCTGCACTACAGCGCAGCCATCTTGCTGCACGCCAAGCCACGCCCCTGTAAATGCGAAGTTGTTCGACCACACTACTGTCTCGGGTAAGTTCCATTTCTGGGTGTGGCATGCTCTGCAGAGATTCCATACCTGTACAGAACAACATGCCCTAGAGGCAACCATTTCCCACGCAGAGGCTCTGTGGGATTGTGTAGGAGCAAAGAAAATGGTTTTGTTTTGCATGTAGGAGTGCAGGTATGTACAGCATTTACCCTGGCATAGAGTAATCTCAAACTGGCACACAAGAGATAGGGAAGAAACTCCAGAAACAGATAACTGGACTGTCTTCATTAGCTCCCTGTTAGAGAATACAACATTTTCAAATCCATCTGAATTGTTTACCCAGCAATTTATAGTCAGGTCTCAGGGTTTCTGAGTGCCAAATTAATTCTGTTTATACCATGTCGACCTTTACGTTCAAAAAGCCCTTTTGTAGTGGTGGGCATGAGTTTAAGAAGGCTAGACATGGTAGGTGTTTTTAGTGCAGGCAGTGACAGTTTGGAACAGGTTTCCAACAGAACTGAGAGTCATGATAAGTTCTGGAAACTCTAAAAGCCTAGTGTTTTTTTATTGCTATGGTGAGCAGGCAGGTTGAGACTGGTGCTGTGCAATTTGTTCTTATTAGCAGCTAGAAGTCCAAGTTGGGTATAAGGTATGGTCAATAATTGTCATACTATATACAGCATTACATAATGGAAAAGTGACAAAAGCGTCCAACCAAATCCATGGAGAATCATGCAGGGCTGCTCTATCGGTCAATAGGTAGAGGGGACGGTGGCTCGGGGTAAGATCAGATATGTGTTATCTGGGTGGGCTTGTGAGGTGCTAGGGAGTAGATCTTCTGAAGATTTCTTGAAGGAGGCAAAGGAGAAGGTAGTGAACAATTCCACACCTTGAGGTCATTACACAAAAGAAGCATGGCAAGGTTGATATGGCCTTGACATGCAGGGCTTCTAGTCTAGTGGTCATATAATTGGTTCTTCAGATTTGTTTTTACTGCTTGATATGTGAATTAATCTTGATCTGATGTGGTCTAAGATTTTTTTTATGTCCATACCGCCATGTGTGAGTCCTCCTTCCTGTTTTTGTATGTCCATATTTTGTGTCTGGGAGTGTTTTTTACTTACAGCTTTTTTGTATTGTCGAGGAAATGAACCAAAGGGATTCAACAAATTCAAGGGTTTTTTATCTGCATTTAATAATGTATGATTTTTATTGTATGGGTTTATTTATAAAGCTGAACCAAAAAACTTGATTATTGAATTGTTAATTCTAATCAGAGACAAAATATCACCCTAAAAAATAAAAATACAGATATCTGTTTTAAGATTTTTCTGCTGTTTCGTTTCTTCATCAGCTAGCAGAGCCTCGTCCCCTAAAGCATGCTCTATATTTAGCTCCCTACTAAATCTTTGAAAGGAAACCCATGCGTTACGAGGCCGTGGAGTCGTTCGCTGCAGCGCCCTGCAGGCTGCACATTTTCCAATAGCTGGTACACCTGAGCTCCTTCAAGGTGTAACTTGAGGGGCCTTGGGTTTCCAAAACGCATCATTTAAGCCCACGGTGTGAACTTGACAGGCTGTAATCGAACACCCACTGTCGGCCCAGGAGGCAGCCCCGGCTCCCTCCATCCCATCATATGCGCACCGCAGCATGACAGGCAGCTGGGAAATATGTGGAGTCCTTATGGAGCGGATTTAGGACCAGAGGAAGCCGGCGGGCCGTGGTTCACGGAAATCGTAGGTGCGTGTTGTGTGCACGTGTTTTCTGTGACGCAGTAGTCGTTCAACTCAATATCCTGGACTATGCGTGGTTTGTGAGGTTGTTTCTGCCCTACTTTGGTATGCGAGATAAAGTAAAATTTCCACTGATTTTAAAATGCGTGATGTTGGTGAGAAGTTTACGATTGGGATTTTTTGCAGATTAATTGAAATTTGAGTAAAAAAAGCACATGTGGCAGCTTTGGTGAAAAAGTGTAAATTAAGTAGTTTGGCTATTCCTCTAAAAGAATTCAATGTTTTATTAGTGTGATATTTCCGTGAATAAGTGCTACATCAGCCATGTTTATTGTTTATGTACAACACATTTCTTTTATCTATGCACATATCTTTTACTTAGTATTACAGTATATGATTCCTTCTGATATTGTCTGACTGCTACTGTTTTGCCCAGTTACTCATTCTGTTTTTCCCCTTGACGTGTCTGCCTTTAAATCTAGGTGTATTAAAACATTTCCTTTTTCTCTTTGTAAATGTAACTTAATTTTGTCTAAAGATCGACAGTTGTCCCTCCCAGCTTTCCTCCATCTTCCCATGAATGTCATGAACGTGCTTATAAACTGAAAAATGTAGTACCAAGTATATGATGGTGATCTTTTAAACAGTTGTGACTGGTCCCCGGCTTTTGCTTTTGATTGGCACATTGTCTTTAGCGGTCAGAGTCACACAATTCGACAGATACATTATTGTTATTTTCACAGTTCGCTTAGACTGTCTGTAAGTGAGCCCCAGATCTGTATGTTACATAATACATCTGTGCGGCGGTGATGTGCGTAAACACAAGGGCTATAACTTTCAACAGCCTTTGTGACGTATGTGTTATTATGTTTTATGTGGTGCTCTCTGTTTGTTGATTGAGAAGTATTTATAGGGTTCCTCCTGTGAATGATGTCACAATACTCCTCAGAGCACAAAAAGAGGTCATCAAACAAAGCAACATTATAGAACACCTGTTGTTGGTAATTGTTAGCGATGAGAACTGGATATATACATTTTTTTCACTATGCTGTGTGCCTCTTTAAATATCTTTATCTTTCTGTATCCTATTTACTAGGGCTTTGCAAGAAATTACTATGTTAATAGGTTATATTATGCTATGCTAATAATCAAGTATTCATCTCAGGTACATTAACAATAACAGAATGTTTAACTATTTTAAGCAATTTGAAGTAAAGGACCTGTTAAGGCTTTTCAAATACAGCTAAGCTAAGAAGTGACCTTAAATGGAGCGGTAGCTGATACCACAGTACAGTGGCATGAAGAGATAAAGTGTGCCAACCACAAAAACGAATGATAGAGAATGTCCATACAGGTTTCCATACACAGTAGAAGGTACCTTGAAAAAAAATGCTGTTTTACCGGGAGGTTGAGTGGAGCAAGAAGACGTAAAGCAAGGAAGCAGCACGAAGCCTAGCCCGATGCGAAAGATCTGTGATGTGCTTCAAAAGTTAATCAGGCAACACAAGGTGGTTCAAATTCAAATAAAAAAATTCTTTATTTTGGTTCACATAAAACCATAAAAGATACTTCATAAATATTCGCATACAATTTGTTTGGATACAGGTGTAACAGCTTCGCCTGGATTTAGTAACACTTCATCAAGGTGGGGGCTATTTTTAAGAAAATTAGTACAGTTACCTAACCGCAAAAATGACAGTTAAAATATATAAATAAGTTAAAACTAGACATAAAATACCTTAACACCAGGTAGTTAAAATGGGCATAGTCCAGGCATTACCCTATAGTAACCGATAGACTTTGCCTTCTTCATTGAGGATATGGTTAATCTTTCTGTTTCCCCAGATAGAAAGACCAGGCTGAAACTAATACAGACATCTGAGCAACCACAGTGAGACTGGAATCAAATTTGATTCCCAGGTTGTGTGCTGTGTTTACTGGAGTCTGGACTTTGGCCATGGCAGTAGGCCAATGAGATTCCAACCAGAGGATCTCTCATTTGTCACCATCTCTACTGTCGCACCTGCATTAAAGCTTAGCCAATGGCTATCCATTCACTCCCAGAAAGAGCTTTGGTAAAACTGGGTAGTCAACAACATATCTCCCCACAACCTGATAATAAACTGAGCATCTTAAGCATATGCATGAAAGTTCACACAAGTGGAGTAGTCAGCCGTTGGCTTCACATGCAAATTAAGGAGCAGAGGGGATAAAGCCGATCCTTATGGGACCTCTTAATCGATGGCTATAGGTGGCACCATAAAAGAAGAAAGCTAGCCATTGTGTGTATGCAGCAAGGCAGGACCAACACAATTCATTCGTCAACCTTGTGATCCCTGCAGTCCATAATTCACTCAAAACAATGGCATCATCGACCGTGTTAGGTGCAGTTGAAAGACTTCATCAAATCAGACAACTAACACTGCTGCATCAGCTGCACATCTGGGGTCCCTCGGGCCTTTAAGAGCACCACCTCTGTGCTGTTTTGTGGTCTAAATCTTGACTGTGCTGGGTTTAGATTGTCAGCCACCTGCATAGGGGCACATACTTGGTTAGCAATGTGTCCTACAACTTGGCAGTTTGTGGCCAGTGAGACAAAGGTTACTCATCATCTACACGTTAACTTTTGTTTTTTTTATATTAAGAGTAACCACCACATATTATAGTTGTTCAGGAACAGTCCCAATTAATATTGAAAAATTAATTTGTGATACTGGTGGTTCCAGAGTAACTGGGAAAATAATGTTGTGAGTGGCTGGAGGATGCGGATCTTTGTGTGTTAAAGATTTACTTTTAACAAACAAACCATGAAATTTTACCTTTGCAAATGATGAAAAGGACCGACTTGGGTCAGCTCTGGGCACAGCCCTCCAACAAAGAAGTCTGTAAAGAAATCCAAACCTTCCACCCCATTGATGAATTCTTCCACCACACCCCCAACAAATTGTCGAGCAGTTGGCAATGACACCACTAATGCAGATCTGGAGTTGGGTTTGTCAAGGGGAGAGAGTGCCTTCAGGGCCTCTGTAGACAAGCTTCATAAAAAATGGATAATGTGGAAGGCAGGTTTGCATCTCTAGAGGACAGAGTGGACTCCATTGCAGAACAGGTCAAAGACATCGAAAAAGCGGTACAATCCTTAGAAGTAAAAACCATTAAACTTGGACCATTAAACTAGGACTTCACAACCCACCAATGAGAAACAAATAAAAAGCAACATATTTTATAGAACTATGCAGTATCTTCTCTAACTTTATTGGAAGAGAGACTCAAGAGACTTGAAAATCTCAGAATGGTGGCAAACCTCAGGCTGATCATTTGTCATGGACCAGAAGAAAGTGACAATCTACAGCTTACATTTCAGAATTCCTGAAATCAGAGTCTGATGATTATCCCATCCAGATGAAGAGGGCCCCAAGACTCCTAACAGACAGGAAACAAGATCACAAGACTGTGCTAACAAGGCATTGGTGACACTACAGGATGAGGCACACCGTGAGAAGGGATGCTGTATACGTAGTGCAATTGGTCATGTATTTCCTGATGTTTGCCCAGTAACCCAGTGGTGAATAGGAGGGTCATGCAGCATTTCAGGAAATACTTTTATAGATCCTGGTGCCTAAACAGGCATCCTTTGCCCTGATCAATTATGGATTGTTATCTGTGGTAAGTCCTCGTTTTTCACAGACACATGGAGCCACACCATACTTCGAATGGCCTTTGTTCATATAGGGAAATTTATGAAAGAAAGTACCTCACACCTTATATTTCTATATTCGCTACTAGCAGGAGATGAATACTCCTATTTAGAATCCATCCTACGAGACAAACGTAATTAATTTATATTATTATACTGAGCAATAAAAGAGTAGTCAAGCCAAGTCATCCTTTATTGTTAGATTAATTAAAATCATTACAATATACAAAGTGCAAGAGCAGAAGACCTGCAGATTGGTTGTAGTCAGTACTGTGTGCAAAATGCAAATGCAATAAGAGGTCAATAAATGAATTTAAAATCTTTGCAGTATGCAAAAATACAAATGTTAAAAGCGTTAGATGGCAGCTTAAATCATTACAGTGTGCCCGGAGCAAAAATGCAAAAAGGACGATGGATTGGTTTATATCCTAGCAAGCTGCTAAGTGTCTGAGACCTTCTTCATGGTGCCCACAACTCCCTGGAGACATTTTCCTTGTCTACTGAGTTAAGGCAGGCCAGTATGGCTTGTCTGCAGGTGCGCACCCCTTACTAATTTCAGAGAGGGCGGAGCCATCGTCGACGTAGGCTTAAGGTAGATTTACAGAGGCAAATAGTGTGTACCAAGTCCTCATTCGAGAGTCCGCATAGTCAACCAGTTGCTTTCTCTTCTATCCTTAACCATGGCATGACATGCAAGTACGAGGGTAGGATCCTTAAGCAATATTTCAGGTATTTGCCTTTTATCCTACAGTTTAGAACTTCTCCCAGGTATTGTTGTGGTTTCAGGTTATTATAGCTGTTTAATATTGTCCAGGCTCGAGAGCATTTGTTCTAGGGTTGCCCTGGCTTCTAGGGCTGATAAAAGTTTTGAAATTTCATTAACAGCTCTGTTAAAGGTTTTGTGGCTCACTGCTGCTGGCCATAGTTCTGCTAGTCCAAACCATTGTTTCACTGAGATAATCTCTTGCTGGTGAGTGTGATATTTTAGTAATTTCCTCCTATGCGTGACAGTTGATGGTACTCTCCTCGCAGGATTAGAGCCTGTGGCAAGTGATGGCAAAACTGCTCACCTAGCAAAAGACTGTTTTGTTAGCCGGAACTCCAGCTTGGTCTGGGCTGGAGAAGTGTAACGGGGTAGCTGGAAAATGTGCCTGTAAATATTTGCAATCGTAGTGTCCAGAGTTTTTGAGTCTCAGCCCTGTAAACCCTTGCTTCCATAGGCCAAAGTGGGGACCACTTTTGCCCTGGTGATTGCTAAAATGGGACTGAATGAGTGACCATTTAAATTCCTGAACATGACCATTAGCCCTGCTGCTAGGGCTACCCCTTTTCTTTCCATTTCTTCCTTGTGTGGTGTAAATGAGCCGTTGTGTCATATAAGAGGCCAAGATATTTATAGTCTCTTCTTTCATCGACCATGTTGCCATCAAGAAGCCAGCGGGTCTTTGCTTTAGGTCTGCTTCTGGAGAGAATCATAATGTTTGTCTTTATGTTGGTCGCTGCATGTCAACCTTGGTCCGGCTGAATAGCACCAGGTCGTCGCCGTAGAGAAGATTCAAGAGTTGTATCGACCTAAAATTTGGAGTGTGTGAATTTACAGAGGACAAGGCTGGGAACAGGTCTAACCAGGAATAGGTTAAATAAATGTGGGGGCAATAAAACACGAATTTCTACAGTAATGAAAAATATTCATTCTTTTTAGATTACTGTTCTAAATTTCATAAAAGGCCGAATACGAGACCATGGTTTAGGCCTACTTAGTTGAATTATCAGAGTTAGGTTGAGGATGAAGGCAACTGAGTTGTTCAACTTGTTTGATTTATGGATTTACCCAGGGCCTTTTTAGTGTGGTGCACAGGTTGAGTAGCATGTGATATGTTTAGATCTCAGACCTTTTTTTTTGTATTAATACTATTCATGACCTTAAGTTCTTAGTGCGAGGGCTGTTGAGGCTCGTCATCAATGTCCCATTGAAATGCCATGAAGTTTCATAGAGCTCTATTGTATGAATTTTGATCTGATGTATTTAAGCTGCACATCTTGTATTCTTTATGATCGGCTGTAGTGGATAAAGGGCAAAGTGGTCACAAGGAGTAGGCCTTGACAGGAAGCATAGAAGAGTGAGGAGCAGGCTTCAGTAGAAGTGTGAAGTTGCCTTAAAAACAGTATATTTCTCCAATAACTTCCTCAACCAATAGCTGCAAATACCAATTCCATATTTATCTCCTCTTTGTGCTAGTCTTCAAAGAGCGCCTTTACAATCCTGCCAGAGATGTAAATGGTGTCATTCCCTTTGGAAAACAATTCCAAAAGGTTTTTAAAAAGTGCAGATCAACGTGGAAATTCATTTAAGTGTTAGGGATAGCTTAAGGTGTGGGATGGTGGGGCAGCAGAGATAAATATACAAATATATCCATAGAGACGCAGCAACAAAATTCAGTGAAGCCTAACAATAGCAAATGCATCCTATACATTTAGCTGTCTTTGTAGCCACATTTTCCACATTACTGTACTTAGAACATATATCCAGGGAATTTGACACTATCTACATATAAAGTATCGGTAAAAAAAAATTGTGGTCTGAAAACCAAGGCACTTTTTTAGTAAGCTACTATTAATGTCTAACAAGGCAGGATCGCTGAGGGCACTTACCCTGGATAAATTCATACTAGTGGCCCAGATAAACCTGAACAATAATTACATGTACTTATTACATGGAGTGCTCTTCTGCCTGTTTACAAGTCTGCGTAACATTTCTGTGATTTGTGATATTGTTATTATTGGAAATCGAGTAAAGTCCAAGCCGGACCCTTGGTAAGAGCAGATGCTGTTTTTTCTGCTCCTTTTGCACGAAGCGTTTTTGCACTGATTTTAAAATTGAATCTGTTGTCCTGAAGTACTTTTAAATTGTGAGAAAAGTGTTTATTTGATTGTTGGGGGAATTCTTTAACGGGGACTCTGTATTTGGGGGCAGGCGGGGCTCGAACCGGTGATGTTCATTTACCGGCATTTCCGAGCCGCCATTTTTAGGTCTCGCCTGAGACAGCGCTTTAGCGCTGCTCTGGCGAGACTTATAGTAAGCGACTTTTGGAAGTGGAAACGAGTGCATTTCAGGCCGCCAACTACAGTGCATGTGCTCCGGGCGCGCGCACCATTTGGCAGCCTGAAAGCATTCGTTTTCTTTCACTTTCGCGGCCGCACGGCCGCCCGCGAAAAGTGCTCACCATTTGCCAGCCTGCATTGCCTCTCTCCCCTACCCCCTCCCTTATCCCACTTCCTGCTTGTTTTTTATTGCGATTCTTGCAGGCTGGGCTCCTGCAGCCCGTCAGATTAAGAAGGGACCCTTAGCTGCTAATCCACAACTGCCCTCGACCTCCTGCCCCCACACGCACCACCACCCTCTTTCTTGCCTTTCCCTCAGGCAGATCCATATTCTAAGAAATATCGCAGGCATACCCACACGAGTGCACTAATACTTAAAATACACGCCAAAAACCCAACCCAATTACACCCCCCTCTCCCCCCACCTTGCACTAACAAACACCAGAACTCGTGCTTCTCTCCCCCACCCCCCCACCATCGCGTCTCGCGCGTCCAATGCTTGTTCCTATTTCTTTCTGCTACTTTTATCCACCCTCGAGAACGCCTCTATTCTGAGTGTTGTGCCCCGTTTTGTTACCGCCGCTCCCCCGCCCCCATTGGCGCCTGCCTGTCCCTTCCTATCCCTGGTCCCCTTCGCTTTCTGTTTGTACCCAGGCTGAGCACCGCTCTCTTCTGGCGCCCCTTCTCTCGCCCCCTTGTTTTTTGCTACCCCATAATCTGTCCTGTTCGCCTGTCTCTCCCTTGTCCCTCCGTCATATGCACCCCTCGCTCCGCGTGGCCCCATCTCTGCTCCAGACAGCTGACCGTGACTGCTGAAGCCGTAGCACCCCCTCCTCACCCCGCAGCCGACTCTAGGCGCTATTCGCATGACGAGCGCATTCACCGCTATTCCCACAAAGTATTTCTGGGATCGCGTATCTCAGGATTCATTGTAATTAAAAATAAGCTGCAGGACAATGGCGCCGTGGCAAGGTGCGCGCCTTCCCCAGCGCTATTTGTTAAAGTCCTGCATTTAAAGTCTCAGGGAGGAATAAGGCTACAACTTAATTAGCGGCTTGCCGTTGCTGTGGCAACGGCGGGGCCCGTCAGTAGAGGCGCGTAATTAAAGTCGGGATATCAAATGATGCTTTGTGGAGGAGGATACATGGCCGTCCTACGTTAAGACATTTCATGAAGTCTGGCACGAGACATCTTGTAAGGCAGGCGATCACCGAGCTACGTGATCCTTCGTGCCAGGACAGCCACAGCTGACGTGCGGGAGTGAGGGGAACCCTCGCCAACATGTCCACTCACCACAGGCACAGTGACACTAGAAACATAAACCGGCTCATTTACCATCGTGTAACTAAACTGTCTTGGAGAAACGGTACTTGTTTTAAAAAGTCACAAACGTTACAGGAACAAAACGTTTTCAAAACGCATTTTAAGCATTTTTTATTTGTTTTCGGACAATGTTTGTCGTTGCTATGCATTTGGTGCTTAATTTTGTGTCATTTTATTTAACAAATCAACAAAAGTCACGTGGAGGTTGCGGCCTGGAAATGCTGTGGCGCGCACGCGCCGCACTCTCCTTCTACTGGCACACACATTCAGCTCACCGTCCTGCACACCCCCTCACCCCCATATGCTCTGTCGACAAAGTCCCTCCCACCCTTCCTTTCATCTCCCCTTTTGCTTGTACTTTTAGCGTGAGTATTCACAGCCCTGAAGGCACTGGAGTGATTTACATGAGCCCGTGCGTTTTTTTTTGCGTACAATTAAAAAGACAGTACTTTAAATAAATACGAATACAGTTTACTTCTAAGTCACTGCAGTGATTTACGTGACCCAGTGTCACACTGTGCGTTTTTTTCTCAAAAGAAAAGAGTTTACAATGCAAATACACTTTACTTACAAGTCACAAACCTCACATGAAACGTGAATGAAAAATACTTTCAAAACACACAGACTGCACACTCACACCACGCACACACACACAGCTCCCACCCTTACACACTGCACTACACATATTAGGCCCCTCGCGCACACACACACCACACACTGCCCCCCTCGCACACAGCCCACACACTGCTCCCTCTCACAAACACTACACACACTGCCCCCTCTCACACAGACCACACACACTGCCCCCCTCTCACACAGACCACACACACTGCCCCCCTCTCACACAGACCACACACACTGCCACCCTCTCACACGCCACCCTCTCACACAGACCACACACACTGCCCCACTCTCACACAGACCACACACACTGCCCCCTCACACTCTGCACCCCCCCCACACTCTGCACCCCCCACACACTCTGCCCCCTATTTTGTACGATGTCAGTAGGTGCATTTTCACTTTTTTTAAAAAGTCACAAACGTTACAGGAACAAAACGTTTTCAAAACGCATTTTAAGCATTTTTTTGTTTTCGGACAATGTTTGTCGGTGCTATGCATTTGGTGCTTAATTTTGTGTAATTTTATTTAACAAATCAACAAAATTCACGTGGAGGTTGCGGCCTGGAAATGCTGTGGCGCGCACGCGCCGCACTCTCCTTCTCTGGCACACACATTCAGCTCACCGTCCTGCACACCCCCTCACCCCCATATGCTCTGTCGACAAAGTCCCTCCCACCCTTCCTTTCATCTCCCCTTTTGTTTTTACTTTTAGCGTGAGTATTCACAGCCCTGAAGGCACTGGAGTGATTTACATGAGCCCGTGCGTTTTTTTTGCGTACAATTAAAAAGACAGTACTTTAAATAAATACGAATACAGTTAGTTTACTTCTAAGTCACTGCAGTGATTTACGTGACCCAGTGTCACACTGTGCGTTTTTTTCTCAAAAGAAAAAAGAGTTTACAATACAAATACACTTTACTTACAATTCACAAACCTCACATGAAACGTGAATGAAAAATACTTTCAAAACACAGACTGCACACTCACACAACGCACACACACACAACTCCCACCCTTACACACTGCACTACACATATTAGACCCCACTAAATGCCAACTCACACACTGCCCTAGCAAACATTAGCCCCCGCAAACTCTGCACCCCCTCACCCTCAAATATATAAGAATAGAGTTTACTTCAAAGGCACTGCAGTCATTTACGTGAGCCAGTGTCAGTATTGAAAAAAAATACACAATCTAATACAGCCTTTACAGAAAATAGAAATACAGTTTACTGACAAGTCAATAAACAACCAACTGCCCCCTCTCACACAGACCACACACACTGCCCCCTCTCACACAGACCAAACACTGCCCCCCTCTCACACAGACCAAACACTGCCCCCTCACACATACCACTCACACTTACCCCTCCACAAAGACCACTCACACTTACCCCTCCACATACACCACTCACACTGACCCTACACAGATTATACCCCAGAAAATGCCACCTCACACACTGCCCTACACACATTAGCCACCACACTGCTATCTATCTTTCTATCGCCCTCACTCTATCTATCGCCCTCACTCCATCTATCTATCTATTGCCATAACTATCTATCTATCTAACTATCTATCTTATCGCCCACACTCTATCTATTTATCGCCAACGTTCTATCTATCGCCCTCTAGCTATCTATCTATAGCACTCTATCGATCGCCCCCTAGCTATCTATCTATCACCATCACTCTAAATAGTTATCTATCACACAAAATCTATCTATCTATCACCCTCACACTATCTATCTATCGCACTCACGCGATCTATCTATCTATCGCCCTCACTCTCTATCTATCACTCTATCTAGCTATCGGACTCACTCTATCTATCGCACTCACTCTATCTATCGCCATCACTCTATCACACTCACTCTATCTAGATATCAACCTCACTCTATCTATCTATCTATATAGATATCGATCTATCTATCACCCTCACTCTATCTATCGCCCTCTAGCTATCTATCGCCCTCCATCGCCCTCACTATCTATCTATCTATCGCCCTCCCTCACTCTATCGCCCTCCCTCACTCTATCGCCCTCCCTCTATCTATCTATCGCCGTCCCTCTCTCTATCTATCAATCGCCCTTCCTCTATCTTTCGCCCTCACTCTATCGCCCTCCCTCTATCTATCTATCGCCCTCTCTCTATCGCCCTCCCTCTATCTATCTATTGCCCTCCCTCTATCTATCTATCGCCCTCCCTCTATCTATCTATCGCCCTCCCTCTATCTATCGCACTCAATCTATCTATCGCATCACCACAGCATCACTCAGCACCACCACAGCATCACTCAGGGGCACAACAACATCACTATGCGCTACCACAGCATCACTGAATGCCACAGCATCACTCGTCGCCACCACAGCATCACTCGTCGCCGCCACAGCATCACTCGTCGCCACCACAACATCAATCTGTGCAACCATTCAACAACAACTGGTTCAAATATGTTCTCTCAATGTTTCAAGCTTTATTACAAATGTCACAAAAAGATGTTAATATTTCACTTCTGTTCTTGGATTTTCGTCACAATAAAATACACTAAACATAATCTTCACAAAAGTTATTTACAAAAGTTTAAGCTATTGCCATTATAAATTACAATAACTTTTATTTAAGTATTAATTATTTAAAAAAATTAAAAGCCATTGTTATTTGTAATATCAATACATCTAAGTCACGTAAATACAACACATATTGCCTTACAAATGTCACATTTGCGAAAGTTAAAACTATTGGAATTGTAAATGACAAAGCTATTAATTTAGCTATTTTCAAAACCAACACAAATACAAAATTTGGCATTTACAATACCAATAGCTCAAACTTTCCTAATGCGAGACCTATTGCATTGCAAATGCTTGTTCCTCCTGGTGAGCGGTCTAGTGGCTCACTGGAGGGCTCAAAAAGGGACGCTGCGATAGCGCGCTCGACCCTTGGTAAGAGCAGATGCTGTTTTTTCTGCTCCTTTTGCACGAAGCGTTTTTGCACTGATTTTAAAATTGAATCTGTTGTCCTGAAGTACTTTTAAATTGTGGGATAAGTGTTTATTTGATTGTTGGGGGGATTTTTTAATGGGGACTCTGTATTTGGGGGCAGACGGGGCTCGAACCAGGGTTATTCATATACCGGCATTTCCGAGCCACCATTTTTCCTCCTGGTGAGCGGTCTAGTGGCTTACTGGAGGGCTCAAAAAAGGGACGCGCGCGCCTAAGGCAAGCCCGTCTGCGCCCGTTAGCGTCCCGGAGGCAGCCGGCGCCGGAAACGGTGCCAGACCCGTTGGGGGACATAGAGGTATGAGCTCTGGTAGCGTTAAATATAGCAGGGAAAGTCTTCTAACAATGGGCAGGCAGACAACGTGCCATTCTACTATTAAGCTTCTGGTTGACTCTGAACCACTGCATTGTAATGCCTGTAATTGGAAGGCTGTCCTTAGACTAGGAGCGGGATGTGCTCTTAGGGAACATGACCACACTCCTCGTCCACAAACCCTCGTCAATGATGTGAACAGGGAATATTTTACAGCTATCCTGATTAATGCCAGATCCATCAAGAAACATGAATTACAACTCTATGACCTCCTTTCTGACGTTAAGCCAGACGTTCTGTCTGGCTAATGCTATACCTCCTGAGTACATGATAATCAGGAAAGATAGACAGGGAGGTAGAGGCGGGGGGGGTAGCGATTATCCACAAAAGGTCTCACCCCTGCGCACCTATACCTATCACTGAATTGGAGGGAGCTGAAACCTTAGGTTTTCATCTAGAGATATCTGCCAACCAGTCAGTTGCTGGAGTGATCCTTTACCAACCACCAGGGCCGACTGGACGCTTTTTGGAGTCCATCGGCCATGCTATTGCATCTATTGCACCTAGATTCAGTCAATGCCTGGTCCTTGGGGACTTTAATATACATTTAGACCAAAAGGATGATCCCGAGACTCTGAAGCTGTGCGAATCCCTGGATATCCTCAGCCTGACTCCGTATGTGATGTTCCCTACTCATGACAAGGGTCACATATTGGACCAGATTTTCTCTACCTGTAATATTGTAGTAAATAACCCCCTTCCTATTTCCTGGTCTGATCATTTTATGCTTACTTTCAGGCTTAAAAAGGTTCAGAGCAGAATACAGCCTCATCATACCCAACAAGCTAAAGAATATAGATCATTTAAGCAGATAACGCCTGACTCCCTAGCGGAAATTCTGAATTGCAATCCTATTCCTGTGAGGGGCTCTTCAGAAGAGATGACGCACGCTTTAGAAAATTGGCACCATAATTGGGCATCTCTTCTTGCCCCACCCAAGTTGTGTATTTCCGTGCAGGGTAAAACTTCTGCGCCCTGGTTTACGGAGGCTTTAAGAACAAGCAAAAGGGCGTGTAAATGTCTCGAACGTTTATGGAGAAAGGATTTTGATCCTATAAGAAGAAATATATATAAACAAGCACTGAAAGCTCACTATGCTAAAGTCCGGGAGGAGAAAAAAAGCTTTCTGGCCACTAAAATTGATTTAGCCAGAAATAAAAGTCGAGAATTGTTTAAAATTGTGAAAGATTGTTCCTCTCCTAATGTTACTCAGAGCCCTTTTATCCCTACCCTTGAATGGGCGAATCAGGTCGCAAAATTCTTCTTCGATAAAATTAAGTCCATTCAAGACTCTTTTTCTAAATCTATTTGTATGAGCCAGGATGCTGTTTTAGATCCTGAAGGATTTTCTAGGGAAAATATGCTTTTGGATTTCCCCCCTATGTCCCTAGAGACCTCGCTTGCCATCATGAAGGCACTTAAGACTGGGTCGCCATCCGATTCTTGTCCAGCGAAAATAATGTCATCTGTAGCTGAGGTCTTGAACCCAGCTGTGAATCAAGTCCTAAATTTGTCCCTGTTAGAAGGTAGGGTCCCAGTGAGGTGGAAACTGGGTAAGATTAATCCCCTCCTGAAGAAACCTTCAGCGGACCCTGCTGTGGTAAGCAATTATAGGCCCATAACATTACTTCCTTTTTTTGCTAAAGCATTGGAGAAGTACGTGAACGTGGTCATCACCGATTTTTGTGAGACAACCAAGGTTTTTCATCCCAGTCAATCCGGTTTTAGAGCCAATTATAGCACTGAAACGGCTTTATTGGAAGTCACTGAAACCATCAAAGCCAGCCTTGATAGAGTAGGTAAGGCGGTCTTGATACTGCTGGGCCTCTCGGTGGCTTTCGATACCCTGCCTCAAGGACGGCTCCTACAGAGACTTAGTGAATGTGGTATCGGGGGCACGGTTTTCAGGTTGTTCTCTTCCTTCTTGGAAGGCAGTCAGCAATCTGTGTGGTCCCCCCCCTTTTTCGGCGGATGTCCCTATAATGAATGTTGGAGTGCCCCAGGGCTCAGTGCTGAGCCCAACGTTATTTAATATCTATATGGCACCGTTGGCACCCCTCGCAGAACAATATGGAGCACATGTTATAACCTATGAGGATGACTCCCAATTGCTGTTCACGTGTGAGAAGGACGAGTCGTTTAATGAAAACTTAATCCATTTATGCCTGACAAAAGTGTTTGACTGGTTCAGACAAAACCAACTCTCTTGCAACTCCGCCAAAACCGAAATAATCTTCTTCGGTCACATTCCTGGGGATGAATGGCGGAATTGGTAGCCTCAGAATCAACTGCCACCTGCCTGCCCAGTCACTACAATTAAAAATTTGGGAGTCATGCTTGACTCTGGCCTTTCTATTAAGTCACAGGTGCAATCCGTAGCTGGTATGTGTTTTGGACTGTTAAGAATGTTGAGAAACTTTCTACCAATTCTTTCCTTGTCCCACAGAAAAACGGTGGTCCCAGCCTTGATTATGTCTAGGTTGGACTATGCAAATGCTTTATACCTGGGAATTCCAAATTATTTATTGGGTTGTCTGCAGGTTGTCCAACATGCGGCCGCCAGAGCTATTTCTCTGGTAGGGCCTAGGACCCATATGACGACTCATTTAGAAGCTTTACACTGGCTTCCAGTGAAGAACAGGATAATTTTCAAGTCTCTTGTGCTAGCCTTTAAGGCTTTGCATAACAGTGGGGCCCAGTATCTTAGGAAAAGAATCATTCCTTACATCCCGGCCAGGACTCTGAGGTCTTCAACTCAACACCTGTTACTGGTACCCAGGTTTTTTCGGACTAGGAAGGGGGGGGTCGCTCCTTCCAGGTGGCTGTGGGAAAATTATGGAATATTCTCCCTCTTGCTCTCAGACAGGAACAGGAGCTTTTCAATTTTAGACGCCTGCTTAAGACCAGGCAGTTCCAGCGATAACGGTGGTCTTTGAGGTTCAGAATGTATACTATCTCTCTTCCAAGGGGATCTTTCAGCGCCGGGACACTCCTCGGAGTAGCCGTGCGCTCTATAAATCCCCAATAACATTAATATTAACTGTTGATTTAGGGCCAGCACTTTATTATCTTTATACTGATGCATGTGATAGGGACCTATGTTTAACGCTGACCACAATTAGAAAAATGCCTACAGAAAAGTTGTGTAACTTATAAAGTTAATGTGTCTTTTTGAATGGAAAACCTCAGAATTTATATATTTAGTACACAATGTGTTTTTGTGACTTTTTGGATATTCTAAATAAAGTCAAGACTTAATTAAATTGCTAGCGGAGATTAATACCAAAGATTGAAAACATTTGTTTTTATTCCCGCTTGATCTAGGTTTTTTAGAGGAGCACAGATATATATTTACATTTTTAAACACTAGACCACTATTTTATAGGTAGGTAATTGTTGGACTTGGCCCTTCTGGCGGGTTCACCCCCAAAACTTTTTGCAATAATCCTAGCTCTTTCCCTATGTTGCGCTTTTACACTGTGTCCCAGTGGAAAGTGCGTGCGCTCTGGGTTACAGTTAGTGAGACTGACCTGCCCTCCCATAGGAATGCATGGGGAATGTATGTGTCCATGGTAGTTCCTGGTGCGTGGGGAGTGCAGGGTCGAGTTTGGTATGTGCGAACTCGTGTGATTGAATGCTGCGCGATGATGTGTGCGGCGTTAGTGTGTCTAGTGTAGAAGTGCCACTTCTAGAAGCTGGCACTTCTGTGGAATAAATGTGAAGTGACTGTCTGGCGTGTGATTGGCTGGTGTGCCTGGCTCCAGGGGTCAGGATGGGTCTGCCCCAGTGGTGAGTGGAGAGATCTGCATGTTGATGAGTGGGAGGAGTACACCTGAGACCTGAATAGGGCTGGGCTTTCCCCACACAATGCTGGCTCCGCCCCCTGTGGTGCGACTGATGACCCTGGCCTGTTCTGTGAATAGGTAGAGGGGCTGAGCAAAACAAAGTGCTCAGGAACCAGTTGCATCTGGTTCGTCCCTTCCCTGCAACTTGAGACCAAGGAAACCTGTGTATAAAAAGGGGCTGTGACCCCATGTAAAGGTCTGCTCTGCTGATCCTAACGGGAGGGGCCTGCTGCGGCCGCTGGGCGCCAGGAGGACCGCCACTGGGGACTGCCTCCCTGCCTGTAGGGCCCTGTGAGCTGGCCCCTGGGCCCAGCCCTTGCCCCCTGCCTTCTGAGGGACTTTTTCCTGGGCTTGGAGCTTTTCCCTGAAGCGCGCTTTCCCTAAAACTAAAGAGGGCTGGGGATTCTGCCCTGGCACGTGGAGAAGCGCTCCTGTTCTTTATTTGCAGCGCGGGGCTGCTGTCTGGCCGATATACAGCAGCGGGTGCCCACCCCGTATTTCTTTTCGCCATTCGCGGGTGCCCAACCCGCATTGCCACCGTTGAGGATTTATTACCACTAGCGGGTGCCTACTCTGCTTTGTATGCGTAAGAAAGAGGGAGCCCACCCCTCATTGCCGCTTTGGAGGAAAATAAAATCACCGCCGCAGCCGGGTTTCACCAGGAAGTCAGGCGAACTCTGTGGAGACGTGGGCGGGGCTTAAACAGGAAGCAGACGGAAGAGAAGAAGGAAGCGGACGGGAGCCACCCCGCGCTCCTGGGATCCAGAGAAACAAAGGCCCCGTGCCAGCCGCCGGAAGCGAGAGGAGGGGCTGCAGCTGAGTAGCAGGGCTCCTGTGGCAGAGAGAGAGCCCCGCGTGTGCTGCCCCGGCCGGAGGGAAGACAGGTGGCTGCAGGCCCAGCGGGGCTTCCGTGTCGTTGGGAGGAGCCCCGTGGGCAGCCCCGGACGTCCGGAGCCTTGCAGGCTCCTCGCCGAAGTCCCGGTCCTAGGAGAGGGACCGGGTGAAGAACAGAGTCCTTCCCAAGGAGAGAAGACCACCGAAGACAGAGCGGAGTCCCCAGGAGCAAGCCCGGTGAGTCTCGAAGGGCTGGGGGGCTCCGTGGGGACTATTGTTGGTGCCAGATAAAGGCACAGTGCAGATCTGCCTTTAGAGCGGCCCCGGATGGCAGCGGGCCGCTCCAAACCCGGGTGCATGTGTTATTAAGAGCTCAGAGGGGCTCCATCGTTGGGGGCATTATTCTTCTAGAGCCCAGAGGGGCTCCATCGTTGGGGGCATTATTCTTCTAGAGCCCAGAGGGGCTCCATCGTTGGGGGCATTATTCTTTTAGAGCCCAGAGGGCCTCCACCGAAGGGGGCATTTTTAGTCTAGAGCCCAGAGAGGCTCCAATGTTTGGGGGCCCTAGCGTTTTCAGAGTCCCAGAGCAGGACTCCAACGTGCACCTGGTTGGTGCTGGCATTTCCCCCAGCTGCCCCGTGTGATAGAGGGCAGCTGCAACGTGGCGCAGTTCTGTTAGAACGGGCACAGTGAATGCCCGGGCCCATCTTTGAGTCTACAGCTGCCCAGCAAGTAGTGGGCGGCTGCCACGTTTAGGCCTGATCTTTTGCCCTGCTGTTTCTGCTGCGTGTGCAGCCCAGCCCTGACATTGTGGACAAAGGGCGTTTGAGCCCCTGAGAGGCCAAGTTGGCCTGGGGACAGTCTTTCTGTGTTGTGCCCTCACCTAGGGTACATGGTTATTTTTACGTGGGTACTTTTGCGTAATATACATTGTCTTTATGCTTATTTTTATTCCTAACTGTGTCTATGGGTAGGAGATTGTTTTCCTAGTATAGGTTATTCTAGTGAGTTCATGGTTCTCTGCGTGATATATGCCTAAGGTGTTTAGGATTGTGTAGGGTGTACTTACCTTTTACCAGTGGTTACTGGTTGTGCGCTACATTTATTATTTGTTCTACATTTCTACATTTACAATTGGTGATTTGTGCTAACTCTGACAGTGGTCCATATGGCCCTGTCGTGTGTATATAGTCCCCTGTAAAATTCTGCCCAGTGCCCGTTGGCACAGTGTAAATTATGTGATTATTATCTAATGTGTTTTGGTATAATACAAAGGCTATTTTTATATATATCCTTGTGTAGAGTTCCTTTTGTGGTGGGCCTAGGGTGTTGTTGCTGTGTGCGTGCGCAAACGCTTTACACATTGCCTCCGGGGTAAGCCTGACTGCTCATGCCAAGCTACCAAGGGGGTGAGCAGGGGTTATCTTTGGCGTGTAACTTCCTTGCCCTGACTAGAGTGGTGGCTTCTGCCTGGCTTTGGCGCAAGCCCTAGCCAACCAGAAATCCCATTTCTAACAGCAATGCATATAAATGAACAGACATTTATTTTTACCTTGAGGTCATCTTCAGATTATGCAATAGCAATAGCGGTGCTTATGGTTCAAGCATGGTGCTGAAGGTGCCACTGATATGAACCACCTGGACTCTGATCATCAGGAATCCAAGAATTGTAAAGTGCTCCAGGAACTAAACACAAATGAGACAAGATGTCTGATTTCACAATAGTAATGGCAATAGTTTGAGGATTTCCGACCAAGTAACATGTAATAATGATATGTCGGCGTCAGACCCTCGAGAGCCCGACTCCAAGCCAAAATGACGAAGTACACCCTTCTTTACCGTTTCAGCCCCCGGAGTGGCAGACCACATTAGCGGAATCATCACGCTTTCCTGCTGCGGGTCACTGGCCCTTTAAGTCAGAGGAGGAAATACCCGCGCCAAACACCTGGGGGCGGAGTCACGCGACGTCATCGGCCGATAAGGATTGGCCAGTGTATCCGGAAGGGGAGAGAGCCCCGAAGGAGGAAGACGCGGGACGACTAGGAGCAGAGAAGGAGACCGAGACGAGTAGAGAGAAGAAGACGCCAGAGCCGAGCACCGGGAAGCCAGGAGGCCAACGTTCCTGCCTCTCGCCAAGCCACGGCCCCGGAGGGACGTGGCTCCACCAGGTGCGTCAACGCTTGCGAGGGTCGTGGGAGGCGGGCGGGGACTCCGGGAAGCCGGGGTAGTGAGATACTGGCTGTGCGCGGAGAACCTTACAAAGCGACCCGCATAGAGACGCATTAACCCCTTGGTGACGGATCCCCTCACGATCCCCAAAGTAGACGGCCGGGTGATACTTCCCTCACACCCTTCCCCCCTTAAAACCCTGTGGAGAGGCCACAACACTAAGACGTGTTATTTCTTCTGTTTCCTTATATATGAACCCTGCCGCTCGACGTGGTTACCCCGATCCACCAGCCAGAAAAGACGGCCCAGGAAGGGACAAGACGGATGGTGAAGAAACCCTTTCCCCTCTTGTGTTGCTGAAAAAAGACTTTTGTGTACTCTACTTTTGTTTTACCACCTGGACTGAACACTGTGGTCCTATCTCGAAAGAACCACGTGAATAAACAGAACCCTAAACCAATCAGAGTCGTGTGGCTCAGTTTCTCCCCGCGACATGATATTAATAATGAAAACAGTAATATTAAATACAATATTAATAACAAGTGTCACTATTAACCAGCTTAATGGTATTTAGTTTATCTATTTCACAAGAGTGGAAGGCTGAGTTGGCTTTTTGAGGTCTGTGATGCATTGTACGTAGGATATTTGCTTTTGACGTCATGTAGTATGTCCCTGAACAACAGCAGTTATGTCTCTCTTTGAGAGTCAACGGTAAGGAGTGGATACAACTATATACTGCATCTAAATTACAACAGCTGGAAGATAGTTTTACTAAACAAAGCAACATAGCAAAGCGTACTCACAACACCTGCAGCAGTGCATTACAAACCCTCAAGACATTATTTCATTTTGTTTTACACATTTGGGATAATCGCTGTTTTTCATATGAGATAGTCAGTCATGTCATAGTAGTTAGCATGAACTAGGTGACTTTGGGTCTATTTTCCAAAATATGGAGGGTTTGGACAATGCTGTCTCCAACCAATGCACAGTGTGATGATTAAGACACAAAGTTATTGGTGGAAATTCTTTCTGTGGATGTTGGAGTAATGAAATCGCAAGCCATTCATGGGTTTCTGTACACATTTGGCCCCCTTGGGCCAGTAGGTGTCATCTACTATATGTATGGAAACAATGACTAGTTAATAAACAGTGTGGGAATTTACTACGGGGCTGAATCCTTTACGGGTTTGTGAGAAAAGAGATGCAAATTTGTATGCAGCTAGGTGCAGTAAATGATAGCATTGCTGATATATTTGTACCATTAGCTTAGATGTTATGTGTTTTTTAAATATGTCCTATATACGTATGTTGTAAGTTCTTAGAATTTCGACTTTATTAGCTATATGTACTAAATGATTCAAAAATGCCCCAATTTTATTGTTGCATCAACCCCTTAATTTGTAAACTAAATTACAATTGCACATAACTAAGCTTGTTGGGGTTCACTGACCGTGATTATGCAAATTAATGAATTTATCAGCTCACCCCACTCACAGCAGTGCAGAGTCTTGGTAGAGTGTGCACAGCTTGCGACTCGTTGCAAATGTGAGACAGAAAATTAGCATTTTTTTTTAAAGAAATGTCCGCGTCCACACATTTCAGTGCTTGTCCTAAATGTTGCTGGTGGTTGCCAGAGGTGGGCACTGGCTGTCATTTCTGGGGACTGGAACTTATTTTTTATCATCAGACCAGAAGAAAAAGGTAGAAATATAGAAAAGGGAGAAGGAAGTAGGAAGAGAAAAATTGGAAAACAACGACCAAGGGAGATCACAGGGATGAAAAGAACCTACAAGAGTGAGATAAAGAGACGCGAAGAGCAGGGTGGTGGGAGAAAGAGACATGAAGAAGAATCAAGACCAGGCAGCCTTTGTGTTCCACAAATGCGGTATTCAGTAGGGCCAGCAGTGCTTGCTTTACTTTTTTTTCTCTTCATATTAAGCACTGCTTGTCCATGATGTGTTTTGGGGCTACTGGAAATAAAGACTTGGTAAACTTTCACGAAATGGCTTGTCTGTGAAATACTTCCGGTTCAGAGGTGTCTTTGCGGATACACTTCGATGGCTGTGGAAGAGGGTGTACATCACATGCCTTTAACGGGCCTTTGCTGGATGCTCCATTGCACCAGGCAGGTGCTGTTGACATTTTGACGTGTTATTATTACAGGTATTTCTGGAATCCTTTATATAGTTTTGAAACTAAAGTCTCAATTAACTCTGTTGGGTTTCGCGTTTCATTGCATCAGTCCTAATTGAACTGAAATTGAAAACCCGAGCGAGAGATGCAAGTAGCAGAGTAGAGAATATCACAGCTGCTGCTGGCGCGTGCATTAACACTCCGCACACTTTTCCCTTGAGTGCACATACACTGCTCTCTGGTATACTTGGTGGCATTTATGAACACTAATGCAAGAGTTTTTTTGTGTTGAATCAAGGTATATTTTAAGGATGCAGTCAGAAAAGTCATCTAATAATTATCTGCTAAATATTTACAAAATGATGATATTATATAGCCTTATTGCCTGCTGCTGAGGGCTATACCGGTCGTTAAAGGCCCTTAACCCGAGTACACGCCAGAGCCGCACACGAGGGCCTATAATGGTAGAGATGGCCTTCAACAACCAGAATAGCCTGCCGCTGAAGGGCTATAAGGCAATTAGAAAATTCGATCCACTGAATGTTCTAAATTAAAAAGGGAGAAACAGAAAGAGAAACGTTACGATGTTGGAACAGAAGGCTTATACCAGCCATCATTAGCCCTGAGCCGCTTCATTGTCTTCATTGGTGCGCCCAACATTCTAATGTATTTTTATAAATGATAATTAGAATGTAATATCTATGTCAGGTGATATTCTAACAACAATATTCAGGTTACCATACCATTTCCTAACATTCCACTGACTTGCATTGAGGCAATTATTCCTGGAGGGTGGAAAAATCTACAATACCTGGATCATTTCTAGAATTGGGGTACTCCCCCCCCCTATATCACATTTGCTATATTGCATGACAAAAACATTGCATCCACTACATCGACCTAATCTCTACATCACAGGATAGGTATAGTGAGAGTAAATGTGGGGTTATGAACAGTCAATGGGCACCTACCATGGTGATGTTGTGGTAGGAAATGTAGGGGATACAATGTCTTGTAGGTCGATATTAACAGCCTTGATGTAGTGTCATACAGCCGGGATTGGTTCTGTGGAGGCTGAGCCTCATCAACTGCCTACGTCCACAGGATTGGTTGCTAAAGGATCCTACAGGCTCTTTGATTGTGCAATCCATATTATGTGGCGATTAGTTAATGCGTCGAATTCACCCATGCCTGGGATCTTCAGTAGGACGCACAACAGACTTGCTTGTATATGGACCGTTTACCTAACATGGGCTTTTGTTGGGTTGGGTTGCTAAGCATGTGTCAACAACAGAAAGCCCATGCAGAGAGTTCCACATAGTGCATTAGTTAGAGTCAAGGTCACTCAGGTATAATTGTGATGACGTGTTAACAAAGTCATAATTTCTGCATAATTATAGATTTTGGCCACTATCCATTTGATCAGACATCAGCTATGTAGCTTGCATGATGTGTGTTTGTTTTCAGCTAAAAAAAGGCATTAAAGGTGGTGCCATGGAATAGTAGACACGCAGCAAAGGTTAAAAGGTCACATTAAGTTGCTGATTGTCATCTTCACATTGAACTTGTAGGGATGAGGTGTAACTTTAGCTCAGAGAGTATTAATGTGTGTTAAAATGACAACACAGCAAAACATTTCTTGCACATAATGTGCTGAAGGATGCTACATAATTTGCCTTCACTTTCCACATAAGTTAGTCAACCCTACAGCAGAACAATTGCCGCATATTTCCAGTGGCCCTGGTAATTATGAAAAGAGTGAATAGTGATAGCACCAAAGTCAATAGGTCTAGCTGCAGCATACCCGTTTTCCCCAAGTCTGCAAGGTGCTCCGCCCAATGCCTCAAATGTCTTTGGGGGGGGGGGGGGGGGGGGGGGAGGGGGTAGGAGGCATGAGAGATGGCGACTTAAAAAAAACATGCAAGGGCCTTTCCGTATTTCAGCGCGAGGTGTCAGTGTGTGCCCATCCAGAGGGCACTGTGATTGTGAGCTCTGACAATGTCACTAACCCGTTGGCTTTATTTACAGAAGCAGTTATGCAGCTGCTGTGATCCTTCTCTTCCCCTTTGGTTCGTGGTTTAGGTTTTCTTTTGATTCTCTTCTCTTTCATAGCATCAGCTCAACCGGCCTTCTGAGCAGCTATGTGGGGGCATGGCTGGAGCCCATTGTGCTGCAGTGACTGGTCACAACTAGAGAACAGGCTGGGGTGAGGATGTTATGCAACAATTCCATGGTTGAATTATTACCTGTAAAACGTTTGTATCAAAGTACAGGTTTACTAAGCTCCACATTACCTTGATGATCTAGTGTTACACAATACTGTGGATGCCATATTTTTGCAGGTTCTTATTTCGACCTCGATATCTGGTATATGAGTGACACAAAACGTTGATGTAAGCTTGTTCCTATTGTAGGCTATCATTGGTCCTTGGGGCAACAGCATAGTATCACCTCCTACCTGAGCTTTATTTAATGAATGAATGGCATGAACTAATCAGAACAATGTATTTAGTTGACTTTAAGGCATAAGCTTGAGAGAAAGAAGACACGTGTCCCAGGTGTGTTAAGTTTACCTTATTCCTTACCCTGCAAATGTACAGAACTGAGTAACCAGTTTCAGACACTCACCTCTAAGAAGGTAATCTGCACTCTTCGTTATCATTCTTGCTGACCCAGTTTAAAGATATCCATTTAACTCCTAAGGTTCTGTCTTTAAGTGGTGTAAATATTTATGTTTTTAATTTGTGATACCTGTACTATGACAATATACATATGAGACAACAGGATCTACACTAGTGTTCGCATGGACTTCAAGTCATGAGAACACAACTTCCCCAGGCCTGGGCTGAAAAACAAGCTGTCCTTGAGACACAGAGTCACACGGTATCCGTACCTACTCTCTCACATGGAGTTATATTTAGCCCACTTCACAAACTACTGAATAGATATGTCATTAATGATGTTAGTGGATACTCTAGTGAAGCAGAGGCTTGTGGGAAGACAGTGAGGCACAGCAGCCACGTCACAACTGAAATCACCCATCGGTAGCACAGAATGTTGTATTTTACCAAGGCGGCATTATCATCCCTTCCATCCACCATTTTACTCATGCTTTCACAAGGTGAGTGAAGGTAGCAGCTCCAGGGCATCTGGTGATAGTAATAAATTACTACAAACGAGCTGAAAAAGCCCTTTTTAGGTCGAGCTTTTAGACAAGGCATGCACTGACTGTTGCCAGGCGCATTGTGGCTTACCAACAACATAGAGGGGCATGGAGCCCGCCCCCTGCCTACCATTGGTTTGCTTTCTTTGTCACTCTCATGTGGTTGCTTCATAAGCCCAGTTTAGCAATCTTGTGTTTGTTTCTTCCATGGGGCAGGCCCCCCTTACCGTTGTCGTTGGCTGGCTTTGCTACTTCCACTGTGCGCCTTTCGAGCTCGACTTTTTCCTTTTGTGTGAAGCACTCCATGAGACTTTGTGTTTGAACTGTTTCCCTCATACGTATCTCCCTGTTTTGCTCTCTATCGCCCGACTGCTTGGCCCCGTCACTCTACATTTGGTGCTTGCCAGTGTGCTTCTCCCCTTCGCCCATTGCACCCTCTGTATGTTTTCCTGTACTGGTGCCCTTTGTGTCCCTTAACTGTCCCTCCCGCCATCCCTCACGTTGCTTTAACCCACAAGGCCTTCCCCTTGTTGCTTTACAAATTCCCCGCCCACCCCTATGTTGTTTTAGCTTTTTAAAACTCCTCCAGCCCTTCCCCGTGTTGCTGTGGATGCCCCGTTTTTAGTAATTGATCTAACTCAGAGCATTAACTAAAAAAAAAGCACCTGCATCATTTTGTTGCCATTCACATACATGGGGTGTGCGCCTACAAAATGAATGAATGACTGAATATATGGGCGTGCTCCAGCAAAACTACAGGAGCAAAATAGCCTCTGCAGCAGGATAGCTGATGCCACAGCTGATAGTAACCCTGCAGTGCACAGACAGTTTGTTGTTTTAATCAGGGCAGGGTAACTCTTTTTTTCCCATTAGAGGAAGCAACGTGCCCGATCATTGACACAATTTTTAGGTAAACAATATTGTTTGACACAAATATCGTGTGAAAAATATTGTTTACTAAAACATGATGTCCCTGTTCTTAAAATGGTAAGTACAAAATTGTACAAAAACATGTATTGTATTTGCTTTTATGGCAGCAATTGCCAAAATAAAGCGTACTGAAATGAAATTAAATAGTAAGCACAAAAACATGAGGAAAAAAATATTGTTGACACTAATGTCGTCCAAACTATACAAAATATTGATTTTGTAATATAAATAGAGTTTAAAGTAGTAAATGTTAAATATTTAAATATATAAAGTTAATATAATGTAAATAAATAAACCCCACTAATATTAAAAATTATGTATAAATATACAATTATATAAACACACAAACACATATACATACATATATATTTGTGTTTGCCTTTTTATAAAAAATATATATATTGTGTAACATAATAAAATTATTTATTTTACATATCATTATTTTTTTTTTTTTTTAAATAACATTTTTATTGAGAACAAAATCCACAACATTGCAGCAGTCATGATACTTAATCGGCAGCTACACAGGCAAAGTATACATTCGGGCATTGGAGACGACAAGCGATACACCCAGGGCAGTAAGCATTGAAACAAGCCAGTCAGTGAAGTATTACAAAGGTGGTTACATATACATGTAAGAAACAGGGGGCCCCCCCCGCACACAGTATACGAGTGATGGCCTTAAGATTTCAGGTCACCGCACTTGCCCCCATTTTATCCAGGATAGCCTGTCTCTCCCTTCTGAGTTCCACCGTTGGAGAAATACAGATGTCCCCCCGATATTTATTCCATCGTCCCCACTTGTGGTCCCACTTCCTAGGGCAACCTCGACTCTTGTAGACCGTTTTCTCCGCCACCATAGCTAGATCCATATCAGTGGCCCAAACGCGCAGCGGCGGCATGGTGGCTACCCCCCACTTCTGGGCAATATTCCTTTTAGCAATGGCTCACCCCACCGCCGTCCACTCCTGCTCCACCTGGGTGAGGTCCGTATCTTCCCACACATTAAGGAGGCAGAGCTGAGGAGAGGGGGCGATGGGCTTACCTATGGACCTCGCCCTCTGTCGGGTGACTTCTATCCAGTAGTGCTGAATAAGGGGGCAAGCCCATAGAATATGTAGAAATGTACCTGTCTGGTGACATTGTCGTAGGCAGAGCGCGTCCGGACGTCTTCCCAATTTACACAACAGTGTAGCATCAAAATACACACGGTGCAGAACTTTTTAGCTGAACTAGGCGGAGTCGCATCGGTATTGCCACCTCCCGAGGGGAAGCTAGCGCTTCAACCCAGTCCTCGTCAGCCATTTCTCCCAAATCCGTCTCCCACCTGGCTCGTAATTTCCACATTGGGTCGGTACGATTATTAATTAACTTCTTATACGTCAAGGAGATAGCCCTGCGGTCCATTGGGTCCAGCAACACTCTGTCCTCCAAAGGAGAGGAGTCTGAAAGGGGTGCACCAGCGGGGAGGGCGCCGTCGAGAGCATGGCTAATTTGAAGATATCGATAATACTCTGAGGGTGTGAGCTGGTATTTAAGCTGAAGCTCCGCGAAGGACGCCTTCTTGCCTTTAATCCATACATCCCCCACCGTAGAGATACCAATAAGGTCCCATTTATCGAAACCGGCGCAGGTGCTCAGTCGCCCCAGACAATCAGGCTACCAGAGTGGGGTGGCCTTTGTCATCCGCCCATACCAACCCATGCGCCTCTGGAGCATGTGCCAGGTTTCCACCGTCCGGGCCGTGGGGCCAGTCAAGCCCAGATTTTTTGGGCTTGAGTACAATGCCCTGTTATAACCTCCCTTCCCCAAAAGCCAGAGGTCAGTACGGAAGCTAGGATCATCATGAGACCCGAACACCCACTGGTTGACTGCGATCAACTGTGTTGCCTGGTAGTAAAGGCGTAAGTCCGGTAATCCGATCCCACCATCATACCAGCCCATTGTCAGTTTTTGCATTGCGATACGCGGCGGCCCAGTATCCCACAACAAACCGCGCAGTGCTGCATCAATCTTCAAAAAATAGGATTCTGGAATCGGGATGGGCGTATTTTGTAGGGCATAGAGAAAACGGGGGAGGGCTAGCATCTTAAAAAAGGCTGCCCGGCCCAAGAGTGTGAGGGGCAGTGTCTTCCAGTGGCCCACATCTGCCCTGAACCGCTGCAATGGGCCCACTAGGTTTCGCTCTTGAAATAGGGATGGGTCCGATGTTATGAAGATGCCGAGGTATTGGAAACCCTGTAATGCCACCGGGATGGTATACACCCTAGGACTATGCGTCGGGTCACCCCAGAGAGGGTACATCTGGGATTTGGACCATCTGGTACCCCGAGTGGGCCTCAAAAATATGAAAAATATGAAGTACCCGATGGACCGAGCGCGCCGGGGAAGCCAGGTACAACAAAATATCGTCCGCATATAAAGAAATACGGTCTTCATGATCTGCTGTCCATTTAAGTCCCCTGATTTCAGGGTCACTCCGGATCCAGACCACGAGTGGCTCAAGTGCCAAGGCAAAAAGAAGCGGCGACAGTGGACAGCCCTGTCTCGTGCCACGGCATAGGGAGAAGGAGCTCGAACGGTGATTGTTAACTGATACATGGGCCGTAGGGGAGTTAGATAGCAGTCGGATCCACCCTATCAGCCGGGGAACCAACCCCACACGGGCCAGGACCGCGAAGAGATACTCCCACGCCACCGTATCAAACGCCATTTTGGCATCGAGCGCGAGCAAAAGTGCTTCTTCTTGGAGTGTTGCAGCACAGCCCAATGCCCCGTGCACACGGCGCAGATTACGAGCAGAATTACGGCCTGGCATGAATCCCGACTGGTCCGGGTGGATCAGTGCAGTGAGATATGGAAGCAGACGATTGGCCAGCAGTTTGGCCAGGATCTTGGCTTCGACTGTGATCAGGGAAATGGGTCGGTACGATGCACACTCGTCCTCTGGTTTACCGGGTTTGCTGATAACCACTATGGTGGCGGTACGGATATCGGCTGGGAGGACGCCAGTCTCGTAACACTCATTATATAAATTCAGCAAGTGGGGCGCAAGTTTCAGAGCCATAGATTTCATGAGTTCTATCGGGATTCCGTTGGGGCCCATGGCCTTGCCGGACCGGTTATCTCGAATGGCTTTTTGAATCTCCTCAATTGAAATATCCACCTCCAGAGCCTCCTTATCTTGCTGAGAAACACAGCGCATTTCAATAGTGGCAAGGAGGTCTGCCGCCCATCGTGCCTGCGAGTTCTGCGGCGGAGTATATATTTGCTCATAATACTTTGCAAACGTTTCGGCAATGTTTTGAGGGTCAGTGATCAGCACACCATCCGACCCTTTGATAGCACCCACCCACCGCGCAGCCAATTCCTTACGTTCCAGCCATGCCAACAATTTACCGGTGCGTTCACCCAGCTCGTATATTCTGTGCCGGGTAGCAAGGGCACGTCGGTTGGCATCTTCCAAGAGCAGTTGCCTATAGTCCTGTCTCTTAACATTAAGTATGTGTTGGGTCTCGTGGGTAGGGGTATGCGAAACCCCGCGCTCGAGGAGTAGTATCTCCGCCTCCAATTCGCGAACTCGTCGCCTACGTTCAGTCTTGTGTCCCACAATCATGGACAACGCCCGTCCATTGATAACTGCACTGTAAGCGCCCCATAGCGTTATCGCCAATGCCACCGACCCCGTGTTTTCATCAAAATAGTGATCCGTATCTTGCAGCAAGGAATCTCTAATGTGCGGGATTTTCAGCAACCAGGGCTGAATCATGATGGGGCCAGGCTGTCGTATCCTACTGGCCCCAAAGATGGACTTTACCGGGGAGTGGTCGGATATCCCCTGTGCTAGGCTCATGGACTCAGTGAAGTGTTGAATATGTTGCGCCTGTGTGAACAGGTAGTCAAGCCGCGAGTGACTGCCATGAACGCCAGATTGAAAAGTGTAGAGTGTGTCTCGGGGGTGAGACCATCTCCAGATGTCTACCAGGCCGAAGGCGTCTGTAAAATTGCACAGTGGCGAGCCCTGCGGAGCTTCCCGTCGGGGCGGAGTGCGATCTACGGCCGTGTCCATCGTCAAGTTAAAGTCGCCGCCCACAAACAGGGCCCCCTCCGACAAGGTCATCAAGAGCGTCCCCACATCTGCTAGGGTCTGGCGTTGAAGGCCCGGTGGCGCATACACTGAGAGCAAATTGAGGACCCTCCCCTCCCAGCTACCTGAACAAGCAACATACCTACCCTGCGGTTCAGTCCGTGTAGTGTGAATCACATAGGGGCAACCCTTACGTAGGAGGATCCCCACCCCTCTTGATCCCGAGGTAAAGCCAGAGTGCGCTACCGTACGATACCCCTTTCGGTCCAGGGCCTAACATGAGTTACCTATGAGGTGTGTTTCTGGGAGCAACACCACGTCTAATCGGTCCCGATAATTATATTGTTGCACTATACCCCGTTTGATTTTGTCGCCCAGCCCATTTATATTCCAGGTCATTAGGCTAAGTCCCTGAGTAATAGCCATAAGATCCCAACAGTAACCTGCAATGGTCGGAGTGCCCATCGCATAGAGGTCCATTAGCCCCCACCCTAAATACAGCATCAGCCGCCCCCACGCCCTTCATGAAGACGAAGGAGAGGAGACCAGGAGCCTGTAGGTGAATACTCCGTGCCACGCATTGATAAAGAATGCCATTTAGTACTGCTGCAAGAAAACAATAGAAAACAACCCCCCAAACAAACCCAATCAAACAAATGGATACCCCTGAAAAGGCATCTCCCACCCTGCCTCCCTGCATAACGGGACTAGAACCGCCCGCCTCCCCCAACATGCAGAGCGCCTGTCGCCCCCCCATGAACAATTCGAGGAAACGTGTGCCGCCCCACTCCATCACATCAACTGACATCTCATAGGATTCGTCCCCTCCCCCCCGACCACATCCCCACTAGGAAAGAAAATTCTTAGCACTGCTTGGATCGCCAGAGCCCCTCCAAACTAGCCCCATCTTAGCGGCAGTAGTCGCACCCATGTCTATATAGAAAACTGTTCTGACGAATACATACACATTTGAGGAAAGCCACTCTACGATTGTGGAAACCAGGCTATCGTCCCCCCAATGTCTGCAACGGGGGCCCATGGTGACAACGTACCAAAGGGGTGAACACTCCCCACATCTCGGGGCCCCCACATACTAGTTATCCTATCATCGTGAAGATATTAGTCCGCTTCTGACACATTCCGGGGAGTTCCGACGTGGCCATACAAAACTCTATACCATCTTACCAACGTCCAGAGTTAGGGTTCCCCAGCAGGGTCCGGGGCATCAGAGTCTGAGCGTGAAGGAGAACGCCTTTGCTGGCGCCAATCGTCGGCCTTATCTGCCGCCGATGGCCCCCTTTTCTTCCGTTTGTCCACAGTGCACCAGCCCTCCAGCCAGTCCCAAGCATCCTCCGGGCGCGTAAAGAACCATGACTTGCCATCGGCCTCCACCCGCAGCTTGGCAGGGAACATCATTGCGTACTTGACTTCCTGTTCACGAAGAGCCTTTTTTAACTCCAGGAAGCTACGTCTTTGTTTCTGAACTCTTAGGGTAAAATCAGGAAAGAACTTGATTTTCCTGTCCTCAACCGTGACTGGCGGAGCCGCCCTCGCCGTTTGAAGAATAATGTCTCGGTCATGGAAATTAAACACTCGGGCAAGAAGTGGTCGAGGAGGGGCCCCCGGTCGAGGGCGACCACCTGGCACCCGATGGGCTCTTTCAATTGAAAAACACTTTGAGAGCCCTCGAGGCTGCAGGTGTGTGAGGACCAAGTCCTCGACAAAGAGATCCACTGCCTGTCCCTCCGCCCGCTCCGGGACACCAATAATTCGAACATTATTCCGACGCATCCTGCCTTCATAGTCGTCCAACTGCTGGGCAAGTACCTCATGGGAGGCACGCAGGTCAGCGACCTCACGTTTGAGAAGGCCAGTGTCGCTGGACAGTTCTTTGGTGACACTTTCCACTGCCCCCACGCGGTCGGCGATTTTTCTCACATCCTCACGAATCAGACCCACATCGGTGGCCACTGTATCGATCCGAGTTTCAAGGGAAGCCTTGACCGCAGTGATAGCATCCAGGAGGTCTTTATTCGTCGGTTCTATCTTGCCGTCTGAGGCCGGCGTCCCGACCCGATCACCGCCCTGCTGGTGTTGCCATGCGAATTTCTCCAGTTTAGTCTGTGTCGCCGTTTTGCTGCTCCGCCCGGATGGCATGGTCACGATTCAGGAGACGCACCCCAGCTATAGGGCGCAGCCGCTATTCCCCGCCGCCTGCGGTGGAGAATTCCACCCGGCCTGTCGGCTTTCGCTGGCTACACCCCAGCCGCCGGGACACCCCACTCGGCCCAAATACCCAGCAATGGAACACGGTGGTGGCAGGCCTCCGTCCTCCGCTCACTCGAGTCGCCTCTTCAGTAGTGTTGCGTTCCAGCCGTCAGTGCCACCCCGGGGAAGCCAGTCGCCGTCCGTCGAACAGCCTCAGTGCCCAACCGTCTAGAAAGTCGTCACTCCAGTCCCGCGGGCCATGCACCACTGGCGTCCGAGGCCCACCACAGCGCAGGAGCGGGGAATCGAGGACCTCCCACACGGTCCCCCACGTTACGTTCAAGCGGCACTGTGTAGTCGTTGGGCCCCTCCCGGAATGCCCCCACTCCCACCAGGTATTATCCACCAACCTGGATCGGACTGCTGGGGCAGAGGAGCCGGAGGATCGCCCCCGCCGCTCGGGGCATGCGCGCCAATCGCCCCGGAGCCGCCGTCATTCAGGCCTCAGCATGACATCCAGCCGCCGGGGCGGACCTCCACAACGTATCGGCCAGGCCACGTCAGGGCAGCAGACCGGTCCCTCTTCTCCCCGCTGGGTCCGCACCTCTGCCACCAAAGTTTATAGATGGCGATCCGGCGGGGCGCCCGTCCGCTCGCACTGGGACCCACCACTGTATCAACGACGGCACCAAGCTCCCTGACCCTACCTCCAGGAGCAGTCGATCGCCACAATAGCCTCACTCCGTCGACTCCCCAGGCGGGGCACGTCCCCCTCAGGCAGTGTAGCGGCCGAAATGCTGGGTCCGGAGCTTTGCCGCAGCATCTCCTCAATTTCACCCCTTGCAGCAGCTGGAAGCCCCGGGGCACAGGGGCGGCCACCGGACCCTGCGGAACAAGCTACCGCAGTGATGGCGGCGCCGAGCCTCAAAGCGCCACCTCCCGGAGACACCAGGCCGCAGCCGCGGCCTCGCGTAGGCGTTGTGTCCGTCAGGGCAGCGTCTCTCCCAGCCCGGTCCCCGTCCAGCACTCGGGGAAAGGCACCTCGTCTCGGCCCCACCTCCGATCGGCCCAAATTTCGCTGCCGGGTCCGCGGGAGCCTCGGAACCACTAGGGACACCTTACAGCATGGGTCGGGGCCTCGGGGCACGAATATTCAGGATATTGCGGGAGTGGCGCTGCAGAGCCTCGCTACTGAGCGGCCATTCTCGTCGGCATGCAAGCCACGCCCCCATTATTACTTTAAAAATATTTCAAATGTATTACTATGAAATTAAACATATATATATATATATATATATTTAGAAAATCACCAAACTGCCCGTCCGGCAGTAGCAGGCATCCACAGCACCCCAATCAGGACTCGAAGCAGTTTTAGATTATCTTATACTTTATTCCATCACCAAGGTAGGGGATACAAACGGTCTACGCGTTTCGGCGATGTGCCTATATATATCTATATATTCACAGCAAAAAACATAGGTTTCAGGTACGTTATAGTTACAAATTAGCATTTAAAAAACACCTTAGAAATTCACTGAAAAAACCATAGGTTACAGGGGCATTATAGTTAGTTGGACATTTCACTCTTACAAAACCATAGAAATTCCACTGTTATAGTTAGCTCAGCTAACTATAACTCGCGCACGCGCAATGCACTGCTCATGATGTCACATATTACATCCTTCATGACATGGTCAGTGACATCACTGATGACATCACTGATGACATCTCAAATGACATCACTGATGACATCATCCAGTGACTGTGTTTCTGTAAAGTTTAAATATGTTTTATATATATTCCAATGTGTATTGAAGAATGAGTGGGTGTATACGTGTCTGCATGGAGGATTTAGTAGGTGCGTAACTGACTGTATAAGTGACAGATTAAATATGTCTTACTGAATGCATGGGTTAGTGACTAAACTGTGTGAATGTCTGTATCAGTCTTTCTGTTGTTGTATAATCTGCTGCATGGGTTGGTCAGTAGCTACATGAGTGTCTATTTAGCTTATTGATTGGTTGTCTGAGTATTTTTTGGTGAGATTGAGTGTGTGTGTGGGTGGGTGGGAGGTGTGTGACTCTGTGCATAGATGTGTGAGTGGTTGATTCACTGGGTGTATGGGTTCAAGAGTGCATGTGTGCGTGAGTGTGTGTATAGGTGTGTTGGTGAGTTAATGGATGTCTCAGTGGTACATGTCCAAGTAACTACATATGTAAAAGGCAGTGTATGTGAGAGGTTAAGTATATAAATGACTATACATGAGAGTCAGTGATTGTGAGACTGGCTGTATGGATGAGTGTGTACTTGTATCACTGATTATATAAGAGAGTAATTATGATTTAGTATCTGTATGAATAAGTAAGGTGGTGTGTGTATAATTGTATAGGTGAGTAAATGGGAGTGTTATTGATTCTTTGCATGACTGACTAGGTGTGTGAGTAACTGCATGGATGAGTGGCGGTGTGTGAACATCTGTATAGGTGTATGAGTGCATATGATAGTGTTGTATAGATGAGTGACTGCATGTAAGAGTGATTCTATGGGTGAATGAGTGAATGTGTGTGTAGACCTAGGAATCAGTGAGTGCATATGTAGTAACTGGTATTGGTGTGTCAATGATTTAGAAAACGGTAGTCTGTATTTTACAGTGGGTGTATCAAAGGTTATATTAGAGTGTGAGGAGGTGCATCAGATCTTCACGTGGATGATGTAATCAGTGATGTAATCAGTGATGTCATCAGTGATGTCACTAACCATGTCATGAATGATGTAATATGTGACGTCATGAGCAGTGCATTGCGGGTGCACGAGTTATAGTTAGCTGAACTAACTATAACAGTGGAATTTCTATGGTTTTGTAAGAGTGAAATGTCCAGCTAACTATAATGTCCCTGAAACCTATGGTTTTTTTTAGTGAATTTCTAAGGTTTTTTAAATGCTAATTTCTAATTATAACTTACCTGAAACCTATGTTTTTTTCAGTGAATTTCAATGTTTTTTTAAATGCTAATTTCTAATTATGACATCCCTATTGAGTCCCCTTGAATCCTGAAGGTCCCTGGTGGCCAAGTAGCCCACCAGGTACATCCAGTAAGTGTCAAGGCCTTGAATCCTCAGAGTCGTACGATTCTCAAATGGGTTCCACCTCCCGATAGCCCCAAGGTCTGAATGAGACAACAGACTTGATGGGGAGATCAGGTGAGGGAAGGGAAGGATGCGAACAGCAGGGAGGGAGACCTGGAACGAGAGTAAAGCACTATGAGAACAACCAACATATACACCAAGGCACATGTAGTTATTTCTATACAAAACCATGTAATGGCTCTAATACCTGTAAAGGAAAATAACGATTCGGCTATCCGTGATCATGTATTCAACAGGTAGAGCAGCCACTAGCAGCCTAGGGGTGGAACAAGGTAAGACAGATGAGGACTATGAGTATCTTCCCCCCCAGAGGTGTGATACAGAAATTACACACAACATACCATTCTGGTTTTGTAGTGGCGTTTAACAGGGGGGTAAGGAGCGGATGCTTTGATATGCTCCACAATCCACTGCTGTAGAAAGACAAATAAACAAGCCAAGGCAGGTGCATCGTTAAAACAGGAAGGAATCCCACTCTCTTATGATTGTATTCCACACGTAGATAGAGGTAATTATGCCGAGGTTCCAATCCGTCTTGGACCCTTCTTTCCGCATTAACCCCCCCACGTAACACACAGTCTTGATATCCTGCGAGCGAAATCCCCAATACCCCTTGGGAGCTCTATGAAGGGTTAGGCCAGTTAGTGTAAAAGAAACACGCAGAGTTGTAACCCCAGCCGAAGTGCCGACGGCAGCTACAGGGTTAATTCACCTCAGGGAGAGGGCATAGAAGTACCATAATGGTCAGAGTGCATTCAGGTTGCCGCGATTAACACGTGCAACCAGTTTCCAAAATTACAAGAGACAGTGGTAATTTACTTTCAAGTACCACACATTCGTAAGCGCGCCTTGTGTAAAGCCACCTGGAAGAGTTCGCTCGGAAAGCCCCGCAAGAGCCGGAAACAAGTCTCGTCCAACGGGGCTTCACAGTGATAAAGTTGGGATCCCGCAACCCAGCTGCAAATCCCGTATCAAGATGTCACAAAGAAACAAGGAGTTTGTGGTGCCAGAAGCACCCCTACCAGTCCTCCTCGCGTCTCAGGTTCTCGGCTCAGTTCCTTGAATCAACGGCACCCTGGAAGCGGTCATATGCTGGAAACGAGGTGACATCACACGCATAACCGGCCCAGCGCCTCATTGGACATGTCATTTTATCGCGCGTGGCAGTGTTCTTCTGTGGCCGCCATGATGCGCCGCAACAGTAAGCACCAGAGAGCTGCGTTTCAGAGAGGTGTTCTGAGGCCATGCCCCTTTTTACACCACGCTGCAAATGCGGCTTCTGGCGCACTGCTGCTCAGAGGGTGAAGTCTACTTGTGTCTTGAGGTCCTCAGGACACAAGAGGACCTCATCGCCCCACCAGCAGTGCACCAGAAGCCGCATTTGCAGCGTGGTGTAAAAAGGGGCGTGGCCTCGGAGCACTTCTCTGCAACACAGCCCTGTGGCGTTTACAAGAGGTACCTGGTGGACTAGTTGGCGCCCAGGGACCCTCAGGATTGAAGGGGAATTAATCCCCCAACTTAAAACGCGCCACAGGGCACGTTTGCACTGTGGTGCAGGCAGGGGGCGGGGCCTGATGTGACAAGTGTGCAAACACGCCCTGTGGCGTGTTTTAAGTTGGGGGATTAAGTCCCGTTGAATCCTGAGGGTCCCTGAGGGCCAACTAGCCCACCAGCTACCTCCAGTAAGCACCACAGAGCTGCGTTGCCGAGTGGTATAAAAAGGGGGCGTGGCCTTGGACCACCACTCTGCAACACAGCTCCCTGGTGCTTACTGGAGGTACCTGGTGGGCTAGTTGGCCCCAGGAACCCTTAGGATTGAAGGGGGCTTAATCCTCCAACCAAAAACGCACCCCAGGGTGCGTTTGCACACTTGTCAAATCAGGCCACGCCCCCTCCCTGCACCACTGTGCAAACACGCCCCTTGGTGCGTTGTAAATTGGGGGATTAAATCACCTTGAGTCCTGAGGGTCCCTGGAGTCCAAATAGCTCACCAGGTACCTCCAGTAAGCGCCACAGAGCTGCGTTGCAGAGAGGTGTAAAAAGGGGCATGGCCTCGGACCACTTCTCTGCAAGGCAGCCCTGTGGCGCATACTGGCGGTACCTGGTTGTTGGCCCCCAGGGACCCCCAGTATTGAAGGGGAATTAATTCTCCAACTTAAAATGCACCACAGGATGCATTAGCAGAGTGTTGCTGGGAGGGGGAGGGGCCTCCGGCACGATGCCAATCTTTTTTTTATTTGAATTTTTTAGAAGGGGGCTGTGTGGCCCCCCTCCCGGGGCATCTATTGGCCCCGGGGACCCCATCCCCGGGCCAGCCTTTATTTATTTTGGGATTTTCTTGGGGGGAGGGGGGCCGCTTGGCCCCCTCCCAGGCCACTTCTAGCTCCGAGGACCCCATCCCCTGGGGCCTGGCCACTCCCCAATGCCCCCACGGTCCCGCCGGCTCCCTGCCTCCTGCGGGAGCCGGCATTGCTTTTCCACACGGGGAGCTGCTGACATGCAGCTCCCCGTGTGGAAAAGCAATCTGCTTTGGATTTTGCTAAGCAGAGTACAAAATATCAAATGGACAATGTCCCCGGGACCTGGACCACCCGAGGGCTTATAGAAAACGAAGCGCGGGAGTCCGCGCTTCATTTTTTAAAAATAATTTCAGAGGGATTCGCGACCCCAATGTGACTTCTGCCGAAATTATTTTTTTTTAAAATGCTTTTTTTGGCCCTGGGGGTCCTTGTGGGATGCCCTGAGCAGGCCTGGGGGGTCAGGGTGTTTCTTCCCTGCCCCCTTTTCTTGTTTTTCAACTTTGTTTTACTGTTTTCTGGTGACTCGGTTCTACCGAGTCACAAGATGGCTGCCAACACTTCCTGGTTTGGAATGCTGGCAGCCAATCACAGTGAAGCTCGTGGTCGGGAGGGGTCGCGAATCCACCGCATCCCTAGATATCGAAACATTTATTTTTGAATTTCTCAGCAACTACTGAACGGATTTACACTATTTAAAAAAAAACGCTTTCTGAACCAAGCACTACCTTTTTGCCAAATTTGGTGTAATTCCGTTCAGCAGTTCGGGCTGCAGCCTTGGCTAAAGTTTCCAATGGGAAATTGATTTTGCGACCTCTATTTTTTAAATTTTTCAGGAACTACTGAACGGATTTACCCCATTTAACAAAAAGGACTCTTTCTGAACCAAGGGCTACCTTTTTGCTAAATTTGGTGTAATTCCGTTCAGCAGTTCGGGCTGGAGCCGTGTCTAAAGTTTCCTATTGAAATTAACATGGAGAAAACACGTTTAGGGATCCCCCTTTTTTCTCGGCTCCCGCTTGGTGAATCACCTCAAGACAGGAGGTGACCGTAGCGCCCCACTAGTTTTGAAAATTTTGCGATGATTCATCAAACGACGCCAAAGTTATTGGGAAAACAAAAAATGCTTTTCATATGGAAAATAGGTCCTAACTAGAACTACCTACTGGCTACCGCCAGTAGGTAATATATATATATATAGATATATATATAGATATATTATTGCAAGGCTATGATTGAAACCTTCGCTGTTATGAATGTGCGTAAGCAGGCCTTTGTTTCTCGTGTTTATGCATTAATAAAACACAATTTATTCTGTGCAACAAATAAGGTATTTAACAGGCAATGAAAATAATGTGCAAGTACATGTCATTTTGCAATTAATGGGATTGGTGCTGTGCTAATAACACTATTAATGCTCCCATTTACTTAATAACTTTATGAATGTGTATGTTTTCCATGTCCAGAACTTTATAAACGATGAGCCATTTGGGAAAGAGCCAATCTCTTCTTCTTAGAAACTTTTCTGCTTGTTGCCTCGAGAGGGCTAGATGCTCGTGGTCCTTTCAGTAATAAGGCCAATTTACTTTTATTGATTTGACTGATTGTCAGATGTGCTGCGCTTTTATAATTTCTTAAATGCACGTTACATTATAGCATTTAGGATTTTGGTTTTATGCTAATTCCTTTGAATCTAATGGCTTTTCCGTTCTGTAATACTACTCTTATTTGAATGAATCTACAAATACTGGTAAGTGGGAAGCCTTGTTCTGCAGATTTTCATAATGGTCTTGGCTGAGAATTAAAGTTCAGGATCCTTACTTTCCTGCCCATCGACCCTCCTTGATTAATGAGGGGTCCAGTGTCGACGGTTTGTGGTCTAGAGATACTTTCATTGGGTAATTAGTGTTAGTGCTAATTACAAAGCTTATTAGTGGGTAATTAGAACTTGAAGTTGGAGAACTCTGTTGTGCAGTGAAGTGGTTGTTCATACATTGGGAGTCTGACAAAGGTGACCTGGCGGTGCAGTTCAGAAGGTTGGGTTGTGAGTACTAATAGTGTTGTATTTCTTGCTGGTGTGATTTACAATTCATGTTTGGGTGTTTTGTTGATTGCGTCTCTATTGTGTTTTGGGTATTCTGTTGTGCACTTTATGTAGCATGGTATGTATATCTGTTGATTAGGGTGCATTATTAAACACTTTTGATTATTTATTTGTCTTGACACTGCACATTTTATTTGAAGATATTGGATTTTTATGGAGAACTCGAGTTAGGTGTTGTGACTGTGAAAGTTTAAAGATGAGGTATTGAGGCTTTTGAGATTATGACTTCCTTAAAGGTTTAGTTGTGAGTGAGCAGTGATTAAGAGAGGAATAATTGTAGTTTATTCTGTGCACATGGGTAGGCTATATATTGATTCCAGGCTAGATCATCGCAGGTCAATGCCTCGCTCAGTGTGTACATGGTTGGGTAGTGCATGGAAGCACTGCTTACCTCCTGAAGTAAGTTTGATTTCTGTCCAGTTTCCCAGTACACGGACACAGGTTTTATTGTTTATTTTTTGGGGTTTATGAGTTATTGTGTTTGAAGAAACTGTTTTGTGATTACATTGGTGTTTAATTGTGTGGTAAAATGTGAAGTTTGTTTGAAATTACAATGGTTGCGCATCTTGGTAAATCTGAAAAGAGCTCACTGCCAGCAGCACAAATTCCCTTTCTGGTTGAAAGTCCGGCTCATGAGATGGTTGTAAATTCAGGCATGCTTATTGCTTAAAGAATGGCACAAAGCTACTGCAAATGACAAAAAGTTAACATTTTGCCAAAATGGTACTTCTGAATGGAAGAAACTTGCTTACTTGAGACATAGATTGTGTGCAACCAAGACCTGCGCAGCTTGAAGCATTGAATGAATGGGAGTTGGTAGTCAATATGAAGGCACAACCGAAAATAGTCAGAGATCAGGTTAGTAAAGCTGTGCATGATTGGATGGACTCTAGGTTGCATTTGCAGAAAAATGCATTTGCTGTGATACCAATGATCCAGTAAAAGACAAATCAAAACAAATGAAAAATAAAAATGAGAAAAAGACTGATTCAGATGACGAGGATGAATTAATGTATGGATTGTTTAGTGTGAATACTCCACCACCTTATAATGAGGTTGGTGAATTGGAGATGGGTCCAGAGATTGTAAACTCGGTATTCGAATTTTCACCAAAGAGTGGGGCAGCAGTTGCTTAGGATGGCGTTTCGACAAGTAAATTGAATTTGCAACTAATTATTGATTGAAAAGCTGGTCAAAATAGGGATTCTAAAATTTGCATTTGGTGAATTGGTACATTCAGACTTGAAAGCAGGAAAGCAGGCTTTTCGTGCACATGAGAAACTTGAAAGTGTAGTAAATGAGATGGGTGTAGATTTGAACAAAAAAAAATCTGTAGCCATATATATTTGAACAAACAGAAAATTAGATACATAAAGAGACAGTTATAGAGTAGGGAACACATTTACGAGGACTTGTGGAAATTATTAGAGATTGATAAAATGTGGAAATGTACACGTGTGAATGGATTTCAAAACCATTGATGAATGAACTCTGAGTGTGACTGTGGAAGATGAATTTCCATTGAGACACGTGCCAGGAGGAGCTTATTTTTAAGTGCCCTGTAGCAGATAGGATTTATTGAATTTAACTAAAGAATTTCCACAGAGAAGAACCTGAGAAGTGCTATACTGAAGTGGAAAGAAGTATAACTGTGTTAAGGATGTTGTGGAAAGACTTAGTTGAATTGTTTTATAATGGTATTTTAAGGATTGTTTTTATTTAAATGTATTATTCATTGGTTTTCTGTATTGTATACTTGAACTGTGACTTTTATGGCATTTGACCGAAATAAAGTATCAAAATAAAATGAATTGTTTTCAATCATAGTACTGAGGGAATTTTTGATTGAATGTAAGGTGGCAGTGAAGTAGCCAGATGAAGAACAGTGTAGAAGTCCACCTAGTTCTAAGCCTTCATCCGTGGTAAAGGAAGCATATGCTGCCTGACACACAATTAAACGGGTGGAATTTATAACCTACCCCTCTAGGGAAAAGAGGTCAAAGAAGTGGACGTTTCAAATAAACAAGTGATTAATAAGTTGTCAGCCAATGTTCACGGAAAAATAGGTTCATTAATAATTGAGCATACATTCATGATTAGTGAAATCAGCCCAGTATATCTGTTGGGTGATGACCTATTGTATAAATTAAATTGCATAATTTATTGTACACCAAATGGCATCTATTTTCAAACAAAAGATCCTGATTTTGACTTGAAGATGAAACACAGGATGTGAGACAATTTATATTTCTGGTTCTCACAGATGAGGACTTGTCACCAGATTTAAGACAGAGTGAAGAAGGAGGTTTGAGATTTTACTGGAAAAGATTTTGGGCTTAGAAAAGAAGGTGCATATTAATATGAAACCAGATGCAGAATGACCATGGATTTCCCAATATAGACTTTCTTGTAAAGCTGAAGAATGGATTGCACTTGTGATTGAAAAGATGGTAGAACAAAGCATTCTAAAAGAAATTTTGGGAAACCCATGTAATTCACCTATAATGGGTTGGGAAAAGCCTAATGGAAAATGAATAATAGTTCAAATTCTTGGAAGAATTAATGAGATAGTAGCCCATGTTATTCCATGGTACGGAATCCAACAGAGATTTTGTATATATTTCAGCAGAAGCAGTGTGAACCACAGTGATTGATTTGTGTTCCAGATTTGTCTCCATTCCTCTACATGAGGATAGCCTGTATCTTTTTGTATTAATTTACATTTGTATATAAATATATAGACAAATATAAATATAATAATTGTTATGTTATTTAGCTCCTAATAAGAGTTATTTTAATGAAACTGTAATAATTGTTAAAAATGTTGTTAGCTAATTATTAGTATCTCAAATTATTATTATGGATAGCTTTTAATATATTCCAATACATAGTAAACAAATAGAAAGTTGTTTTATGTAGGTGGCATTTTTTTAAAAATAATACTTTTGGTATATTTTTTTTTAATTTAAATAAATGTATTTTTTAAAATTCATTATTTTAATACACATTTAAGGTAGTAGGTTGTAACATTTTATTTAGCTAATTCTGGATTTAAAATAAATATATCTATTTTTACATTTTCTTTTTTACAAAAAATATGTTTAATTTTTTAAGTCTAATAAAGTTAACAAAGCTCTCTGCCTCTCTCCGAAAAATTACAAGTAATATTATTACACTCATAAATTCTGTTCTAGGAGGGTCCATCAGTGGGCAGAGACATGTAAGGCTACACCTAGGAGAAACTTTACACCTCGAAATAGTGAATAGCAAAAAAGTGTAAATGTAATCTTATGTGCAGGAGTAGATTTACACATGAGTAAATCTACACATGTAAATTTACCTTTGTGAATCAGGCACAAAGTCTTCATTCAAGCCATAAGGCTCCTACTCTAAAACAGGGATTAGTAAAATTTACAGAGCCACATAATACAACTTGAGTGATTGGTTTATAATCATTGGATTTTGTTTCCGATTAATTCAGCAACAGTCCAGTGCTTAATATAAAGAGAAAATAAGTGCAAGTGGCCCAATGTTTATCCTACTGGTGTTGCCAAATGCTGGGTTTGCTGACTACGTAGGCTACCAAGTCTTGATTCCACCTCGTTCCTCTTTCTATAACCATCCGACATTTCTGTTTCTTTACCCCACTCTTGCATGTACTTTTTCGGTGTGCTCTCTACCTTTGTTACAGTTTTCTTATCTTTATCATCGCCCTTTTTATACCTTTTTCTGGGTCATAGACTGAGGATAAAAAATATTTACTGGTCCTCTAACATGAGGGTCAGTTCAGACCACCTGCAAGCACCGGCATGCAATAAGCACTGATTATTACTAAAGTATTTCTGTAGAAAAGGGTAATGGGATGAATTTGGGCTGCCACGCAGGCTTGTGCAAAACTCAGCCTTCACGGTGCACTGTCGGTGTGCACCCTATTAGTGACTATTGTGTGCAGAAAAAATGATCTCAGAATGCTTAATTAGCAATATTGATATTCCAAAGCCCAAGTTGCCATGACTATGGGCAGTGAACACAATATGATCATGCAGATGTATTACAATGGAAATATACCAAAAGTCGGACTGGGGCAGAAAAAAGACCTGGGCACCAAAATAAATGTGTGTCCCCTTTAATGAATTAGAAACTAGCAAATACAGGCAGATTTTAACTTTCAAACACACTGTATAAAGTGTTTTGCAAGGTATGGAAGACTACATGCATTTGAGCTTGATGAAGGCAACAGTTGTTTTAATATCAGGAAAATCAACATTAAAAACCTGGCCCAGCAGATCATAAACCAGGCCCACAGAAAACAAAAAACAGCCCACACACTGACATGTCTGACCAACCTATCGGGCACTGCCTGATCGCCTTATAGGCCGGTCTGATCCTGGTTCTATGTATAGAATATTTCAAACTAGGTCACTGTGGCCTTCTAGACTGGAACTTAGGTTATTAATATGTGGATTTTCAGGCCCATGTCTGCACAAATATGGCCACCAAAGCTGTTGTGCCCATTAATTCTGGAGGACAAGTTAAGAATATTGCACGTTGTGTTGTATCTTATGACTATTACGCACGATATGTAAGGTTGGTGATATACGTCACTTTGTGGGGGATTAGAGGGGAAGTGTGAGTACAAAGACGGTAAAAAGGCTACCGTGATGCAGCACAGAGACTCTAAGGTCCTTTTCTTACGTGTGGCATTTTAAATAGATTTGTGTTCTGTGTTGTGTCCCCAACTAGCTGTCAAGAACACAATATGCTGCCCTCTGCAGATCCCTCAAAAGAAAAGTATGGGCATTGGTGGCAAGCCACAGACATAGATAAATGTTACCACTATAGTATCTAAACCTAACCAAGACTCTGTATAGACCATTGCATCATAGACTTCAAGCTGGCATATCAAAAACGGCTGCTTGGTCTGTAACAGATATTGTGATCCTAACTGGAGTGAAAAACAGCCCTCACACAAATGGTTGTGATAACCAGTGTCATACCAAATGGCCAATGTAAACATTTCTGAGTGTAGTTGCCACAGTTGACAGCACTGAATGAATCAAACTTGTCTGATAAAGGCAAAATAGAGATACCCGTTGTGCAGGATGGTACCCCTGATTGAAACTTGGTTGCTTTTAAAGATTTATTTGAGGATGATAATGATTAGGAAACACATTCTCATTAGCTCAGTCTTCTTTTGAGTGGTTCACATTGATCACAAATGCATTCTCGTTGTGTTCATGTGTCCTCAGCTTAATGGATTGGCTGTGAATGATTGAATGAATGAATGGATGGATGAACCAACCAAGCTTGTACACATACAGCGACAGTGGGACTTCAATCATACAATAAGACAACACCTTAGGTCATGGGTGATGCCAATAGCCACGTTTTGAGTTATTCCCTAAATGGCAGATAAATAAATATGATATGAACGGAAACGGGAAGAGTATTCTACCACTTGGCGTCAAATAGGAGATCTTCCACCATAACGGGAATGCTGAAATGAGGTACTTCCAGCAGAAAAGCATATGAAGTGCTAAGAACTCTAGAAAGCACTCAGCGATGGTCATGGAGATGGAAGCTCAAAGAAACGAGGGCTCTAGTGTGCCAGATGATCCACTGTACATGGGGCTGTCCTCCCAATGTAATTTCCTTCTGTTCGTCATGGGGCATGCCGGACCTGGCAGGAAGAATCATCAAATAACCATCAATAGCCCACACCCGCAAGGACGAAACACCCTGCAGACCAGGTCAACTGAATTTTTTGTATCAGAAAAAAAACTGCTTCGATGGTATGTTTCCTAAATACAAAATATCTACACCAGTTGCCATTCCATGAAAGCCAGCCTACATTGGCGTTTCGCCGCAAATGCCCGCTGTCCGCACACCACACTGAAGCATTTTCAGCCAAAGATTGGGGTTCTGGTACAGTGGCAGGCGGCCCTGAACCTAACTAGGCCTAACTTTAATTGAGCCCCTAAGCCTTCACTGAGGCTATGCTAGTTGCCACACACAGGTTTGAGCATCGAAGAAAGCACAGCCCTTCATAGCAGGAGATGGGGTGATATTTGTTCTCTAGAACAAGGCTCTTTGTATACTCAGGTTCTTATTCGCTTTGCACATTATTTGAGTGTGTAGACAGAAAGTTATTTTAGTCTTCTTATCTTTTTAGGTCACAAAAGAGTAAGTAAATAAATGTTGTCCTTACTGTAACATTACACATTAGATATGGCCGCTCAATAAATGCCAAGAACAGAGCTTTTCTTTACTCCGAACTGGCCTCGAGGTAAGGGTGCAGAAAAAATAGCAGTCATAGCAATTACCAGACGAAAGGATTTCTCGCTGCTTTTTCATGAAGCATTTTGTACAACTTAATTATGTTGTTCAGCCATTTCTGTTGTACTTCTCTGCTATGTCCTTGTCAGTGGGTTACCGCAGAAAATAGCCTAGTAAAATGCAGGTTGGAGCAGCCACGGCTGCCCTGGCATCTAAAATCGTTCAAACATGTCAGCAACGTAGGTGCCAAGTTCAGAGATTTTGTTTTTCTTGCAATAGGTAATTTTAGCTCTGTCTCAGATCGTCCCTGTTACTAGCTGTGGAAAAACAAAACTCGAGAGCTCTCTTGTAGAGATCTTATTAAAGACACAAAGGGCTCTCAGAATGCCATTGTTCATTTATTTATTTCGTAATTTCCAAGACAAAGTCTCTTAGAAATAAAATACAATAAAATATACATTAAAACGAATAAAATAATTAATACAGCTATTATCATAGTCAGTCACTCGACACTGTTCTTTGCCTATTTTGCCTTTGAATAAAGTGCTATAGCTTCCCCAATATCAAAAGCGTTCATCTGAAACAAAATCTTCAAAGCATCAGAAGATTTCTGGCACCCTCCTTTAAACATGCCAGCCATAACACCATATGCCGTTTCTCTCCGAAAGTCAAAGGGATATTTGACCTCTGTCAGACATGTGCAATACTCTATTTGCTGTTGTATTGTGCCTTTGATACTTGCAAGAGTGCTGGAATATCAGCTTGTAATGTATTTACCCAGGGCCAACCCTTGTTGGTAAAGTTATTTATCTGAGCGTTTAACACACCCTTGCCTTCAATTTTGCATTCCAACTAATGGCAGAGAGTTCATTGCTGTCTGGAATGCATCTCAAAGAGTAAATACAACTTAGACAATGGGACTTAGGCATTAGGTTCCGTAAAGTGAGTACTAATTCAAGACTTAGAGCTTTAATCATTGCACTCAAGGAGACCTGAAATAGCCTTTGTAGGCAACAACTTTCAATAGGTCAGCAATCTCATTTTCAATCTAGTATTAACGATTCAACCCAGTACAGGCAATTTCCTTCAGAGACCTTTCTTCAGGGGTTCACATGAGAGCCCTCCATACCGTGAATTAATGAACAATAAAGCATCAAATGAAGACAGCAGTTTGGATTTCAATGCAACCATATGAATATTCAAGTGGAGATTATCTGAAAAATGGAGCCCGGAATACTTGTAAGAGTGCACCTGCTCCAGGGGGGTATTGTAAGCAGCAAGAGTGCGCTTCACGTTTCATCAAAAAAATCAACATCTTGGTTTTCTCCACGTTGATTGTTAGGTTACTATTGCAATATTTTCCTAGCGCTATACTTTTCCAATGAGGATTGGAGTGTATTCCATGATCATCAATTCATTAGTGTACATTAAGCAGGATACATGTATGGACCCTATTTTTGGAGAAAATGTGTGTGTCTCGGAAATGATTATAGGAAGATGTGATAAGAATAAACTAAATGTTATTGGAGCCAAAACTTATCCTTGTTAAACTTAAATCTGCACTGGGATTTCTGCTGTTACATGACCCCTACCATCACAGTCCATTTTACATTTTTTTGTTCCCACAAACACTTGACCCCATTTTCACATCCAGCGACCGACTTAAATTCTGCCACACTACAGAACTCATCTGGATGGACCATCCCAAAGTACATTTCACCATCTATGATGCCCAGCACACCATCACTAAGAATCACATCTACTCCCACCGTAGCTGAAGCAAGGTTACAGAAACTCAGTGGACTCATGCCCTCACCACCACCCAACCTGAAGCCTCAGCAGACCTCAACCAGGCCGTCCAGAACTTTGCTGCCTGGATCTCCAACTGTGTCGATAGATTCACCCCACTGAAACCTACAAAAGCCAACAAAACCTAGAAACAAGCCAGCTGGTACACCCCAGAGCTTCAAGGGCAACTGCTACCAACTGGAGAGAACCCCGCCGCCAGAACTGCTTACAAAACAGCCCTCAAAACTACCACTTGCACATCAAGGAAGCCAAGAAAGCAGTCATCACTGCCCGCATCAACACCACGGCCAGCCTCACTAAGGAACTCTTCAAACTAGTCAAGGAATTCTCCAACCCTAAAGAAACAGAGAACACCATCCACTCCTCCCAAGAGCTTTGCAACACCATCTCAGACTATGTCCACAGCAAGATTGCCACCATCTAGAGCAACTTCAACCTCCAACCCACCACCCTCAACCTCCACCAGCCAGTGAAAACCAGCCAAACAATCAAACATGGTCTCCGCTCACCACCCGGACCACCACAGCCATCATGTCTTCCATCTACTCTGGGACACGCACATACCCCTGCCCCCACTACCTCTTCAACATTGGTAAGAACTCAATCAGCATGGAACTCACCAACATCCTCAACCCTTTGCCGACCCTAGCAACCTCACAAATAATCAACCGATCTCCCTGCTTCCCTACCCGGCCAAAGTACTGGAGAAAGACATCAATCAACAGCTGACCGAATTCCTGGAACAAAACCACCTACTGGATGCCTCCAGTGGCGGTTGGTGACATTAAAAAAAGGGTGAGGCATACAGTCAAACTCACAAACACACACACAGTTACAATCATAAACACAGCCACACAAACACATGCAATCAATCACACAGCGAGTCATAAACACAAAAAAAACATAAAGGTTTCACTTACCTTGCAACACGTCCTCACGCTCTCTAGTCTGTGGCTCCGACTCCTCTGAGCACGAGGTGACGTAGCAAAGCAAACTACACCTTATCCAAACCAGACGCTACTCAGAGCAACATCAGGATTGGCTGGAGCATGCTGCCTAAGCACTCCGAAAGTACTGAAGCCATGTGCCTGTTCTCCAACCCAGCTGTCTAAGACAGCTGGGTTGGAGGATTCGAACTGTGCATGTCGATGTGGCTGTAGGAAGGTAGCCAGCCAAACCGACATGAGCACTTCAAAGTGACGGGCCACAATCAGCAGCAATGACGTACTGGCCTCGTCCTGCCCTCTCCAGTCAGCAGAAAGCTGGAAAAGCAAAATGGCAAAAAGATAATTTTTATTAATTTCCAGCTTTCTATGCAGCAGTGTGGGTGGGAGACGCTCCTCCGATCGTAGGGAGGCACTGCCACTGGATCCCTCACAATTAGGATCCGGGGCTGACCACAGCACTGAGACTGCGCTGATTACTGCCAAAGACGACATTAGAACTCTCCGCAACTGTTGAAAAACTGTGGCCCTGATTCTCCTTGATCTCCCTGCCGTGTTCAACACCGTCTCCCACAACACCCACATCAACAGAGCCACAACACTGGCATACCAAAGGACGCCCTCAAGTGGTTCGCCTCCTACTTTACAGGACACACACAGTGCATCCAGCTGCCTCCCTTCACCTTCTCTCCCAAGGACATCATATGCGGCGTACCCCAAGGATCATCCTCAGCCCCATCCTGTTGAACACCTACATGACAGCCCTCACAGACGTAGTCAGATCCCATGGACTCAACATAATCTCCTACGCAAATGGCACTCAACTTATCCTCTCGTTCACCGAGGACCCATCAAAGCCAGAACCAATTTCTCCAACGCCATGACCAATGTAGCAAACTAGATGAGAGACAACTGCCTCAGACTTAACTCTGACAAGACAAAAGTACTGATCTTTGGGAACAACAGCTCTGCCTGGGATCACAGCTGGTGGGCAGCAGAACTTGGACCTATTCCCACACCAACAGACCTTGCAAGCAACCTAGGAATCATCTTCAACAGCCAACTGACCGTGAAAAGACAAGTCAACGCAGTCGCCACCTCATGCTTCCACACACTTCGCATCCTCCGTAGAATCTTCAGATGGATCCCAATCGACACAAGAAAGACCGTCACTCAGGCCCTCGTCACCATCTACCTCGACTATGGCAGCGCTCTCTATGCTGGTATCTCCAGCCAGCTCCTCATATCGCCCAACTTTTACAGCAATAATTGACTTTTGTCTGAGTAATTGGAGCACAGTATTTATTTTTTGTTTTTAATTTCATTAAGTTTGTTCCTTTTCTCTTTATTAAAATGCTTACGCTTTACACTAATCTGTATCATGTCTATGGCAATCCAAGTTAAACCAACCTGGTTTAATACTTCACTGTTTCAAACAGTCGCTTTTTCACCACGCAAATTTGATTTTAAACAGATCATCACTCTTTCATTTGACTATACTGTTCCAAGACGTCACTGTGGAAAAGTTCCACAAGGCTCGCCTCAAATTTAATATTAAATATTGCAAGAACATTTTCCTTAGTGATACGAACTTGTATTCTATGTGGACAAGTACCATTAAAAGACAATGACTGAATATTTGTATTAGCGGTATGATCCTTTGGTACTAATATCTTTGCAAGGTGATTGTTGATTTTATAATTGTGTACCTAGAAGGTTCTACGCAGGAAGAAGTGCTCAATCTAATCAAAACTGCCTTTTTGATGGGCAACCACTAATAAAGAGACAGTTGAGATTGATCAAAATATGTTAAACTAACACAGCAAGGAAATGTTTGGTTCTCTGTCAGGACTGTCACTCCTTAATACTGTTTGTGGGACTTCATGAGCTGTTATCTGATTGTATTTTACTTCACTAGCACTGTTGAGGGGTTATTGCAAATTAAAATCTACTTCTAAAATGATCAACCTTGGGTATCTAAGTATAATATTAGTGAGACATTCTTCTAAATCACTGAGTCCTTTGTCAATGCTATGACACTGAGTTGGTTATAAATATTTATAAGGAGATAGGATCCCTCAGACCCTTCGGGATCCCCCATTCTTATATCAAGCAAGTATCCAACTACATTTTGTGTGAAGCATTTTAGCACTGAAGTTATCCAACCTCCTGAGTAACGGCCTACCCTACCGTAGTACCATAATTTTGCTCAAACAAACAAATCTGTCAACATCTAGGCATGTCTGCAAACAGGTTTCTTGAAAGAAAATAACAAAACAACATATAGTTCTGACAGAAAAACAAATTCAAGCAGATTTCTGTGCTAATGTATATTCCATTTCAATACATCAAGGTTTGTGGACTGCCCTATGACATGGGAACAATTATTCAATCTGCACATAGATAGGACATGATTTCAGAGTCTGAATCTAGCCTGTATGATTTCAGGGGCAAAACAATATTTATTATCAAAAACATTGTTTTAAATCATAATTCATATTCTCTAAGCCACTGAATTTATTTTACTTATTAGTACTCTTGCCTCATGGTAGTTTTTGTACCTCGGGGGCACATGAAAATCAACTTGGGTCCCAACAAGCCCAAGATGGTTTGTCAATAAAGGTTGGTCATTGTTCACTAGAGATACCTCCAAGGAGCCTGCATGAACTTCAATATTGGTTCCCCTGAGTTCACCTCCACCAGCCTGTATCACTGAAGTGAATATTACTGAATAGAATGCAACCTTTGTTAATTCCTGACCATCATCATCACAGAAACCAGCTGATTTCAGATCACCGTTATTTATTTATTTACATTTATTTGATCATTTTCAAGACCTTTTGTAGTTTACTCCAATTATGGAGACATCATTTAAATGTTTGCTTCCCTGTTTTTACCATTCTCAATTATACAGGGTATAACATGGGTTCTCTCTTTGACTGTATTGATATCGCATGGGAGCTTAAAGTACTTAATTTTGCATATATATATTTTTGGGGTTTGCCATATTGACTATGCTTCTACTAGAGTATTTGGGATAGAGCTTATTAATCTTTAGAGGGTTAATGGTATTCTTTGCCATTGATCTAGTATTTATTAGTAAGGGATCATGTATTTTTCGCTATTGAAGGGAGGAATTGCCAGGACCTGCCTTCTGTGACCACCTTTCCTGTGTATTCTTTGTAAGGGGACACACCTGTTTTTTCCTCATTCTCTTTAGGTGAGCCATAAAATTAAATATAGAATTGAGAATCCTCCTTTTACCTGATCTTGCCTCTGCTCTGTGAAGGGAGCTCTATGTTTCCCTATCTTGATCATTGGTTTTTGTGTGCTTCCTTTTTCTCTAAGGCACAGCAGAATATGGATATGGTTTGCAGCCTTCTTCAGCAGTTGGGTATAACCATCAACTGGATGAAGTCATACTGGGTACCAGCACAGCAGGTAACTTTTATAAGAGGGGTCTTTGACACGAAAGTGGGGAAAGCTTTTCCTCCACAGAAGAGAATCACATCTTTCTATTCGTAACTGCATCACCTGATGTGGCAGCAGCCAGCTGCTTCAACAACTTGGCTGAAGGTCCAAGGTTTCAATGCAGTGGCCACAACATTAGCCCCCTGGGCGTGTTTCCACCAAAACCCCATGTCAATCATCTCCTAAGGTACTGGGATCAGATGTCTCAAGATTTTGGGTGCATGTCTCAGTCGCTTCCCAAATGGTGGCAAATCTTGCCAATTTAGTGAGAGGGATGCCTTTCAACCTACCTTTTACACATTGGTTAACAACTGATGCCAGCCTTTGCAGATAGGGGGCTATATTTCATCATAAGGAGGTAAGGAGTCAATGATCAGACATGAAAAGGACTTATTCACACAACTGGAGGTAGCTTGTAGCAATCTGCCAGGCAATCCAAACATTTCAGTGTAAGTAGGAGGGAGTGAATTTGGTCAAAAGAACAGACAACCAGGTGGCAAGGTGCTACCTGAATCGCCAGGGTAGAACAAAGAGTTGGGATCCCAGTAATCTATCAAAGGAAATAATCTCCTGTGGGCAGAAACATCTGCTAGCCCTGAGGGAGGTAAATATCCTGGGGAGAGTGAATTTCCAAGCACACGCTCTCAGCTGCAACATGCCCTCATCGGTGACGTTTCACATATCTTGCCTTTATTTCCAACAGATATGCAGGCTGTTCGGACAGCCCAGCGCAGACCTCTTTGCATCCCCAAAGCATGCAATGACTCCACAGTGGTGTGCTTTTAGGTGTAGGCAGTGGCAACTATCAATTCCGTGGGCCACCAGTTATTGTATGCCTTTCCCCCAATTAGCCTACTCCCGGTTGTGCTGCTGAAGATTCGGATGGAGAGGTTGTTGGTCATATTGGTAGCCCTATTCTGTTAAAGGCATCCATGGTTCCCCCTATTATGCAGATGGCCCTTGTGGACCCTTTCAGCCTCCCGCTTGACTATCCTCAACCTCTACTACTTCCTCTAGAGGTGTTCAGGTGGTTACACATGATGCTATGGAAGTTTAGAGGGAGGGATTAGAACAGCTAGATTGCTTATAACTGTTGGCTTTAGTCATCCAAAAATCTAGATGACCGTCCACTTTAAATTAATGAACAAAGCACTGGGTTTGTTTTTAACCATGGTGCAGGGGAAGATTAGCAGCCGCTGACTTGTTAGAACCCTTTCAAGTTGAGGAGTTCCAGTGCTGACCCCTCAATACCGACAGCCAGGAGATGGTCGACCGAGATCTTGTGATCAACCTTATCAAAAGCTGCTGATAAATCAAGGACTACTAGTGCCACAGTGCCACCTCCATCCACTATCAATCTAACCTCTTCAGTAGTTTTTCAGCAGAGCTGTTTTGGTACTATGATCGCTTCTGTACCCAAATTGGGTGGTGTGCAGCAATTGGTTTTTCTGTGAAAACAGTGCCAGTTGTTGGTTCATCGCCTTTTCTATCACCATCGCTGGTAAGGGTAGCTGAAAAAAATGCAGATAATTGTTCGGATCTTTTGAACTTATGTTAGATTTTTTGAGGAGGAAGATTGGATGCTTCCTTCCATAGTGAGATGGGTGGCCACTGTTTCTATTGCTACTGTGATGACTGCCGAAGGAATGGGGCCATGAGTGAACCTTATTTGGTAGCTAGCACTAACCCAGCTACTTGATTAACCGATAGAGTGGTGAAATTGGTGAACTTAGGGGGTTTCTTGTGTAGAACAGGTTGAATAGAGACAACCTAACTGGCAATCGTATACTGGTCAAATTTATTAAAGATCTGAACCACTTTGTCCAGTAAGAAACTTGCAAGAGTGTCATAGAAGGCCTGACTGGTATTAGTCATATTATTCCTGGGAATTATTTGAGTAAAATAGGAGTTTTTTACTTAATCAAGAGCGCTTTATAAGTATCCAGACATATTTTATATTTATCCTTTTCTGTCTTATTATATTCTTTTCTCCATTTCCTCTCTTGTTTTCTACAGACTTGCTTCTGTAGTCTAATGTTCTCAACAAACCAAGGGGCTGAAGGCCTGCCTCTTCATTAATGGAAGTCTCTAAGTGGAGTAATGGACACAGCTTAGTTTAGCCATTCAGTGTAATTCATCGTAGTGTTTTCTACATCTCCAAAATGTGTGCGCATTGTGTTTGCTAATGTTTAGGTACGTCTGCCTGAACTTTATCCCATGCTTGGAATTTGAAGGACTGATATGTCCATACCGATATGTGGATCATGGCAGACAGCATCTTCATGGCGTACACAGACCATACTTTCCCCCACCCTCTATTAAGCATAGGATAGCTTAGTGATTTCCAGATCTGGGCTATACTTCAATGGGCCGCTAGGAGAAGAAGAGAGATCAGCTTTCCTAGTGGGGCGGTCAAGGCGTAAAGAACCTGGCCGCCGGGATAGCCCAGCAGTATAACTAGAGTTTCATGTGGGAGTGTGGTATTCCTTATGGCTCATAGTAGTATGTCGCACCAGAAGACTTGAATGTGGGGCCTTGACCACTATGTGTGCAGCAAGGTGTCCCACTTTCCACTGCCTTTTCAACATATGTCTGGAATGTAAAACATCCTGTGTAATCTCATAGGGGTGATGTATCATTGTGTGAGTAATTTAAAGGCATTCTCTTTGTGGTGTACTCATATAGAGGACTTTGCAGCCCTTGCTAAATGGATTTCCATGTGTCTCTGAAGATTTTGGTCTCTAGATCCCTCTCCCAATTAGAGCCAGAGGTGTGTTTCTTGTGGGTGGCTGAGTTCTAGAATGTAACAGTAGAGCCAGGAGATACACTTGTTTCTCATGTTATTGCTAGAGAGGGATTCCATGTGTGCCTCTTTCCTGCACAATTTGTCTCACTGGGGCTTCCTCCAACCCAGTGTAGGCCTTGTGTTAGTCTATGGCCAAGATACATTTTTTGATCAGAATTTCTTTCAACCGAAGGTCGCCATCATCAAAGAACTCTTTTAAGAGAGGAGGAGAGGAGCCCCTTGGTTCAAGGAAAGGAACCCTGCGTCCGTCATCCAGTGGGAAAATCTGGTTTGTTGATTAGTAGGGTTAGGGAAAAGGGTAAGGGGGAATGCTTTTTTGTGGAGGGCTAGTTGCCAATAGTCAAGTTACTTTAACGTTGTGGGGAGGAGGGTCTGGGATCCCATTCGAATCAAGTGTGGTAGCCATAATGAATCCTTGAGCTGAATAGTTGAGAATGCCTGGTCAACCTGTAGCCAGGGTCTATGGTCTGGATTATAATTGAAGTCTAAAGCTGGGCATAACTGAGCTGCCCAGGCCTAGGTAGTGACGTCAGGAAAGCCCAGGCCTCCCTCTGCTGTGGGGCATGAAAGAGTTGAGTATGCAACGTTTGGAGAGTTGCATTGCCAACGAACCCTAGCATCTTTTGTCTAATTTGTTTCATTGTCGTTCTGGGTATCATGATGAGGAGTGTCTTTAATACATAAAGCAGGCTGCATGAAATTAATTTTCATGCTGTTCAGCGTGCCCATCCAAGAAACTTCAAGTTTGCCCCATTAGCAAAGGTCTTTGAATAAGGCGGTGATTAATGGAGGAATGCTGCTGCCATATAATGCCTTTGTGTGGGTTGGCAGGTTGATTTCCCAGGTACCTAATGGCAGACCATGTTGGCTACTTGGGGTTACATTGCCAGGGCAAAAACTAAGGAGGAGAGGGGCATCCCTGTCTTCTTCCCCTAGATATGGGGATCTCTGCCATACATTCCCCAGTGATCTTGAGCCAGCGGTCAGTTTTTGATAGTTTGCTTAAACAAATGTTTTCATTTTGGGGCCCATACGGCTCCTGTCAAGCAGCTTTGACAGGTATTGCCAGTACACCCTACCGAAGGCCTTCTCTGTGTTGAAGGAGAGGAAGACCATCAGCAGATTTCGTCTTTTGGCTACTTCTATCAAGGTGACTGCTTGCCGGATTTTATTGTTGGCTTGGCCGTTTTGATAATGCCTGACTGAAGGATGGAAACAAGTTGAGGTCCTATGTGGTGGAGGTGTTGTACTAGTATGGATGTAAATATTTTCACATTGCAGTTAAGGAGGCCGATACAAAGAGCAAGAGAGTGGGTCTTCGCCTGGCTTGAGGAAGATTTTGAGGTGGGAACTCATCATTTTATTTGTCACTTTCCCCGCTGTCAAAAAGTCATTGAATACTTTTGTCCAGAATGTGGCATGTAAAGAGGCATATGCTTTATAGAAGGTGGCCATGAAGCCACCTGGACTCAGGGATTTTCAGGTGGGTAGTGTTTTATTGCCTCACATTCCTCTAGGGATGCCAATCATTTTCTAAATTTAGGGGAGTGGAATCTCCAAGATAGTTGTCCTGAGACATTGTATTGAGCTCCTGACTATAAAATAAGGTTTAGTAATAGTGGTAAAAGAATGACAAGATCTCCGTCGTCTCTGTGACATCCGGCCATCATCATATTTGAGTGCCTTTATGTGCTTTCGAGTTTATAGACTACCAGCCTGTCTGCCTTTTCTCCTTTTTCATAGTAGGTTTGGTGGATGTATAATAGTTTCTTTGCTAGGTCCTTTGCAGATGTTCTAATTCTCCTCTAATTCTATGCAGGTCTCTGCATTGCAGCATTGTGATTGGTCTGAGCGCCATGGTTCGGTGCTCAGACAGGCAGTGGGATCCTGGGCATGTTCTCCACCAGGCTGTGCAGTACAGTCTGGTGGAGAACATGCAAAGTGAGCATGACTGTTTAGCCGGCCCAAGAGGTCATGCGCACTTCCAAGTGCTCACCACTCCCTCCCCTGTAGTGCTCTGGCATCACCGAGCCCAGCCCTGCCGGCACATCATGAACTGAGCACTGCAGTAGGAAAAATAAAATGATGATAACGCTTCGTTATTGTCATTTTTTTTTCCTTTTAGAACTGCTCAGAGAGCAGTGGGATGACGCTCCTCCGCCTTTGCAGAGGAGCCGCCGTTGATAACCATATATTCTTCATTCTGAACTCCCATACACAAGATTGTATTACACTTCATTGCATACTAATCTCACCTTCATGGATCCCCGCATGAATCCGGTGAAACAGCGGACCGATCTTCTCACTTCACATAGGGATACTCTATCTCCTATTCCATAGACTCGTCTTGATTGTTATACACCACGGGTACTCATAGTACGGCCCGCGGGCCGGCGGCGGCCCGGCAAGCCTTCCGTGGCGGCCCGCGGACCTTATAGACATCATACCTGTGTGTTTTTTACATCGCCGGTTGCAGCAGCGTGGAGCTTCTGGGGCCCGGGCGATTTCTTTTAAAGACCATTAACTTGTAAATGAGGCTTTGTTGAATTTCACCTCTTCTTACCGCCCCTGATGCAGGGGCGCTAAGAAGAGGTGAAATACAATAAAGCCTCATTAACAAGTGAATGGTTTTTAAAACACCTGTTAAGTACTTGGGTGCGGCGGCGGCTGTGTGTGTTCTCGGAAGCTGTCTCAGCGCGGGTGAGGTGTCAAAGGGTGAGGAGGACAGCAGGGTGAGGTGACGGAGGGCAGCAGGGAGTGAGAGCAGCAGGTGAGGTGACAGGGGGAGGAAGACAGAGTGCGCAGAGGGAGGAAGACAGAGGGAGAGGGGGAAGACAGAGGGAGACAGATAGGGAGACAGACAGGGAGACAGAGGGAGAGGGAGGGAGACAGAGGGGAGGGAGGGAGAGCGAAAGGGAGACAAACAGTGATTCAGAGAGAGAGAGAGGGAGGGAGACGTAGAGAGAGAGGGAGACAGAGAGAGGGAGGGAGACAGAGAGGGAGGGAGACAGAGAGAGGGAGGGAGACAGAGAGGGAGAGGGAGGGAGACAGAGGGAGGGAGGGAGACGGAGGGAGAAAGATGGAGAGAGGGAGGGAGACAGACGGAGAGAGAGAGAGAGAAGGAGACAGGGAGACAGAGAGGGAGACAGAAAAAGGGAGACAAACAGAGTGAGTGAGACAGAGGGGGAGAGAGAGAGTGATAGAGAGAGGGAGGGAGACGGAGAGAGAGTGGGAGGGAGACAGATAGAGAGGGAGGGAGACAGAGAGAGAGAGGGAGACAGAGAGAAAGGGAGACAGAGTGAGTGAGACAGATGGAGGGAGACGGAGAGAGGGAGACAGAGGGAGACAGAGGGAGGGAGATGGAGAGAGGGAGGGAGACAGACGGTGAGAGAGATAGAGAAGGAGACAGGGACACATAGGGAGGGAGACATAGGGAGACGGAGACAGAGGGAGACAGGGAGGGATAGGGAGGGAGGGAGAGAGAGAGAGAGGGAGAGAGAAAGAGGGAGAGGGAGGGAGAGAGAGAGGGAGGGAGGGAGACAGACAGAGAGAGAGAGGGAGGGAGGGAGACAGAGAAAGGGAGACAAACACAGAGAGGGAGACAGAGGGAGAGAGAGAGAGAGATAGAGGGAGGGAGGGAGAGAGGGACGGAGAGAGGGAGGGAGGGAGAGGTAGGGAGACAGACTGAGACAGACAAGAGGGAGACAGACAGAGGGAGGCATGGGCAGGGAGACAGAGAGAGGGAGAGGGAGAGGGAGGGAGAGGGAGGGAGACAGAGAGAGGGAGGGTGAAAGGGAGGGAGACGGAGAGCGAGGGAGGGAGACAGAGAGAGGGAGACACAGTGAGGGAGACAGAGGGAGAGGGAGAGAGAGGGAGGGAGGGAGACGGAGCGAAAGATAGATAGATAGATAGATAGATAGATAGATAGATAGATAGATAGATAGATAGATAGATAGATAGATAGATAGATAGATAGATAGATAGATAGATAGATAGATAGATAGATAGATAAAGATGTGTGAATGCCGGGTCTGGTGGCTCAGTGGACGAAGGCGTCCGCTGCAGGGGCCTGTGTTCAACCTCATGGTCATAGGTTTTTTTTTGCTCTAGCCCCGCCTCCTCCCCCACTGCCCCCGCCCCCACCGGTGCGGCCCTCAGCCACAAACCACACTGTAAATTTGGCCCCCGAGAGAAAGTTTGTGAGTACCCATGTTATACACAGTCAAACCACCTGCGGGTAGCATTACTCCGTCAGTTATGTTATGTTATGTTATGTTATGTTATTTGGTATTTTTATAGCGCACAGCTGCCCCAGCAAAGGGGCGTCCTGGCGCTTTGACAGATGCTATAACATAACACACAATAAAGGAAAAGAAATTAACTAGATACCGGGAACAGGAAGGTTTTAGTCGCCTGCCTGAAGGTGAGCAGATCTTCAAGAGCTCGAATGTGAACAGGGAGCGAATTCCATAAGCCTGCCGCTAGCACCCTAAAGGAGCGGCCACCCATTCTGCTCAGCTTGAAGCGTGGACAGATGGCCAGATGAAGCCCCTCCGATCTCAAGGATCTCGAAGGCATATAGGGCTTAAGAAGAGGAACAAGTGCCGGCGGCGAAGAAGATTTCAGAATTTTAAAGGCCAGGCACAGCGCCTTGAACTTAATTCGCTGTCTAACCGGGAGCCAGTGCAAGGCCGTGATGGTACCAGACACTGAACAATGTCTGGGAAGGCCCACAATGGCTCGTGCCGCGGCGTTTTGTACTCTTTGAAGCCTAGAGGCCTCCGCTTGATTCACCCCTAACAGCAATGAGCTGCCGTAGTCCAGCCGAGAAAGTATTGAGGCCTGGACTACAAGCTGTCTGGTAGGGGGATCAAAGTACTTTAGGACCGGCCTAGTACCACGCAAAATTCCGTAGCACGTGGCAGCCACCTTCTTGGTGTGATCTCTGAAGGTCAGCGCAGAGTCTACCCATACTCCTAGATTTCTCACTCCAGCAGCTGGAATAGGAGTGACGCCAAGCTCCGATGGCCACCACTGATTTCCCCATAACTCCGCGTGCTTCCCTAGAACCAACACCTCCGTTTTGGTGGCATTCAACTGAAGGCAGTTGGTGCGAAGCCAGCCGGCTACTGCCAAGAGACCCGCACGGAATCTGGGGGCCTCCACCTCAGGGTCTTCACTAAGTGTCACCGCTAGCTGTGTGTCGTCCGCGTATGAGGCCATCGTGAGACCCCACTGTTTGACGACACCAGCCAACGGTTTCACATAGAGGTTGAACATTGTCGGGCTCAACGAAGATCCCTGTGGTACCCCGAGCTCCAAAGGATAGGTGGCAGATTGACCAGGTGGTATAGCCACTTTAAAGGAGCGGTCTGCCAGAAAAGACCGAAACCACTGGAGAGCGACATCCGTCACTCCCGCCTCCTGTAAGCGTTGGATAAGTATATGGTGGGACACAGTATCGAAGGCAGCGCTTAGATCTAATAGTATAAGCGCTGCAGTATGACCTAAGTCAAGTACCTGGCGAAGATGTTCCGTGATGTAAAGTAATGCCGTCTCGGTACTGTGTCCTGACCGGAAGCCGTTCTGACTGGAATCCAGAATCTGGTTACGAACCAGATGCTCGGACAGAACAGAGTTGACATGGGCTTCTGTTACTTTGGCAATCCAAGGCAACAGGGAGATAGGTCGATAGTTTTCTGGCAATCGGGGGTCAGAGTTGGCTTTTTTTAATATCGGAGTGACCACTGCCTGTTTCCATGCCGCGGGTACCGTTCCGCAAGACAGTGACATATTGATAAGATTCAATATGGGGTCACGGCACAGCGGGGAAAGTGTGTTAATGAAGGCTGGCTTTAACGGGTCCGCAGGAGAGCCTGACTTGACCTTAAGGCTGAACCTGTCAAAGGCCTCAATAGACAGTTCAGGTAAAATGGCCAAAGGCTCAAGATCTGTCGTGACAGGGGTAGAAGCCAGTCGATCCTGGTGGAGTGTGTCGAACCCATGATAGATTTTTTCCACTTTCTCCACAAAAAAGGAGGCCAATTTATCACAGTGCGAATCTGTGCAAATCACCTCTGATGAGGATCTGTTTTTCATAAGGTCCTTCAGTACCTTGAAAATCAGTTTTGAAGGATTGGGGCTGGTAGCAAATTCATGAGCGTAGAATGCAGCTCTTGCTCTGCAGATAGCTCTATGATAGAGCTTCAACTCAGTGAAATACCGAGTTTTCAGCGCAGGGTCATAGGAACGTCTCCATTCCCTCTCTGTTTTTCGGCAGGATTTCTTTAATTCTGCGAGAGACTCATTATACCAGGGGCTAGGTGTTTTTGTCCGGCCTTTCGACCACCGCAGAGGTATAAGAGAATCCAAGGCATCTGTGATCCATGCGCAGAACTGTTGATATCCTTGATCCACATTAGTGAAGGTACTCAGAGGGTTTCGCTCTAATACACCGTAAAACTCTTCCAACGTAAGCTTATGCCAAGGCCTTTTAAGGATGGGCTTGTCTGTGGGTATAAAAGGCCTATCAAGGACCGGACAGAAAGCTTCTACTAACAAGTGATCAGTCCACCCCATCAACCTCGGTTCTGACAGCCTTAACCCATCTAGTGTGGAGAAGAAGGGGTCAAGAATATGGCCTCCCGAGTGGGTTGGAAGGGTAACGAGCTGAATCAGTTGGAGAGCTTCCAGATCCGCCAACAAGGAGCTCACAGTAGTGGAAGACCCATTATCGAAATGGATGTTGAGGTCACCCAAAATATTAAAATTGGCACAGCCGAGTGCTATAGGACTGACCATATCGGCCAGCGCAGACCTAAAAACCGAGTCATTGCCGGGGGGACGGTATACAAGTAGGCCACTGAAGGTAAATTGATGGGAAAAGGCGACTTTAAAAATAGCGCTTTCACATGCGGGTAGTCCTGACGGCTTCCATTCCGCCGGAAAACAGGATTTGACTGCCATAGCAATGCTACCACCTCTTGTGGTCCTGTTAGAAGTGAAGATGGTATAGTTCTGGGGGAATGCAAGATTCAATATGGCAGAGTCGGAGTCCTGAAGCCAGGTTTCTGTCATTAAGAAAACATCGGGATCCTCTTTCTCTATCAGGTCGTAAATAGACAAATGATGCTTTACAAGTGATCTAACATTAAGGCACCAAATACGAAGATCTCGCGATGCAACACGTAATCGTGTGACTGGGGCGGCATTGTCCAAGGAGCGTATTTTAGTAGGGCTCTTAAGAGACCAGCCTTTACAGGCGCAGCTGTATGGGCCAATTAAAGGGTCCACAGGCTTACACGCACCTCCTTTGGACGTTTGCCCTATGGCCAGCAGCTCTGACCGTGTGTAGGACAACATACCTGCCAGGAGCGGCTAAACAACGATGTGTTGAGATACAGAGCCTGCCCCGCCTCGCGCTGCCTCGACGCGGACGAGCGCAGACGGGCAGGACTCTGGCACGACTCCGGCTAAGCAACGGCGTCCTCACCTGCGCGTCCCGCTGCGCGGGAGAGGGGAGCTTTAAGTAGGCTCGCCAATTAAAGCGCGAGCGCGAGGACGCTCCAAGATGGCGCCCAAAGCTATCTTCCCATTCCCTACCCAAAATGGCGCCCACAATGAGCCACCCCCGGGATCCAGGCCCGCCAAAACGGCGGTGAGGGAGCCGATTATGTGCGGTAAGAGGAGGGGGCCAAGACCCTGCTAAAATCAGGGAATAAGTGCAGAAAATAAAATTTAAACAAGATACAAAACGAGGAGAGTTAAAAGCGCGGCGAAGCGCCTGCAGCAGCGTGTGTCCAATCAAGTGAGCATCTGTCAAGGCCTGCCCTGAAACTAGGTTCGCCTTAAGTAGGCTCGCCAATTAAAGCGCGAGCGCGAGGACGCTCCAAGATGGCGCCCAAAGCTATCTTCCCATTCCCTACCCAAAATGGCGCCCACAATGAGCCACCCCCGGGATCCAGGCCCGCCAAAACGGCGGTGAGGGAGCCGATTATGTGCGGTAAGAGGAGGGGGCCAAGACCCTGCTAAAATCAGGGAATAAGTGCAGAAAATAAAATTTAAACAAGATACAAAACGAGGAGAGTTAAAAGCGCGGCGAAGCGCCTGCAGCAGCGCCAGCAACAACGTGTGTCCAATCAAGTGAGCATCTGTCAAGGCCTGCCCTGAAACTAGGTTCGCCTTAAGTAGGCTCGCCAATTAAAGCGCGAGCGCGAGGACGCTCCAAGATGGCGCCCAAAGCTATCTTCCCATTCCCTACCCAAAATGGCGCCCACAATGAGCCACCCCCGGGATCCAGGCCCGCCAAAACGGCGGTGAGGGAGCCGATTATGTGCGGTAAGAGGAGGGGGCCAAGACCCTGCTAAAATCAGGGAATAAGTGCAGAAAATAAAATTTAAACAAGATACAAAACGAGGAGAGTTAAAAGCGCGGCGAAGCGCCTGCAGCAGCGCCAGCAACAGCGTGTGTCCAATCAAGTGAGCATCTGTCAGTGCATAGTGAACACTATTTCAGTTAGCAGAGTGGCTCTCCTATCCTCTGAGCCCTCTCATCTATAGGCTGCTTACCTCTATGGCTCAACCATCTCATAGAGCATATTAATTTATATGTAGGAGTGGAGCACAGCAGATCCTTCCTGTATGCAATAATTGGTGTTTTACCTCTGAAAATCGAATAAGAAGGGAACTGTTGTGAGACTCTCCTCTCTGTGGTTCATAAAATGTAAATGTTCAACCCGTGGACCACACACTTAGCCTAAGGACTGGTAATCCGCATTCATATCATTCATATATTCAGTCTTGGCAAGTGGGCATCCTGGAGGTTACCTCCAGGCGTAATTCTGACTCTCCCTTGGATTGATAACAATATCACACGCATAGTCGCAACTCCCACCATTCCTTTATTTCTAATGGCAACTTCACATTTATATAAGGGAAGTTGTGACTATACGTGTGCTATTGTTATGTTTATTTCAGCTTATGGATGAACGGGAGGTGGGAGGGGAAGGTTGAAGTGCATCACAGTGTATAGCAATAGTGATAGAAAGGGGAACAGCGTCCTTTTTTCTTTTTCACTTGCATAAAGACCGGTCTGTGAGGTGGGTAAGTAATTGTTTCATTACTGATTGCAATAGCATTAATTAGTTTTAAGAGCTCATTTTGTTTTGAGTGATTCATATTAACCAGCATCAAAGCTTTCAACGTCGCCTGGAATCTTTTTTACATTAGCGACAGCATATTAATTATTGACAAAGCAGCCGTGTCACACTCATTTAACAGTTTGTTACTGTTTCCCCAGCCTGAGCACTTTCAGCCCTTCTCCTGTAATGCTTTGTTACATATTCCCAGAAGTAAACAACTGTGGGGGAGTGTGTTTTCGCTGGAGTCGCATGCACTAACCCGTTGTTAGGTTGGGAGTTTTCCAGTTTGTCTATCAAAGCTTTGTTTTCCATTACGCTGAGAGCGGCGAATTCTTAGCTTACCGGGAGACATATTTATAAGGTTCTACTTACTTTGAACTGCCAGAATTTATGTTTTATAATTTGAATACTAAACAGAGACTCCAGGCCATAAGTCTGTGACCATCGAACCTACTGTAAACACTCAGGACTCGCTTCTCGCAACTGCTACTTCTTTGCTGTTGGAGAGGCCGCACCAGGAGCAAGAATGGAAAAGCTTCAGGATGTCACCTACATAGGCAAGAATTTGCCTCCTCACTGCTCGTTTCTCTCTTTGATTTCAGAAAATATTACAGGTGGTGGAACATGGCTCGTCTGCAAGCCGCACTGGGACCACCCCCTCTCAGCGCACTGCAGAACACTGCCATAGCCTCACATCACATGTATACATGTGTATAAAAATCATGTTTGTAAATACATAGATATTCGTTAGTTCTGCTTAACAAATGTACATATTACTTATGGTTATGTCATTCTGTGTTTAACATGGATATAGGTCACTGCACGAATAAGTAAATTTTTATCATAACTATTCATCTACAATTCCTTCACTATTGAATTAAAACAAATATAAAAACAAATACATTAGTTTAAAGTACAGCAACACTTGAAAGTCTGAGTTCATGAAATGCACTTAAATCTAGATATATTACCTTCCTTATACAAGTAAACCTTCCATGTAGTTATGTATTTTTTTATATTTATTACTTTACTCCAAATTCAGCATCTCCAGTGCACTACCCTATATTCACCCTATACCTCTATCAATATATCCTCTACCTCAACTCTCTGGCTCATCTCAAACCTCATTCTACTACTCTCTCCAATGCACTACCCTATTTCTCAACCTATACCTCTATATATCAAAATACCTCATTCTACTACTATGATCCTCAAAATAACCCTTTTTAGACTCTTCCCTCCTCTTCCCTCCTATACCACTCCTTGCATCATCTCAAACCTCTATAACTATTCCGATCTCCCAAACAGGCCTTTCTAAACCCTTCCCGCTGACTCTTCACCCCCTCCCCTCTACTCATCCCAAACCTCCTCCTGCTGCTATGATCTCCAAATGAACACTTTCTAGTCCCTTCACCTTTTCATCCCTCCATTATCCTTTTCAATCCAACTAACAGACTCACATGTCCACCGCTCAAATTTCCCTATACTAAATCACCACTAATCCTGTTTGAGTTCCTGCTTAGCGTGCTACTCGCTGAAAAGCGCTTTGATGCCTCATAGGGGGTAGCAAGCGCAATGTAAGTGCAAACCCTTTCCACTTCTATCCCTCTACTATCCTTTTGCAATCCAATTAACATGCTGACATGTCCATCCCTCAAATTAATTTTATATTTCCCTATACTAATTCACCACTAATTCTTTTTTTGGTTCCGAAGCAGCATGCTTCTCGCCGAAAAGCACTTCGACACCTTTTCAGGAGTAGTGAGCGCTATATAAATATAAATGCAATTACAATTAAAATCTGACAACACACAACAATAGTGTAGTGTCCTTGTGTTTGGAGCTTCTGGGGGGAAGTAGAAGCTACTCAGATGATCCTGGTTTTTTTTTTTTAAAAATGCTGGAGAGTCTCCTACTGAAGCTGGCAATTCCAAGAATTGGACGAGGTGGGCTCGCTCATGCAACGTGACATGCTTCCTCATGGGCCATCTCGTCCCACCCTGGTAAGGTGATACTACCAGGGCGGATTCAACCCCGGGTCACTTACATAGGCAAGAATTTGCCTCCTCACTGCTCCTTTCTCTCCTTGATTTCAAGAAAAATATTACAGGTAAAGGAACATGGGGCGCCCGCAAGTCGCACTGGGTGGTGCAACCACCTCTCAGCGCACTGCACAACACCGCGACAGCCTCACACCTTACCTCCTTGTAGCTTGCAAATACTCCACCCAGCTCACCCTGTCAGCATAAATTGCTCCGCTGCTACGACCGCAAGCAGCAAGGTTTTGGCGCAGGCCCACGGCATACAGAGTGGATTGTGGGTTGCAGAGAGAAAGCGCGTGATGGAGCGGGTAGAAAAACATTTTGTATACCCCCCTATTCTGCATGAATATACTAATTAAATAATCTATTAATTGTAATGTTACTAAATAAGTTTACTTGGGTTTAATCAACATTACTAATATATGAAATATACGTGGGATTTGCATTTTGCATGGCTAATTAACTTCTATAACTAAAATATGTACGCATACTAACAGTAGTATATGTAGTAAATAGAATACTGCATGATATATGTTGCTTTTGTGACGTTTTCGTTATGTTGCACCAGATGACATCAAATGGGTGAATGTAAACGCTTTGAATGTCGCTATACGCTAGATAATTACATGCACATAGAAGGATTAGTAAGGGGTTAATATTTTATTAATTATTTCTATGTATTAATTACTTTTATGTGTTTGTTTCGCTTAAGTTGTCCTTTCGGCCTAAAAACAAGATGGCCGCCAACCTGACACGACGTGATGGCCACCATTCCACGAGGTTTCGGGCGAAGTGCGACTGCGCATCAGTTTGTTCCTGTGGCCTCGTCATGACCCTTGCCACGCTGTGCATGAACAAGGCCACGGTGGGAAGTCATCCAAGTATTAAAACAAAGGACATTTACAAGAAACCGGAAAAATCCAAAACGATTACGTAACCTCTTGAACTGTGTGATACCTCACCGAACGAGACGACGGTGACGCTACGTGACTGCTGCGTTCCTGAATCTGTGACAGACTGAATGCTGCCCATTTTCTTGATGAACTGCCAACTTTATAAAATCTATGGGCACTGATAGATGCTTGCACGTCTCTGGTCCTTGTCCATTCTTGGGACTGTAGCGTGCCGCATGAACTACTTTTGAATTCCGACTGATTGACAGCTAATTTGATGACTTAGAGGACGCCCAATAGCCAGTTTAGGTAAATATGGTGTTCTGTGATTTACATAAAAATGTAATAAACTTACTAGATGTAAACTAAACTCTTTGCGATAAATAGATAAATATTGATTAACAAACAAATGTATTTGTGGTTTATTGAAGGAGGGAAGATCAAAATCATGAATGTGTTTTAGCTGGTTCTAAATCACCAATTACCAATCCAACTAAATGATCCATTGATCACGTGGAAGGAGTATCTTGATGTTTAGGATTAAGATCTGTAGGTGTAAGGAAATTAGTGTATAGATATGTAATATAACTTTCTTCCTATAGGTATTCCTTTCATGTCAGCGCATACAACACTCATCTCTCCTGTAAGTGCAGACCAGTGTGAAGTGATGTGTGAATGTTGGTGTTATGGGCCCCACCAATGACTGCATGAGTGAAAGTGTTAGAGTGATATTTGGTCTGTGACGAAGGGAGGATATTTGGTATGGGTTTTGTCTGTTCCCCGTTACTTAAGTTTCCGCGCTGCAACACGCGCATGAGCATGCCCAGCCATTTTTTGCAGCATGGAACAATCTTACGCAGTTTGCCAGCAGTTCATGAGCAGAACGTCCTTCTACTTCAGTAGTTGAGAGATACATAAAGTCATTGCAAATATATTCTCCTTGGTGTTCTCTGAGTCATGCAATGTATGTTGCATGCTGACTTGTGAAGTTTAGCTGCATGGGGGAAAGGGAGACAAGTCCATATTGGAACCAGGCAACCCCCTGCCATGAGGGAGGGAGGTTATGATCCTGAAGAAGAGTATGTACAATATTTGCCTACGTCCAAAGAGAATGTTGTTGCTTTTCCAGGGTCAGTAGTATAGGGTTGACTTTAGCCTGCCTAATCTGCAACATGAATGTTCCCACCCGTGGAAAGCCATGGGGTAAAGAGCCTGGAGAGGGGAAGAAGTGTGTATGCATACGAGGAATGGAAATGTTACATGGGCAATGCATAGTCAGGGAGTCTAGGCCATGCTGGTGAACTATGACATAGCAGTGCAGGTTAGATAGTGGAAGAGCACATTATGATAAAATTAAGATTTACAGAGGCAAAATGTAAGAATAACAGCAATGTTCTAACTTAGTCATAGCATATCATCTGCCTCATTCATGAGGTGGTCTAATTCCAGTTTGTAATTGGATTCTTTTCTGGGGCATTACAGAGGCAACTTTTTCAAGCAACGATTTCTGCCCCAGCTCTCAGGGCAGCACCTCTCCTTAGTGTCCTGCTTGGTTAGGGAGATGCCTTGGTCTGTCTGATACTCCATCAGCTTCTTTCTGCCTGCATCCCCAGGCAGCAACTGTATCACAATTATTTCAATGGGTTTGCAGTTTAAAGGAACCTATATCCCCATTCTGTCATTCTAATTATCAGGCAATGAATGGTGTGTTTTAGTTGAGGTGCAAAATATAGCAGTGCCTGACTGAAAGATGGCCACAGCATCAATACAATCTTTTTTCCACATCGATAATGGCAGAGGTGGACCTTCAGTCCACCAGTCCAGCATCTTTTCTGATGGCCAAGCAGAGCGTTCCACCTAGTGTCCTGGACATCTCATTGTCTGAGATGCTTGAGTAACTCTTGGATTACATGTCAGGTTGTGGCAGAGTGTTGCGCCTTCTAGCCAGAGCAGGAATGTTAAGCTGCATCACGGCATCTGCTCAGAATTAACGCAATGGCTAACAATTATTTTCTTTTATCAACTTGAAACATATAGAATTATACCATTCCAGTAGTACACTTCTGTGTAATCAATCAAAACTGAAAAAAAGCATGCATTCTTTTGCTTGGGATCTCTATGAACTATCTAGATGATAGGGTTTAGGGGGTGGAGCCTGATGCCGAACAGCATAGAGGAATTATTTTAGAGCTTCTGGCTCTCAAGGCCCTGGTCATGGGGTTAAGACCCACCCGAAGGGCGACATTTCCGGTAACTCACCCCTGAGCTCGGCCAACATGTTTTGAGGGCTTTTTGAGACTGCTTTGGCGGCAGTGGAGAGGCATTTCCAGAGTCTCCATTGCTGTAACACAGGCGTCAGAGGCGTGTGGCGGGTTCCAAGGCTGCCTCGTCCCCATCTCAGAGTCACTTCAACTGCCTCACACACCAGCCACTTTACCGAGGGGAGACCAGCGACCCGTCAGCACCAGCCATTGTCCTCCTGGCGGAGAGCGGGTCCTGTAGTGATGTGAATTGGGAGCTGTGCACCCTTCCCGGCAAGGGGCCTCAATCCATTACAGCCATGAGCAATCACCAGGGTGAGACATGGCGCCCCTCCGCCTTGGTGATCGAAAACACATACGGAGCACCGGAATGGCTGAGTACTCACATTACGGGAGAGAGGACTGCTGAAAGGAGGGCGGCGGCAACCATCTTGAGTGGGAACATTGTGAGTCCCCTTTCATCATTAACAATGGCAATAACTCTCTAGAGTGAGTGAATTCTCCCTACGCCACCTCTAACTACCACCAGTTTGCCTCAAATTGTTAACACACAGCCAACACTGGAGATTGCCAAACCTCTGTTCAGTAACTGAGGTGGGAGGACTAACATACGAGAGGTTGAGCTGGCCATTGTAAGTGAGGACAACAGGAATTTGCATCCTTTACAGACACTGGCACTTGACGCCAGGAGTGCGTTACCTACATTACATCTACTACTGACTGTTGCCAAGCTGCTTTAGACCTACTGCTAGGTGTTCCTGCCTTTACGTGAGACTCCATTGAACTATCCAGTGCATGATCAGTCAACACAGCGAGTGTCGGATCCCGACTTTCTCACGCACAAGGCGTTGGCCTTGATCACCTACTGGGCACCGGAACAGTGCCCTGCCCACCGTCTTCCATCCAGGATTATTCATACCCTGCACCCCGATTCATGATACAGCACAGGCCGCGATTGAGACGACACTTCTCTGGTTTCTTTGTCTGGGTACCCCACGGGGAGCCTTCCTTAATCGCTTTGACTTCTCTGGAACAATGCTTGTCTACCCCTTCGATTTCTGTAACCTACACCTGTCCAAGTCTAAGTCAAAGTCCACACATCAACTCCTTTTTTCAGAGGTTGTCTCCCGGGTAAAGACTTGAGGACCAACCGCGAATTATACTATTCTGGACGACCCACCACCTCTGTCATCATCAGCCATAGATACACTACTTTGAAAGCTCTTGGACATCAAGAAATCTATGAGCTCAATTAATGATGCAGTCTCTAAAATAGCTGTGGAAGTCCAATCACTTTGATTGGATAGTGCCTCCTTCCACCAACAGCTGGACGCAACTGAAACACTACTAACGGATGTAGGAACATGCATTGACGCCATTCCAGATGATCAATAGAGATAGGGACACTGAAAAGGAAACTGATCGACTTGGAAGACATGAGTAGATGAGACAATATCCACATTCCCATTAACTACGCCAGCTGGTTCACTCCCGAACTTCTGACCCTCAAACGTGACTGCAAGAGACTGGAAAGACGATGGCACTTCAATAAGAACCCTATCGACCTCAGCACCTTCAGATCCGCCCTCAGCAACTACCACCACCACCTCAGGGAGGCCAAGAAGGACACCAAAACCAACCACATCGATGTGAGCATGAACCATGCCAAAGAACTTTTCAGCATCATCAGAAAGTTCTCCTCCCCAGCCCCCGCCAAGAACACAATCCACCCCTCCCAGGGCCCACTACGACAGCTTGGCAGGCTACTTCTACCAGAAGATCACAGACATCAACAGCAACTTCACCCCACAACCCACCGACCTCATCCACTTCTGCACATCTACAAACGCTATCCTCAGCCACTGACTAACTGACTGGAAACAGCTCTCAGGCTAAGACACCACCACCATCATGAATTCAATCCATTCTGGGGCTCCCACGGACACCTGTAACACAATATCGACAACCTAGGAGGGAAAGAAATCAGAAGCAGCCTCACAGAGATCCTCAACTCTTCCATCACCACAGCCACCGTCCCCGACATATGGAAGCACGCAGAAGTCAAGCCGCTCCTAAAGAAACCCTACGCCGACCCCAACGAGCTCAAGAATTACTATCCCATCTCGCTACTCCCTTTCCCCGCCAAGTTCCTGGAGGAAGCCATCAACCACCAGCTCACAGAGTACCTCAAAGAAAACAACCTGCTTGGTGCCTCCCAATCTGTGCCAACCACAGCAATGAGGCCACCCTGATTGCAGCAACTGACGACATTGGATGCCTCCTGGACCAAGGTGAAACAGCAACACTCATCCTCCCTGACCACTCGGCAGCCTTCGGCATTGTCTCCCATCACACCTTCATCACCAGACTCCACCACATCGGCATCCAAGGCAAAGCTCTCAACTGAATCTCCTTCTTCCCCTCCGGTCGAACTCAGAGGATCCATCTACCTTCCTTCTCCTCCATACACAAAAACATCATCTGTGGTGTACCCCAGGGCTCTTCCTTCAGCCCCACCCTGCTAAACACCTACATTACACTGCTAGCCGACATCACCTGCACCCACAGACTTAACATCATCTCATACACCGACGATACACAACTCATCCTATCCCTCACAGAAGACTCCTACATCGCCAGAGCCAACTTCTAAAACACCATGTCCGATGTCGCCACCTGGATGAAGTGCAACTGCCTAAAGCTCAACTCGGACAAAATGGAAGTATTCATCTTCAGAACAAGCCCTCTCCCTGGGACAGCACCCAGTGGCCCATTGAGCTAGGCCCCACACCAACCCCCACTGACCACGCACGTAACCTCGGAATCATCCTGGACAGCGAACAGACCATGAAGCAACAGGTCAGTGCCGTATCCTCCTCCTGCTTCCACACCCTCCGCATACTCCACAGAATTTTCCAATGGATTCCCACCTCCAGAAGGAAAACAGTCACCCAAGGCCTCGTATCCAGCCGCCTTGACTACTGCAACACACTTTATGCCGGAGCATCCAAACAGCTCCTCAACCGCCTCCAGACTGTCTAGAACACCGCAGCAAGACTCATCCTCACCCTCCCCAGAAGAACCAGCACCACCCCCACCCCCCACCTCAAAACCCTACACTGGCTCCCTGTCCAGAAAAGATGCCTCTTCGAACTCTTGACACACACCTACAAAGCCCTCCACAACTCCGGGCCCGCCTACATACATCACAGCTTGACCCTCCACTGATCTACCTGGTAGCTCCGCTCCACATCCCTCGCCCTGACACACATCCCCCGCATTCGTCAGAGCTGCTGCGGAGGTCATCCCTTCTCCTACCATGCCGCAAAGTCCTGGAATGACCTCCCCCTCCACCTGCAAACCATCCCCTTGCTGGAAAACTTCAGAAAGAAGCTCAATACATGGTTTTTCGACCAAGGCTCACAGAATCCCAGCTCCTGCATACCCCCGAGGTACAAGTGGTGCTATACAAGATTGATTGATTGATTGACTGATTGACTGATTGATTGGCTGATTACAGGACTACCATAAAAAATGGAAGGGACACACATGATCACATACCTCTGTGATTTTCTGACTGAACTTCTTGATCTGTCATTTGTACCGAAGTTGGAGATTCATTGGGCGCACAGAGCCAGGTCATGTGCCTCCTCTTCCTTTATGCAGAGACCCCGGCCCTTCCTGGCATACCTCCTGAGACACCAACAAGCATAGCAGATTATCTTGGCAGCGTAAAAACATGGCCCCTACCAATGTGAAACCACCAAATCTTAATCTCAGCCTACTTCTCCCATGAAACCATCCATGTGTGCAGGGCCGGACTGGGAACCAAAGACCGGCCCTGACAAAGTGCTCGGCCACCCCTTACCCCCCCCCACCGGAGGGGTTGGGATTGCGGCCGAGCTCTTTGCCAGGGCCGGTTTTCGGCCGATTTTGTTACAGGGCCGATTTTGCAGCTATGCTGCAAAAACAGCCCTGTAACAAAAACGGTCCCCAGGGGCCCAAAACCGACCCCCACCCGTGCGGCCCACCAGGGGATTGCCCAGTGCCCGCTACGGCCAGTCCGGCCCTGCATGTGTGGAGACGGTTCCTGGCTTTGCAGCCCCGTCTTCAGAAATGGGAAATACAATATAGTCTTTTGGACCTGCCCGTGATGCTGATTCTGGTGGAGGGCAGGGCAGGATTCAACACTAGGCTAACCCTAAAGAATTGGAGAGATTTCTGGATGCACTGGACATCAGTGATATGGACACCCGAGAGCTACCTGGGGAATCAACACCTCCTACCAAGGCAAGAGAAAATCGCTTGATTGAAGATCAGGAATAGCGCCAAAGGCTGGAGAGAGTCAGACAATCTTGATTGTCAGATGGAGGCGGACGCACAAACAAGGGGCACGGCGCTCTGATAGACAAATCACAGTCATCACTTAAAGTTTAATGACCGTCCACCAGCTGGTCCGTAAGAAAGTGTGTTGCTTTTACCTGAACTGGTGGAGCTACGATTGGAGAACACTGGTAGAACTGTACCAGGATTCGCCTATTTTCTAGTGATATCCTGACATTGTAGGGTACACCTCCTATGAACCTCCTCTGTCCCCGGCTCACTTGGGTGCCTTTTGAGAGGGCTCTCTGATCTATTGTATAGGACCTTCCTTGGAATGAATCAGATTTCATACTCCACGGCACTTTTTTTAAAGTGCCTTCCGACAAATTTTGGTTAGATTCTGCCTCCGGAACCCAAATAGTAATCTAATTTCGACTGTTGAAGTATGTCGTGGGAAACTGAACACTTGCTGATAAGTGCCAAAAATTGCAATTTCAATTACTCTATCTGCTCTCTCCCTTCAGTGCTTCAGCTCCATAGGCTATTGAAGGTACATGTTTTGTGGCCATGACTTGTGGTAATGGTTGGAGAGACAAGCCCTTAAGAGTGTTACTTAGGGAGCAGAAAGCAGACATTAGGGTACTACATATTCTTCGAATCGATTGACAGTGCTTAGTTAATGTACCTCTTGAATCAAGGATTACCCCCAAATAAGTATACTCTGTCACTGATTCCAAGGGTGAGCCTTCCAGATGGAACACTGGTGGTGAACTTCTTGTACTGACTAACATTGATTTTGTTTCGTTGACGTTGACTTGGAGCCCATGCTTTTCCACATACATTGCTGTGGTGTTTATTAGTCTTTGCAGGCCTACCTTCATGTAACTGATCAGTACTACGTCGTCAACGTATAGCATGTGAGAGGCACTGAAACTGGACAGTGTTGAAGCATGCAAATTTACTTTAAAAAAGAATTGTTGTTAGCTCTGGTAGGTACAAATTGAACAGAAACGGGGCAAGGACACATCCTTGTTTCAGACCGTTGGTCGTGTATATTTTTCTTGAAATGGTTGTCCCAGTTCCCAGCCTTACCCAGGTCCATGTGCTGGTATCTAGTAGTTGGATAGCCCTGAGGTGTGTCTGAGAAATTCCTCAGCAAAAAGCTTGCTCCAAATAGTGATGCTCTGTACCACGTCAAAGGCGGAACAAAAGTACATGAAACAGAGGTGAAGGGTATGAGAGCAAGATCTAGCTTTATCAATTAGTAAGGTAAGCATTAAGATGTTTGTGAATTTGCCTGTGTTTTTGACAAACCCTGTTTGGTTCACCGGGACCATTCGGTTTGTTCGGCCAACACAACTTTGGCAAAATATTTTACTTCTCTCTCTAATAGGGTGATTAGCCAGTAATTTGAAGGTAGTAACGTCATTGTGGCTTTGTAAATTGGGGCTATGAATGACCCCCACCAACTGTCAGGGGTGGCCTGGTGGAGAAGCACATGGTTGTAAAGGTGGCACAGGTGTTCAGTCCAGGATTCAGGATTTTCTTAGAAAATGGCTTGTGGTAGATCACAAGGGCCAGGGGCTGCGTCTCGTCGCCCTGAAGAAATTACTTTAATTACATCATCTGGTAGGATGATTTCATGTGGTTTTTTCAACTTAAATAAGGCAGTCCTACATGTTGAAGAGTTTGGACTTATTCGGATTAGCCTGAGAGCATGCTTTTGTTTCTTTTTGAGCTGATCCCCTGGTAGAATTTGGATTTTGAGGTGGAACACTCTTGATCTGCCAGAAGGAGGACCGTAAACTGGGCCTATTGCTCCAGCAAGTCAGAGGATAAATCGAGTATGCACTCCGATTGATTTCTTGCTTTGAGTTCCATCCGGGCAATAGATACTGTTGATCAAATTAGCATCCTGTAGTTGATAGTGGAGACTGTTCCAATATCCTGTTGGGCTTGGTCATGAAACCTACAGCGTAGGTTTAGCAGGATCTTTTGGGGTTGCTGGTCACTTTCCAGTCTAGTTCCTATCTGATAGAGGCAGACCATATAAAATAAAGGAAGAGACACTAGTGTGTAGTCTAAGATCGAGTTGGTCTTTGCCGAATGCAAGGTAGACTGAGCAGGCACACCAGGCTTTTTTTTGCCTGTTTAAACATCTCAACCCCAGGTGCTCTAAGTCATTGGTCCCAGCCCAGACCCCTGTTGTCCCATCTTTGCATCCATGGGTGGCAATCTACCAGATCTGGTTTTGAATTTCCACTATTTATTCGTGTACAGTTTCCTGCAGCAGGTTCATATTAAAGTCACCTGTCAAAAAAATGAGTGGCGTGGGATTGAAAGACATTTGGTCGGTGAGAAATGACAGTAGGAGGTCGATTTTTTTCCTTTTTCTTAGCAGGCTTTGGGTGACTGTAATTTTTTTTTATCAGCAGCGGCTGCTTGATGTAGAAGCATTCTGATAGTTTCACAGCTTGTAAGTTGGAGTGGTCAATATGTAACGCTTCTGCTTTAACATTGATGTCCATTGCTGCGTAAATGGCTGGGCCCCCAGCTAGTCGTCCTAGCATGTGAGTTTTATGACTGATTTGTAGAGTCCTAAGAATGTCAGAATGTCCAAGGGGACCAGTGCCCAAGTCTCCTGAAATATCACCAAGTGGAAAGAATTTATAAAGGCTAAGAAGTGCACATCTTCAATTTTGCTTTGCAGGCCCTCAGCTTTCCACGAGCAAATTGCTAAATTTTTACTCGGCAGCATGTCAAGTAGTTGTTTTTCTGGTCAGTATTTTTCGGGGCTGCTTGTATTTGATTGCAGCGTGCCCGGGAGCCATGCCCAGTCTGCTGGGACTTGACTTAGCGTCTAATTGGACTTGACTTAGCGTCCAGTTTACTTCACATTTGCTGCCGCTGTTATTGACCTTGTGGCTTGGAGGTGTCACTGAGTGGCTCATTGCCCCTGTAAGGACTGACATTTTCTGGAATTGATCATGCACTGCGGCCAAAGTTTTTTTAATCCGCATTGCTCCTGGCAAGATTGTGGGAGTGGGCCTTTGGCCAGGGTTGCTAGGTATTAAAAACTGAGGATATGCTGCGTCCTCATGACGTGAAATCTCACTTGAATGCTTCGGAAACCAGGTCCTGCGATTGCAGACAGGCAGTTCTGCTTCGATCCAGATCTAGAGAACTCATTGTTACCATTCTCCAAAGCTGGGTGAGGAGACAGCATTTTTCTACTTATGTCTTTGTGTTACTGTGTAGTATCATTATCAAAATATCGAGGGCATCTGACTCCACACCAGAGACAGTTCCTAGTTTTCCCTTCAAACCCCTCTCTGTTACCCACATACTTCCTTGACTGACACCATCTGGCACCTTCCACATACCACTCACACCTGCTGGGCGACAAGACCATTACGGATAGCCTCTCTGAATGTAATCGGACTGACTCTTTTCATTAAGAGGAAGAAAGTGCTATCTTTCCTAAAATTACAGCACCCTGATGTAGCATTGATCCAAGAAATGCATCTGTCACATACTGAACATTACAAACTAGGACGGGACTAGGTGGGTACAATGATACATGCTAGCAGAACAGAGAACACCATCACACGTCCTGCCAGACCATAGGAAAAATGGGGTGGCTATCCTGATTTTCAAACTGCAGACTGGAAAGACCCTTTGAGCAGGTACATCTTCACCAAAGTTAAGACTCAGAATGAGGCAATGTTTGTGGGCTCTATCTACGACCCAGTGGGGGTCAAGACAGATCTTTTCACCACATTGACTAAACTCCTCCACTCCTTTGGAATGTCCAAGGACGTAATGGGGGATGACTGGAATTTGCCACTAGACACATACCTTGATAAGTCCGGGAATCACAAAACTAGAGAACCCCTGGATAGGTTCATCCTATCTAAAATTATTAGTGACCACGCCTTTTTTTTTTTTTAAACATAATTTTTTTCTCCCATTAGGTAAATTGTGTATATTAGTTCATGCTTAGGGGGTTCAATACCATTAGGGGACCAACAGAGTTTGACATAGTGAGAAATAGTGGCATGAAGGAGAAACAGTTTCGAGGGAACCCCTTGAGTACGGATAAAATTGTCTTGATCTGCTAGTGTGCCCTCTATGAACAGTGCTCCAACTGTCGACACCCCTTCTTGTACCCATGGGGATAGGGCTCTTTTCAAGATTAATCCATTTGTAATAGGTATCCCGAGCAGGGGGATATTGGGAGAATATGGGAGAGCCCTTTTTGTGTATTGAAGAGTCTTCCTCCAGTACATTAATGCTGTCTTAAGCAAAGGGGGAACTGTAGGTGGAATTTGAGCGTGTGGCAGAAGTAGAGTGTGGAGGCTGCCCTGGTTAAGAAGCTGTGGTGTATAGCAATTTCCTGAATATGTCTTCCTGCTAGCCAATAGGAAAACCACTGCAGTTGACTGGCCATGCAATATGCTTGAAAATCTAGTGTGCCCAGACCTCCCTCTTCCGGTCGCAGCTGTAACTTTGCAAGGCCCACTCTCCTACATCCCTTACCCCAAATAAGGTCTGACAAAAGTGTATCAAGCATACGAAAGATATAAGGTGAAATTATAACCCGTATATTAGTAAAAAAATATAAGAGGCAGGGAAGCATCACCATTTTAGAGATGGCTACTCTGCCCATCACAGACAGTGGTAAAGAAGTCCAAAAAAAACCTTGCATCCGGAGTGACCTTATTGCCTTCAGCAAGTTGCCATCAATTAGGTCATTGGAAGCTCTATATATTTGTATACCTAGATACTTAAAAGTATCTGGGGCAGTCGTTAGTGTTAGGTCACTGAAAATTATCGGGTCTGGGGAGTCTTTATGACGCAAATAAAAACCATATGATTTAATGGCCAGGCCGGATATCTGTTCAAAATGTTTAAATATAGTCGACATGGGGTCCAGATTTATAGTAAGGTCTTTTAGATAAAGAATAATGTCATCGGCATATGCAGACTCTATGTGCGTTGTGTTATTTATTGAAATTCCCAAGTCTATGGCCTCTTTGCGGAGCTTAATGAGTAGAGGTTCCAATGCCAAAACAAACAGCAGTGGCGATAGGGGGCATCCCTGTCGGGTACCCCTGGTTATGGAATAAACAGAAGATATGTGTGAGCCAGTCCTGGTCTGGGCCGTGGGGGCAGTATATATCAGCTCCACCCATCTCAAATAGCCTCTTGGGATGCCAAATTTTTCAATTGAAGTCAGCATGTAAGTCCAATCAAGCGTGTCAAATGCTTGTTACATGTCGAGAGAGATGCACCCAGCTGTGCGGGAAAGGACCGCTGCAGTTTCCATAATATAGTGAAGGCGTCTGATATTTAGAGATGTACTGCGGCCTTGTATAAAGCCACACTGATCAATGTGGATACGTTTTGGGAGGTAGGGGAGGAGGCGCTTAGCTAATATTTTACTAAGTATTTTATACTCGGTAGATAATAATGAGAAGGGACGATAGCCTGACATGTCCCAGGGGTCCCGGTTTGGCTTGGGGAGGGAAGCAACCAATGCCTGCATGGTGGTTGTTGGAAGAATGCGCTTCTCCAGCGCCGTCTTGTAGAGATTCTCTAGGTCCGGGTCAATTTCTTGGCGTATGGCAAGTAAAATTCTGCCAGTAAGCCATCCAGGCCCGGGGTCTTATTTCTGGGAAGATCTTTAATGGCTTCATTAATATCTGTTTTAGTGATAGGAGCCGCCAATTCTGATTGGGCGTCTGTTGTTAGTTTAGGAAATGTTAGGTCATTCAAAAAGGTTGCTATGTTTTCATGTGATGCAACAGCCGGAGCGGTATATAGGTTTTTGTAATAAGAACAGAATGCCATGTTAATATCTGCCTGGGTAGAAATTACTGTACAGTCCGGAAGGGATATTTCTTTTATCTGGACAGGAGGGGGGGTGTCACAAATGAGGCGTGCTAACAGGGTCCCTGCTTTATCTGCTTCTTTATAACTATACTGAGTGTATGTGTTATAATCTATTAAGCAAAGTTGTTCAAGTAATTCAGCGTCTTTAATTCTGGATTCCTGTAGCTATGCTTGTTGAGTTGGGTTAGTGATAGCTGCATTTTCGAGCGTATTAAGTGAATCTTCCACCAAGCTGAGGTTCCTGTGTGTTTCCTGTCGGGTCCCCACTGTTGCCCCTATAGCCGTTCCTCTAATCACTGTCTTAAACGCATCCCACTCTACTAAGCGAGATAATGCAGTGTTGTCATTTTCTGTGAAATAATTAGTAATGGCTGTGCCTAAAGTATTTTGAAATACTCCGTCTTAAAGGGTTTGTGGCCATAGTCGCCAAGTTGGGACTGTGGTGGGGACCCACCCCCATTCAAGGAGCACTTTAAGTGGGTTGTGGTCAGACAATGTTTTCCCGAGATACATGGATTCAACTATCTGGGTGTGAACGGGTCACCCCGGTTCGGGACGAGGGGAGTGTCAAGCGGGACTGGTGGTCCCCCGTAACCCCGCTACCTTGTACTTTTCCCTCCCAGCAGGAGGAGTGGCTTGACTTCGGTGATGCTGAGGAGTTCCCCGGGGCTACGTCGGGCCCCTTTAACCAGGACTGTCTTTTCCTAATGGCCACGCCCCCTGTACCACGAGGACGCCCCGGATTGGATTTAGAGGCGGATGTCCAGGAAGCCGTGTGTGACGTCACCGAGGAGCGAAATCCCGGAGGAGAGGAGAGACGAGCGAGCACGGACTCAGGAGGCGAAGCACCGGAGGAGGATCAGCGAGACGACCCGAAGACGGACGCCGGGAGTAAGCCAGGAGGCCAACGATACCGTGTTTCGCCGAGCCACGTTCACGGAGGAGCGTGGCTTCCCCAGGTACGGGAGCGGATAAGGGGTTGGTTGGGTATGCGGGAAAGCCGTTAATCCCTTCGTTCGTCTCTAGCCCTGTACAACACCCACTTCCCCTCACAACATGCACCGACAGTTAGTAGCTACGAGCACTAAGCTTGTTACACGACAACACAAGAAGAGGTGTTCTCCACCCCCCGGCCCTGGTCATAGGTTAGTGGCAATTCATGCACCTTACCCTAAAATTCCCTTTCTCCTTCTTTTCTACCCGAATGCACCAGGGTTCCTGGAGCACAACGGAGCTTTGAAACCAAGCGTCCTCGAGCCAAGGAGAAAGATCTAATCCCCCGCTTTCACCACGGAGCCAACTAAGAGGGAAGAGAGACTTACCAGCAAACACCGACGTGTATTTTCTTCAATAAAGCCTTATGTTAAAAGACCTGGTCTACGTGCGGTCACTACCACCCCTCCACAACTGGTGTCAGAAGTGGGATCTCCGCCCATCAGTACCCCAATGATGGACAACGTAATACAGCACATCATAATAGGCCAGGAGAAGCTTGAATGGGCCGTGGGACAACAAATGGCGGCAGCTCAACAAGACAGGGAAACGTTCCAAAACATTATAACAGCACAAATGGAAGGCATACGCACGGCCCGAACCGACACAGATGCCTCGGTAGCAGTAGAATGACGTCCACCGGTCCCACATCCGTCCGGAATAACCCTTCAGAAGTACGTAGTAGGAGAGGATCCCGATGCTTTCTTCTCCAACTTTGAGCGAGCGGCGAAGGCCTGTGGTTGGCCCGAAGAAAAATGGCCCTTCTTCATAGCGCCACTTCTAACAGGGGACGCTCAGGCGGCGTATCAAGTCGCTAATGCCACCAGAACCACTCCATACAACGAGATTAAAACAGTCATCTTAGATCACCTGGGGCTAGATGAAGAAGCTTATCGGGTTAGGTTTCGAAGAGAGAAGGGGACCCCAGGAGAGAATCCTAAGACTTTGTTTTTTCGGTTAAAAATGTCCGCGGATAAATGGCTGAAGCCGTTAACAAGCACTAAAGAGGAGATAATGAACCGCGTTTATCTAGAACAGTTTCTAGATGCACTGCCCTATGGGACACAGAGGTGGTTACGACAACATGCCGGTATAACCCCAGCGCAAGCCATAGAAATGGCTACCACATACACAAGGGCGCAACCAAAAACACTACCTTGGGATAACGAGAAAACGGTCAAAAGCGGACTTCCACAAAAAGTTGAAAGAAAACCAAGGGCCCAACATGACTACAAAAAGAGTGTTCCACTACGAATAGAGTCCCCAGGGATAAAAGGACCGCAGTGCTTTGAGTGCGGGGAGTGGGGCCATATTGCAAGAATGTGCCCTAGAAAAAAACACCTGAGGAGCCTATGGATGTGGGGTACCTCCCCAGAGCAGTCCTCTACTCGGCCGAAATGGGTCCCTCCTTCCATGTAAGAACCCGGGTAAATGGTCAGTTCGTAACTGCCCTGTTGGACTCGGGGTGTAAACAGTCTGTAGTCCAGAAAGTTTTGGTACCATCAAAGGACACCCTCCCAAATGCGGTTGTGAATATCAGATGTGTACACGGAGATGTACGACCATATCCAGTTGCCTTACTAAGTGTAGAAGTAGACGGACAGAGCCCCTGCACTATAAGGGTTGGGGTGGTGGACTCTCTGCCTGAAGATCTGATAATCGGGGTTGACAACCCCCAGTTCCTAGACATATTCCAAAGCCAAATACACAAACAAAAACAGCCATTAGTACGACCTTATGAGGCCTATCATATCAAAGAACCCTGGGTACTAGACCGTAGTTTTAGGTTTGCCCAAGCTAATGATCCGACGCTGTTCAACGCCTGGGAAAGTGGTCAAGCGAATACCGACTTCCCCAAGTCAGTGTATCCATGTTTTACCATTAAAAGCGATTTATTATACAGAGAAGGGAGGGAGAGAACCCACAGCTGTTAGTCCCTATGGCCTTCAGAGAACCAATCCTGTTCTATTCACATACACATCTGATAGCAGGACATACAGGGGCCGAAAAGACTACACAGAATGTCCTGAGATATTTCTTTTGGCCTGGAATCTATAAAGATATCCAGAGGTATTGTCAGTCCTGTGACATATGTCAATTGAGAAACCTGCAACGACCACCCTCAGTCCCCTTACAACCACTGCCGGTAATCGGGAGACCTTTTGAAAGGGTTGGTATGGACGTAATAGGCCCCCTGCCCAAGACGCCTCGAGGCCACTCCTATGCCTTAAATACGAACACGAATATCTCTACCTATAGGTTTCAGAACGTACAATGTATCGTCTCTTTAATATATCTACACTTGGACTAGGGCAGTATGATTCAAAACATAATCAAGGGTGAATTTATAATAATTTTATTTTCAAATTAAATTGATTTATGAAAGAATAAATTCAGTACATAGAAGGGTTTGCTATAATTAGATAAAGAATTTTCAAATAACAAAGAGCATGCTTATCGGGGTCCCAGACGTACTCAAACACACACTAACTGACACACTCATACCAAAATCATTCTAAGACATAAATGCTAAATTCGCACATTCACATGTAGAGGATATAAACCGTCCAAAAAATTCAATGTGTAAACAAAATTCAATGAATATTCAACATTATGTTGACGAACAAATGTTCACAATTTAGGGAAAACAGGGTTTAGGTGGGCCTCATGTGTGCACCGACGCGCGTTTCGGTGAATGCACCGAAATATAGGTGCCACCTTCCTCAGGGCGAGCAGAAACCAAGAGTCATAGTATGGTTTAGGGCTGGGACCTATCAAAGACAGTAATAATAATGCATTAAAATGACAAATCTGGATGGCATCATTTATCTAAGTCATGAAAATGTCATACTCGCATCATTAGTCACAAGTGTAGGCAACAGTAAGTCAAGATAGAAATATTTGTATGCATAAAATTGGGTTAAAATACGGATACACTAAGTATTCCAGGAAATCACCGAAATTTAAAAGGGAAAATGAAAATATATAACAAGGAGTTCATTAGAAAATATATACATAGTAGGGGGAATTATTTTTTATCCCTCCTGTTTGTTAAGACGGAGGGGCGAGAAGGGAGGAGGGGTGGGAAAAGGGGGGGGGGGAGGGCATGGAAAGGGGAGGGGGGGGAGAGAGGGATCGTTAACGCTCACCTGTGAAATCACGTGAGGCGAATAACCAGGTCAGAGGCAGTCAATCAAGTCATTTGCTTGAAATAGTTCTACCGAAAAAGGCAAACATACAGAAAATGAACTGGTCATGAAGAGAATATCGCTCTGAGTGATCGCACAGACCCTAAAACATTAACGTTATCACAAACGATAATTTGAACAGGGATTTAAAGCTCTCCAGCGCTTTTAGATAAGTGTTTGTGCCTCTTAAAAGGAAAGTAGGTAAGCAATGCGGTTTTAAATCGTGTTGGAAGCGAAGAGCCACGTTGGATAGCTTTCTACTAATAAAGAGAGAAGCACAATGCAGAGTACGTTGTGCATAGGTTTGGCTGGCGCGCGCAGACATATCTATAAAAGCGTGTACATGTTAAAGATAAATGAACACAAAAACAGGGTACAGAACGCAAAGATTTGTTAGGCGCACGTGGATATATCTAAGAGAGCGTTTAGATGCTGTAAGGTACACGCAAACACACTGGGCAGAGTAGGTATGCATGTATATGCGTGTTAACAGTAAGCGAACGCACCTGAAGGGAAAATACACGCTCTCGGGGTCGGTAACGGATCTCTTGCTGAGAGAATTCCGGGTGCGGGATAGTTAGGTTGCCGATTCTACAAGGATAGATAACAATGAAATAGAAATAACCGATAGCGTTACACGAATTTGCTCCGGTAGACACAATGAAAACAGACAAATAAAAAAGAGTGAAAATTACCTTAATGAGGTGGCTTGAAGGGATGAATTAAATGCATCTAAATGAAGTCCACGGAAGTGTTGCTCGTGGTCAAATTTAATCAGGGCTGTGAGAATACGTAAACAGTAAAAGGTTTAAAAGAAGAAATGTGAATGCCAGGTGGTAAGATGAAGGGAAAACGGAGAAAAACAAGCGCGTCTAATCAAAGTACCTGATGCAGCACGAGTCTACGCGGTGAGATACCAATTCAGAGTACTTCGAACAAAACGGAAGGCCTCAGGTGAAACGAATCGGGCCGAGAAGCACATGCAATGTTCAAGAGCCGTTTAAATAGGCCGATAAGCTCGCGCGTCACGGTTTCGACGCGGAACGAAAATCAAAAGCGTCATCGTCAGTAGAAAGAGAGGGTGTGTCTAGGATGAAAGAATAAGGATTAGATGAAAAAATATCCTGCGGCTGCGCAACCGTGGATAAATAAAGTTGCTTCAATTTGAAGGTTGCAGAAAAAAACAACAGACGGAGGATCTTACATAGCAAAGGTGGTAGTATACGTGAAAAGTTACCAGCAGGCTGTAGACGAGCGTTCAGGATATGTGTCTGCAGGAGAGAGTTAGATCGTGCAGACAGATAAATAGATCCTAGAACAGAAATGCATGTAAAATGAGGAAATTATTTTGATAGACACCAGTGACTACAAGGGTCAAATACAGGGTAATGAGACTAGAGTCTGATAGACAAAGCCACATAATAAAGGAGATCGCAATTGCAGTACTAAGGTGGATAAGGCTGCACTTCGCATGGCACCTAAATAAAGTTTCTCATAATGGGACAGTCTGAAAAAACCTAAACAATTGCATTTTCCCAAGGAAGGGATTCGTTTAGGCCCTTGTCCTTAGATTTAAGGACAAATATCCAAAAAACTTCTCGTTTCTTGCGCACATTGTTGCTGTCAGTTCCTCTTTGTGTGCGGATCTTTTCCAGAATCGTCCAGCGTAAGTCAGCTTCAGAGTGGCCATTTTGAACCCAATGGTCTACTAAGGGGGCTCCATGTTTGGATCGTCTAATGTTGGATTTGTGCTCACCTATTCGTATCCTTATTTCTCTGGCAGTTTCGCCTACATAGGTGAGAGAGCAGGGGCATTGGATGACATAGATGCAGTTGGAGGTCCTACAGTTGGCCATGTCCTTCATGTTAACCTTATACTCGTTTATGCAGATGTTATCACCCACTAAGGCATGGGGACATGCATGGCAGGTACCGCATTTGTGGTTGCCTTTGATGGGGGTCGATCCCTCAATAGACTTTTGTGTCCAGCCCTTAGGTTCAGGTTGTTTCGCTTTGACTATCCAGTTTCGCAAGTTTTTATTTCTGCGAAATGCAAAAAGAGGTTTAGGGATATGAGTAGTTTCCGAGTCCAAGTTTAGTAAATGCCATTGTGAGTTAACAATTTGCCTGATTTTGTTGTTCATCACAGAGTGTTTAGTGACACAGACTAACTTGTCTGATTGGTTTTGCGATTTGGGTTGAAAAATAGAGTCGCGATTATAGTATCGCGCTCTCTTAAGGGCGTTCTTCACCATTCTGCGGAGATATCCTCTTTGGATGAATTTCTCTTTCATAGTTTCCGCATAGAAGAGGTAGTCATTGATAGTAGTGCAATTTCTACGCAAGCGTAGGAACTGACTAAAAGGTATTCCGTCTTTCTGACTTCTCGGGTGAAAACTATCGAAATGGAGGAGTGTGTTCCTGGCAGTAGGTTTCGTGTATAGAGAGAAACAAAGTTTGGATTGCCGGTGTTCAACCCAAACGTCGAGAAATTCTAGTTTGGAAGTACTCGTGTGTGCCGTAAATCTAAGATTAACGTCTGCCGCATTGATCCATTCGATATACTCATCGAGGGACACTTGGTCACCGGTCCAAATGAAGAAAATATCGTCAATGTACCGGGACCATAGACGCACATTCTCAAAGAAGGGGGCAACTGCATTGTAGATGTTGCATTGCTCAAAGTGCCCCATGTACAGGCAGGCAACGCTTGGGGCACAGGCCGCCCCCATGCTAACTCCCTTTACCTGTTGGTAGTAGTCTCCATCGTACTCGAAGAAATTTTCTTCTAGTACTATGCTCAGACACCGAGCAAGGAATCTGCCGTTATGTAGGGTGGGGTCTGCTTGGATAATGTTAGTCACAACTCTGCAGGCCTCTGCCTGGGGGATGTTCGAGTATAGGGATTCTACATCCAGAGTAACCAAAATTTCCTGTTGGGGGTTATACTGCAGACCTTCTAACTTTGAGATGAAATGTCCTGTGACCTTGACATACGAGTGCAAGGATTCCACCATAGGTTGTAGGAATTTATCAATGTATTTTGATAGTGGTTCGGTGGCAGAACCAATGGTGGAAACTATGGGTCTCAGTGGGGGGTTTGTCTGATCTTTATGTGTCTTGGGGATTCCGTAAATAATAGGAATACGGGTATGTGTGGGAGTGAGAAATTGTGCTTCTTGCGTACATATTTCACCCCTCTCGACTGCTAGTTCAACTTCATGTAGGATCCTACGTTTCACCCTAGGTTCTGGGTTGGACATAATTTTACAATAGTGTCTCTGAGATCCTAGAAGGTCCAACATTTTTTCTTTGTAGTTTTTGCTGTCAAAAATTACAATGCCCCCTCCCTTATCGCAGGGTTTGACAGTAAGGTCCTTGTTGGTTCTAAGGGATTTAAAGGCAATATTCTCTTCCTTGGTGATATTGAATGTAGGAGTAGGGACAAATTTAATCGCCTTCTGTATCTTATTCAGGACAGCTTTTTCAAAAAGACTAACCTCCATGCCGACCATATCAAGTCCTGGCGTGAAAGAGGAAGGTGGTTTAAGTCCTGAATGGTTAACGATATCTGAAGTCAGATTCCTGTCTGCAAAGTATTTTTTCAATCTAACTTTGCGAAAGAAAGTGTGCAGATCTCTAAGGAGTTCGAATTTATTGATGCCAACAGATGGTACAAAAGAAAGACCCTTGGAGAGCAGAGACACAGTGGAACAACCCATGGGTAGAGATGAAAGGTTGAAAACAGGGATTCTGTTTATGTCCTCCAATACTGGCGTTGACGAGTCTGAATGTATCTTTGGGGAGGAGCTTGTTCCTGGTATTGATTCCTGTATTGTGGGTTCAGAGATGAATCTTGGTATTGTCCTCTGTGTGAGGAATTCAGATGTGGGTTTTGGAAGCGATTCTGAAATCTGGGGCGAAAGTTGTCCCGGCGATTGCCTAAAAAACGGTTTTCTGGTGTTGGTCTGTCCGTTGCCTGTCTGAATTGTGGGTTGCTAAATGTGGGGCCTTCACTGTCTGAATCAGTGGTATCAGAAAAAGTGATAACCCTCTTGTGGCCCCAAGAGGAATACGTGCTATTAGCAGTGTAGTCTGTGTTATTGGAATAGAAGTTCTCAGTTAAGAATGGATAAACGCGCTCCTGCGAGAAATTCCTAATATCCTTTCTCAGTTTTTCAGTTTTTCTCTTGAGTAGGTATTCGTTAAAAGAGTCAAGTTCAAGCTGGATTTCTTCTAGTTTCTTTTTGCCTTCTTCTACGCTATGTGATTGTTTGAGTTTCTCCTCCAGTTCACAGATCTCTTTATTCAGTAAGTCAATGACCTCTCTTGCCGTTTCTATTATCAAAATCATCCAGTCCCTGGAACATCTGTTGGAGATAAGTGACCACTTTTCCAGGAACTGTCTGATTTCGACAAAATGCCTTAGTCATCGTGGACTATGCCACTCGCTTTCCAGAAGCCTTCCCCCTAAAATCTCCCACAACCAAAAACATATCAGAGAAATTGATCGAGTTATTCTCCAGGGTGGGTTTCCCAAGGGAAATACTGACTGACCAGGGGACGCCCTTTGTATCAAAAATGATGACGGAAGTGTGCCGTACCCTCGACCTACATCATCTGAAAACCTCCGTGTACCACCCGCAAACGGACGGGTTGGTCGAGAGATATAACCGCACACTCAAGAATACCTTGAAAAAGATGTTGTCCCTGGAAAACAAAGACTGGGACAGATTGCTCCCCCTTGCCCTTTACGTGATCCGCGGACAGGTGCAGAGCAGCCTCGGCTGCTCGGCGTTTGAAATGCTGTATGGGAGGCAACCACGGTGTCTGCTAGAGATAACCCGAGAAGCGTGGGAAAACGAAACAGGGGAGGAACAAAAAGCCTTCTTAGAGTATACAACTCAACTGCGATCCCGGATAGGGAAGTTGAGAGACTTAGCCATCCTCAATTTAGAGAAACATCAAACCTCCCATAAACTTCAATACGACAAAGGGAAAAGGCTTAGAACTCTGAAATTGGATGACTGGGCACTACTTCTCCTCCCTTCTTCCACGAAGAAGTGAGTGGACAGGTCCCTTTAGAGTGGTAGAGGTTCTGGGAAACACCACATACAGACTACAAGTGACACCCCGATGAAGACAATGCTACCATATAAACCTGTTGAAAAAATGGCTAGGCCCTCCACCCAAAAACGCTCACGGAGCATGGCCTACAATGGTGAGAGAGACTACTCTACCGCAGATGCCGATTAACACGGATCTGTCGAGTGACCAAAGATCGGAACTGTTACCGGCTCTGGAGCCCTTTTCGGAGGTGTTTTCGGACCTACCCGGCCGAACCACTCTCGCTGAACATCGAATCATCACAAAAGAGGGAGTGACAGTCAAACAAAGGCCATATCACGTTCCAGAGGCCCGAAAAGGTGTGGTGAAAAAGGAGGTGGAAGACATGCTAAAACTTGGGGTCATTCGACCCTCCAAGAGTGGTTGGGCGTCACCTATCGTCATGGTCCCTAAACCTGATGGCACAACCCGTTTCTGTATGGACTTTAGAGCCTTGAACGCCGTCTCCTCGCTTGACGCATATCCTATACCACGCGTGGACGATCTTATAGAAAAGTTAGGAGAGGCGAAGTATATCACCACGTTCGATTTAACTAAGGGATACTGGCAGGTCCCATTAAGAGAGGAAGACAAGCAAAAAACAGCCTTTGTCACGGATGAGGGACTATATGAATTCAATGTCTTACCCTTTGGCCTCCACGGGGCCCCAGCCACCTTTCAACGGTTAATGAATACAGTATTACAACCCTACACCGCTTTTAGTTCCTCATATCTGGACGATATTGTGGTTTTTAGTGTGTCATGGGCTGACCATTTGGAACACCTTAAGACCATCCTTACGGCACTAGCCAGAGCTGGGTTGCACATTAATGCTAAGAAGTCGTGTGCTGGGTATTCACACGTGCGGTATCTGGGGTATGTCCTTGGGGAGGGGGTAATTGCCCCGCAACAAGAAAAGGTAAAAGCCATCGCCACCATCCCCTTCCCTCAAACCAAGCGGGAGCTCAGGGCGTTCCTGAGACTTATTGGGTATTATAGGCGGTTTATCCCACAGTTCGCAGACACGGCCAGCCCTCTGACTAATGTTCTGAGAAAAGAAGTTAAACAAAAAGTGCTAGAAAGCCCCACAAATGAGATGCTAGACGCCTTTGTTAAATTAAAGAACGCCATCCTCACTGAACCCGTGTTGGTGTCCCCTGACTTTAACAAAGAGTTCATCCTGTCCACTGACGCATCCAACACTGGGTTGGGGGCAGTTATGTCCCAGTTGGGGGAGTACGGGATAGAACACCCGATATTGTACATTAGTCGAAAGTTGTTTCCCAGAGAGCCCAAATACTCCACCATCGAACGGGAATGTCTGGCTATAAAATGGGCAGTGGATAAACTGCGGTATTATCTAGAAGGCCGACATTTCCTGCTCTATACTGACCATGCCCCGCTCCAGTGGTTATATAGGAACAAGTCTCATAATCCAAGAGTATTGCGGTGGTTTCTGTCACTACAGCCCTTCTCCTTCGACATTAAACACCGTAAGGGTAAGGACAACGCTAACGCTGACTTTCTCTCAAGAGTACCTCCTCTCCCCCATCGGGAGAGTCTAGGGGGGGAGGTATGTGAACGGGTCACCCCGGTTCGGGACGAGGGGAGTGTCAAGCGGGACTGGTGGGCCCCCGTAACCCCGCTACCTTGTACTTTTCCCTCCCAGCAGGAGGAGTCGCGTGACTTCGGTGATGCTGAGGAGTTCCCCGGGGCTACGTTGGGCCCCTTTAACCAGGACTGTCTTTTCTTAATGGCCACGCCCCCTGTACCACAAGGACGCCCCGGATTGGATTTAGAGGCGGATGTCCAGGAAGCCGTGTGTGACATCACCGAGGAGCGAAATCCCGGAGGAGAGGAGAGACGAGCGAGCACGGACGCAGGAGGCGAAGCACCGGAGGAGGATCAGCGAGACGACCCGAAGACGGACGCCGGGAGTAAGCCAGGAGGCCAATGATACCGTGTTTCGCCGAGCCACGTTCACGGAGGAGCGTGGCTTCCCCAGGTACGGGAGCGGATAAGGGGTTGGTTGGGTATGCGGGAAAGCCATTAATACCGTGACTGCCTTCGTTCGTCTCTAGCCCTGTACAACACCCACTTCCCCTCACAACGTGCACCGACAGTTAGTAGCTACAAGCACTAAGCTTGTTACACGACAACACAAGAAGAGGTGTTCCCCACCCCCCGGCCCTGGTCATAGGTTAGTGGCAATTCATGCACCTTACCCTAACATTCCCTTTCTCCTTCTTTTCTACCCGAATGCACCGGGGTTCCTGGAGCACAACGGAGCTTTGAAACCAAGCGTCCTCGAGCCAAGGAGAAAGATCTAATCCCCTGCTTTCACCACGGAGCCAACTAAGAGGGAAGAGAGACTTACCAGCAAACACCGACCTGTATTTTCTTCAATAAATCCTTATGTTAAAAGACCTGGTCTACGTGCGGTCACTACCACCCCTCCACACTGGGACATCGTGGATGCAGAACAAAAAATTCTGTCAATCCTGGTGTGTAACTGATGTGGTGGTGACTAGAATGAATATTTCCGACTGTCGGGATGTTGCGTACGCCACACATCCTGTAACGTCCAACCCATGGCCGAAGTATATAAGAAGTCCGCATTTTTGGTGGTTACTGCGCCTCGAACCGGGAGGTGAGAACGGTCCAAGTGTACATTTAAAACAGAATTAAAGTCCCAGCCAATGACCCAGGGATGTACCACCCAATCCATCAGCACGGAGTTAAGGTTAGTGAGGCAAGTATTCTGCTTGTAATTCGGGGCGTACACACTGCCAATGACTATCGGGATACCATCTAGTTTACCCTGCAAAAGGACATATTGTCCTGCCAAGTCTATCTTTTGTTCCACCAACACGAAGGGTACCCCACTCCAAATCCAAATAAGCGACCCTCTTGCAAAAGCAGAATAGGAAGTGTTAAAAATGTGACCTTTCCATTTTTTCACATTTTGGTGACTTCTGAGTTAGTTAAATGTGTTTCTTGAATAAGAGCTATTTGGACTTTACGCCTATTCAGTTGGGCTTAAATTCTGTAGCGTTTGTGAACTGACCCCATTCCCTGCACATTCCATGTCAATATTTTATTTTTACCTAACACAGCAGTTTCGTAGCCGCCAGATGTAGAAGAGTGCCTTAAGGTAGCACAGTGTATACAATACAGTAAGGGACATAGGATGGGCCAGGAACCAATAACCCTTCCATAAAAAACAACACCCAATACTTGGGCCAACAGGCGAACTATGTTGGTCCAAACATATACTAATAGTCACTAATTCCAAACGATTATACCATGCAGTGTTGCAGGGATTCTGCTTATGCACAGAACTATGCGCAGGAAACGAGGACCTCAGAGAATTGTGGTGTACCAGAAACTCCCCTCAGAACCAAGAACCCCTATCCGACTAGCTTAGTGTCACATTCGTTATCCGAGATTTAGCTCGGCGGTCCCAATGTATAGACAACCCAGAACAAGCGACTTAGATACTCTCAGGAGTGGTGGGAATCCGAAATACCCGTTGGTAGCTATATATCAGTCCACAACAGAATAACAAAGACACGGTAAAGTTTAAAGAGTTTATTTTATAAACCTCGCGTCCTAAGATGCAGTACTTTGGCTAACACAAGCAGACAAATGGTTAGGATCAGCACCATCAGCATTGTTACAATACCATAGAAAATGGAAGGAGCAATCATAATAATAATGACAGTGGAAAGCGACCACCCTCCTTTCTCTAGCAACTAATAAGTTATTATTAGACTAATAGAAGGTCTCTTAGGCTTGCATGGGGGACCCCATACCTTATAGATCAGCTTAGTGGAATCACATCACAGGATCAGACTCGTTCTTAACACGGTGTACAGACCAAGGTCACTGCTCACTGTTAAGGATGTTAAACAATAGACGGTTCTCATGTGAAGCAAAGTCGAGTCAGCAGTTCTCGAATGAATAACATGTAACAACAGTGTCGCGTGCAAAAGCAGCAAAAGCGGCAAGCTGGCTTTCTAACAGCCGACGAGGTTATGCTAACTTAGCGTTGTACATAGGGAGTGGTTAACCCATACTACACCCCCCCTTGATCGGACTACTAACCACTAGGGGCGCACTTATCAAGAACGCAGAGTTCAAGTTAGAAAGAACGGAACCAAGGGCATGGTCTATAAGTCCATATAAAGTAAGTGTAAGTTCGAAAGGAAAAAAATATCAAAAATAGAAAAAGATGTCAGTAGATACAAAAAAAACATGACACAATGGGGGAAAATGACATCAATGGATGCACCATGTGAAGACCAAAACAAAAAGTCAATCCATCAAGGTATAGGCGCAATAAGTTGCAACAGCCTCCAAGAGGAAATCATTGGAGCGTTCCGCAAAATTATCCGCCATCCAATCCAGCAAGGGAAAGGAACACACGTGTTCACTCACAATTGGAGCTTCCAGCACCACACGAGGACAACAGGAAGGTTCCTCGATATAACTTCGTTCCAGCAAGCCAATCGCAGCCTCTTCAATGGCCCAATTTCCAAGGACTCTATGTGCCGCACCCAAGGCCATAAACCCGACACCAGAACATTCAAACTCATGAGCCGTTAAGGGGCCCATTAGTTGACCAAAATCCGGGACAGGTGACACCGAGTTTGACAGGCATAAATCCAGAGCCCACTGGAATGGACAATCCAAGCAGTGAAAGACTGGTTGCATACAAGTAAAGAAGGGAAACCGGAAGGACAATCCATATGCGACACTTAAGGTCGCCATTCGGTAAGGTGCCATAGTATTCAAGCATCCGGTTACGCAGATGTAACAGCCGGGGCATGTTGTCTCGGTACGCAAGTTGCGCAGCCATTGCGTAGCACGCAAACCAATAGAAATATTCCAGCTATATGGGCGAGAAGCAAAGGGAGACCTCTGAAGACGCTGGAAAAAATAGAATGAAAAAATGCGGGAATCACACCAAAAATAGTTTGAAAGGAGGTCACGAGGCCGGAGCCCACAAGTTTAAAAAAATGAACAATGCCGGTCGTAGACGAGGCATTAAAGATAGTCTGTATCAATGTTCCAAAATGGAAGGGGAGGTCAGTATTCAAAAGCGCAAGCACCTCCGTGCGGGTGTTTGCCACGTGAAGAAGAAAGGTTTCACGGGATGAAGTCAAAGCGACCTCCCTTTGAGACAAAAGAGCCCTTATTCTGCTCATCTGGTTGAACTCTGCGCTCAAGGTTGGAATCGAAGGCCAGATAGAAACATCGAGCCGGCCATGCGGGGGCGGGAAAAGGACATTTTTACAGCAAACAACACGCTGGTAAACAGTGACTATGTATGGTATGCCCTTTAGCATCCCGCAGCAATTTTCATTATTTAAAAGCAAATAACTACCGTTAGCAAGCAGTGTGAATGAAGGGGTTATAACCGGCACCGGTACACCTTTCAGGACGCAAGCCAAATTAGGAGCATGTACATTGCAAGCACCATGTAATTGTATGTGTCTACACACCACAGAATGATCAGGAGCAGAAGTGCATTCCTCACCCTTCAGATAAACCTCTGTGCCCTCCCGCATGCATCTATATGTAAACGGGAGCGACCAAACTTCGTGCAGGAACGCACTACCAAGTTGTTCATAATTGCCAAGAGCATAATGTTTCATGCACGAACTAAACTTAAAAAGCGAAAAAGGTAAAGTTATCACGCCGTGGATAAGCCACACGGCCGAATTTAACTCAGCAATGGAGAAAGGCAATGGTTCTAATTTCTCAATGTGCAGTAATGAATAAGTCGCATCTTTCATAGACATAAACTGTTGTTTCGCAGTTAAATTAAAAGGAAGGAACAAAGAGGAAACATTCATGTAATCCCATGGGACCTTCCCTGCCTTTAACGTCTGTAAAGTCCATGCAAACTGCATAACAGAACGCAACTGGTTCTGGCCATGATACAATACAGACAAATCATCCTGCACAATGTCTACGACAGATGAAATGATATTATCTAAAGTGTAAATTCTAGAAGACAAGGTATTTATACTATTATCAATCACAGCCAAAACTTTTTCCATATTAGCCTGGTCAATAGCACGTAACCTGGACGCAGCCTCAATTTGCGACATTTTCCAAACTTCGTTGTAAATAGCATATACCCATCTTTTGGACCTGCCCATTGCAGGACCTTTAATAAAATCATTCAGATCAATTTTGTCGTTTAAACGTGACAAATGAAGTTTAACAGATGCTAATGTGGAATTTTGCAGCCACGACTGGCATAATTTACCCACAGAGTAGGTAGTTACTAGTGTGTGATGATTCAAAATGAGGATCTACCCTGACTTGAGTGTACCCAGGTGCCAAGGCTAAAAATCGACGTTGACAGGAATCTGAACCAGTTTGCCATACCAACCACCCTTCAGGATTAAACGCTGAAACATTAAAGGTGGTGTTGGAAATGAGGGACTGCAACCTACTAAGGGAAAGATCTGTGTAATTACCCCAGCCGGGATAAGCACCCAGATCGGGATCGTGGGGGATTTCAATTTTTTAGACGTTGCCAAACCAAAACAGGTTGTCTGAAAAATAGATGAATTCAAAAACAAAATGTGGTTTGGGATAAGACAGGCGCGATGCAAAGCTTCTGTTCCCTGAACCTGCCATGGTTTAGTACCCCAAACCGATTTAAGATCGATAGTAGCTTTCCATAGCTCATAGCCTCCGATAGCCAATTCGTCCATAAAGGACTTGGAATATAATAATTTGGTATGTGTCAACCTAACCTTAGAGGCGGTCTCAGCCGCCACTTTAAAATAAAAGGAGGTCAGTTTAGACACACTAAATCCGAAAAATATGTGAACTTGTTCACCAATGTGGCAGAACTGCCATGATAAGGGGCCGGACAGTGTTCCTATTGTGTGTAATTAACAAAATTACGAAAGGTATTTGCTCTGTGTAGGAAATGTGTGCCATAATGTCGATAACAACATTTTTCACCATAATTAGCAGAATTTAAATACAAATCTTCAGCATCAAATGCAGCATAATATTTTAGATCAGAAAATAGTGCTTCTATTGCTTGTACATCCCAATCATCAGATTGGATATTCTGTTTAACTACATCACCCATAGAAACACGAAAGACATTAGGCACATTAATCACTTCGGTAGGTCCATGAATTTGAAATTTAACAGCATCCCAAGCGATCCCATCACGCACAGGCCAGGCAGTAATGTTCACCAAAGTCTGGTCCCTTTTCATAATGTGTGATGAGGAATGGGGGGCCAAAGTTCCATCAACTAATCCAATCGTAGATCTTTCAGTCAGGTAGTGTCCATTGATAAGTTTAAAAAACACTACCACAAAGCCAATTGTCATGAACAAAAAAATACATATTAGCACCAGCCAGATGTAAGTCCATGGTGCCACCAAAAAATGTCTCTTGAACCAGGCAAAAAATACAGAAATTTTGGAAGGGGCAGTGGAAGTCATTGATTCAGTGTCAAAGGAAGAATGTGACTGGTTAATCGCTGTCGAATGTAACAGAGGCAACGGGACACCTGCAGGATAAGCATACTCAGGATCATCAGGCAAACCACCAGCAGTAGGCGGCATAGAAGGAGCAGTAACTGCATGCATCTCAACGGCAACCGCAGGCATGATGTTCGAGGGCGGCATCACAACAGAATTTCACAAAATGGAAGGGCAAGAAACTGAAGGTGTCATACTATGGAGAATCGGCCACCCGCTGTAGCTTGACATTGTCAATCGAGATGTACCTGTTATCCTTGCTGCCAGGAAGTGAAGGTAAAATAACTGTACGTGTACCCTGGACTCCAAGCACCGGGACCGGTGCACGATAAGAGGAGCCAAACTCCTTCTTGTTCTCCACCTTCTCACGGACCAGGTCACCAACTCGAGGTAGCCAGCCGACTACCGGAATCTGGAGCTCAGCTTCGCATGTAGAGGGTACGTGTTCTTTTGCTAGAGTGTCTCTGGCTTCTTGAAGATTCTGCAATACAGCACAGTGATCATCTAGGTCAAAAGGCGCGGCAGCCGCCCCCATGTCTAGACCCTCAAGGTCCGGAACAAACATTCGTACTCCAAAGAGCATCATGTACGGGGTCCGCCTACCCAGAGACCTTCTAGGGAGATTATTAAGTGCACGTTGCACGTCATACAAGTGGGTTAGCCAGCTTCGGCCTGTACCTAAAACCCTTTCTGTCAAAGATTGTTTTAGGTCACGGTTCATTCGCTCCACAACACTATTGCCCTCAGGCCGGTATGGAGACGAAAATTTGACTTGGACCCCCAAACTCCTCATGGCTTCTTTGTAAGCCCTAGAGGCAAACGCAGGGCGCTGGTCAGAATGAAGGGTACCACATGCAGAACTCCAAATAAAGACGCGCAAATCCTTGATGACCGTCCGGGCATCAGAACTCCTTTGCGGCCACACCCACAGAAAACGTGTGCACGAATCCACTGCAACCAAGATGTACTTGTACGTAGTATCAGAGGAAAAAGGACCGTAATGATCTAAATAAACACACGCAAGTGGTTGATTAGATATATACAGCTGCGTTTGTGGTGGACGCGCGACAGAAGAAGGTTTAATCTGCTGGCAAATGTCACATCAAAGGACATAAACTCGCGCTTCTTTGTACAAACCGTACCACCAGTAACGTTGCTGCAAAAGAGATACAGTCGCCGAAACGCCGGCATCCGCAGACGCAACACCTTCGTGGGCAGCTGTAATCAGAGATGGTCTGCAGTCCGCGTTGGGAATCAATCTGTCACCAACATCGTTAATCCTCACTAACGGGACGTTATCAGGACTTAAACGATAATGGTAGCGAGAAGGGAATCCTTTCGGAAAGCCCGTCCCTGTCTCGGACGCAGCAATAGCTGCCAAGATGTCATCATCAATCCTAGTTTTGGATCTTGTAACTGCTGCTACTAAATATGTCGCCACTGCGGTTTTTGCTGCCTCGTCAGCCAAACTGTTACCGACAGCATGGACACCAACTCGTTGGTGACCAAGAGTGTGAATTACATTCACGAGGGGCAAACCTTCTGTAAGTTCTGCCACTCGAACCCAAAGCGTTTTGTGCTTTACTGTGCTACCTTTCGAATCACGAAAGTCATTGTGACTCCAAAAGTGTAGATTCTCGTTGTATGATTGAACACAATAGTACGAGTCACTCACTATAAGAGTGGTGACTCGAGGATCAGCAAACTCCAGTGCAAGCACCAGAGCTTTCAGTTCTGCTAACTGCGCGGTACAATCACCCAATGACTGCGTATGCACGACATCAGACTGGAACTCACCGTTCACGAAAGTACCCACCACAATTGCGCAGGCCGCTGAATAGGCGTGCTTTGATCCAGTTGCGGGTTGCGCAGACCCATCAGTGTAAATGACACAATGGTACTCCTCGAGCGGGCGCAAAGCCAGAGGAGCCGGATGAACAAATTCATACTCCAAGAACTCCTGTGTCTGTAATGCCGCGTCAAAGATATATGTGACGTCAGGCGAGGACAAGGAGGTTGCCCATTGTATCCACCTTGGATGCAAAGCCTTAGAATTTGGTACACTGGCTTTAGTGACCGCCTCAAGGGCAGGGTACGGTGTTACCACCAGCATGTGCTTCCCCTGTGATAGCGCTCGCTCTTTCAGGATCGCCATCTGAACTGCTGTCAGTACTTTTTCGAAAGCGGAGAAGCGCAGCTCAGCCGAAGTGTACAGATGAGATTTGTATGCAATGGGGACGGTGTCGCCCTCATTGAACGTCAAGTAGGTGAAACCCACTGCACCGGGTACGATTCTAATGACCAGGTTAGTGTGGTTATCACAAGTTTGTAAGAATTTTGAAGCAAGAAGATCAGACTGCAAAGATTGCAATGCAGCCGAATGCTCAGGCAGCCAGCAAGATTTGGTAAAAGTAGGTTGTACCAAGGCATAAAGCGACTTGATAGGCTGGACATAATCAGGAATGTAGGTACGACCGAAATTCAGAAAACCCAGCAAAGATTGTAATTTCTTCAGTGTCGTAGGAGTACTAAGGCGTGCGCATTTCTCAAGGAACTGCGGAGCCAAGCCTCGACCATCATGATTGAGTTCGTACCCCAAGAACAACACTGTGAACTCGGCAATGTGGGACTTCGCAAAGTTGAACTTGTAACCGAAGTCAGCAAACATAGTTATTATGTTATCCACGCGAGCAAGGTGTGGAAGCAACTCGTCGTCCGTTAGGTAGATGTCATCTACATACGAATATGCTTCCGGGTCAATCATCTCCAAGAGGGAGACCACACGAGCAGCAAAGACCCCGGGGCTATTTTTATAGCCCATCGGGAGCCTTTTGAACTTCTTTTGTTTGCCACCCGAGGTAAACGCCGTCCACTCATAGCTGTGAGGGGACAGATTATGGCTGTAAAAGCCATTGGAGATGTCAAGTGTGGTTTTAAACCGTTTTCTCACTAAACTGTCGACGAGAGCCGAACTATGAGTATTTTGTACCGCACATGTACGGCAGTGCGAATTTAAGTGCCGGTAATCCAAAACTAGGCGGTACGATCCGTCAGGCTTCGTCACAGTGAATAAAGGATTATTCATGGGTGACACACATGTTTCAATTACTCCCTGATATTCCAATTGTTCAAGGATGGACGCGACGTGAGATCGAGCCTCGCGACGCATGGGGTATTGGGGCTGTGGCTGGGGTTCCGACCGCAACGGAATCGTATGATTGGGAGAAAATTTGTCCCAACCCACCTGAGTACGGTACAACGCAGGTGCGAGCACCTGCGCCCACTCCCCGGCTAACCTGTTAGAATGTTCCAGTGGCACTGTGTGCCCAAAGGACGGGAGGATCACTACCTCCCCTCTAGGAGCCTCTAAAACGAAAGCCGGGGGCCAATCTGCCTCCGCCAAAAGGATATCATAGGTGGAGGTTAGATTATCCCAAAATACCACTTTAATTTTACGTTGTATGTCACCCTCAATTATAAGGATAATTTCAAACATCCGTTCAGGGGGAGATACGCGAGTATCAGCAGTTTCAACACTTACAAATGTATCAGTTGCTGTCGCCGCCAGAAATGGACGCAGCGCTTGTCGCACTACTGTAACTTCCGCTATGCTGTCTAGCAGCGTTAGCGCCCATGTCTGGTTCAGAAGCTGTGTCCCTACCATCTGAGGCATATCTCGCAGTCAGAGCAGCAACTTTTTTCTTCTGAAACGGGGGTCTTTGACGTGCAGATTCGTCCTGCTTGCCTTTACCGTCAGTCTGACGGGGCTGCTCACGACCTTGAGCACCCCTTCCCTTCCCACGATCTCCGCCACCGGATTGAAAAGCCGATGTTTCCTGTGAAGAACGAGGAGAGCGTTGTTCAGGAACCTGAAATCTATCAGGTGACTTAATATTAGAACGATCGCGCAAATCATAAGTGCGTTCACTTTGTATCTGCACCGGCGACGCAGAACGAGACCTCCGTTTCTCTTGCTGCTTCCCTTGTTTTTTAGCTCGCCAACTTTGTTTTGGAAAGTTGGGCTTCTCGTCTTTGGTAGACAAACTCACTTTAGGCTGCTGCACCACAGTAGGAATGATCACGGCGGGTTTCACACCCAAGGCGCTATGACCCACCATTCTGTAGGCTTTCGCTATAATTTTAGCGAATTCCTTTGGCCTGTCGCCCGGATCCACAAGTGCCAACATATTGCACACTTGGAATTGCATGGCATCTCCTTTGAGGTTGCCCATAACCATGGAACAAACCACATCGAAGCTGTCGACAAGCCTCATTCCCAACTCAATTGCTGCCTCTGCACCATGATTGTCTTGGACCTTCTTGATGACCGAGGGCAGTACAGACATAGACGGAGTGCCATAGCACTTCGCATAGGTCGCAGCAAAGACCTTGCCCCAATTGTCACAGTCGACAATATCCGGGACCAGATCCTTCGGCAAAGTAATAGTGAGTATCCTGTGTTTATCCACAGGAGAAGTATGCGGAAACACGGCTTCTAATTGATCACATTTTTCAGCAAGCCAGTAAGGAAATTCATCCCTATTTTGAGGGCGCTTGCCGACAACCGCATTAACCATAACAGGACTGATGACCACCGCGTGATGGTCAGTCGTGTGGCCCGCAACTGCAGGTGCCCCCACCTGTACATTGCGAGACACGTACTGCACTAACGCCCTATGGACCGTAATCAGGGCAGTGTGTAGCACTCGTAACTCCGCCACCGCCACAGTCATGTAGCGGGGATGGGGTGTATAACCGGCCAGCACCGGCCATGTGGCCCCTGCAATAGACAACGGGCCCATTCTCGCCGGTACTACCGCATGGGGAAGGGTGCCATTAAACCAAATAGTATGCTGCCAGGCAGTGAGAGGAATTTCAAGTGTCCGATAAGGGGCATAGGCTGTGTGAGTATATTCGTGGAACAAATTGTCGTTTGCATCCACTGCCTCAAACGTCACCCAAGAGTAAAACAACTCATATGGGAACGCCGCATCAGCACCTACCACAAAAATAACAGCCAACCCATCATCAGGAACCCCATAGACCCGTAAATGTGCGGTCAGGGGAACCCAACTATGCGCGGCAACGTTGACCGCCATCGGGACACACAGAAAAACAACAACAAGCTCTACAGTAGCACTGGGGTTCAGAAAAAGAAAACCTTTTTAATTATCAAGCTTGAAAGAACCTTTAGTCGAAACCTAGGTAGGTTAAGCCGTCACTCCCGTTGTCCGGAAACCAGAGTGAGGGCGTTGTGGACTAATAAAAGCACTACTAAGGCGTTTCAGATCAAAAGACCAAACGTTAGGTGCGCCATGTTGCAGGGATTCTGCTTATGCAAAGAACTATGCGCAGGAAACGAGGACCTCAGAGAATTGTGGTGTACCAGAAACTCCCCTCAGAACAAAGAACCCCTATCCGACTAGCTTAGTGTCACATTCGTTATCCGAGATTTAGCTCGGCGGTCCCAATGTATAGACAACCCAGAACAAGCGACTTAGATACTCTCAGGAGTGGTGGGAATCCGAAATACCCGTTGGTAGCTATATATCAGTCCACAACAGAATAACAAAGACACGGTAAAGTTTAAAGAGTTTATTTTATAAACCTTGCGTCCTAAGATGCAGTACTTTGGCTAACACAAGCAGACAAATGGTTAGGATCAGCACCATCAGCATTGTTACAATACCATAGAAAATGAAAGGAGCAATCATAATAATAATGACAGTGGAAAGCGACCACCCTCCTTTCTCTAGCAACTAATAAGTTATTATTAGACTAATAGAAGGTCTCTTAGGCTTGCATGGGGGACCCCATACCTTATAGATCAGCTTAGTGGAATCACATCACAGGATCAGCTAGGCTCTCTCCTGCAACAGCTCTTCGTTTCGAATGTAACAGAAAACATGCTGCTCTGCAATATTAAAGGACTCGTCTTTCAGGTATTGGCAGCTGTATGTATGTTATGGCTAAGAAGTGGTACGATCAACCTGAACACAACAACCTACACCATCTAGTGACCCAGACTCGTTCTTTACACGGTGTACAGACCAAGGTCACTGCTCACTGTTAAGGATGTTAAACAACAGACGGTTCTCATGTGAAGCAAAGTCGAGTCAGCAGTTCTCGAATGAATAACAGGTAACAACAGTGTCGCGTGCAAAAGCAGCAAAAGCGGCAAGCTGGCTTTCTAACAGCCGACGAGGTTATGCTAACTTAGCGTTGTACATAGGGAGTGGTTAACCCATACTACAGCAGTAACTGCAGGGGGGTGGGTCCTATACCGAGCATGTCTTTACAGTCACAAACAGAGCTACACGCATGGCGGGACCCTATAATACGCTAGATTAAGCAGAAACCTGGGAAAAGAAACATAAATTATGTATACTTCGGTAACATCTTACTTCCCTTCATCAGGTTAGTTGAGGTCCATAAATGTGGGTGATCCACAGAGGTCCAACCTCAGTAGCAGAACACAACTGATTGAGGATGATTGGGAGGTAGGTTCAATGTTCCCCTGAGGTGGTATATCGGTGGAAGGTACATCAAGTTGTTTCCCTTTTGTACACCCCATTACGAAATGTGTGGTACAGTACTGTAAGGGAGAGGAGCTGCACTGGTGCTGTCAGCAGGCCTCGAGGGCTATCCAGGAATGGGGCCCAAGAGCCGAGCTAAAGTGATATTGGGTCCGTGGGAGAGTGACACGGCTGAAGTCAGGTGTTCTGGGTAGGTCAGTACCCCGGAATGAAGCAGAACGGAACCGTCGCCCAGTACATAAGAGTTGTGTGCCAAGCAGCCACCGCAAGTAGTACAACAGGGTTAGAGAAATATTCCTGTGCTGCACGGTAAGTGAGATAACCCCAGACTAAATAGTTAGGACTGTTGGAGTCAACTAGCAGATGGCACCATCGCTAGATAATGAAGTACAATGATCCACTGTTGGCAATTTCAAAGAGCCCCCCCCCATAAGAAGCATCTCAATTCCACATGGCACCAAAGGGGAGCACTGCCCCACATCAGGTGATACCAACTCCCCCAGGCAAAGGGCAAAACATGTGTGATAATTTTTATGCAAGGGAAGCACTGTCCAAGCCACATAGGGAACTCCAGTAGACAATTGAGCAGGGTCGCCGTAGTGCAAATGTCTAGTGTATAGTGGGAGCAAGAGAATTGTTCCAGCCAGGGACACAGTCAGGGTAAAGGGGAGCTGACACTGTGATCGCAGTCCAGCGCCGATCAGGAGTTAAGGCAATACTGGCAGTTCTTAAAACGCCCCAGCTGATATGCAACTTATGGGCTCCAGGCACTGGCTAAAGCGGTGATGTAAATTGGAGAGGCACGCAGGCCTCATAGGAAGGCGACCCTCTGCTGGGCTGAGTAGCACTGTCTGTCTCACCTCTCCGCCGGCCCGTGTGTGTCCGGCGCGACCACGTCCTGTCGCAGGACGGCCCCCGGCAGGCGTGGAGCAGGCCCAGGGGCGAGGAAAAGGATAGGTCAGTCCCATGGAGAGGGCACACCGCCACCGGCAACACAGGCACGCTAGCCCCAGCACACACTGGGAAGCTGGAATCACATCTATGCTGCCGGGCCCAATGTCGCAGATATGAAGGTAAAATGGCCGCGCCTCACCAGGCCGCGCGCAGGCACCTCCGGCAACTAGAAATCCAGGGCAGGTAAAAGAAGCAGGCAACCCCCACCGGGGGGCCCGTGTTCGGACTGCAGCTCTCGGAGCTGACCCCCACACAGCAGGGCAAGTGCGACCGACCGCGGACACTCACGGGGCGCTAGGTTAGAGTCTCTCGACACAGGGGGGCCCCAGCTCCAACGTCGGCCCGTGCCACCCGCATCCCTCAGGCAGGCTCTGGGTATACAGTGGGTCCTTGCCGCCACCGGGCAGAGTTGCTGTCCGCCGCAGGTGACAAGAGGCCTCCAGATGTCGTCCCCCGAAGGGCCCCGCTCCACAGTTTCGCTAGGCCTGGGAGCGCAGATGCACGCTGTTCTGGATCTTCTCGGCTATGGCAGGACGACGTGGGCCGTTATAACTGTTGATCGACCCCTGCGGCCTCACCATCAAGTAGAGGGAAGATTGTGACAGGATAGTGCCCGGGTTCCGCAATATAAGCAGGATTATTCGGGTCCCAGCCGGGAACTCTGCTAGGTTGCGGCCGCCATGCTCTGCGGTTAGCCACGCCCCCCCCTAGTGACCACGACTTAATAGAACCCTGGCGACTGACACACCAGATGAATAGAGATTAAACTTTCACCTCCTGCACCCATGGCACCCGTTCACGTATAGATTTATTTCTACTGTCCGTTAAGCTAGTTTTAAGCTAGTTCGTAACCTACTGGTGCCCTCTATCCTCCCGAACAGTACCTCTGATCATGACCGCACATTGATTGATCTAGACCTCTAACTTTTGCAACCCCCACAGGCCCGATGGCGTATGAATACAATGCGTTATAAGGCCCCAAGATGATAAACACAGACCATGCCAGTATTTGAGTCAATATCTGGAGGATAACGTTGATTCAGTCTCCTTCACGCAAATGTATGAGCGTATAGAAAGACCTCCCTCAGAGGCAACCTGATGAAAGATTCAGAAGACTTCAAGTGACACTGAGAAGCTGGACAGCAAAGGCTGACTGACCTTACACACCGACTGATTTAAGAGTATAATTTGGCACTGACCTCCGCTCTTCTCCAAGTGCTCAAGGCCAAATATGACCTGAATTCCTAATATATACGGCGTAAGCAGAATCACCACTCTTTTGATTGGGACAGAGGCATTTCAAGGGGGAAAAAGCAGGCCAACTGCTGGCTGCGCAAACACTTACTCGGATACTTGGTATTAGGACCGCTCATAACGTGCTCCTCACTGACCCACATACAATTCTCTGGAATTTTTCCACCTTTTAGGATAACTTATACTTCTCGACATTGCAGGACAATTCACCCGAAGAACGGGAGTTTATGGACAGAATTACCCTACCGACATCAATGAATGACCAGGCAACATTACTTAGAAATAACATACGTGTCGAGAAAATTGCTCAGGCAATAGATGAGATGGCGACGATGAAGGCTCCAGGAGACAATGGTCTCCCGATAGAATTCTATAAAATAACCAAACCCTTCATAGTGCTGCTAATAGGCAAGCTGTTCAGGGAAATCTCCACAGCTACTGCCCCTACCTGTTCAGGGTAATGGAGATGATAGGACTAGGGAAAGCATTCATATAGAAAGTCCGGCGGCTATATGAATCCTCTACGGCCTTGGTGACCTGTAGGTGCTTTTGCTCACACTTATTTGCTATCCAACGGGGGACGAAATGGGGAACCCACTCCCCTCCTTATTATTCTTGTTGGCACTAGAGGCTTACATTTACAACAAGTTGCTTATCTAGGGGATAGCCACACCACCGATGGGTGAAAGCATTCTACTATTCGGAAGATATTCTAGTGGTCCTCTCCAAACCCCAGGAATCGATACCTGCCATTATACAAGCAGTTGAGCCATTCTCCTTTTTTTTGGGGTACCGAATAAACTGGTGAAAATGTGGGGCCATGCTACAACCACGGTGGCATCATTAGAGACTGCCCCATTCAACTGGCGACCCACATGTTTAAAATACTTGGGTGTATACCTGAGTAGCAATCTTTCCAGGGTAATGCGCAATATCCGTACTCCCATCATTGACAAGGTGAAAACAGAGTTCGCAGACCGGCCAAAACTGCAATTGTTCCTTCGGGGAAGAGTGCAATTGATCAAAATGAATGCGATACCGCTACTTAATTACATATTTGGAATACTCCCCATGAAAATCCCACGGGGTATGGTGTGATAGAGAGATGATCAACTTATTTGGAATTTAGTATGTGGGCGTAGACCTCACCTCAAAGCTGATAACAGCACTCCTAAACTACTGCAGGGGGACGGCACCTACCACAGTCCTACTGGCTAGCCTCACAGCTGGCACATGTCGTGAAACTAACTAATGAAACACTTATGTGGGGGTTTTGGAACAATTCATACTGCAGACAAAGGGCAGTCTTACAGCTCGTTACACAGGACATGGAAATGCAGACCAACATGGTAACCCAGTTATACATGCCATGCACTGCGCTTGGTGCCGAGCCCATCAGTTGACCCATTCCTCGAGTATGATTCATCTTAAGATGCCGATATGGAGAAATAATAATATTACTATGGAGGGAGAGGGAATTGATTGGCTTCAATGAAGGGACAGAGGTATATGCAATGTAGACGACTTGAAACAGTCGTCTACGGTGAAGTGGTCCTTCTTGACTCCCTCATGCGTGACCATGGGCTGCCACATTCAAAAAACTGAAAGTATTGCAAACTCACACAAAGGCTACGGCACAAGCTGAGTACAACACCTTATGAGCTTGAAGCCGATCCACTGTTACACTATATCTTGAACTGGAGAGTTTACAAGGGGACACTACACTAACTTGGCGGACTCCCTCTGTTTGCACCCGAATGCACTTGTGGGTACAGAGACTTGGCCTCTCAATTTCTGACCAAGACTGGAATTACATTTTAGAAGAGTATGATAGTTTTTTTCACGAGGCCAGGTTGAAATACAGTTATTTTAAGGTCCTACACCAGTGGCATTGGACACAGTAAAGGCTCACACATGCAGGCGGATTTCAAGTGCTGGAGGTGCGCTTCTCCGAACTGTGATATTGTGCATGTCCTGTGGGACTGTACAGTTCTTTCGCATTACTGGAGATCGGTCGGGGACATGTTAAAGAACAACCTAGGAGTAGTGACACAATTGATCTGTTGACTGGCTTTGCTGCCTGACATGTCAGTTCTCCCAGACTGGGCACACCATGAAAAATGATGACTCACCATGGCCTCTGCAGTGGTGAAGGTGGAAATCTTATGCCATTGGAAATCGGCTGGAATCACCATCTTCCAATATATGGCTGTTTGACATGCACAAAATGGACACTTACGACAAAAATATCTGCAAACTTAACGCTCAAATGCAGATATTTGAGGAGATCTGGGACTCATTCCTACATACATCATTGGACACCAGGCGTAGGAGGCTGGCTCAGTATATGGTGTACATCTATGGTGGAGTACCGTGCATTGAGTCCAGGCAACACTTAGTGATAGTGTTTAGGCCCCTGATAACCAATGCTCTCAAGGAGTAGCTGTGGAGGACAGCTAAGGCTTATTCAGGAGGGTGTAAAGCTGGTGCATTTTCCAAAATAGTCAGTTAGTAAGCCTTCACACGAGAAAGAACCACACAAGTGTTTATAAAAATACTTTAGTATTTATTAACACAACACTAAGAACCAACTTGTTATATCTCCTACCCGGAGATCTCAAATACACACAAGAAATACCTCAAAAACAGGTAGCATAGGAAAACACATGGGCCCTCATGGGAGGGCCAAATCATATACTAAAAAAATGGGATGTGAGTTGAGTACCCAAACGAGACTGATACCGAAGGATGCAGAAGCCCAGGGGAAGCACGGAACCACCAAAGGTAAGTAGCTAGAGACCCCTAGTGCCTGGTGCAGAGTGGTTACATCGGGTCAAAACAGGTGCGAAGTGGTGTCGGAACTGTCTGTTGGAGGATCTTGGAAGTTTAGCGGCTTCAGAGTCTCATGGACCAGGTCGGTGGAACCCAAACATGGATTCTGGATGAGAAGTACCTGAAAACAGAGGGAATACATCCAGAGGTGTCCAGGAGGAGCAGGAGCACAGTGTCGGCCCTTGTCGGAGGTACTTTGTGTACCACAAATGTCTTGGTGTTGCAGATGTGGAGCCCAGATGACGATGCAGGAGCACAGGAGCCATCCCTGAGCTGTCCCACGCATGTCTACAAGTGCAGAAAGGTCAGTGGGTGGCAGGACCACAAGCCTTGGCAAACGCGACAGATGTCCTGCCGGAAAAGATGCTTGGTTGCAGACAAGCAAGTCCTGTGGAACTAAACCAGCAAGGGCAAGTCAGGGCTGGCCCTCAGCACGCAGGGGACCCAGAAGGAATTGGTGGAGCCCCCTTGAGGACCCTCAGGTAGCAGGCGCAGGGAGGCCTCAGCAGCACACAGAAGATGGAGGCCCACATCACAGGAGATGCAGGAGGCCATCGTTCTTGGGGCTGTGCGAGGCTTGTGGCAGGGGATTCTTGGATCTCGAAGATCTTAAGTCAGGAGAATCAACAGCCTTGGCAATGGTAAACAGATGCAGCGCACACGGATGCGGTTCAAGTCAGCTGGAGAGGGATTACAGTCTTCATCACCATTGGAAGAACTGATCCGGCCTCTGGGGAGCCAACAAACCACCACCTGTGTTGCAGATCCAGGAGATGTCCGTGGGACAGCAGGATCATCACACCGGTTGTTATAATGTGATGCACTTTTCTTTCCCCTGTTTACTTGATGTTATGATGACATCTACGTGTTCTAGAACATCACCATGACTCTGTCTGAGGTTTAGAATTGAAGGTGGTTCAACCTGAGGCAGTTGGGTGGATGAGCTGGCGACGACTGGGAAATCCTACAGCTCAACTCCAGAAGATCATCTTTAATTTCTCAACTTGACTTCATCCATTCATCTACAAGATAAAGATTTGAACTTTCTACGCTCAAACCTTCAGGAAAAAGTAAGATTGTTCAAGTTTTACTTATTGCACTTTCAATAACTTAATACAAGCTATTTTAAGAGAACTTCTTCTTGTTACAACTAACTTATTTGAAGAACCCGACTATCTGCTAGTTGAGTTTATTATTTTTACTCGCCCCAGGGTTTGATTCGACGAGCGCTCTTCAATGGATATTAATTTTCACTTAGTTCAAGCCTAAATACTTGAAAGTCAGCAGACGTAAACGTTAAATTTACTTTTAAAAACGTAGCCGAGCTGGCTCGCGTCATTCTTTGAACGCGCGGTGAAGATCCCATTGTTGCCAAGTAACAGAGATCGCTCCATTTTCTTCACGTCTTCACGTCACGCCGACGTTTCAGTTCCGTCACTGGAACGCAAGCGGAGAGGTCTTCATGCGGCGATCTCGGTTGCCTAGCAACCTAGCTTTCCGCGTTGCGCTGATGGACACAGGAAGAGCTCTCAGCTAAACAACGCGACAAATATAAACAAGAACAAGAGTGAATTTTATTCTTGTCGCGCTGATGCGCACAGCTCATTTATACCGCTTCTAGTAACCTAGTCTCCCAGGTTGCGCTGATGCGCACAGCATTCTGGACACAGGAAGACGCGGCCTTTATACACATACAGTTGTTTCAATTTGAATAGTCAAGCGTTGATGCGCACAGCATTCTGGGCATCACTTAAACATCACGGCCAATATAAACAATATTAGTTTGAAAAGTCTTGGCATCATTTAAACAACACGGCCAATATAAACAATATTTGTTTGAAAAGTCAAGTTGCGCTGATGCGCACAACATTATAGCCTACTTATTTCTTTATACACATTCTTCTACAGTTAAATTTATTCATAGCGCGCTGATGCGCACAGTACGGTGATCTCAGGAAAAGCTCTTATAAACATCAACTAAGCTACAATATAAGAGGTTTACTTGCGCTGATGCACACAGCTTCATAAATGTGCACAGCTTTCTAGCCCTGAACTAACCACGATCTCTTTATGATTTCCACATTGCGCTGATGCCTCATAAACCTGATGTGCTTGACACACATAAGGAAACATCATTTACAGCACTGTAAGCACATCACATTTTTCACCTTCAATCTCTTTTAGAATGTTTATTTATTTATCAAAATTTCTCGCCACAAAACGTTATAACGTCACAACATTGAATTAGTAATCAGGCACACCTAACTCTCCTTATACACCTCTTATACAGCCACATTTAGAATTGTTTTTTTTATTTTTGCTTCTTTATCTTCTTCATATCTTCTTCTCATATCACTCATATCAACAATGCAGAATGTTACAGCTGCACCATTTTTTCTACAAACACCTGGTGAACCTCCGATAAAATGGTCTAAATGGAAAAAAGTTTTTGAACGATATGATCGCGTATGCGGCATGTCACTTAGCGTTGAAAGGAAAACAGCCTTACTAATGCACTGACTTGGTTCCGAGGGTCAAGATGTTTTTGGTCATCTCCCCAATGTTCCAGACAATATTGCTGCGAACCTCAATGAATCTGAAATTTGTATCCATAAATTAGACCTTCATTATCTACCCAAAGTTAGTACTATACTTAAACGTTATCATTTTGGGAAGAGGATGCAAAAGGAAGGAGAGAGTATTGAGAACTACGTCACAGATTTAAGGAGATTAGCTTCTACATGCAAGTTTGACACGCTCATCGAAGAAAGGATATGAGATCAATTCATGTTAGGTTGTGCATCTGAAAAGATACGTGATGAGTTGTGGTTAAAGGATGAACCAACCTTTGATGAGGTATTAGTTGTGGCTAAGAGAATTGAGCATTCTGTTGAGTGCGTTAAAGAAATCAAAAAAGATCTGTATAAATATGTTGCAAGTGTCAATGCTAATCCTGCTCCTGACCACAGTACTAAATTGAAGGGCTCCCAGTTAAAACCTCAAGTTAAAGATAAACAACTCAGGAAACCTCATCTACAATTCAACAAGGAGAATAAATGTTTTAGATGTAATAATATTGGCCACTGGGCAAATGACAAGTCCTGCCCTGCTTTGAATGCTGTTTGCTCTTACTGTAAAAAAAGAGGACATTTTGTTGTAGCTTGCAGGATTAAATCTTCTAAACAGAGGGTCAATGAGATAAACCAAGAAGATTCTAATGACAAACATGATTTTGAATGCGGACAAATCATTGTTCAAGTTGGCAGTGAGGGTCCTTTAGATTACATTTTCGTAGAAGGTCAAAAAACAAAAGTTTTATTTGACTCTGGTGCCAAGATAACCATTGTTTCAAATAAGTTCTTTAATGAGAATCTCAGCAACAGAATTGATCTACTTAAGCCAGACATATATCCTACTGCTTATGGTGGAGACCCAATTGAACTTAAAGGGTATTTCATTGGTTTGATTGAATATGAGGGTCGTTATGCTTCTGGGAAAGTATATGTTTCAAAGAAAGGGGATAGCATCATTAGTTGGTGGCACTAAAAGGACCTGGGGGTCATGTTAGATCCTAATAATGATCCTCCAATAATACTTAAAGGGAAAAAATTTGTAGAAACAGTATGCCTCCAAAAGCCTAAATCACAGGGAATTATAGAGGAAGTGAAAGGTACTTCCTGGTTGGCTCCGGTTGTAGCCGCAAGAAAATCGGATGGATCTTTGAGGTTATGTGTGGACCTCAGACAACTTAACAAGTGTGTTCTCGTAGATAAGTACCCTCTACCCAATATTTCTGATCTTTTAAGCATGGTATGTGGTGCTAAGGTGTTTAGTACCATTGATTTAACATCCGCGTACCATCAGATTATGCTTGATGAATCTTCCAGAGATCTAACCTCTTTTGTGACACCTTTCGGAACGTTCAGGTTTGTGAGGCTTCCTTTTGGTCTTGTCTCTGCGGCTTCGGTCTTTCAGAGGGTTATGGAGAAAGTATTAGTTAATATTCCTGGTGTTTGTGTTTATCAGGACGATATTTTGGTGTACGGTCCTGATGAGTTAGAACATGCAAGGAGGGTTCGTTTAGTCTTAAACAGTCTTGCTTCCCATAATTTAACTATTAAACGTGAAAAGTGTAAGTTTGGGATGGACAAAATTGACTATTTAGGTCATTCAATCACTGCTGATGGTGTAGTTCCCAAAGCAGAATTAGTTAATACAATTAGAGATCTTGCTCCTCCCTCATCAAAAGAAGAACTCATGGGGGAGGAGCCAAGATGGCGACCGGAGCAGACGCTTGAGCGCCCGGCTCCGCCGGCCCTTGGCCTCGGACTATCATCCTGATTCCTATCCTTGCCGATTTTCGAGGTGCAACGTGCGCGACGACGCGCTGACCGCGCCGCCGCTTTCCCGGAGTCTGAGCCCGCCCGGATGCCGGAGTTCTTGGTGCCTTTGTTCTCCGCGCTGGACCCCTGCTCTATTGTGGCCTTGGCCGGCCCCCTGGAAGCTCCGCAGTCACTGGACCCCCGGCGCAAATCTGAGCCCCGCGGCCCCGATCCCGCCTCACACCACGGATTGTCGCCAGATGAGCCGGGGGAGAGACGCCCGGACACCTCCTTCACCTTTCACCTGACGGGCTGGAGCTATAGGGTAAGCCCCGGTGTGGCGGGTCTCCTGCTTCGCTCTGTGGCCCGCGCTGTGGAAGGCTGCGGACCCCCTTCTTCTATTGCCTAGTCGGCTGCAAAGAGAGTCCGAGGGAGGGGAAGCGACTGTTGGCCTTCACCTGTTGCGGCGCAGACCTGCGTGGAATTGCCTCCTTGTTACGACCCCCCCCCTGGCCACTGTACCGTTCAGCGGTAAAACATGGCGTTGATTGCCTGCTCGCTGCTGGGGGGCGATGCTCCGGTCTCGCCCACTGCCCGCTTCGCCCTTCCTCTACCAGACTCCAGCTCCACAGTGCCGTCCCGGATTGCTGCCGATGTGGGGGCGCAGCTTCCGCTGACATGCGGCTCCGTTCTGGCTGCCCTGCGGGACCTTCGTCTGCAATTGTGTGTCGGCTTGCAAACGCTGAGTGAGCGGTTCGACTCCATACTGTCGGCTGCGGGTCGTGAGCGCCCCGTTTGTTCTCAACAAGACGTGGGTCTGCCAGTGCTTCTGTCCTCTTGCGGGGACGCAACGACGGTGTATAACCGTGCTACACTGGTGTCTGCATCTGGCTTTCCCTGCACCCAGGATCAATCGATCTCCTGCTCAATTGTGGACACTTTGTTTCCCCGTTCATTGCTGCCTGCTTTGTTGTTGCCTGCCTCACCGCGTCCGCAAGAGTATCCAGCTGAGCGACACCTGACGTCCCCGAGGAACCGTTCACGGTGGCCTACGGCTTCTTTTATGTGGAACTCCTGTACTTTACAGGCCAGGTCTGGATTTTATATGGTGCACAAGGGGACCTCAATAGATGATCGGCGGCCATTTTGTGACTCTACTTCTCCATCTTCTCCCAAGCGGCCATATTGTCTTTGTCTGCACGGGCTGCGGGGCCTTCATGTGGGGGCTAGTCTAATCTTACGCCCGCGATCGGGCCAGGGCTAGATTGATTTCTATCACCATGGTGTCACGGATGGGCTGGACTGGGACTGGAACTGTCTGCATATGTTGTGCGCACTCGTCGCGACTTGTCTGCCTTCATTTATATTGTTGTGACATGTTATCTTCACATGACCGCCTTTGGGTGTGGTGGGTTCTCAGTGTGTGGAGACGTAGTCGGCCGGTGGTTTCGGGCGCTCCGAGGTTACGTGGGCTCCTCCCCGCTTTCTTCTTTGTTTTCTTATTTTCTTTACTCTATTCCTACTTTCTCTCTTGTCTATATTTCGGGTTCATTGGGCGACAGGCACTATGCCGGGGGGGGGGCAGGCCGTAGCCTCCGCATTGGTGTAGGGTGGGGGGGTAATTTACTTTTCTTTTTAGTTCTATGGGCCTCTTTCTTCTATGTTCTGCGCTATACTTGTTTCCGATTCGGGGTCCGGGTGTGGGGTGGATTGAGTGGGGGCGGCTTTGGAGGGGTGCGTATTTACTCATGTGACTATCCTGTTATATAACTGCATCGCCTCACTGTCTGAGATTTTCTATGGCCGTTTCAATGATGCTGCTGCTCTCCCGTGTGATGAAGCCATCTTGCGGACTCGAATCTCCTTGGTTCTATCCTCTACTGACTTTTTCCTCGATAAAATTATTTTGAAAACCTTAAAATTAACCTTTACTTCTCCTTCCCCTGGTGTCAAGGATCTCTCCAGTGTATAACTCCTGAATCGTTGCTAATCTTGACCATTGACGCACAGGGGTTGTAATGTATGTCTCAGTGCTTAACCGTTTTGTGGCCGGCCTGATGGTTGTAGGCCCGTATTTGTTCTTTTCACATGCACAAATAAAGGTTTTTAAAAAAAAAAAAAAAAAAAGAAGAACTCATGAGTTTCCTGGGAATGGCAGAATATTACAACAAATTTATTAAGAATTTTGCTGAGGCCACTCATAATATGAGGAATTTACTTAAAAAAGGAGTCAAATTTAATTGGGACCATTTCTGTGACAGAGAATTTGCTGATTTAAAATACAAGTTACAGGCAGCTCCCAAACTTCGCAATTTTGACCCCATGAAATTTTCAGTCATTTCCACTGATTCTAGTCTTAAAGGGTTAGGTGCTGTTTTATATCAAGGAGGGACCAACCCTGAAAATACCATTATGTTCATCTCTAGGAGTTTAAAGGGGGCGGAATCCAGATATTCGGTAATCGAGAGGGAGGCTCTAGCAGTCTACTGGGCCATCAAAAAGTTAAAAAAATTCCTTTGGGGAACTTTATTTATGATTAGGACTGATCACAAACCATTATGTGAAGTTTTGACGAATAAGGGTATAGACTCTATCTCACCCAGGATCTCCAAGTGGATTGTAGGATTACAAGGTTTTGACTATTCAGTTAAACATGTGCCTGGCTCAGAAAATCTGGTTGCAGATACACTCTCAAGATTAGTTCCTTTTGATCACTCTCTTTCTCAAGATGACCCTGGTTTTAATTTACCTCATGATTTTGTTTGTGAGATTGATTATAAGATAATTTCCCAGGATCGTTGGTCTTCTGCGTGTTTAGAAGATCAGTCTATTCAAGAAGTTTTAACTCTAATACATGATGGATGGCATCATAAGGAACAGGCAAGTGTGTCAGTGAGAGATTTTTGGGCTGTGAGGGATCAGTTGGCTAATAGTGATGGGATGTTGTGGAGAGGTCTCAGATTGGTTCCTCCTGTGTCCTTGAGGAATGAATTACTGAACTTAGCTCATGAGGCACATCTTGGGATTTCAAAAACCAAAGTGAGACTGCGTTCCTCTTATTGGTGGCCTGGGATGGACATTCAAATTGAAAGGATGGTGAGGGAATGTGTAGAATGTTCTCTCGGTGAGAAGTCTCTAAATATCAGGACTCAACCTACGGTAAAAAGGTCACGTCCTTCTGGGCCCTGGAAAGATGTTGCCCTTGACATTTTGTGGCCTGTACATGGTGATGGGTTTGATACCTTTGTAATTGTACTGATGGATCTTTATTCTAGGTGGCCAGAAATATATTTTGTAAGAAACATTTGTACAAGAACTGTCATTGATTTTTTGAAGAACATAATCTCTAGAGAGGGCATACCTGAAAGCCTTCTAACTGACAATGGGGTGCAGTTGGTTTCCAAGGAGATGGAACATTTTCTCAGTAATTGTGGGATTGTTCACAAGAGATGTGCTCTTTACCACCCTGAATCCAATGGTACTGTGGAGAGGTTCAACAGGGTGATAAAAGAGACCATTTCTTTAGCGAAACAGAATAATCTCAATTGGAAAGAAGACGTTTCCAAGAGAGTTAGTGTGTATCGCTTTGCACTTCATTCTACTACAGGCAAATCACCTTTCATCTTGTTTCGAGGGAGGCAACCTGATACTTTCCTTGAGCCTCCTTGGTTTAATAAACTTCTTTCTGACAAAGGTGTCATTCCTGATTTGAGTTCTTGGAAGGATAAGGAAGAAAGAATTTGTCCGAAAAGCAAAGAGAATTACGATCTGAGGCATGCTGTTAAAGATACTAAAGTCAAGATTGGGGATTTTGTCAAGATTAAGTGTCCTGGTTTTGGGATTTCTGGTTTTAAATTTTCAAAGCCGTACAAGGTTATCAAAGTTTTTCGCAATGCAGTCAGGACTTCAAGTGTGGAATTTAAATAGAGTCGCTGTGTGTGGCAAAACTAATGGGTCGACACATTGTTCATCTGATATTGGTGTCCCAATTCAAAATAGATCCATGAGAAGATCTGACAGGAAAATGTGTAGCCCTTCATATTTAAAGGACTATGTCACATGTATACAATGATTATATAGGAAAGCGTGTTAATTTCTGCATTTGAAATGCTATGTCATGAATATAATGTCATTTTTATACTATGTTTTTCTCTCCTTGGTGTGTCATATTGTTATATAAAGGAGGGAGATAGGTTATAATGTGATGTACTTTTCTTTCCCCTATCTACTTGATGTTATGATGACATCTACGTGTTCTAGAACATCACCATGACTCTGTCTGAGGTTTAGAATTGAAGGTGGTTCAACCTGAGGCAGTTGGGTGGATGAGCTGTTGTATACCATTTACCTAATAAATCCTTAAGGAGAAACCTATCATCTCATCTGTTTATTCAGAAGATTGCACCATTTAACACGGGTCATCATCATTGTGGGGCCTGCGGATGCATGGAAGTGACTCCTTCAATCCAAGGGAGATTTGTTCTTGCTTGGATGTATGCAGAGTCCTTGCTGACTTGGAGGAAGCATGGCCACAGAGTTGCAGAAACTTCAAAGAACACGGAGATGACGTAGCAGCAGAAATCTTCCCACCAAGAGCAGTCTTGTCTTTGGTCCTGGCTCGAACCAGCAGCAGAGCTCCTGTGTCCAACTGCAGAAGAGTCTTAAGATGATCTTCAGAAGACGGAAGATGGAGTATAGATGAATCTAAGGACCCACCCTCAGGGGAGCCCTTAAAGAACCCTAAAAGGGGAAAGGACTTCTTCTGCGGTAGCCCACCTATCAGTGGAGGTCAGTGACGTTGCTCAGCTGGTCTAGCCAGTCAGAGGCTCCCAGGGGCCAAGATTCAAGTTGGCAGAATCAAGTGGCCACCTGGAGGAGTTCCGACACGTCCTTGGGCAGGGGGGTGGGCACTCCCATGTCCCTTGTGTAGTTTTGCGCCAGAGCGGGAGCCAAGAGCTCCTCAACTGGGCTATACTGGTTGATGTAAGGAGGGCACAAAATGTGCCCTTCAATGCAGTCTGGTGATGCTTGGAAGTGCCTCCACCCAACCTAATTCTAAAGGAGAGGTGTTCACACCTCTACTTCACAGTAAATCCTTTGTTCAGCTTCCCCTGCCTGAGTTAAGCTCATCGGCAGGAGGGCAGAACAGTGTCTGGGGTCGACAGCAGCACGAGCTGGCAGGCAGACCATGTAAGTTTACACAGGTAGGTCTTGGGGTTCTTCTAAGGAGCGCCCAGTACCTGGTATCATGCAACCAACAATGGAATTGGTGTAGTTGCAGGATTCCAACATGTTTGATACCAAACATGACCAGGTTCGGAGCAGCCATTATGTAGTTGGACATCTTGAATTGCCAGTGTCTGCTACATACCTTAAAATGGCTGTCCTGCAGTTAGAAAAACCCAGAGAATAGAGTCTAGGGGTTGGAGGGGTACCTCTGCTCGTGCAGGGGTACCCATACACTTAGAACCCTGCACCCTGTGCAGGGGGTCTGTGATTGCGGGAGGGAGGGGGAAACAAAATGACTTGCCTTACTGCCGCCTGGTCCCGCGTCGCTGCTCGTGCTCTCCTGCTTCTGATTTCAGGATCAGGAAGCAGGCAGCCAGGCTCCCTCCCCAAAGCCAATCTCAATGCTGCAATTGCAGCATTGTGATTGGTCTGAGCGCTGTGACACGGCACACAGCCTGGGGCTGTAGGGGTGGCCTTGTTCTCCAAGCAGGCTAGAAGTGGGTAAGTGCGCATGACAGGTTTGGGTGGCCCGAGAGGGCCGACCAAACAGTCACTGCACACTTTTAGGAGTGGGCAAACCACTCCTCAACTGCCCTGCTCGCAGAGCAGCCCCGACCACCCGCCCTCCCACAAAGCATCAGTTATTTCAGTTATTATCATTTTATGTTTTTGCTCCTGCCCTGCATGAAAGCAGTGGGGTGACGCTCCTCCACCATAGCGGAGGAGCCGTCCTTGCCTACGACTATGGGCAATAGGTCACTTCATCTTCCCAATGGCCCCCAGCGCATTGAGACCTCTAGGAGTGATTAATTTGCTCTTTACAAATAACGGATATCTTCCAGATCCGCAGCCCTTCTTGAACCAAAGAGTGCTAACCTGTTTGTCAGTTTCCACTGCATTCCTGCTTTACTGCATCCAAGCCTGAATGTCAACTGTCACCCCTGATAAATGAGCAGAACCCACCACTTAATTATCAGACATGGGAAGCGGCAGCTGTGGACCAAGGGCGTAATTATGAAACTCAATCCCCCGAACTTCCAACAAATCATGAAATGGTTTCATATGCACAATAAAAAGGGAAGAGCCCTGATGTACCTGGCAGCAAGGCGCCACAACCGATGCACTCAGTCCATCCCTCACAACCTGAAACATCCTGCCAAGCAAGAAGGTCTCAATCCTCTTAACTGAGGCGACAGAGACACCAGCAGCTTGTCGTAGTCAATGTAGGTGAATGCTGTAGTCAATGGCTTTGAAAATGGCGGAGAGGTCTAGCGGCACCAAAAGAGCAACCAGCTTCCCTCTCACCAGCTCCATCCAGGAGAGCTGTTTCAGTGCACCTATTCAGCCTCAACCCCAAATATAAATCCCCCAGCAGTCTCTGGGTCTCCCGGCTTGATGTTAATGGCATTGTCTCCACTTTGTCCAAGATCTTTATAAAGAAAGGAGTCTCTCTTATTGGTTTATAGTTAGCAAGGCTTACTGGATTCAGTGGGGGCTTTTGTAGCAAAATTGTTATGAATCTACTCGTTTGAAATGGTTTCTACTTGACGGTCCAGGAACCCAGTCAGTGTTTTATCCACCATTACTGCTGCCTATAAATCCCTGGTACATTACACTTTAGAAGAAAATACTTGCAATTTTACAGCTGAACACAGTTTTCCTGGGTAGCAACGCAGTTCCCATGTCCTTGCAAAGAAAATATTGGATGCACTGTACACAGTGATACATGGCACGTGCCAGAATTTTGGAGAACTCTAGACAGCCAGTCAGGAGTAATTAGGAGAACATTAATTTGTAGAAGCGGATTGCTCATTGCTTGAGTCTTCGCTCTGTTTGAAGACCATAATTTGAATAAATTTACTAGTCCAGAAAAGTATAATGCTGAATCCTCATGAAATACAGGGCCCCTGCCTAATGATCCAGAATAATTGTAAACACAGAGATGGCAAACAGAACCTATATGGAACGATACATCGTAGACACTGTTGATGGCATGGATAAAAGGGAAGATGCAACTATGTATCCAAAAACTGAAAAATATTTCTATTGCGTGATAACTGTATTATCCGCTGCTAGCGGATAATGAATGATGAGTTGTTTTCGAATCCTTGTCATCACCATAATCTCTCTCTGTTCAAGTTCTGGACGAAGAAGACGATTTTGTAAAACCTTTAGTCCTTCTCGTTGGTTGGCACACTACTGGGTTTACAACAAGGCCATGATCCTGTTTAGAAGTGCTTTAGTTTTACAACGGTATTTACATGACACCTTATTGCTGGGGCAACTGGAAAAGGTCTATGGACTGTCTTTATTGAATAATGTTGAAAAACAATGACCTGTAGACGAAGTTTCCAAAAATGCATGAAAATGTCAAATACGCAGGCAATTCTCTGTGAGTGGTGCTGAGGCTGTACAGAGCAAGACAATACAATTCATTCTGGAAACTGTTCCATTAGATTTGCCACAAGCTAAGAGGGCATTATTTACAAGGAAGTGGTGGAGTGCAGTGTTAGCCTCCATGGCTTAACTCCGCGCTCTGCCACTTCCTAAATGCAGGCTACACGGTATTTAAAAGGATATGGTGCAGCCCTGCGTTTCCCCCTGCGCTGGCGCTAATTTAGCTACTTAGTGCCATTGCGACACCCTTGCACCACAGTGCAAGGGTGCCTGCTTTGCAGGGGAAGATTGTTTATGTGCAGGAAGGTTCCCTTCCTGCATATAAATAATCTGAAATGGCGTTTTGTAACTTTTATGTGTGCTGCTTAATGCAGCACACATACAACTTGCAAAATTTCATTTTTTTGTGTTTGTTTATGTGCAGGAAGGGACACCTTTCTGCACATAACCAATCAATGGCCTTTTGCTGTTTCTATGTGTGCTGCACAATGCAGCACACATGGAAACACCAAAAACAAGGGGAAATGAAATATTTCTCCTCATTGCGCCTGTTTAAGACCAGGTTTTTTCTGGTCCTAATTATGGTGCTGCCCCATATTTACACCGCCCTTGTAAATATGGGGCAACATCAAAATCAGTGGGAACGCCCACAGCAACACCTATTGCCCACCCCTTTTCATGCTAAGTACAACGTGAAAGGGGGGCTTTTTTAACGCCACCTTGTGAAGAAGGCAAAACCCTATCTCCACCACAATGGTTCTGATCGCCTGATGAAAATAATTCGATAAAAAGATATCCAAAAAGGTATGGTGTTTACCACGAAAATTGCATCGTTTCTCCTATTCTCAAAAGCCATCTAAACCAAGTGATCAAGCACTAATCCAAACAGTTGGGACCGTGGGAAAGGGAAGCTAAAGTATGAATTCTAGTACAGATGCTCTGCTTTCCAAGAACTTAGTCACTGCAGCTCTGTGTTGGCAGAGGACTCACCAGAATGAGTGGCCATAGCTCTGTTTACTGAAATTGGTTTACAACAACAAATAGATTTCTTTGTTTACCGTTCGTAACCCTAGATGCATAAATGCAAATAATGTCTGACGATGAACACTACAGGGCAGCTTTATGATTGTATCCACTTCCTTGGTTGGTGAACCTTCCTTGGGAGCCAAGAAAGCATTCATTTCCATGCTGGCTAATAAAGAGGCAGCATTCACAATTATGGGATACCTCACATCAATATATTCCGTTGCATACATTTTAGTGCGAAATCTTGGAGCCACGACTCTGTTTAGAAGGCTGATGTAAAGTTTCACTCGTGGCCGCCAGTGTAGCAGAACCAAATCCTGCAACACATGTTGCAAAAAAGACCAGTGCATTTACAGGTCTTCACGCACGCGGAGCAGGATGCTCCATCAAAGGGGCTGTCTCTACTCTGGCAAGTGCCAGTCTGGAGAAGGGAAACCTCTGGTAAAAATTCCAGTACCATCTCATACGGTGAGCATTCTGCCTACCCATATATGTGCAAGAATTTCACCTTCGAAGTGGGGTATATTGTCAGTGGCTGCATATCTTGTCTTCTTGTCATTATGGGTCCAATACTCATCTTTCAGTAAAAGCCTGGCACCCTTTTCACAATAAGTTTACACAGTGTGATCACCGTTGATTATGGTAGTGGATCTGCCACTGTAGACGGGGCAGATGACCTGCCACCATCTTTCAGGGAGTTAGCATTGCACCTTGGAGGACTCCAGTGCAGAGACAGGGCTATCTTTACTGTCAAGACATTAACGACACACGCAGCTTTAAATTAGCCACCTAAGGTGCTGGAAGGCCGATTGAAGAATCTTCCATTTGTGGCAGATTCTTCAATACCAAAGTCCTCCAAATCAGGCTCTAAGTCTTTGGCAGGTGTCTTTCATTTTGTATTACATCTTTTATTGCATTAAAACACCAACAAATTTTCAGCTAAAACTAAAAGTACTAAATAAATGCTAACCATAAACATATCAGGGGAAAGTGTGATAGGGCACTCTAACCAAAACCACTATCAAATGGAATGGCCTGAACTGGGGCTATTCTGGAATCAGTTTAATTCTTCATAAGCAGCAGATCCCAATTTGTGAATATTAAAATATCCAGGCCGCCTGCTCTCCTCCTCTCTGGTGGAGTGCTCCTTCGCCTTGGGCCTTGGGTCCTGGGTCGTTTTGCATAGACCGGACCTGAAGGAGTATTTTATAACCAGAAAATCGCAATGAATTCAAGATTGTCTGCACAGGTAATACCCAGCAGCAGATAAACACGTCTTTTTCATCACAGTTAGAAAATCAAAAAAAATCTGCGTTATTTCAGATACAGTGTCTCTACAGGGCTGTCCGCTGTCCGCCGAGCAAGACTTTTTAACTGTGCACCCATTAGTCTTTTCACATATTGATGCTGGTCGTGTCATTCCGCCTCCCCGTGGCCCCAGATCTACGCTCATGTCTATTAAACCTATCCTTCATAGGGCAGCATGTCTGGTGTTGGGAGCAAGGATATCCAACCACATCACACCAATCCTCTGGGACCTCCAGTGACTCCTCCTACAGGCTCATGCTGTCCCATAACTTTTCAACAAACTAACCAGCCCAGATGATTATTGATGTACTTGTAACAGACCGAAATTGATGCTGGAAGTCTCAGAGCAAAAAGAAGCAAACTTCAATTCAAGCCATTGCGTCTATAAACTCTGAAACAATCCTCTCGTGATATCATGACAACTCTCAACCAGCTCACCCTTTATAAGGCTCTGAAAGCTAGCTGTTTAAGAACCCAGGTCTCTAGACTTGCCTTGGTGACATGTGTTGCTTCACGTTTTGAAAATTCTTGGTTTCACCAAATTCCTGACACATGTTCTGTAATATTGGCTATCCACCTTCACAGTTCACAAGAAGTTCATAGAATCTCGGTGTTTATTTTGTAATAATCACATTTTTTCTTGGTCTGCAGTGGGCAATTGTGGAGGTTGTCCTGTGATAATGGTTGCCTATCTGTGTTGTACAGTTTTAAGAGCACTTCCCAAATGATGGCCCATTTTTGAATCCGGCAATGGATTTGTGAAACTAGTCCATGTTCTCTGAGGGACTAGGTAATATAGAACCTGAGAAGTGAAGAAATATGTGGGGTACCTGCGTAGATTAGTGGGGTACCTTCATGTTTTCATCACTGGGGCTGTCTCTTCCCTCAGAGAGGCCTGTTTAGCCAGAGAAGTGATTTTCTTTAGACTGTTGTAATTGACTCCTCCACATCACACATCATCAGCAACACAGTGGATTGCCTCCTGATGGGGCAGACCCCCTAGTGCAGGCTAATCAGCAGCTCTGTTGTGACTGTTCCAAATACTCCCACCAAGATCAATCAGTTGTTGCTACTAAACTCAAGCTCTCCACCTGGAAATTCCAGTACCATGTTCAAGGAAGTACCACTCGTCTGGATGGAGCAGGTACCATAAAGTTGTGCTCAATGATCTCTTTAAATAAGACAGCGAGTCCGCTCTTTGACCAGGTTCCTCATCTCATATTGGGGATATATGAGGCTTCCAACTTGCTGGAGATCCCTGCAAGGATCATGAAGTGAAAGATGCCCTGGAAGATGCCCTCTGTCATTCTTGTCTGGCTTCACCCCTTTGCTCACATTTTAGTTCAAGAAACAGATCAAGTATGGCACTTCTTCCACTGCAAACTTTAAAATTGAGCTTGAAAATGCCTATGGCAGCACCAGCCAAAGAGAGGAGATTCCCTTATGGCAATGTGTGGGATGCCAAGCATCAAGCTGCAGCAGCTCATAGTCTTCAGAGTCAACAATTGTCCCTACAGAAAGTTCAGCATCACGAGCATGGCATCTATTTTGTGGTTGTTTCCATAGCACCCACACCTGAATCCACAGTCATTAAATACCCAGTCCGCAAATGCCAACCACACCCAAGCACTACAATGCCTCCACTTAAGGAATAGTAACAATGTTCCTTGTCGGTTTTAAGTAGAACATTTAAGGAGGAGTGGGCAGAATACAAGATTTGCCACACTCCATGACCACTCTCCGCTTCCATGACTGTGAATATGCACCCACGGATGTCTCTGCGTGCAGGGCACAGTGGTTCCTTCCCCGCGTTCCCACTCTAAAAGAATTTAGAGAATACTCCCTTGCCCATAAAAGAATCAGCGTCAAAGCCAAACTCCTTTGGCTGCCTTTCAAAGTAAAATAAAAGTAAACAAAAAAGCAACCATGCTGAAAACATGCAAGTATGTGCAAAGCTGGGTGTTGATTTGCATATGCCGTTTTAAACACATATCCGCTACTTAACCCAGGCCTGATAAAACAAAGCTGCTAGAACAGAAATTCCATGTTAATCATGTACTCACTATACTATAAATGCACCCTGGAGAGCTATAAATAAGCCTTAGGTACTATTCAAAGTGTTTTCTGTTTGTCTCTCCTTGTTGTTTGCTGTGAGATGCCAAATGCTGATTTGTGTGTTTTGGAAGGTGACCCCCTCACAGGAACACGTATTATGTACCCGACTTCTTTGACATTTCATTTGGCATCCACTCTCAGAAGATGTTTTTCCAACATAGCTGAGCTTTATAATAGATGTATTGATTTGATATGCGTTACACGTATTTAGCAAAGTATTTATGAAAAACGAATACTACTATTTAAAAATAATCACACGATGTAATGTGAGTACTTTAAATATAGTTTGAGTTAAAAGCATCAATGGCAGGCCTTCTCGTTTACACTGGTTCCTCCCAGGGCCTTTGCCCAGTTTGATGCCCCCCCCCCCCCCTGTCAGCGTTCCACGTCACTGCCTCATTCCGCTGTAGAAATCTATTTGTTCAGTTGTAAGCTCTGAGAGTGAATGTGTGAATTGCTATTTGCATAAGGTTAGGCCTTCTCGGAATTGGCACAGTTAGGAAAAAACTGGAATGCACTGGAATGCGGTTCAAGAATAATTACTAAGGCTCACATGCATCAAAGCAACAAAAACCAGTCGCAAACGGGCAGATTCTCAGAATCTGCCACTCTGCGACCGGTATTTTTGCATTTGGGATGCATCATCAAAAAAGCAAAAATCGTAATTTTTCTAAATTGCAATTACTTAAATTGCGATTGCATTTAAGGAATCTCAAATTGAGATTCCTTAAATGCAATGCACCAAAGTAAAAAATATCGTGATTTCGCCAATAGGGGGAGAAAATTACCATGAAGTTGAACTTCATGGTAATTTGCAAAAACGTTAAAAAATGCACTAAAGTGCATTTTTCAAAGTTCCATTTTACACACACACATGCCCTTGGGGCATGTGTGTGTGCAAGATGTACTCATATGCAGATTTCAGGGGTGCAACAGGGTCTCCTTTTGACACCCTGACACCCTTGAAATTGCATGAGCAATTTGCAATTCTCTAATTGAGAATCGCAAATTGAGAAGGTCTTCCCATTCATTCCTATGGGCCTCTAGGCCCATAGGAATGAATGGGGAGGTATTCCTTAATTGCGAGTCGCAATTTGCGAGTCGCAATTAAGGAATGTTTAGAAATCGCTATTTTTTAAGCGATTTCTACATGCATAGCCTTTTGCTATTCCTTATTAGCGAATCCTTAATTTTCACTAATAAGGAATCGCAAATGGCATTGTTGATGCATGTGCCAGTAAGTCCTTAAGTTAATTCAAGAATTCCCACTGTCACTCTTTCGTTTTGAAGTCTGTCGTTAGTGAAGACCTTTTTTTTATTTTACTAAAATGATATATATTATATGCATACCGATAGGGGCTTTTTAGCCATCCCCTTTCGTCCATTGGTCCGCTGTTTTGTTATTCACATGTTTCTTCTGCCCAATACAACACTGGATAGTGGGTCAGCCCACTGCAGCCATTGGCTTACTTTATTGTGAGGGACGACATTCTGCTGTTTCACAAGGAGCACATCCGTGTCAATATAGTTCCCTTCAGTGCCAGGGACGGTTATGGCAATGTGTATTTTGCCACAAGAATATTTCTAGTTTTAGCGGTCTGTTGTTATATTGGCATGGGTTCAGAAATTCCCCCTGCAATCAAGTTGAACAAAAACATGACAAAGCAAAACAAGCAATGAAAAAGCCGAAAGGCTGGTGATTAGCGGCAGACCTTTAGGCTTTGCCAATGCTTATTCTGATTGATTCCCATTGTGTCCTTGCCATAAAGGTAAATGTGAAGGCTGTGTGTTCTTTTGAGAACTGTGGGTGCACCTCTACTCAATCTAGGTGATCCCATGTTTGTCAACCATAGGGACCGTTTATATATGCTTTGATGATGTATTGCCTGATATCTAGAGTTCTAAGCAGGGGCCTATGGACCCCCATTACATCTTCTGTGACTTAATCTACCACTGCAGCTATACACCTGATTCTATTTGTGTGCAACCACTCAGTTGCAGACTGTCCAGTCAGACCACTGCTTTTCCCTTTTGCAGTTCTCTTTCTCATGTGGGTCTCACACCTTGTCCAGTCGATTATTTTTCTCCTCAACTTTTCCTTGCACACACCTTCTCCTCATGTGGCGACCAACCCAACAGTGCTCCTGCATCTCCAAGTCCAAGTGTAAGTTTCATTTCTATTACATCCTCACCAGAACTTCTAACGGTCGATGGGGATTTCTCCTGGCAGACACAGTTGCTGTTGGGAGGAAGTCACAGTTTCCAATGTGTGTCCAGCAGCAACCTTCTTCTTCCACCATTGCTTTTGATTTCCGAGTTGAATTGCCTTGGATTTGCCTTTGGCGCCTCCTGCCACACCTTCGGGTCTGACGTAGGTTCAGATCTTTAGCTGTGGGGAGGTGATCGGCTGAACGGAAATTCACCTGAAAAGAAGGTCACCTGTGGAACTGTGCATCCAAAGTGACCACCACCATTTTGTAATACCGAACATATGAAATTTTGGGTCCAGCTTGATATGCCTGATTTTAATTACCCTCTTTCTGTCTGTGTTGCCTGTCCTACTTCATACCCCCACCCACCAGAAGAACTACCAGTTGCACTATGAACACATGGTAATTACTTGACTACATATGGTTTGCTCTCTTTTTTCACCCTATTTACAGTCACAATACACTAGTGTGGGAAGGCAGTTAGATTGCGGGCCACATATCCTAACAAAAAACAATTGTCTGGATAGGCAGAACAGATTAATAATACCCAGTAGTTACTTCTTCGTTATATGATTTTATCTTTGTTGCAAAAGGGAGCATGAATAAGATTATTTGGCTACACATCACAACCCAATTTTAGGTTTTCTTTTTTAGCCCTCTTGATTGTAGCATGGGTACATGTTATAGCTAAGGTTTTATGCTATGCATCTTCCCTGTTTCTCTGCCTCTGCTGCTCAGCCGGTGTGAATGTGATGGGTAGAATGTTGTCAATGGCAGCAGATGTCAAAGGCAGCATGTGTCGTAGTAAGGAGTTCCAGTAGACGTGGTTAGGTTACAGATGAATAAATTTATTATTCTTAGATGTTAAGTAGGTTTTCCAGTAAAGATGTAAATAAGGCCCCACCAGGAGCAGTCTCTCTGCTACTCAGCCCAGGATCCAACTGACACTCTACCTCACAGCTATCCACACATTCCAATGACATCACCATCCACACCAACATTCTACCCATACCATTCACACTGGCTGAGCAGCAGAGGCAGAGAAACAGGGAAGATGCATAGTATAAAACCTTAGATATAACAGTTTACTTAACAAATCTTCCAGTTTCTTATGCATAACAAAGGAACCTGAATCTGGGGCCCGTCGCTTGCTTGCTGCTTTTGTGAAGGAGGTGCTTGATGATGAACCATGAGGCCCAGGGCATATTTATCAAACTTTTGCTTCGTCCTTGCGCCATGAAAGTTCACGCAAGGCCGAGACAAAACCTAGATGAGATTTGCCAAGCCACACAAGACCAATGTGCGTGGCCCTGCGGTGCTTCGTAGATCTGGAGTAAAGCAAGGCAGTGCAAGTTGCTGTCCTGCTTTACTCTGCTCCAGGGAAGTAATCCATGGGTGGAGCTGGGGTGCTCCCACGCATCCACCCATGGAATTTGGTGCATTACCAGATTTACCATAAGTGAAAGACCTGGGAATGCATTGAAATACTATGCATTACCAGAGGAGGAGAAATATCTTCATTTCTCCTAGTTTTTTCCTGTCCTATGTGTGCTGCATTTCGTAGCACACATAGAAAGAAGAAAAAGCCTCAAAGGATTGATTTTGTGCAGGAAGGTTTCAATTCCTGCGCAAAAACAATCCTGCTTGCAACACAGACAACTTGCACTATGATGCAAGGGTGCCAGCGTTGGCGCTAGGCAGCCAAAAGTGCACCAGTGCAAGGAGAGAGCAGGAATGTGACATATCTAACTAACTCCCCACATAAGCAATTTTTCGGACTTTCCCCTGACTGTGGTGACCCCCCCAATCTACACCACCCGCGCCCCAATCCACCGCACACCTGAGTCTGCTCTCATAAACTGGCCCACGAATAACAACGCGAATCTCTGCATCACTCTCATACTACCCTCCGAGGACAGCTCTGCAAACACTTTTCCACCCTCCCGTACAGAGCCTGCCCCCGTCCCACCAACACACAACGCCCTCCGTCATGTCAGCCCACACCATCCCCTCCCCTACGAACCACTTAATACCGCACGGCCCAAACTCCTTCTCGATCAGTTTTCCACCTAACCTCTCACCCAAAGCAAAGAAGAAATTTAAACAAAAACTGATCAGACAGCATCCCGAATCTCTTTTCGCAGACATCTACCACTGCTCCTCCAAAGGAAAGGTAAAAATGCATCTTATTTTCCACACAGAGAGACACGAAATATGGAACTCCATCCTCAGATCGCAGCTCAACATCTCCAAAACCACCAACACCTCACATAGTTGGAAATTGACACTATCACTTCCATACCGCTCAAGGCGTACTGGAAATACCACTGTGACCATCTACTCCAACGGCACAGTACTGATACAAGCCAACAACGACAATTTAGAGTCCTTTGACGCCCTCTTCTCTTCTCTCTGGAATGCCCCCTCTCACGCAATCCTCCCCTGCCTGCCCCTACTCCCCCCCCCCCCGGAAAAACCGGACCCGCCACCCCCTACTCCCTAGCAACCACACACGCCCCTCACCACACGACATCCCACTCACCACCCCCAGGGAGAACATGACTTCTGTTCTTCCACCCGACCGGCTCACACCCCCACTCCCCCGCCACCTACCGCTTCGGTACTCCCTAGCAACCTCACATGCCCCCACCACGTGACATCCCCCTCACCACCCCCAGGGAGAACAGGACCCCTCTACTTCCCCCCTTCGGCTCCCACCACCACCGGCCTCCTGCCCTCCACCCACCCCAATCCACCTCGAACAACCTGAACACCCACCTCCCCAAACCCACATGTAAAAAAGCACCTAAACCCAAACACGACCACAGCCACCCTGCATTCACGGCCCCGCCCAGACCCCACATGGTCAACGCAACCACAACAAGGCTACCTAACACAATGAGACTCTCTCCCCCAGACCCTACACGAACAATACAACCACAACTAAGCTACCCAACACCCTGAGACTCTCCCCACCTAGGCCCAACACACCCGCACAAGACCAGTCCCGGTACCTCAACGAATTAGTGACTGAGCAGCGACTCTCCCTGCTGGAAACCCAGATAGCAACTATAATCCAGGGCTTTAGCGAAATCCTAGCCAACCTCGCCGTGCCCCAGCAACCTTAGCGCACCCACTCCTTCACCACCCATACACAACAAAGGCTGTCCAAAGTTCCCCTCCAGATATGGGTCCCTAACCCCCTCTCCAATCTGACACACAGACCCAAAAGAACCAGAGACGCTATGTCTGAGAGTGAAGCGGCGGACCTCGCCTCCTCGTACGACAATCCTATTACTGTCACCCTCCAATCCAAAACCCAGGTGATCACCGGACTAGGAAGAGTCCAAGCCCCTCCGAAATCACCCAGACCGCCGACCACCCGCACTAGCATCCCCACTGCACCCTTAACGAAGAAACCCAAAACAGAGACGGCCCCCACTAACTGCATGCTCATAAACTGCAGATCAGCCACCAAGCATGCCACAGGACTAGCAGAATCCATCCTCACTCACGACATAGACATAGCATTCATTACCGAAACCTGGCTTAATGATTCCTCCTTACCACTCCTGGACACTCTCGTCCCCCCAGGCTTTACAATCACCAACAAAGATAGAAAAGACCAAAGAGGAGGAGGCATAGCAATCATCCACAGAGACAGTTTTTCCGTGACGGAAACAGACGCCTTCAACTACAACATCTTTGGATGCCTAACCATCATCATCAGCACTAGCAACAACAAAACACTAACCTGCCACCTTATATACCACCCCCCAGGCAACTCCACCACTTTCACTGAACACCTGTCTGACCTGATTGCCCACTGCTCACTACGAGATATGAATAACTTAATTCTGGGCGACCTCAACCTACATTGCAATAAAGATAACAATCCGCTAATCCAGAACCTGAGTGAGTTGTTACACAATAACAACCTTATCCAACACTGCACAGAAGAAACTCACAACAAAGGAGCAATCCTAGATGCGATTATCGCCAAACGATAAACCACACCCTGCCCGTGGATTGGTCAGACCACCACTTAATCCTCTTCCACCTCACTCAACCAGTCATTTTACAACCCCCCACCCAAGAACAGCCCAAATGGACCAGAAACCTCACTCAGATCAACATGACTGACCTGGAGGAAAAGGTCAACTCCCTCCTCGCTACCTCCGCGGATGATCTATCTACGACAGAACTCACTGCCCATTACAACACAACCTTGACATCCATTCTAGACCTGATAGCCCCTCTGAAACTAAAAAAAAACAGGAACATCCCATCCAGATCCTGGTTCAATACGGACATCAACAACGAAAGGAGACAACTTAGAGCCACAGAAAGACTGTGGAGAAGCAACCCATTCACAAGCCTACTCGAACAACTCAAAGCAGCTCGTAGAAAATACAAAAAACACATCTGCAGTGAAAAATCCAACTTTTCTTCTCCGCCCTGGCCAATGCAAAAAACAGGCCAAATGACCTGTTTAAAATCATCAAGCAACAAACCTCCAAGCCCCCCGCACCCTCTATGCAGGCCTTCAAGGAACTGTGCGAAAGCTTCGCCATCTTCTTCGATGGATCTTCTCGGCTATGGCAGGACGACGTGGGCCGTTATAACTGTTGATCGACCCCTGCGGCCTCACCATCAAGTAGAGGGAAGATTGTGACAGGATAGTGCCCGGGTTCCGCAATATAAGCAGGATTATTCGGGTCCCAGCCGGGAACTCTGCTAGGTTGCGGCCGCCATGCTCTGCGGTTAGCCACGCCCCCCCCCTAGTGACCACGACTTAATAGAACCCTGGCGACTGACACACCAGATGAATAGAGATTAAACTTTCACCTCCTGCACCCATGGCACCCGTTCACGTATAGATTTATTTCTACTGTCCGTTAAGCTAGTTTTAAGCTAGTTCGTAACCTACTGGTGCCCTCTATCCTCCCGAACAGTACCTCTGATCATGACCGCACATTGATTGATCTAGACCTCTAACTTTTGCAACCCCCACAGGCCCAATGGCGTATGAATACAATGCGTTATAAGGCCCCAAGATGATAAACACAGACCATGCCAGTATTTGAGTCAATATCTGGAGGATAACGTTGATTCAGTCTCCTTCACGCAAATGTATGAGCGTATAGAAAGACCTCCCTCAGAGGCAACCTGATGAAAGATTCAGAAGACTTCAAGTGACACTGAGAAGCTGGACAGCAAAGGCTGACTGACCTTACACACCGACTGATTTAAGAGTATAATTTGGCACTGACCTCCGCTCTTCTCCAAGTGCTCAAGGCCAAATATGACCTGAATTCCTAATATATACGGCGTAAGCAGAATCACCACTCTTTTGATTGGGACAGAGGCATTTCAAGGGGGAAAAAGCAGGCCAACTGCTGGCTGCGCAAACACTTACTCGGATACTTGGTATTAGGACCGCTCATAACGTGCTCCTCACTGACCCACATACAATTCTCTGGAATTTTTCCACCTTTTAGGATAACTTATACTTCTCGACATTGCAGGACAATTCACCCGAAGAACGGGAGTTTATGGACAGAATTACCCTACCGACATCAATGAATGACCAGGCAACATTACTTAGAAATAACATACGTGTCGAGAAAATTGCTCAGGCAATAGATGAGATGGCGACGATGAAGGCTCCAGGAGACAATGGTCTCCCGATAGAATTCTATAAAATAACCAAACCCTTCATAGTGCTGCTAATAGGCAAGCTGTTCAGGGAAATCTCCACAGCTACTGCCCCTACCTGTTCAGGGTAATGGAGATGATAGGACTAGGGAAAGCATTCATATAGAAAGTCCGGCGGCTATATGAATCCTCTACGGCCTTGGTGACCTGTAGGTGCTTTTGCTCACACTTATTTGCTATCCAACGGGGGACGAAATGGGGAACCCACTCCCCTCCTTATTATTCTTGTTGGCACTAGAGGCTTACATTTACAACAAGTTGCTTATCTAGGGGATAGCCACACCACCGATGGGTGAAAGCATTCTACTATTCGGAAGATATTCTAGTGGTCCTCTCCAAACCCCAGGAATCGATACCTGCCATTATACAAGCAGTTGAGCCATTCTCCTTTTTTTTGGGGTACCGAATAAACTGGTGAAAATGTGGGGCCATGCTACAACCACGGTGGCATCATTAGAGACTGCCCCATTCAACTGGCGACCCACATGTTTAAAATACTTGGGTGTATACCTGAGTAGCAATCTTTCCAGGGTAATGCGCAATATCCGTACTCCCATCATTGACAAGGTGAAAACAGAGTTCGCAGACCGGCCAAAACTGCAATTGTTCCTTCGGGGAAGAGTGCAATTGATCAAAATGAATGCGATACCGCTACTTAATTACATATTTGGAATACTCCCCATGAAAATCCCACGGGGTATGGTGTGATAGAGAGATGATCAACTTATTTGGAATTTAGTATGTGGGCGTAGACCTCACCTCAAAGCTGATAACAGCACTCCTAAACTACTGCAGGGGGACGGCACCTACCACAGTCCTACTGGCTAGCCTCACAGCTGGCACATGTCGTGAAACTAACTAATGAAACACTTATGTGGGGGTTTTGGAACAATTCATACTGCAGACAAAGGGCAGTCTTACAGCTCGTTACACAGGACATGGAAATGCAGACCAACATGGTAACCCAGTTATACATGCCATGCACTGCGCTTGGTGCCGAGCCCATCAGTTGACCCATTCCTCGAGTATGATTCATCTTAAGATGCCGATATGGAGAAATAATAATATTACTATGGAGGGAGAGGGAATTGATTGGCTTCAATGAAGGGACAGAGGTATATGCAATGTAGACGACTTGAAACAGTCGTCTACGGTGAAGTGGTCCTTCTTGACTCCCTCATGCGTGACCATGGGCTGCCACATTCAAAAAACTGAAAGTATTGCAAACTCACACAAAGGCTACGGCACAAGCTGAGTACAACACCTTATGAGCTTGAAGCCGATCCACTGTTACACTATATCTTGAACTGGAGAGTTTACAAGGGGACACTACACTAACTTGGCGGACTCCCTCTGTTTGCACCCGAATGCACTTGTGGGTACAGAGACTTGGCCTCTCAATTTCTGACCAAGACTGGAATTACATTTTAGAAGAGTATGATAGTTTTTTTCACGAGGCCAGGTTGAAATACAGTTATTTTAAGGTCCTACACCAGTGGCATTGGACACAGTAAAGGCTCACACATGCAGGCGGATTTCAAGTGCTGGAGGTGCGCTTCTCCGAACTGTGATATTGTGCATGTCCTGTGGGACTGTACAGTTCTTTCGCATTACTGGAGATCGGTCGGGGACATGTTAAAGAACAACCTAGGAGTAGTGACACAATTGATCTGTTGACTGGCTTTGCTGCCTGACATGTCAGTTCTCCCAGACTGGGCACACCATGAAAAATGATGACTCACCATGGCCTCTGCAGTGGTGAAGGTGGAAATCTTATGCCATTGGAAATCGGCTGGAATCACCATCTTCCAATATATGGCTGTTTGACATGCACAAAATGGACACTTACGACAAAAATATCTGCAAACTTAACGCTCAAATGCAGATATTTGAGGAGATCTGGGACTCATTCCTACATACATCATTGGACACCAGGCGTAGGAGGCTGGCTCAGTATATGGTGTACATCTATGGTGGAGTACCGTGCATTGAGTCCAGGCAACACTTAGTGATAGTGTTTAGGCCCCTGATAACCAATGCTCTCAAGGAGTAGCTGTGGAGGACAGCTAAGGCTTATTCAGGAGGGTGTAAAGCTGGTGCATTTTCCAAAATAGTCAGTTAGTAAGCCTTCACACGAGAAAGAACCACACAAGTGTTTATAAAAATACTTTAGTATTTATTAACACAACACTAAGAACCAACTTGTTATATCTCCTACCCGGAGATCTCAAATACACACAAGAAATACCTCAAAAACAGGTAGCATAGGAAAACACATGGGCCCTCATGGGAGGGCCAAATCATATACTAAAAAAATGGGATGTGAGTTGAGTACCCAAACGAGACTGATACCGAAGGATGCAGAAGCCCAGGGGAAGCACGGAACCACCAAAGGTAAGTAGCTAGAGACCCCTAGTGCCTGGTGCAGAGTGGTTACATCGGGTCAAAACAGGTGCGAAGTGGTGTCGGAACTGTCTGTTGGAGGATCTTGGAAGTTTAGCGGCTTCAGAGTCTCATGGACCAGGTCGGTGGAACCCAAACATGGATTCTGGATGAGAAGTACCTGAAAACAGAGGGAATAGAGTACAAACCATCCAGAGGTGTCCAGGAGGAGCAGGAGCACAGTGTCGGCCCTTGTCGGAGGTACTTTGTGTACCACAAATGTCTTGGTGTTGCAGATGTGGAGCCCAGATGACGATGCAGGAGCACAGGAGCCATCCCTGAGCTGTCCCACGCATGTCTACAAGTGCAGAAAGGTCAGTGGGTGGCAGGACCACAAGCCTTGGCAAACGCGACAGATGTCCTGCCGGAAAAGATGCTTGGTTGCAGACAAGCAAGTCCTGTGGAACTAAACCAGCAAGGGCAAGTCAGGGCTGGCCCTCAGCACGCAGGGGACCCAGAAGGAATTGGTGGAGCCCCCTTGAGGACCCTCAGGTAGCAGGCGCAGGGAGGCCTCAGCAGCACACAGAAGATGGAGGCCCACATCACAGGAGATGCAGGAGGCCATCGTTCTTGGGGCTGTGCGAGGCTTGTGGCAGGGGATTCTTGGATCTCGAAGATCTTAAGTCAGGAGAATCAACAGCCTTGGCAATGGTAAACAGATGCAGCGCACACGGATGCGGTTCAAGTCAGCTGGAGAGGGATTACAGTCTTCATCACCATTGGAAGAACTGATCAGGCCTCTGGGGAGCCAACAAACCACCACCTGTGTTGCAGATCCAGGAGATGTCCGTGGGACAGCAGGATCATCACACCGGTTGTTATAATGTGATGCACTTTTCTTTCCCCTGTTTACTTGATGTTATGATGACATCTACGTGTTCTAGAACATCACCATGACTCTGTCTGAGGTTTAGAATTGAAGGTGGTTCAACCTGAGGCAGTTGGGTGGATGAGCTGGCGACGACTGGGAAATCCTACAGCTCAACTCCAGAAGATCATCTTTAATTTCTCAACTTGACTTCATCCATTCATCTACAAGATAAAGATTTGAACTTTCTACGCTCAAACCTTCAGGAAAAAGTAAGATTGTTCAAGTTTTACTTATTGCACTTTCAATAACTTAATACAAGCTATTTTAAGAGAACTTCTTCTTGTTACAACTAACTTATTTGAAGAACCCGTCTATCTGCTAGTTGAGTTTATTATTTTTACTCGCCCCAGGGTTTGATTCGACGAGCGCTCTTCAATGGATATTAATTTTCACTTAGTTCAAGCCTAAATACTTGAAAGTCAGCAGACGTAAACGTTAAATTTACTTTTAAAAACGTAGCCGAGCTGGCTCGCGTCATTCTTTGAACGCGCGGTGAAGATCCCATTGTTGCCAAGTAACAGAGATCGCTCCATTTTCTTCACGTCTTCACGTCACGCCGACGTTTCAGTTCCGTCACTGGAACGCAAGCGGAGAGGTCTTCATGCGGCGATCTCGGTTGCCTAGCAACCTAGCTTTCCGCGTTGCGCTGATGGACACAGGAAGAGCTCTCAGCTAAACAACGCGACAAATATAAACAAGAACAAGAGTGAATTTTATTCTTGTCGCGCTGATGCGCACAGCTCATTTATACCGCTTCTAGTAACCTAGTCTCCCAGGTTGCGCTGATGCGCACAGCATTCTGGACACAGGAAGACGCGGCCTTTATACACATACAGTTGTTTCAATTTGAATAGTCAAGCGTTGATGCGCACAGCATTCTGGGCATCACTTAAACATCACGGCCAATATAAACAATATTAGTTTGAAAAGTCTTGGCATCATTTAAACAACACGGCCAATATAAACAATATTTGTTTGAAAAGTCAAGTTGCGCTGATGCGCACAACATTATAGCCTACTTATTTCTTTATACACATTCTTCTACAGTTAAATTTATTCATAGCGCGCTGATGCGCACAGTACGGTGATCTCAGGAAAAGCTCTTATAAACATCAACTAAGCTACAATATAAGAGGTTTACTTGCGCTGATGCACACAGCTTCATAAATGTGCACAGCTTTCTAGCCCTGAACTAACCACGATCTCTTTATGATTTCCACATTGCGCTGATGCCTCATAAACCTGATGTGCTTGACTCACATAAGGAAACATCATTTACAGCACTGTAAGCACATCACATTTTTCACCTTCAATCTCTTTTAGAATGTTTATTTATTTATCAAAATTTCTCGCCACAAAACGTTATAACGTCACAACATTGAATTAGTAATCAGGCACACCTAACTCTCCTTATACACCTCTTATACAGCCACATTTAGAATTGTTTTTTTTATTTTTGCTTCTTTATCTTCTTCATATCTTCTTCTCATATCACTCATATCAACAATGCAGAATGTTACAGCTGCACCATTTTTTCTACAAACACCTGGTGAACCTCCGATAAAATGGTCTAAATGGAAAAAAGTTTTTGAACGATATGATCGCGTATGCGGCATGTCACTTAGCGTTGAAAGGAAAACAGCCTTACTAATGCACTGACTTGGTTCCGAGGGTCAAGATGTTTTTGGTCATCTCCCCAATGTTCCAGACAATATTGCTGCGAACCTCAATGAATCTGAAATTTGTATCCATAAATTAGACCTTCATTATCTACCCAAAGTTAGTACTATACTTAAACGTTATCATTTTGGGAAGAGGATGCAAAAGGAAGGAGAGAGTATTGAGAACTACGTCACAGATTTAAGGAGATTAGCTTCTACATGCAAGTTTGACACGCTCATCGAAGAAAGGATATGAGATCAATTCATGTTAGGTTGTGCATCTGAAAAGATACGTGATGAGTTGTGGTTAAAGGATGAACCAACCTTTGATGAGGTATTAGTTGTGGATAAGAGAATTGAGCATTCTGTTGAGTGCGTTAAAGAAATCAAAAAAGATCTGTATAAATATGTTGCAAGTGTCAATGCTAATCCTGCTCCTGACCACAGTACTAAATTGAAGGGCTCCCAGTTAAAACCTCAAGTTAAAGATAAACAACTCAGGAAACCTCATCTACAATTCAACAAGGAGAATAAATGTTTTAGATGTAATAATATTGGCCACTGGGCAAATGACAAGTCCTGCCCTGCTTTGAATGCTGTTTGCTCTTACTGTAAAAAAAGAGGACATTTTGTTGTAGCTTGCAGGATTAAATCTTCTAAACAGAGGGTCAATGAGATAAACCAAGAAGATTCTAATGACAAACATGATTTTGAATGTGGACAAATCATTGTTCAAGTTGGCAGTGAGGGTCCTTTAGATTACATTTTCGTAGAAGGTCAAAAAACAAAAGTTTTATTTGACTCTGGTGCCAAGATAACCATTGTTTCAAATAAGTTCTTTAATGAGAATCTCAGCAACAGAATTGATCTACTTAAGCCAGACATATATCCTACTGCTTATGGTGGAGACCCAATTGAACTTAAAGGGTATTTCATTGGTTTGATTGAATATGAGGGTCGTTATGCTTCTGGGAAAGTATATGTTTCAAAGAAAGGGGATAGCATCATTAGTTGGTGGCACTAAAAGGACCTGGGGGTCATGTTAGATCCTAATAATGATCCTCCAATAATACTTAAAGGGAAAAAATTTGTAGAAACAGTATGCCTCCAAAAGCCTAAATCACAGGGAATTATAGAGGAAGTGAAAGGTACTTCCTGGTTGGCTCCGGTTGTAGCCGCAAGAAAATCGGATGGATCTTTGAGGTTATGTGTGGACCTCAGACAACTTAACAAGTGTGTTCTCGTAGATAAGTACCCTCTACCCAATATTTCTGATCTTTTAAGCATGGTATGTGGTGCTAAGGTGTTTAGTACCATTGATTTAACATCCGCGTACCATCAGATTATGCTTGATGAATCTTCCAGAGATCTAACCTCTTTTGTGACACCTTTCGGAACGTTCAGGTTTGTGAGGCTTCCTTTTGGTCTTGTCTCTGCGGCTTCGGTCTTTCAGAGGGTTATGGAGAAAGTATTAGTTAATATTCCTGGTGTTTGTGTTTATCAGGACGATATTTTGGTGTACGGTCCTGATGAGTTAGAACATGCAAGGAGGGTTCGTTTAGTCTTAAACAGTCTTGCTTCCCATAATTTAACTATTAAACGTGAAAAGTGTAAGTTTGGGATGGACAAAATTGACTATTTAGGTCATTCAATCACTGCTGATGGTGTAGTTCCCAAAGCAGAATTAGTTAATACAATTAGAGATCTTGCTCCTCCCTCATCAAAAGAAGAACTCATGGGGGAGGAGCCAAGATGGCGACCGGAGCAGACGCTTGAGCGCCCGGCTCCGCCGGCCCTTGGCCTCGGACTATCATCCTGATTCCTATCCTTGCCGATTTTCGAGGTGCAACGTGCGCGACGACGCGCTGACCGCGCCGCCGCTTTCCCGGAGTCTGAGCCCGCCCGGATGCCGGAGTTCTTGGTGCCTTTGTTCTCCGCGCTGGACCCCTGCTCTATTGTGGCCTTGGCCGGCCCCCTGGAAGCTCCGCAGTCACTGGACCCCCGGCGCAAATCTGAGCCCCGCGGCCCCGATCCCGCCTCACACCACGGATTGTCGCCAGATGAGCCGGGGGAGAGACGCCCGGACACCTCCTTCACCTTTCACCTGACGGGCTGGAGCTATAGGGTAAGCCCCGGTGTGGCGGGTCTCCTGCTTCGCTCTGTGGCCCGCGCTGTGGAAGGCTGCGGACCCCCTTCTTCTATTGCCTAGTCGGCTGCAAAGAGAGTCCGAGGGAGGGGAAGCGACTGTTGGCCTTCACCTGTTGCGGCGCAGACCTGCGTGGAATTGCCTCCTTGTTACGACCCCCCCCCTGGCCACTGTACCGTTCAGCGGTAAAACATGGCGTTGATTGCCTGCTCACTGCTGGGGGGCGATGCTCCGGTCTCGCCCGCTGCCCGCTTCGCCCTCCCTCTACCAGACTCCAGCTCCACAGTGCCGTCCCGGATTGCTGCCGATGTGGGGGCGCAGCTTCCGCTGACATGCGGCTCCGTTCTGGCTGCCCTGCGGGACCTTCGTCTGCAATTGTGTGTCGGCTTGCAAACGCTGAGTGAGCGGTTCGACTCCATACTGTCGGCTGCGGGTCGTGAGCGCCCCGTTTGTTCTCAACAAGACGTGGGTCTGCCAGTGCTTCTGTCCTCTTGCGGGGACGCAACGACGGTGTATAACCGTGCTACACTGGTGTCTGCATCTGGCTTTCCCTGCACCCAGGATCAATCGATCTCCTGCTCAATTGTGGACACTTTGTTTCCCCGTTCATTGCTGCCTGCTTTGTTGTTGCCTGCCTCACCGCGTCCGCAAGAGTATCCAGCTGAGCGACACCTGACGTCCCCGAGGAACCGTTCACGGTGGCCTACGGCTTCTTTTATGTGGAACTCCTGTACTTTACAGGCCAGGTCTGGATTTTATATGGTGCACAAGGGGACCTCAATAGATGATCGGCGGCCATTTTGTGACTCTACTTCTCCATCTTCTCCCAAGCGGCCATATTGTCTTTGTCTGCACGGGCTGCGGGGCCTTCATGTGGGGGCTAGTCTAATCTTACGCCCGCGATCGGGCCAGGGCTAGATTGATTTCTATCACCATGGTGTCACGGATGGGCTGGACTGGGACTGGAACTGTCTGCATATGTTGTGCGCACTCGTCGCGACTTGTCTGCCTTCATTTATATTGTTGTGACATGTTATCTTCACATGACCGCCTTTGGGTGTGGTGGGTTCTCAGTGTGTGGAGACGTAGTCGGCCGGTGGTTTCGGGCGCTCCGAGGTTACGTGGGCTCCTCCCCGCTTTCTTCTTTGTTTTCTTATTTTCTTTACTCTATTCCTACTTTCTCTCTTGTCTATATTTCGGGTTCATTGGGCGACAGGCACTATGCCGGGGGGGGGGCAGGCCGTAGCCTCCGCATTGGTGTAGGGTGGGGGGGTAATTTACTTTTCTTTTTAGTTCTATGGGCCTCTTTCTTCTATGTTCTGCGCTATACTTGTTTCCGATTCGGGGTCCGGGTGTGGGGTGGATTGAGTGGGGGCGGCTTTGGAGGGGTGCGTATTTACTCATGTGACTATCCTGTTATATAACTGCATCGCCTCACTGTCTGAGATTTTCTATGGCCGTTTCAATGATGCTGCTGCTCTCCCGTGTGATGAAGCCATCTTGCGGACTCGAATCTCCTTGGTTCTATCCTCTACTGACTTTTTCCTCGATAAAATTATTTTGAAAACCTTAAAATTAACCTTTACTTCTCCTTCCCCTGGTGTCAAGGATCTCTCCAGTGTATAACTCCTGAATCGTTGCTAATCTTGACCATTGACGCACAGGGGTTGTAATGTATGTCTCAGTGCTTAACCGTTTTGTGGCCGGCCTGATGGTTGTAGGCCCGTATTTGTTCTTTTCACATGCACAAATAAAGGTTTTTAAAAAAAAAAAAAAAAAAAGAAGAACTCATGAGTTTCCTGGGAATGGCAGAATATTACAACAAATTTATTAAGAATTTTGCTGAGGCCACTCATAATATGAGGAATTTACTTAAAAAAGGAGTCAAATTTAATTGGGACCATTTCTGTGACAGAGAATTTGCTGATTTAAAATACAAGTTACAGGCAGCTCCCAAACTTCGCAATTTTGACCCCATGAAATTTTCAGTCATTTCCACTGATTCTAGTCTTAAAGGGTTAGGTGCTGTTTTATATCAAGGAGGGACCAACCCTGAAAATACCATTATGTTCATCTCTAGGAGTTTAAAGGGGGCGGAATCCAGATATTCGGTAATCGAGAGGGAGGCTCTAGCAGTCTACTGGGCCATCAAAAAGTTAAAAAAATTCCTTTGGGGAACTTTATTTATGATTAGGACTGATCACAAACCATTATGTGAAGTTTTGACGAATAAGGGTATAGACTCTATCTCACCCAGGATCTCCAAGTGGATTGTAGGATTACAAGGTTTTGACTATTCAGTTAAACATGTGCCTGGCTCAGAAAATCTGGTTGCAGATACACTCTCAAGATTAGTTCCTTTTGATCACTCTCTTTCTCAAGATGACCCTGGTTTTAATTTACCTCATGATTTTGTTTGTGAGATTGATTATAAGATAATTTCCCAGGATCGTTGGTCTTCTGCGTGTTTAGAAGATCAGTCTATTCAAGAAGTTTTAACTCTAATACATGATGGATGGCATCATAAGGAACAGGCAAGTGTGTCAGTGAGAGATTTTTGGGCTGTGAGGGATCAGTTGGCTAATAGTGATGGGATGTTGTGGAGAGGTCTCAGATTGGTTCCTCCTGTGTCCTTGAGGAATGAATTACTGAACTTAGCTCATGAGGCACATCTTGGGATTTCAAAAACCAAAGTGAGACTGCGTTCCTCTTATTGGTGGCCTGGGATGGACATTCAAATTGAAAGGATGGTGAGGGAATGTGTAGAATGTTCTCTCGGTGAGAAGTCTCTAAATATCAGGACTCAACCTACGGTAAAAAGGTCACGTCCTTCTGGGCCCTGGAAAGATGTTGCCCTTGACATTTTGTGGCCTGTACATGGTGATGGGTTTGATACCTTTGTAATTGTACTGATGGATCTTTATTCTAGGTGGCCAGAAATATATTTTGTAAGAAACATTTGTACAAGAACTGTCATTGATTTTTTGAAGAACATAATCTCTAGAGAGGGCATACCTGAAAGCCTTCTAACTGACAATGGGGTGCAGTTGGTTTCCAAGGAGATGGAACATTTTCTCAGTAATTGTGGGATTGTTCACAAGAGATGTGCTCTTTACCACCCTGAATCCAATGGTACTGTGGAGAGGTTCAACAGGGTGATAAAAGAGACCATTTTTTTAGCGAAACAGAATAATCTCAATTGGAAAGAAGACGTTTCCAAGAGAGTTAGTGTGTATCGCTTTGCACTTCATTCTACTACAGGCAAATCACCTTTCATCTTGTTTCGAGGGAGGCAACCTGATACTTTCCTTGAGCCTCCTTGGTTTAATAAACTTCTTTCTGACAAAGGTGTCATTCCTGATTTGAGTTCTTGGAAGGATAAGGAAGAAAGAATTTGTCCGAAAAGCAAAGAGAATTACGATCTGAGGCATGCTGTTAAAGATACTAAAGTCAAGATTGGGGATTTTGTCAAGATTAAGTGTCCTGGTTTGGGGATTTCTGGTTTTAAATTTTCAAAGCCGTACAAGGTTATCAAAGTTTTTCGCAATGCAGTCAGGACTTCAAGTGTGGAATTTAAATAGAGTCGCTGTGTGTGGCAAAACTAATGGGTCGACACATTGTTCATCTGATATTGGTGTCCCAATTCAAAATAGATCCATGAGAAGATCTGACAGGAAAATGTGTAGCCCTTCATATTTAAAGGACTATGTCACATGTATACAATGATTATATAGGAAAGCGTGTTAATTTCTGCATTTGAAATGCTATGTCATGAATATAATGTCATTTTTATACTATGTTTTTCTCTCCTTGGTGTGTCATATTGTTATATAAAGGAGGGAGATAGGTTATAATGTGATGTACTTTTCTTTCCCCTATCTACTTGATGTTATGATGACATCTACGTGTTCTAGAACATCACCATGACTCTGTCTGAGGTTTAGAATTGAAGGTGGTTCAACCTGAGGCAGTTGGGTGGATGAGCTGTTGTATACCATTTACCTAATAAATCCTTAAGGAGAAACCTATCATCTCATCTGTTTATTCAGAAGATTGCACCATTTAACACGGGTCATCATCATTGTGGGGCCTGCGGATGCATGGAAGTGACTCCTTCAATCCAAGGGAGATTTGTTCTTGCTTGGATGTATGCAGAGTCCTTGCTGACTTGGAGGAAGCATGGCCACAGAGTTGCAGAAACTTCAAAGAACACGGAGATGACGTAGCAGCAGAAATCTTCCCACCAAGAGCAGTCTTGTCTTTGGTCCTGGCTCGAACCAGCAGCAGAGCTCCTGTGTCCAACTGCAGAAGAGTCTTAAGATGATCTTCAGAAGACGGAAGATGGAGTATAGATGAATCTAAGGACCCACCCTCAGGGGAGCCCTTAAAGAACCCTAAAAGGGGAAAGGACTTCTTCTGCGGTAGCCCACCTATCAGTGGAGGTCAGTGACGTTGCTCAGCTGGTCTAGCCAGTCAGAGGCTCCCAGGGGCCAAGATTCAAGTTGGCAGAATCAAGTGGCCACCTGGAGGAGTTCCGACACGTCCTTGGGCAGGGGGGTGGGCACTCCCATGTCCCTTGTGTAGTTTTGCGCCAGAGCGGGAGCCAAGAGCTCCTCAACTGGGCTATACTGGTTGATGTAAGGAGGGCACAAAATGTGCCCTTCAATGCAGTCTGGTGATGCTTGGAAGTGCCTCCACCCAACCTAATTCTAAAGGAGAGGTGTTCACACCTCTACTTCACAGTAAATCCTTTGTTCAGCTTCCCCTGCCTGAGTTAAGCTCATCGGCAGGAGGGCAGAACAGTGTCTGGGGTCGACAGCAGCACGAGCTGGCAGGCAGACCATGTAAGTTTACACAGGTAGGTCTTGGGGTTCTTCTAAGGAGCGCCCAGTACCTGGTATCATGCAACCAACAATGGAATTGGTGTAGTTGCAGGATTCCAACATGTTTGATACCAAACATGACCAGGTTCGGAGCAGCCATTATGTAGTTGGACATCTTGAATTGCCAGTGTCTGCTACATACCTTAAAATGGCTGTCCTGCAGTTAGAAAAACCCAGAGAATAGAGTCTAGGGGTTGGAGGGGTACCTCTGCTCGTGCAGGGGTACCCATACACTTAGAACCCTGCACCCTGTGCAGGGGGTCTGTGATTGCGGGAGGGAGGGGGAAACAAAATGACTTGCCTTACTGCCGCCTGGTCCCGCGTCGCTGCTCGTGCTCTCCTGCTTCTGATTTCAGGATCAGGAAGCAGGCAGCCAGGCTCCCTCCCCAAAGCCAATCTCAATGCTGCAATTGCAGCATTGTGATTGGTCTGAGCGCTGTGACACGGCACACAGCCTGGGGCTGTAGGGGTGGCCTTGTTCTCCAAGCAGGCTAGAAGTGGGTAAGTGCGCATGACAGGTTTGGGTGGCCCGAGAGGGCCGACCAAACAGTCACTGCACACTTTTAGGAGTGGGCAAACCACTCCTCAACTTCCCTGCTCGCAGAGCAGCCCCGACCACCCGCCCTCCCACAAAGCATCAGTTATTTCAGTTATTATCATTTTATGTTTTTGCTCCTGCCCTGCATGAAAGCAGTGGGGTGACGCTCCTCCACCATAGCGGAGGAGCCGTCCTTGCCTACGACTATGGGCAATAGGTCACTTCATCTTCCCAATGGCCCCCAGCGCATTGAGACCTCTAGGAGTGATTAATTTGCTCTTTACAAATAACGGATATCTTCCAGATCCGCAGCCCTTCTTGAACCAAAGAGTGCTAACCTGTTTGTCAGTTTCCACTGCATTCCTGCTTTACTGCATCCAAGCCTGAATGTCAACTGTCACCCCTGATAAATGAGCAGAACCCACCACTTAATTATCAGACATGGGAAGCGGCAGCTGTGGACCAAGGGCGTAATTATGAAACTCAATCCCCCGAACTTCCAACAAATCATGAAATGGTTTCATATGCACAATAAAAAGGGAAGAGCCCTGATGTACCTGGCAGCAAGGCGCCACAACCGATGCACTCAGTCCATCCCTCACAACCTGAAACATCCTGCCAAGCAAGAAGGTCTCAATCCTCTTAACTGAGGCGACAGAGACACCAGCAGCTTGTCGTAGTCAATGTAGGTGAATGCTGTAGTCAATGGCTTTGAAAATGGCGGAGAGGTCTAGCGGCACCAAAAGAGCAACCAGCTTCCCTCTCACCAGCTCCATCCAGGAGAGCTGTTTCAGTGCACCTATTCAGCCTCAACCCCAAATATAAATCCCCCAGCAGTCTCTGGGTCTCCCGGCTTGATGTTAATGGCATTGTCTCCACTTTGTCCAAGATCTTTATAAAGAAAGGAGTCTCTCTTATTGGTTTATAGTTAGCAAGGCTTACTGGATTCAGTGGGGGCTTTTGTAGCAAAATTGTTATGAATCTACTCGTTTGAAATGGTTTCTACTTGACGGTCCAGGAACCCAGTCAGTGTTTTATCCACCATTACTGCTGCCTATAAATCCCTGGTACATTACACTTTAGAAGAAAATACTTGCAATTTTACAGCTGAACACAGTTTTCCTGGGTAGCAACGCAGTTCCCATGTCCTTGCAAAGAAAATATTGGATGCACTGTACACAGTGATACATGGCACGTGCCAGAATTTTGGAGAACTCTAGACAGCCAGTCAGGAGTAATTAGGAGAACATTAATTTGTAGAAGCGGATTGCTCATTGCTTGAGTCTTCGCTCTGTTTGAAGACCATAATTTGAATAAATTTACTAGTCCAGAAAAGTATAATGCTGAATCCTCATGAAATACAGGGCCCCTGCCTAATGATCCAGAATAATTGTAAACACAGAGATGGCAAACAGAACCTATATGGAACGATACATCGTAGACACTGTTGATGGCATGGATAAAAGGGAAGATGCAACTATGTATCCAAAAACTGAAAAATATTTCTATTGCGTGATAACTGTATTATCCGCTGCTAGCGGATAATGAATGATGAGTTGTTTTCGAATCCTTGTCATCACCATAATCTCTCTCTGTTCAAGTTCTGGACGAAGAAGACGATTTTGTAAAACCTTTAGTCCTTCTCGTTGGTTGGCACACTACTGGGTTTACAACAAGGCCATGATCCTGTTTAGAAGTGCTTTAGTTTTACAACGGTATTTACATGACACCTTATTGCTGGGGCAACTGGAAAAGGTCTATGGACTGTCTTTATTGAATAATGTTGAAAAACAATGACCTGTAGACGAAGTTTCCAAAAATGCATGAAAATGTCAAATACGCAGGCAATTCTCTGTGAGTGGTGCTGAGGCTGTACAGAGCAAGACAATACAATTCATTCTGGAAACTGTTCCATTAGATTTGCCACAAGCTAAGAGGGCATTATTTACAAGGAAGTGGTGGAGTGCAGTGTTAGCCTCCATGGCTTAACTCCGCGCTCTGCCACTTCCTAAATGCAGGCTACACGGTATTTAAAAGGATATGGTGCAGCCCTGCGTTTCCCCCTGCGCTGGCGCTAATTTAGCTACTTAGTGCCATTGCGACACCCTTGCACCACAGTGCAAGGGTGCCTGCTTTGCAGGGGAAGATTGTTTATGTGCAGGAAGGTTCCCTTCCTGCATATAAATAATCTGAAATGGCGTTTTGTAACTTTTATGTGTGCTGCTTAATGCAGCACACATACAACTTGCAAAATTTCATTTTTTTGTGTTTGTTTATGTGCAGGAAGGGACACCTTTCTGCACATAACCAATCAATGGCCTTTTGCTGTTTCTATGTGTGCTGCACAATGCAGCACACATGGAAACACCAAAAACAAGGGGAAATGAAATATTTCTCCTCATTGCGCCTGTTTAAGACCAGGTTTTTTCTGGTCCTAATTATGGTGCTGCCCCATATTTACACCGCCCTTGTAAATATGGGGCAACATCAAAATCAGTGGGAACGCCCACAGCAACACCTATTGCCCACCCCTTTTCATGCTAAGTACAGCGTGAAAGGGGGGCTTTTTTAACGCCACCTTGTGAAGAAGGCAAAACCCTATCTCCACCACAATGGTTCTGATCGCCTGATGAAAATAATTCGATAAAAAGATATCCAAAAAGGTATGGTGTTTACCACGAAAATTGCATCGTTTCTCCTATTCTCAAAAGCCATCTAAACCAAGTGATCAAGCACTAATCCAAACAGTTGGGACCGTGGGAAAGGGAAGCTAAAGTATGAATTCTAGTACAGATGCTCTGCTTTCCAAGAACTTAGTCACTGCAGCTCTGTGTTGGCAGAGGACTCACCAGAATGAGTGGCCATAGCTCTGTTTACTGAAATTGGTTTACAACAACAAATAGATTTCTTTGTTTACCGTTCGTAACCCTAGATGCATAAATGCAAATAATGTCTGACGATGAACACTACAGGGCAGCTTTATGATTGTATCCACTTCCTTGGCTGGTGAACCTTCCTTGGGAGCCAAGAAAGCATTCATTTCCATGCTGGCTAATAAAGAGGCAGCATTCACAATTATGGGATACCTCACATCAATATATTCCGTTGCATACATTTTAGTGCGAAATCTTGGAGCCACGACTCTGTTTAGAAGGCTGATGTAAAGTTTCACTCGTGGCCGCCAGTGTAGCAGAACCAAATCCTGCAACACATGTTGCAAAAAAGACCAGTGCATTTACAGGTCTTCACGCCCGTGGAGCAGGATGCTCCATCAAAGGGTCTGTCTCTACTCTGGCAAGTGCCAGTCTGGAGAAGGGAAACCTCTGGTAAAAATTCCAGTACCATCTCATACGGTGAGCATTCTGCCTACCCATATATGTGCAAGAATTTCACCTTCGAAGTGGGGTATATTGTCAGTGGCTGCATATCTTGTCTTGTTGTCATTATGGGTCCAATACTCATCTTTCAGTAAAAGCCTGGCACCCTTTTCACAACAAGTTTACACAGTGTGATCACCGTTGATTATGGTAGTGGATCTGCCACTGTAGACGGGGCAGATGACCTGCCACCATCTTTCAGGGAGTTAGCATTGCACCTTGGAGGACTCCATTGCAGAGACAGGGCTATCTTTACTGTCAAGACATTAACGACACACGCAGCTTTAAATTAGCCACCTAAGGTGCTGGAAGGCCGATTGAAGAATCTTCCATTTGTGGCAGATTCTTCAATACCAAAGTCCTCCAAATCAGGCTCTAAGTCTTTGGCAGGTGTCTTTCATTTTGTATTACATCTTTTATTGCATTAAAACACCAACAAATTTTCAGCTAAAACTAAAAGTACTAAATAAATGCTAACCATAAACATATCAGGGGAAAGTGTGATAGGGCACTCTAACCAAAACCACTATCAAATGGAATGGCCTGAACTGGGGCTATTCTGGAATCAGTTTAATTCTTCATAAGCAGCAGATCCCAATTTGTGAATATTAAAATATCCAGGCCGCCTGCTCTCCTCCTCTCTGGTGGAGTGCTCCTTCGCCTTGGGCCTTGGGTCCTGGGTCGTTTTGCATAGACCGGACCTGAAGGAGTATTTTATAACCAGAAAATCGCAATGAATTCAAGATTGTCTGCACAGGTAATACCCAGCAGCAGATAAACACGTCTTTTTCATCACAGTTAGAAAATCAAAAAAAATCTGCGTTATTTCAGATACAGTGTCTCTACAGGGCTGTCCGCTGTCCGCCGAGCAAGACTTTTTAACTGTGCACCCATTAGTCTTTTCACATATTGATGCTGGTCGTGTCATTCCGCCTCCCCGTGGCCCCAGATCTACGCTCATGTCTATTAAACCTATCCTTCATAGGGCAGCATGTCTGGTGTTGGGAGCAAGGATATCCAACCACATCACACCAATCCTCTGGGACCTCCAGTGACTCCTCCTACAGGCTCATGCTGTCCCATAACTTTTCAACAAACTAACCAGCCCAGATGATTATTGATGTACTTGTAACAGACCGAAATTGATGCTGGAAGTCTCAGAGCAAAAAGAAGCAAACTTCAATTCAAGCCATTGCGTCTATAAACTCTGAAACAATCCTCTCGTGATATCATGACAACTCTCAACCAGCTCACCCTTTATAAGGCTCTGAAAGCTAGCTGTTTAAGAACCCAGGTCTCTAGACTTGCCTTGGTGACATGTGTTGCTTCACGTTTTGAAAATTCTTGGTTTCACCAAATTCCTGACACATGTTCTGTAATATTGGCTATCCACCTTCACAGTTCACAAGAAGTTCATAGAATCTCGGTGTTTATTTTGTAATAATCACATTTTTCCTTGGTCTGCAGTGGGCAATTGTGGAGGTTGTCCTGTGATAATGGTTGCCTATCTGTGTTGTACAGTTTTAAGAGCACTTCCCAAATGATGGCCCATTTTTGAATCCGGCAATGGATTTGTGAAACTAGTCCATGTTCTCTGAGGGACTAGGTAATATAGAACCTGAGAAGTGAAGAAATATGTGGGGTACCTGCGTAGATTAGTGGGGTACCTTCATGTTTTCATCACTGGGGCTGTCTCTTCCCTCAGAGAGGCCTGTTTAGCCAGAGAAGTGATTTTCTTTAGACTGTTGTAATTGACTCCTCCACATCACACATCATCAGCAACACAGTGGATTGCCTCCTGATGGGGCAGACCCCCTAGTGCAGGCTAATCAGCAGCTCTGTTGTGACTGTTCCAAATACTCCCACCAAGATCAATCAGTTGTTGCTACTAAACTCAAGCTCTCCACCTGGAAATTCCAGTACCATGTTCAAGGAAGTACCACTCGTCTGGATGGAGCAGGTACCATAAAGTTGTGCTCAATGATCTCTTTAAATAAGACAGCGAGTCCGCTCTTTGACCAGGTTCCTCATCTCATATTGGGGATATATGAGGCTTCCAACTTGCTGGAGATCCCTGCAAGGATCATGAAGTGAAAGATGCCCTGGAAGATGCCCTCTGTCATTCTTGTCTGGCTTCACCCCTTTGCTCACATTTTAGTTCAAGAAACAGATCAAGTATGGCACTTCTTCCACTGCAAACTTTAAAATTGAGCTTGAAAATGCCTATGGCAGCACCAGCCAAAGAGAGGAGATTCCCTTATGGCAATGTGTGGGATGCCAAGCATCAAGCTGCAGCAGCTCATAGTCTTCAGAGTCAACAATTGTCCCTACAGAAAGTTCAGCATCACGAGCATGGCATCTATTTTGTGGTTGTTTCCATAGCACCCACACCTGAATCCACAGTCATTAAATACCCAGTCCGCAAATGCCAACCACACCCAAGCACTACAATGCCTCCACTTAAGGAATAGTAACAATGTTCCTTGTCGGTTTTAAGTAGAACATTTAAGGAGGAGTGGGCAGAATACAAGATTTGCCACACTCCATGACCACTCTCCGCTTCCATGACTGTGAATATGCACCCACGGATGTCTCTGCGTGCAGGGCACAGTGGTTCCTTCCCCGCGTTCCCACTCTAAAAGAATTTAGAGAATACTCCCTTGCCCATAAAAGAATCAGCGTCAAAGCCAAACTCCTTTGGCTGCCTTTCAAAGTAAAATAAAAGTAAACAAAAAAGCAACCATGCTGAAAACATGCAAGTATGTGCAAAGCTGGGTGTTGATTTGCATATGCCGTTTTAAACACATATCCGCTACTTAACCCAGGCCTGATAAAACAAAGCTGCTAGAACAGAAATTCCATGTTAATCATGTACTCACTATACTATAAATGCACCCTGGAGAGCTATAAATAAGCCTTAGGTACTATTCAAAGTGTTTTCTGTTTGTCTCTCCTTGTTGTTTGCTGTGAGATGCCAAATGCTGATTTGTGTGTTTTGGAAGGTGACCCCCTCACAGGAACACGTATTATGTACCCGACTTCTTTGACATTTCATTTGGCATCCACTCTCAGAAGATGTTTTTCCAACATAGCTGAGCTTTATAATAGATGTATTGATTTGATATGCGTTACACGTATTTAGCAAAGTATTTATGAAAAACGAATACTACTATTTAAAAATAATCACACGATGTAATGTGAGTACTTTAAATATAGTTTGAGTTAAAAGCATCAATGGCAGGCCTTCTCGTTTACACTGGTTCCTCCCAGGGCCTTTGCCCAGTTTGATGCCCCCCCCCCCCCTGTCAGCGTTCCACGTCACTGCCTCATTCCGCTGTAGAAATCTATTTGTTCAGTTGTAAGCTCTGAGAGTGAATGTGTGAATTGCTATTTGCATAAGGTTAGGCCTTCTCGGAATTGGCACAGTTAGGAAAAAACTGGAATGCACTGGAATGCGGTTCAAGAATAATTACTAAGGCTCACATGCATCAAAGCAACAAAAACCAGTCGCAAACGGGCAGATTCTCAGAATCTGCCACTCTGCGACCGGTATTTTTGCATTTGGGATGCATCATCAAAAAAGCAAAAATCGTAATTTTTCTAAATTGCAATTACTTAAATTGCGATTGCATTTAAGGAATCTCAAATTGAGATTCCTTAAATGCAATGCACCAAAGTAAAAAATATTGTGATTTCGCCAATAGGGGGAGAAAATTACCATGAAGTTGAACTTCATGGTAATTTGCAAAAACGTTAAAAAATGCACTAAAGTGCATTTTTCAAAGTTCCATTTTACACACACACATGCCCTTGGGGCATGTGTGTGTGCAAGATGTACTCATATGCAGATTTCAGGGGTGCAACAGGGTCTCCTTTTGACACCCTGACACCCTTGAAATTGCATGAGCAATTTGCAATTCTCTAATTGAGAATCGCAAATTGAGAAGGTCTTCCCATTCATTCCTATGGGCCTCTAGGCCCATAGGAATGAATGGGGAGGTATTCCTTAATTGCGAGTCGCAATTTGCGAGTCGCAATTAAGGAATGTTTAGAAATCGCTATTTTTTAAGCGATTTCTACATGCATAGCCTTTTGCTATTCCTTATTAGCGAATCCTTAATTTTCACTAATAAGGAATCGCAAATGGCATTGTTGATGCATGTGCCAGTAAGTCCTTAAGTTAATTCAAGAATTCCCACTGTCACTCTTTCGTTTTGAAGTCTGTCGTTAGTGAAGACCTTTTTTTTATTTTACTAAAATGATATATATTATATGCATACCGATAGGGGCTTTTTAGCCATCCCCTTTCGTCCATTGGTCCGCTGTTTTGTTATTCACATGTTTCTTCTGCCCAATACAACACTGGATAGTGGGTCAGCCCACTGCAGCCATTGGCTTACTTTATTGTGAGGGACGACATTCTGCTGTTTCACAAGGAGCACATCCGTGTCAATATAGTTCCCTTCAGTGCCAGGGACGGTTATGGCAATGTGTATTTTGCCACAAGAATATTTCTAGTTTTAGCGGTCTGTTGTTATATTGGCATGGGTTCAGAAATTCCCCCTGCAATCAAGTTGAACAAAAACATGACAAAGCAAAACAAGCAATGAAAAAGCCGAAAGGCTGGTGATTAGCGGCAGACCTTTAGGCTTTGCCAATGCTTATTCTGATTGATTCCCATTGTGTCCTTGCCATAAAGGTAAATGTGAAGGCTGTGTGTTCTTTTGAGAACTGTGGGTGCACCTCTACTCAATCTAGGTGATCCCATGTTTGTCAACCATAGGGACCGTTTATATATGCTTTGATGATGTATTGCCTGATATCTAGAGTTCTAAGCAGGGGCCTATGGACCCCCATTACATCTTCTGTGACTTAATCTACCACTGCAGCTATACACCTGATTCTATTTGTGTGCAACCACTCAGTTGCAGACTGTCCAGTCAGACCACTGCTTTTCCCTTTTGCAGTTCTCTTTCTCATGTGGGTCTCACACCTTGTCCAGTCGATTATTTTTCTCCTCAACTTTTCCTTGCACACACCTTCTCCTCATGTGGCGACCAACCCAACAGTGCTCCTGCATCTCCAAGTCCAAGTGTAAGTTTCATTTCTATTACATCCTCACCAGAACTTCTAACGGTCGATGGGGATTTCTCCTGGCAGACACAGTTGCTGTTGGGAGGAAGTCACAGTTTCCAATGTGTGTCCAGCAGCAACCTTCTTCTTCCACCATTGCTTTTGATTTCCGAGTTGAATTGCCTTGGATTTGCCTTTGGCGCCTCCTGCCACACCTTCGGGTCTGACGTAGGTTCAGATCTTTAGCTGTGGGGAGGTGATCGGCTGAACGGAAATTCACCTGAAAAGAAGGTCACCTGTGGAACTGTGCATCCAAAGTGACCACCACCATTTTGTAATACCGAACATATGAAATTTTGGGTCCAGCTTGATATGCCTGATTTTAATTACCCTCTTTCTGTCTGTGTTGCCTGTCCTACTTCATACCCCCACCCACCAGAAGAACTACCAGTTGCACTATGAACACATGGTAATTACTTGACTACATATGGTTTGCTCTCTTTTTTCACCCTATTTACAGTCACAATACACTAGTGTGGGAAGGCAGTTAGATTGCGGGCCACATATCCTAACAAAAAACAATTGTCTGGATAGGCAGAACAGATTAATAATACCCAGTAGTTACTTCTTCGTTATATGATTTTATCTTTGTTGCAAAAGGGAGCATGAATAAGATTATTTGGCTACACATCACAACCCAATTTTAGGTTTTCTTTTTTAGCCCTCTTGATTGTAGCATGGGTACATGTTATAGCTAAGGTTTTATGCTATGCATCTTCCCTGTTTCTCTGCCTCTGCTGCTCAGCCGGTGTGAATGTGTTGGGTAGAATGTTGTCAATGGCAGCAGATGTCAAAGGCAGCATGTGTCGTAGTAAGGAGTTCCAGTAGACGTGGTTAGGTTACAGATGAATAAATTTATTATTCTTAGATGTTAAGTAGGTTTTCCAGTAAAGATGTAAATAAGGCCCCACCAGGAGCAGTCTCTCTGCTACTCAGCCCAGGATCCAACTGACACTCTACCTCACAGCTATCCACACATTCCAATGACATCACTATCCACACCAACATTCTACCCATACCATTCACACTGGCTGAGCAGCAGAGGCAGAGAAACAGGGAAGATGCATAGTATAAAACCTTAGATATAACAGTTTACTTAACAAATCTTCCAGTTTCTTATGCATAACAAAGGAACCTGAATCTGGGGCCCGTCGCTTGCTTGCTGCTTTTGTGAAGGAGGTGCTTGATGATGAACCATGAGGCCCAGGGCATATTTATCAAACTTTTGCTTCGTCCTTGCGCCATGAAAGTTCACGCAAGGCCGAGACAAAACCTAGATGAGATTTGCCAAGCCACACAAGACCAATGTGCGTGGCCCTGCGGTGCTTCGTAGATCTGGAGTAAAGCAAGGCAGTGCAAGTTGCTGTCCTGCTTTACTCTGCTCCAGGGAAGTAATCCATGGGTGGAGCTGGGGTGCTCCCACGCATCCACCCATGGAATTTGGTGCATTACCAGATTTACCATAAGTGAAAGACCTGGGAATGCATTGAAATACTATGCATTACCAGAGGAGGAGAAATATCTTCATTTCTCCTAGTTTTTTCCTGTCCTATGTGTGCTGCATTTCGTAGCACACATAGAAAGAAGAAAAAGCCTCAAAGGATTGATTTTGTGCAGGAAGGTTTCACTTCCTGCGCAAAAACAATCCTGCTTGCAACACAGACAACTTGCACTATGATGCAAGGGTGCCAGCGTTGGCGCTAGGCAGCCAAAAGTGCACCAGTGCAAGGAGAGAGCAGGAATGTGACATATCTAACTAACTCCCCACATAAGCAATTTTTCGGACTTTCCCCTGACTGTGGTGACCCCCCCAATCTACACCACCCGCGCCCCAATCCACCGCACACCTGAGTCTGCTCTCATAAACTGGCCCACGAATAACAACGCGAATCTCTGCATCACTCTCATACTACCCTCCGAGGACAGCTCTGCAAACACTTTTCCACCCTCCCGTACAGAGCCTGCCCCCGTCCCACCAACACACAACGCCCTCCGTCATGTCAGCCCACACCATCCCCTCCCCTACGAACCACTTAATACCGCACGGCCCAAACTCCTTCTCGATCAGTTTTCCACCTAACCTCTCACCCAAAGCAAAGAAGAAATTTAAACAAAAACTGATCAGACAGCATCCCGAATCTCTTTTCGCAGACATCTACCACTGCTCCTCCAAAGGAAAGGTAAAAATGCATCTTATTTTCCACACAGAGAGACACGAAATATGGAACTCCATCCTCAGATCGCAGCTCAACATCTCCAAAACCACCAACACCTCACATAGTTGGAAATTGACACTATCACTTCCATACCGCTCAAGGCGTACTGGAAATACCACTGTGACCATCTACTCCAACGGCACAGTACTGATACAAGCCAACAACGACAATTTAGAGTCCTTTGACGCCCTCTTCTCTTCTCTCTGGAATGCCCCCTCTCACGCAATCCTCCCCTGCCTGCCCCTACTCCCCCCCCCCCCGGAAAAACCGGACCCGCCACCCCCTACTCCCTAGCAACCACACACGCCCCTCACCACACGACATCCCACTCACCACCCCCAGGGAGAACATGACCTCTGTTCTTCCACCCGACCGGCTCACACCCCCACCCCCCCGCCACCTACCGCTTCGGTACTCCCTAGCAACCTCACATGCCCCCACCACGTGACATCCCCCTCACCACCCCCAGGGAGAACAGGACCCCTCTACTTCCCCCCTTCGGCTCCCACCACCACCGGCCTCCTGCCCTCCACCCACCCCAATCCACCTCGAACAACCTGAACACCCACCTCCCCAAACCCACATGTAAAAAAGCACCTAAACCCCAACACGACCCCAGCCACCCTGCATTCACGGCCCCGCCCAGACCCCACATGGTCAACGCAACCACAACAAGGCTACCTAACACAATGAGACTCTCTCCCCCAGACCCTACACGAACAATACAACCACAACTAAGCTACCCAACACCCTGAGACTCTCCCCACCTAGGCCCAACACACCCGCACAAGACCAGTCCCGGTACCTCAACGAATTAGTGACTGAGCAGCGACTCTCCCTGCTGGAAACCCAGATAGCAACTATAATCCAGGGCTTTAGCGAAATCCTAGCCAACCTCGCCGTGCCCCAGCAACCTTAGCGCACCCACTCCTTCACCACCCATACACAACAAAGGCTGTCCAAAGTTCCCCTCCAGATATGGGTCCCTAACCCCCTCTCCAATCTGACACACAGACCCAAAAGAACCAGAGACGCTATGTCTGAGAGTGAAGCGGCGGACCTCGCCTCCTCGTACGACAATCCTATTACTGTCACCCTCCAATCCAAAACCCAGGTGATCACCGGACTAGGAAGAGTCCAAGCCCCTCCGAAATCACCCAGACCGCCGACCACCCGCACTAGCATCCCCACTGCACCCTTAACGAAGAAACCCAAAACAGAGACGGCCCCCACTAACTGCATGCTCATAAACTGCAGATCAGCCACCAAGCATGCCACAGGACTAGCAGAATCCATCCTCACTCACGACATAGACATAGCATTCATTACCGAAACCTGGCTTAATGATTCCTCCTTACCACTCCTGGACACTCTCGTCCCCCCAGGCTTTACAATCACCAACAAAGATAGAAAAGACCAAAGAGGAGGAGGCATAGCAATCATCCACAGAGACAGTTTTTCCGTGACGGAAACAGACGCCTTCAACTACAACATCTTTGGATGCCTAACCATCATCATCAGCACTAGCAACAACAAAACACTAACCTGCCACCTTATATACCACCCCCCAGGCAACTCCACCACTTTCACTGAACACCTGTCTGACCTGATTGCCCAATGCTCACTACGAGATATGAATAACTTAATTCTGGGCGACCTCAACCTACATTGCAATAAAGATAACAATCCGCTAATCCAGAACCTGAGTGAGTTGTTACACAATAACAACCTTATCCAACACTGCACAGAAGAAACTCACAACAAAGGAGCAATCCTAGATGCGATTATCGCCAAACGATAAACCACACCCTGCCCGTGGATTGGTCAGACCACCACTTAATCCTCTTCCACCTCACTCAACCAGTCATTTTACAACCCCCCACCCAAGAACAGCCCAAATGGACCAGAAACCTCACTCAGATCAACATGACTGACCTGGAGGAAAAGGTCAACTCCCTCCTCGCTACCTCCGCGGATGATCTATCTACGACAGAACTCACTGCCCATTACAACACAACCTTGACATCCATTCTAGACCTGATAGCCCCTCTGAAACTAAAAAAAAACAGGAACATCCCATCCAGATCCTGGTTCAATACGGACATCAACAACGAAAGGAGACAACTTAGAGCCACAGAAAGACTGTGGAGAAGCAACCCATTCACAAGCCTACTCGAACAACTCAAAGCAGCTCGTAGAAAATACAAAAAACACATCTGCAGTGAAAAATCCAACTTTTCTTCTCCGCCCTGGCCAATGCAAAAAACAGGCCAAATGACCTGTTTAAAATCATCAAGCAACAAACCTCCAAGCCCCCCGCACCCTCTATGCAGGCCTTCAAGGAACTGTGCGAAAGCTTCGCCATCTTCTTCGATGGATCTTCTCGGCTATGGCAGGACGACGTGGGCCGTTATAACTGTTGATCGACCCCTGCGGCCTCACCATCAAGTAGAGGGAAGATTGTGACAGGATAGTGCCCGGGTTCCGCAATATAAGCAGGATTATTCGGGTCCCAGCCGGGAACTCTGCTAGGTTGCGGCCGCCATGCTCTGCGGTTAGCCACGCCCCCCCCCTAGTGACCACGACTTAATAGAACCCTGGCGACTGACACACCAGATGAATAGAGATTAAACTTTCACCTCCTGCACCCATGGCACCCGTTCACGTATAGATTTATTTCTACTGTCCGTTAAGCTAGTTTTAAGCTAGTTCGTAACCTACTGGTGCCCTCTATCCTCCCGAACAGTACCTCTGATCATGACCGCACATTGATTGATCTAGACCTCTAACTTTTGCAACCCCCACAGGCCCAATGGCGTATGAATACAATGCGTTATAAGGCCCCAAGATGATAAACACAGACCATGCCAGTATTTGAGTCAATATCTGGAGGATAACGTTGATTCAGTCTCCTTCACGCAAATGTATGAGCGTATAGAAAGACCTCCCTCAGAGGCAACCTGATGAAAGATTCAGAAGACTTCAAGTGACACTGAGAAGCTGGACAGCAAAGGCTGACTGACCTTACACACCGACTGATTTAAGAGTATAATTTGGCACTGACCTCCGCTCTTCTCCAAGTGCTCAAGGCCAAATATGACCTGAATTCCTAATATATACGGCGTAAGCAGAATCACCACTCTTTTGATTGGGACAGAGGCATTTCAAGGGGGAAAAAGCAGGCCAACTGCTGGCTGCGCAAACACTTACTCGGATACTTGGTATTAGGACCGCTCATAACGTGCTCCTCACTGACCCACATACAATTCTCTGGAATTTTTCCACCTTTTAGGATAACTTATACTTCTCGACATTGCAGGACAATTCACCCGAAGAACGGGAGTTTATGGACAGAATTACCCTACCGACATCAATGAATGACCAGGCAACATTACTTAGAAATAACATACGTGTCGAGAAAATTGCTCAGGCAATAGATGAGATGGCGACGATGAAGGCTCCAGGAGACAATGGTCTCCCGATAGAATTCTATAAAATAACCAAACCCTTCATAGTGCTGCTAATAGGCAAGCTGTTCAGGGAAATCTCCACAGCTACTGCCCCTACCTGTTCAGGGTAATGGAGATGATAGGACTAGGGAAAGCATTCATATAGAAAGTCCGGCGGCTATATGAATCCTCTACGGCCTTGGTGACCTGTAGGTGCTTTTGCTCACACTTATTTGCTATCCAACGGGGGACGAAATGGGGAACCCACTCCCCTCCTTATTATTCTTGTTGGCACTAGAGGCTTACATTTACAACAAGTTGCTTATCTAGGGGATAGCCACACCACCGATGGGTGAAAGCATTCTACTATTCGGAAGATATTCTAGTGGTCCTCTCCAAACCCCAGGAATCGATACCTGCCATTATACAAGCAGTTGAGCCATTCTCCTTTTTTTGGGGGTACCGAATAAACTGGTGAAAATGTGGGGCCATGCTACAACCACGGTGGCATCATTAGAGACTGCCCCATTCAACTGGCGACCCACATGTTTAAAATACTTGGGTGTATACCTGAGTAGCAATCTTTCCAGGGTAATGCGCAATATCCGTACTCCCATCATTGACAAGGTGAAAACAGAGTTCGCAGACCGGCCAAAACTGCAATTGTTCCTTCGGGGAAGAGTGCAATTGATCAAAATGAATGCGATACCGCTACTTAATTACATATTTGGAATACTCCCCATGAAAATCCCACGGGGTATGGTGTGATAGAGAGATGATCAACTTATTTGGAATTTAGTATGTGGGCGTAGACCTCACCTCAAAGCTGATAACAGCACTCCTAAACTACTGCAGGGGGACGGCACCTACCACAGTCCTACTGGCTAGCCTCACAGCTGGCACATGTCGTGAAACTAACTAATGAAACACTTATGTGGGGGTTTTGGAACAATTCATACTGCAGACAAAGGGCAGTCTTACAGCTCGTTACACAGGACATGGAAATGCAGACCAACATGGTAACCCAGTTATACATGCCATGCACTGCGCTTGGTGCCGAGCCCATCAGTTGACCCATTCCTCGAGTATGATTCATCTTAAGATGCCGATATGGAGAAATAATAATATTACTATGGAGGGAGAGGGAATTGATTGGCTTCAATGAAGGGACAGAGGTATATGCAATGTAGACGACTTGAAACAGTCGTCTACGGTGAAGTGGTCCTTCTTGACTCCCTCATGCGTGACCATGGGCTGCCACATTCAAAAAACTGAAAGTATTGCAAACTCACACAAAGGCTACGGCACAAGCTGAGTACAACACCTTATGAGCTTGAAGCCGATCCACTGTTACACTATATCTTGAACTGGAGAGTTTACAAGGGGACACTACACTAACTTGGCGGACTCCCTCTGTTTGCACCCGAATGCACTTGTGGGTACAGAGACTTGGCCTCTCAATTTCTGACCAAGACTGGAATTACATTTTAGAAGAGTATGATAGTTTTTTTCACGAGGCCAGGTTGAAATACAGTTATTTTAAGGTCCTACACCAGTGGCATTGGACACAGTAAAGGCTCACACATGCAGGCGGATTTCAAGTGCTGGAGGTGCGCTTCTCCGAACTGTGATATTGTGCATGTCCTGTGGGACTGTACAGTTCTTTCGCATTACTGGAGATCGGTCGGGGACATGTTAAAGAACAACCTAGGAGTAGTGACACAATTGATCTGTTGACTGGCTTTGCTGCCTGACATGTCAGTTCTCCCAGACTGGGCACACCATGAAAAATGATGACTCACCATGGCCTCTGCAGTGGTGAAGGTGGAAATCTTATGCCATTGGAAATCGGCTGGAATCACCATCTTCCAATATATGGCTGTTTGACATGCACAAAATGGACACTTACGACAAAAATATCTGCAAACTTAACGCTCAAATGCAGATATTTGAGGAGATCTGGGACTCATTCCTACATACATCATTGGACACCAGGCGTAGGAGGCTGGCTCAGTATATGGTGTACATCTATGGTGGAGTACCGTGCATTGAGTCCAGGCAACACTTAGTGATAGTGTTTAGGCCCCTGATAACCAATGCTCTCAAGGAGTAGCTGTGGAGGACAGCTAAGGCTTATTCAGGAGGGTGTAAAGCTGGTGCATTTTCCAAAATAGTCAGTTAGTAAGCCTTCACACGAGAAAGAACCACACAAGTGTTTATAAAAATACTTTAGTATTTATTAACACAACACTAAGAACCAACTTGTTATATCTCCTACCCGGAGATCTCAAATACACACAAGAAATACCTCAAAAACAGGTAGCATAGGAAAACACATGGGCCCTCATGGGAGGGCCAAATCATATACTAAAAAAATGGGATGTGAGTTGAGTACCCAAACGAGACTGATACCGAAGGATGCAGAAGCCCAGGGGAAGCACGGAACCACCAAAGGTAAGTAGCTAGAGACCCCTAGTGCCTGGTGCAGAGTGGTTACATCGGGTCAAAACAGGTGCGAAGTGGTGTCGGAACTGTCTGTTGGAGGATCTTGGAAGTTTAGCGGCTTCAGAGTCTCATGGACCAGGTCGGTGGAACCCAAACATGGATTCTGGATGAGAAGTACCTGAAAACAGAGGGAATAGAGTACAAACCATCCAGAGGTGTCCAGGAGGAGCAGGAGCACAGTGTCGGCCCTTGTCGGAGGTACTTTGTGTACCACAAATGTCTTGGTGTTGCAGATGTGGAGCCCAGATGACGATGCAGGAGCACAGGAGCCATCCCTGAGCTGTCCCACGCATGTCTACAAGTGCAGAAAGGTCAGTGGGTGGCAGGACCACAAGCCTTGGCAAACGCGACAGATGTCCTGCCGGAAAAGATGCTTGGTTGCAGACAAGCAAGTCCTGTGGAACTAAACCAGCAAGGGCAAGTCAGGGCTGGCCCTCAGCACGCAGGGGACCCAGAAGGAATTGGTGGAGCCCCCTTGAGGACCCTCAGGTAGCAGGCGCAGGGAGGCCTCAGCAGCACACAGAAGATGGAGGCCCACATCACAGGAGATGCAGGAGGCCATCGTTCTTGGGGCTGTGCGAGGCTTGTGGCAGGGGATTCTTGGATCTCGAAGATCTTAAGTCAGGAGAATCAACAGCCTTGGCAATGGTAAACAGATGCAGCGCACACGGATGCGGTTCAAGTCAGCTGGAGAGGGATTACAGTCTTCATCACCATTGGAAGAACTGATCCGGCCTCTGGGGAGCCAACAAACCACCACCTGTGTTGCAGATCCAGGAGATGTCCGTGGGACAGCAGGATCATCACACCGGTTGTTATAATGTGATGCACTTTTCTTTCCCCTGTTTACTTGATGTTATGATGACATCTACGTGTTCTAGAACATCACCATGACTCTGTCTGAGGTTTAGAATTGAAGGTGGTTCAACCTGAGGCAGTTGGGTGGATGAGCTGGCGACGACTGGGAAATCCTACAGCTCAAATCCAGAAGATCATCTTTAATTTCTCAACTTGACTTCATCCATTCATCTACAAGATAAAGATTTGAACTTTCTACGCTCAAACCTTCAGGAAAAAGTAAGATTGTTCAAGTTTTACTTATTGCACTTTCAATAACTTAATACAAGCTATTTTAAGAGAACTTCTTCTTGTTACAACTAACTTATTTGAAGAACCCGACTATCTGCTAGTTGAGTTTATTATTTTTACTCGCCCCAGGGTTTGATTCGACGAGCGCTCTTCAATGGATATTAATTTTCACTTAGTTCAAGCCTAAATACTTGAAAGTCAGCAGACGTAAACGTTAAATTTACTTTTAAAAACGTAGCCGAGCTGGCTCGCGTCATTCTTTGAACGCGCGGTGAAGATCCCATTGTTGCCAAGTAACAGAGATCGCTCCATTTTCTTCACGTCTTCACGTCACGCCGACGTTTCAGTTCCGTCACTGGAACGCAAGCGGAGAGGTCTTCATGCGGCGATCTCGGTTGCCTAGCAACCTAGCTTTCCGCGTTGCGCTGATGGACACAGGAAGAGCTCTCAGCTAAACAACGCGACAAATATAAACAAGAACAAGAGTGAATTTTATTCTTGTCGCGCTGATGCGCACAGCTCATTTATACCGCTTCTAGTAACCTAGTCTCCCAGGTTGCGCTGATGCGCACAGCATTCTGGACACAGGAAGACGCGGCCTTTATACACATACAGTTGTTTCAATTTGAATAGTCAAGCGTTGATGCGCACAGCATTCTGGGCATCACTTAAACATCACGGCCAATATAAACAATATTAGTTTGAAAAGTCTTGGCATCATTTAAACAACACGGCCAATATAAACAATATTTGTTTGAAAAGTCAAGTTGCGCTGATGCGCACAACATTATAGCCTACTTATTTCTTTATACACATTCTTCTACAGTTAAATTTATTCATAGCGCGCTGATGCGCACAGTACGGTGATCTCAGGAAAAGCTCTTATAAACATCAACTAAGCTACAATATAAGAGGTTTACTTGCGCTGATGCACACAGCTTCATAAATGTGCACAGCTTTCTAGCCCTGAACTAACCACGATCTCTTTATGATTTCCACATTGCGCTGATGCCTCATAAACCTGATGTGCTTGACTCACATAAGGAAACATCATTTACAGCACTGTAAGCACATCACATTTTTCACCTTCAATCTCTTTTAGAATGTTTATTTATTTATCAAAATTTCTCGCCACAAAACGTTATAACGTCACAACATTGAATTAGTAATCAGGCACACCTAACTCTCCTTATACACCTCTTATACAGCCACATTTAGAATTGTTTTTTTTATTTTTGCTTCTTTATCTTCTTCATATCTTCTTCTCATATCACTCATATCAACAATGCAGAATGTTACAGCTGCACCATTTTTTCTACAAACACCTGGTGAACCTCCGATAAAATGGTCTAAATGGAAAAAAGTTTTTGAACGATATGATCGCGTATGCGGCATGTCACTTAGCGTTGAAAGGAAAACAGCCTTACTAATGCACTGACTTGGTTCCGAGGGTCAAGATGTTTTTGGTCATCTCCCCAATGTTCCAGACAATATTGCTGCGAACCTCAATGAATCTGAAATTTGTATCCATAAATTAGACCTTCATTATCTACCCAAAGTTAGTACTATACTTAAACGTTATCATTTTGGGAAGAGGATGCAAAAGGAAGGAGAGAGTATTGAGAACTACGTCACAGATTTAAGGAGATTAGCTTCTACATGCAAGTTTGACACGCTCATCGAAGAAAGGATATGAGATCAATTCATGTTAGGTTGTGCATCTGAAAAGATACGTGATGAGTTGTGGTTAAAGGATGAACCAACCTTTGATGAGGTATTAGTTGTGGATAAGAGAATTGAGCATTCTGTTGAGTGCGTTAAAGAAATCAAAAAAGATCTGTATAAATATGTTGCAAGTGTCAATGCTAATCCTGCTCCTGACCACAGTACTAAATTGAAGGGCTCCCAGTTAAAACCTCAAGTTAAAGATAAACAACTCAGGAAACCTCATCTACAATTCAACAAGGAGAATAAATGTTTTAGATGTAATAATATTGGCCACTGGGCAAATGACAAGTCCTGCCCTGCTTTGAATGCTGTTTGCTCTTACTGTAAAAAAAGAGGACATTTTGTTGTAGCTTGCAGGATTAAATCTTCTAAACAGAGGGTCAATGAGATAAACCAAGAAGATTCTAATGACAAACATGATTTTGAATGTGGACAAATCATTGTTCAAGTTGGCAGTGAGGGTCCTTTAGATTACATTTTCGTAGAAGGTCAAAAAACAAATGTTTTATTTGACTCTGGTGCCAAGATAACCATTGTTTCAAATAAGTTCTTTAATGAGAATCTCAGCAACAGAATTGATCTACTTAAGCCAGACATATATCCTACTGCTTATGGTGGAGACCCAATTGAACTTAAAGGGTATTTCATTGGTTTGATTGAATATGAGGGTCGTTATGCTTCTGGGAAAGTATATGTTTCAAAGAAAGGGGATAGCATCATTAGTTGGTGGCACTAAAAGGACCTGGGGGTCATGTTAGATCCTAATAATGATCCTCCAATAATACTTAAAGGGAAAAAATTTGTAGAAACAGTATGCCTCCAAAAGCCTAAATCACAGGGAATTATAGAGGAAGTGAAAGGTACTTCCTGGTTGGCTCCGGTTGTAGCCGCAAGAAAATCGGATGGATCTTTGAGGTTATGTGTGGACCTCAGACAACTTAACAAGTGTGTTCTCGTAGATAAGTACCCTCTACCCAATATTTCTGATCTTTTAAGCATGGTATGTGGTGCTAAGGTGTTTAGTACCATTGATTTAACATCCGCGTACCATCAGATTATGCTTGATGAATCTTCCAGAGATCTAACCTCTTTTGTGACACCTTTCGGAACGTTCAGGTTTGTGAGGCTTCCTTTTGGTCTTGTCTCTGCGGCTTCGGTCTTTCAGAGGGTTATGGAGAAAGTATTAGTTAATATTCCTGGTGTTTGTGTTTATCAGGACGATATTTTGGTGTACGGTCCTGATGAGTTAGAACATGCAAGGAGGGTTCGTTTAGTCTTAAACAGTCTTGCTTCCCATAATTTAACTATTAAACGTGAAAAGTGTAAGTTTGGGATGGACAAAATTGACTATTTAGGTCATTCAATCACTGCTGATGGTGTAGTTCCCAAAGCAGAATTAGTTAATACAATTAGAGATCTTGCTCCTCCCTCATCAAAAGAAGAACTCATGGGGGAGGAGCCAAGATGGCGACCGGAGCAGACGCTTGAGCGCCCGGCTCCGCCGGCCCTTGGCCTCGGACTATCATCCTGATTCCTATCCTTGCCGATTTTCGAGGTGCAACGTGCGCGACGACGCGCTGACCGCGCCGCCGCTTTCCCGGAGTCTGAGCCCGCCCGGATGCCGGAGTTCTTGGTGCCTTTGTTCTCCGCGCTGGACCCCTGCTCTATTGTGGCCTTGGCCGGCCCCCTGGAAGCTCCGCAGTCACTGGACCCCCGGCGCAAATCTGAGCCCCGCGGCCCCGATCCCGCCTCACACCACGGATTGTCGCCAGATGAGCCGGGGGAGAGACGCCCGGACACCTCCTTCACCTTTCACCTGACGGGCTGGAGCTATAGGGTAAGCCCCGGTGTGGCGGGTCTCCTGCTTCGCTCTGTGGCCCGCGCTGTGGAAGGCTGCGGACCCCCTTCTTCTATTGCCTAGTCGGCTGCAAAGAGAGTCCGAGGGAGGGGAAGCGACTGTTGGCCTTCACCTGTTGCGGCGCAGACCTGCGTGGAATTGCCTCCTTGTTACGACCCCCCCCCTGGCCACTGTACCGTTCAGCGGTAAAACATGGCGTTGATTGCCTGCTCGCTGCTGGGGGGCGATGCTCCGGTCTCGCCCGCTGCCCGCTTCGCCCTCCCTCTACCAGACTCCAGCTCCACAGTGCCGTCCCGGATTGCTGCCGATGTGGGGGCGCAGCTTCCGCTGACATGCGGCTCCGTTCTGGCTGCCCTGCGGGACCTTCGTCTGCAATTGTGTGTCGGCTTGCAAACGCTGAGTGAGCGGTTCGACTCCATACTGTCGGCTGCGGGTCGTGAGCGCCCCGTTTGTTCTCAACAAGACGTGGGTCTGCCAGTGCTTCTGTCCTCTTGCGGGGACGCAACGACGGTGTATAACCGTGCTACACTGGTGTCTGCATCTGGCTTTCCCTGCACCCAGGATCAATCGATCTCCTGCTCAATTGTGGACACTTTGTTTCCCCGTTCATTGCTGCCTGCTTTGTTGTTGCCTGCCTCACCGCGTCCGCAAGAGTATCCAGCTGAGCGACACCTGACGTCCCCGAGGAACCGTTCACGGTGGCCTACGGCTTCTTTTATGTGGAACTCCTGTACTTTACAGGCCAGGTCTGGATTTTATATGGTGCACAAGGGGACCTCAATAGATGATCGGCGGCCATTTTGTGACTCTACTTCTCCATCTTCTCCCAAGCGGCCATATTGTCTTTGTCTGCACGGGCTGCGGGGCCTTCATGTGGGGGCTAGTCTAATCTTACGCCCGCGATCGGGCCAGGGCTAGATTGATTTCTATCACCATGGTGTCACGGATGGGCTGGACTGGGACTGGAACTGTCTGCATATGTTGTGCGCACTCGTCGCGACTTGTCTGCCTTCATTTATATTGTTGTGACATGTTATCTTCACATGACCGCCTTTGGGTGTGGTGGGTTCTCAGTGTGTGGAGACGTAGTCGGCCGGTGGTTTCGGGCGCTCCGAGGTTACGTGGGCTCCTCCCCGCTTTCTTCTTTGTTTTCTTATTTTCTTTACTCTATTCCTACTTTCTCTCTTGTCTATATTTCGGGTTCATTGGGCGACAGGCACTATGCCGGGGGGGGGGCAGGCCGTAGCCTCCGCATTGGTGTAGGGTGGGGGGGTAATTTACTTTTCTTTTTAGTTCTATGGGCCTCTTTCTTCTATGTTCTGCGCTATACTTGTTTCCGATTCGGGGTCCGGGTGTGGGGTGGATTGAGTGGGGGCGGCTTTGGAGGGGTGCGTATTTACTCATGTGACTATCCTGTTATATAACTGCATCGCCTCACTGTCTGAGATTTTCTATGGCCGTTTCAATGATGCTGCTGCTCTCCCGTGTGATGAAGCCATCTTGCGGACTCGAATCTCCTTGGTTCTATCCTCTACTGACTTTTTCCTCGATAAAATTATTTTGAAAACCTTAAAATTAACCTTTACTTCTCCTTCCCCTGGTGTCAAGGATCTCTCCAGTGTATAACTCCTGAATCGTTGCTAATCTTGACCATTGACGCACAGGGGTTGTAATGTATGTCTCAGTGCTTAACCGTTTTGTGGCCGGCCTGATGGTTGTAGGCCCGTATTTGTTCTTTTCACATGCACAAATAAAGGTTTTTAAAAAAAAAAAAAAAAAAAGAAGAACTCATGAGTTTCCTGGGAATGGCAGAATATTACAACAAATTTATTAAGAATTTTGCTGAGGCCACTCATAATATGAGGAATTTACTTAAAAAAGGAGTCAAATTTAATTGGGACCATTTCTGTGACAGAGAATTTGCTGATTTAAAATACAAGTTACAGGCAGCTCCCAAACTTCGCAATTTTGACCCCATGAAATTTTCAGTCATTTCCACTGATTCTAGTCTTAAAGGGTTAGGTGCTGTTTTATATCAAGGAGGGACCAACCCTGAAAATACCATTATGTTCATCTCTAGGAGTTTAAAGGGGGCGGAATCCAGATATTCGGTAATCGAGAGGGAGGCTCTAGCAGTCTACTGGGCCATCAAAAAGTTAAAAAAATTCCTTTGGGGAACTTTATTTATGATTAGGACTGATCACAAACCATTATGTGAAGTTTTGACGAATAAGGGTATAGACTCTATCTCACCCAGGATCTCCAAGTGGATTGTAGGATTACAAGGTTTTGACTATTCAGTTAAACATGTGCCTGGCTCAGAAAATCTGGTTGCAGATACACTCTCAAGATTAGTTCCTTTTGATCACTCTCTTTCTCAAGATGACCCTGGTTTTAATTTACCTCATGATTTTGTTTGTGAGATTGATTATAAGATAATTTCCCAGGATCGTTGGTCTTCTGCGTGTTTAGAAGATCAGTCTATTCAAGAAGTTTTAACTCTAATACATGATGGATGGCATCATAAGGAACAGGCAAGTGTGTCAGTGAGAGATTTTTGGGCTGTGAGGGATCAGTTGGCTAATAGTGATGGGATGTTGTGGAGAGGTCTCAGATTGGTTCCTCCTGTGTCCTTGAGGAATGAATTACTGAACTTAGCTCATGAGGCACATCTTGGGATTTCAAAAACCAAAGTGAGACTGCGTTCCTCTTATTGGTGGCCTGGGATGGACATTCAAATTGAAAGGATGGTGAGGGAATGTGTAGAATGTTCTCTCGGTGAGAAGTCTCTAAATATCAGGACTCAACCTACGGTAAAAAGGTCACGTCCTTCTGGGCCCTGGAAAGATGTTGCCCTTGACATTTTGTGGCCTGTACATGGTGATGGGTTTGATACCTTTGTAATTGTACTGATGGATCTTTATTCTAGGTGGCCAGAAATATATTTTGTAAGAAACATTTGTACAAGAACTGTCATTGATTTTTTGAAGAACATAATCTCTAGAGAGGGCATACCTGAAAGCCTTCTAACTGACAATGGGGTGCAGTTGGTTTCCAAGGAGATGGAACATTTTCTCAGTAATTGTGGGATTGTTCACAAGAGATGTGCTCTTTACCACCCTGAATCCAATGGTACTGTGGAGAGGTTCAACAGGGTGATAAAAGAGACCATTTCTTTAGCGAAACAGAATAATCTCAATTGGAAAGAAGACGTTTCCAAGAGAGTTAGTGTGTATCGCTTTGCACTTCATTCTACTACAGGCAAATCACCTTTCATCTTGTTTCGAGGGAGGCAACCTGATACTTTCCTTGAGCCTCCTTGGTTTAATAAACTTCTTTCTGACAAAGGTGTCATTCCTGATTTGAGTTCTTGGAAGGATAAGGAAGAAAGAATTTGTCCGAAAAGCAAAGAGAATTACGATCTGAGGCATGCTGTTAAAGATACTAAAGTCAAGATTGGGGATTTTGTCAAGATTAAGTGTCCTGGTTTTGGGATTTCTGGTTTTAAATTTTCAAAGCCGTACAAGGTTATCAAAGTTTTTCGCAATGCAGTCAGGACTTCAAGTGTGGAATTTAAATAGAGTCGCTGTGTGTGGCAAAACTAATGGGTCGACACATTGTTCATCTGATATTGGTGTCCCAATTCAAAATAGATCCATGAGAAGATCTGACAGGAAAATGTGTAGCCCTTCATATTTAAAGGACTATGTCACATGTATACAATGATTATATAGGAAAGCGTGTTAATTTCTGCATTTGAAATGCTATGTCATGAATATAATGTCATTTTTATACTATGTTTTTCTCTCCTTGGTGTGTCATATTGTTATATAAAGGAGGGAGATAGGTTATAATGTGATGTACTTTTCTTTCCCCTATCTACTTGATGTTATGATGACATCTACGTGTTCTAGAACATCACCATGACTCTGTCTGAGGTTTAGAATTGAAGGTGGTTCAACCTGAGGCAGTTGGGTGGATGAGCTGTTGTATACCATTTACCTAATAAATCCTTAAGGAGAAACCTATCATCTCATCTGTTTATTCAGAAGATTGCACCATTTAACACGGGTCATCATCATTGTGGGGCCTGCGGATGCATGGAAGTGACTCCTTCAATCCAAGGGAGATTTGTTCTTGCTTGGATGTATGCAGAGTCCTTGCTGACTTGGAGGAAGCATGGCCACAGAGTTGCAGAAACTTCAAAGAACACGGAGATGACGTAGCAGCAGAAATCTTCCCACCAAGAGCAGTCTTGTCTTTGGTCCTGGCTCGAACCAGCAGCAGAGCTCCTGTGTCCAACTGCAGAAGAGTCTTAAGATGATCTTCAGAAGACGGAAGATGGAGTATAGATGAATCTAAGGACCCACCCTCAGGGGAGCCCTTAAAGAACCCTAAAAGGGGAAAGGACTTCTTCTGCGGTAGCCCACCTATCAGTGGAGGTCAGTGACGTTGCTCAGCTGGTCTAGCCAGTCAGAGGCTCCCAGGGGCCAAGATTCAAGTTGGCAGAATCAAGTGGCCACCTGGAGGAGTTCCGACACGTCCTTGGGCAGGGGGGTGGGCACTCCCATGTCCCTTGTGTAGTTTTGCGCCAGAGCGGGAGCCAAGAGCTCCTCAACTGGGCTATACTGGTTGATGTAAGGAGGGCACAAAATGTGCCCTTCAATGCAGTCTGGTGATGCTTGGAAGTGCCTCCACCCAACCTAATTCTAAAGGAGAGGTGTTCACACCTCTACTTCACAGTAAATCCTTTGTTCAGCTTCCCCTGCCTGAGTTAAGCTCATCGGCAGGAGGGCAGAACAGTGTCTGGGGTCGACAGCAGCACGAGCTGGCAGGCAGACCATGTAAGTTTACACAGGTAGGTCTTGGGGTTCTTCTAAGGAGCGCCCAGTACCTGGTATCATGCAACCAACAATGGAATTGGTGTAGTTGCAGGATTCCAACATGTTTGATACCAAACATGACCAGGTTCGGAGCAGCCATTATGTAGTTGGACATCTTGAATTGCCAGTGTCTGCTACATACCTTAAAATGGCTGTCCTGCAGTTAGAAAAACCCAGAGAATAGAGTCTAGGGGTTGGAGGGGTACCTCTGCTCGTGCAGGGGTACCCATACACTTAGAACCATGCACCCTGTGCAGGGGGTCTGTGATTGCGGGAGGGAGGGGGAAACAAAATGACTTGCCTTACTGCCGCCTGGTCCCGCGTCGCTGCTCGTGCTCTCCTGCTTCTGATTTCAGGATCAGGAAGCAGGCAGCCAGGCTCCCTCCCCAAAGCCAATCTCAATGCTGCAATTGCAGCATTGTGATTGGTCTGAGCGCTGTGACACGGCACACAGCCTGGGGCTGTAGGGGTGGCCTTGTTCTCCAAGCAGGCTAGAAGTGGGTAAGTGCGCATGACAGGTTTGGGTGGCCCGAGAGGGCCGACCAAACAGTCACTGCACACTTTTAGGAGTGGGCAAACCACTCCTCAACTGCCCTGCTCGCAGAGCAGCCCCGACCACCCGCCCTCCCACAAAGCATCAGTTATTTCAGTTATTATCATTTTATGTTTTTGCTCCTGCCCTGCATGAAAGCAGTGGGGTGACGCTCCTCCACCATAGCGGAGGAGCCGTCCTTGCCTACGACTATGGGCAATAGGTCACTTCATCTTCCCAATGGCCCCCAGCGCATTGAGACCTCTAGGAGTGATTAATTTGCTCTTTACAAATAACGGATATCTTCCAGATCCGCAGCCCTTCTTGAACCAAAGAGTGCTAACCTGTTTGTCAGTTTCCACTGCATTCCTGCTTTACTGCATCCAAGCCTGAATGTCAACTGTCACCCCTGATAAATGAGCAGAACCCACCACTTAATTATCAGACATGGGAAGCGGCAGCTGTGGACCAAGGGCGTAATTATGAAACTCAATCCCCCGAACTTCCAACAAATCATGAAATGGTTTCATATGCACAATAAAAAGGGAAGAGCCCTGATGTACCTGGCAGCAAGGCGCCACAACCGATGCACTCAGTCCATCCCTCACAACCTGAAACATCCTGCCAAGCAAGAAGGTCTCAATCCTCTTAACTGAGGCGACAGAGACACCAGCAGCTTGTCGTAGTCAATGTAGGTGAATGCTGTAGTCAATGGCTTTGAAAATGGCGGAGAGGTCTAGCGGCACCAAAAGAGCAACCAGCTTCCCTCTCACCAGCTCCATCCAGGAGAGCTGTTTCAGTGCACCTATTCAGCCTCAACCCCAAATATAAATCCCCCAGCAGTCTCTGGGTCTCCCGGCTTGATGTTAATGGCATTGTCTCCACTTTGTCCAAGATCTTTATAAAGAAAGGAGTCTCTCTTATTGGTTTATAGTTAGCAAGGCTTACTGGATTCAGTGGGGGCTTTTGTAGCAAAATTGTTATGAATCTACTCGTTTGAAATGGTTTCTACTTGACGGTCCAGGAACCCAGTCAGTGTTTTATCCACCATTACTGCTGCCTATAAATCCCTGGTACATTACACTTTAGAAGAAAATACTTGCAATTTTACAGCTGAACACAGTTTTCCTGGGTAGCAACGCAGTTCCCATGTCCTTGCAAAGAAAATATTGGATGCACTGTACACAGTGATACATGGCACGTGCCAGAATTTTGGAGAACTCTAGACAGCCAGTCAGGAGTAATTAGGAGAACATTAATTTGTAGAAGCGGATTGCTCATTGCTTGAGTCTTCGCTCTGTTTGAAGACCATAATTTGAATAAATTTACTAGTCCAGAAAAGTATAATGCTGAATCCTCATGAAATACAGGGCCCCTGCCTAATGATCCAGAATAATTGTAAACACAGAGATGGCAAACAGAACCTATATGGAACGATACATCGTAGACACTGTTGATGGCATGGATAAAAGGGAAGATGCAACTATGTATCCAAAAACTGAAAAATATTTCTATTGCGTGATAACTGTATTATCCGCTGCTAGCGGATAATGAATGATGAGTTGTTTTCGAATCCTTGTCATCACCATAATCTCTCTCTGTTCAAGTTCTGGACGAAGAAGACGATTTTGTAAAACCTTTAGTCCTTCTCGTTGGTTGGCACACTACTGGGTTTACAACAAGGCCATGATCCTGTTTAGAAGTGCTTTAGTTTTACAACGGTATTTACATGACACCTTATTGCTGGGGCAACTGGAAAAGGTCTATGGACTGTCTTTATTGAATAATGTTGAAAAACAATGACCTGTAGACGAAGTTTCCAAAAATGCATGAAAATGTCAAATACGCAGGCAATTCTCTGTGAGTGGTGCTGAGGCTGTACAGAGCAAGACAATACAATTCATTCTGGAAACTGTTCCATTAGATTTGCCACAAGCTAAGAGGGCATTATTTACAAGGAAGTGGTGGAGTGCAGTGTTAGCCTCCATGGCTTAACTCCGCGCTCTGCCACTTCCTAAATGCAGGCTACACGGTATTTAAAAGGATATGGTGCAGCCCTGCGTTTCCCCCTGCGCTGGCGCTAATTTAGCTACTTAGTGCCATTGCGACACCCTTGCACCACAGTGCAAGGGTGCCTGCTTTGCAGGGGAAGATTGTTTATGTGCAGGAAGGTTCCCTTCCTGCATATAAATAATCTGAAATGGCGTTTTGTAACTTTTATGTGTGCTGCTTAATGCAGCACACATACAACTTGCAAAATTTCATTTTTTTGTGTTTGTTTATGTGCAGGAAGGGACACCTTTCTGCACATAACCAATCAATGGCCTTTTGCTGTTTCTATGTGTGCTGCACAATGCAGCACACATGGAAACACCAAAAACAAGGGGAAATGAAATATTTCTCCTCATTGCGCCTGTTTAAGACCAGGTTTTTTCTGGTCCTAATTATGGTGCTGCCCCATATTTACACCGCCCTTGTAAATATGGGGCAACATCAAAATCAGTGGGAACGCCCACAGCAACACCTATTGCCCACCCCTTTTCATGCTAAGTACAGCGTGAAAGGGGGGCTTTTTTAACGCCACCTTGTGAAGAAGGCAAAACCCTATCTCCACCACAATGGTTCTGATCGCCTGATGAAAATAATTCGATAAAAAGATATCCAAAAAGGTATGGTGTTTACCACGAAAATTGCATCGTTTCTCCTATTCTCAAAAGCCATCTAAACCAAGTGATCAAGCACTAATCCAAACAGTTGGGACCGTGGGAAAGGGAAGCTAAAGTATGAATTCTAGTACAGATGCTCTGCTTTCCAAGAACTTAGTCACTGCAGCTCTGTGTTGGCAGAGGACTCACCAGAATGAGTGGCCATAGCTCTGTTTACTGAAATTGGTTTACAACAACAAATAGATTTCTTTGTTTACCGTTCGTAACCCTAGATGCATAAATGCAAATAATGTCTGACGATGAACACTACAGGGCAGCTTTATGATTGTATCCACTTCCTTGGCTGGCGAACCTTCCTTGGGAGCCAAGAAAGCATTCATTTCCATGCTGGCTAATAAAGAGGCAGCATTCACAATTATGGGATACCTCACATCAATATATTCCGTTGCATACATTTTAGTGCGAAATCTTGGAGCCACGACTCTGTTTAGAAGGCTGATGTAAAGTTTCACTCGTGGCCGCCAGTGTAGCAGAACCAAATCCTGCAACACATGTTGCAAAAAAGACCAGTGCATTTACAGGTCTTCACGCCCGTGGAGCAGGATGCTCCATCAAAGGGTCTGTCTCTACTCTGGCAAGTGCCAGTCTGGAGAAGGGAAACCTCTGGTAAAAATTCCAGTACCATCTCATACGGTGAGCATTCTGCCTACCCATATATGTGCAAGAATTGCACCTTCGAAGTGGGGTATATTGTCAGTGGCTGCATATCTTGGCTTGTTGTCATTATGGGCCCAATACTCATCTTTCAGTAAAAGCCTGGCACCCTTTTCACAACAAGTTTACACAGTGTGATCACCGTTGATTATGGTAGTGGATCTGCCACTGTAGACGGGGCAGATGACCTGCCACCATCTTTCAGGGAGTTAGCATTGCACCTTGGAGGACTCCAGTGCAGAGACAGGGCTATCTTTACTGTCAAGACATTAACGACACACGCAGCTTTAAATTAGCCACCTAAGGTGCTGGAAGGCCGATTGAAGAATCTTCCATTTGTGGCAGATTCTTCAATACCAAAGTCCTCCAAATCAGGCTCTAAGTCTTTGGCAGGTGTCTTTCATTTTGTATTACATCTTTTATTGCATTAAAACACCAACAAATTTTCAGCTTAAACTAAAAGTACTAAATAAATGCTAACCGTAAACATATCAGGGGAAAGTGTGATAGCGCACTCTAACCAAAACCACTATCAAATGGAATGGCCTGGACTGGGGCTTTTCTGGAATCAGTTTAATTCTTCATAAGCAGCAGATCCCAATTTGTGAATATTAAAATATCCAGGCCGCCTGCTCTCCTCCTCTCTGGTGGAGTGCTCCTTGGCCTTGGGCCTTGGGTCTTTTTGCATAGACCGGAGCTGAAGGAGTATTTTATAACCAGAAAATCGCAATGAATTCAAGATTGTCTGCACAGGTAATACCCAGCAGCAAATAAACACGTCTTTTTCATCGCAGTTAGAAAATCCCAAAAAATATCTGCGTTATTTCAGATACAGTGTCTCTACAAGGCTGTCCGCTGTCCGCAGAGCAAGACTTTTTAACTGTGCACTCATTAGTCTTTCCACATATTGATGCTGGTCGTGTCATTCCGCCTCCCCGTGGCCCCAGATCTACGCTCATGTCTATTAAACCCATCCTTCATAGGGCAGCATGTCTGGTGTTGGGAGCAAGGATATCCAACCACATCACACCAATCCCCTGAGATCTCCAGTGACTCCTCCTACAGGCTCATGCTGTCCCATAACTTTTCAACAAACTAACCAGCCCAGATGATTATTGATGTACTTGTCACAGACCGAAATTGATGCTGGAAGTCTCAGAGCAAAAAGAAGCAAACTTCAATTCAAGCCATTGCGTCTATAAACTCTGAAACAATCCTCTCGTGATATCATGACAACTCTCAACCAGCTCACCCTTTATAAGGCTCTGAAAGCTAGCTGTTTAAGAACCCAGGTCTCTAGATTTGCCTTGGTGACATGTGTTGCTTCACGTTTTGAGAATTCTTGGTTACACCAAATTCCTGACACATGTTCTGTAATATTGGCTATCCACCTTCACAGTTCACAAGAAGTTCATAGAATCTCGGTGTTTATTTTGTAATAATCACATTTTCTCTTGGTCTGCAGTGGGCAACTGTGGAAGTTGTCCTGTGATAATGGTTGCCTATCTGTGTTGTACAGTTTTAAGAGCACTTTATATGTTAAAGCACCCAAATGATGGCCCAATTATGAATCCGGCAATGGATTTGTGAAACTAGTCCATATTCTCTGAGGGACTAGGTAATATAGAACCTGAGAAGTGAAGAAATATGTGGGGTACCTGCGTAGATTAGTGGGGTACCTTCATGTTTTCATCACTGGGACTGTCTCTTCCCTCAGAGAGGCCTGTTTAGCCAGAGAAGTGATTTTCATTAGACTGTTGTAATTGACTTCTCCACATCACACATCATCAGCAACACAGTGGATTGCCTCCTGATGGGGCAGACCCCCTAGTGCAGGCTAATCAGCAGCTCTGTTGTGACTGTTCCAAATACTCCCACCAAGATCAATCAGTTGTTGCTACTAAACTCAAGCTCTCCACCTGGAAATTCCAGTGCCATGTTCAAGGAAGTACCACTCGTCTGGATGGAGCAGGTACCATAAAGTTGTGCTCAATGATCTCTTTAAATAAGACAGCGAGTCCGCTCTTTGCCCAGGTTCCTCATCTCATATTGGGGATATATGAGGCTTCCAACTTGCTGGAGATCACTGCAAGGATCATGAACTGAAAGATGCCCTGGAAGATGCCCTTGTCTGGCTTCATCCCTTTGCTCACATTTTAGTTCAAGAAACAGATCAAGTATGGCACTTCTTCCACTGCAAACTTTAAAATTGAGCTTGAAAATGCCTATGGCAGCACCAGCCAAAGAGAGGAGATTCCCTTATGGCAATGTGTGGGATGCCAAGCATCAAGCTGCAGCAGCTCATAGTCTTCAGAGTCAACAATTGTCCCTACAGAAAGTTCAGCATCACGAGCATGGCATCTATTTTGTGGTTGTTTCCATAGCACCCACACCTGAATCCACAGTCATTAAATACCCAGTCCGCAAATGCCAACCACACCCAAGCACTACAATGCCTCCACTTAAGGAATAGTAACAATGTGCCTTGTCGGTTTTAAGTAGAACATTTAAGGAGGAGTGGGCAGAACACAAGATTTGCCACACTCCATGACCACTCTCCGCTTCCATGACTGTGAATATGCACCCACGGATGTCTCTGCGTGCAGGGCACAGTGGCTCCTTCCCCGCGTTCCGACTCTAAAAGAATTTAGAGGATACTCCCTTGCCCATAAAAGAATCAGCATCAAAGCCAAACTCCTTTGGCTGCCTATCAAAGTAAACAAAAAAGCAGCCATGCTCAAAACATGCAAGTATGTGCAAAGCTGGGTCTTGATATGCATATGCCGTTTTAAACACATATCCGCTACTTAACCCAGGCCTGATAAAACAAAGCTGCTGGAACAGAAATTCCATGTTAATCACGTACTCACTATAGTATAAATGCACCCTGGAGAGCTATAAATAAGCCTTAGGTACTATTCAAAGTGTTTTCTGTTTTCTCTCGTTGTTGTTTGCTGTGAGATGCCAAATGCTGATTTGTGTGTTTTGGAAGGTGACCCCCTCACAGGAACAGGTATTATGTACCCGACTTCTTTGACATTTCATTTGGCATCCACTCTCAGAAGATGTTTTTCCAACATAGCTGAGCTTTATAATAGATGTATTGATTTGATATGCGTTACACGTATTTAGCAAAGTATTTATGAAAAACGAATACTACTATTCAAAAATAATCACACAATGTAATGTGAGTACTTTAAATATAGTTTGAGTTAAAAGCATCAATGGCAGGCCTTCTCGTTTACACTGGTTCCTCCCAGGGCCTGTGCCCAGTTCGACGCCCTCGTCCCATGACTGGCCCCCCACTGTGTCAGCGTTCCACGTCACTTCCTCATTCCGCTGTAGAAATCTATTTGTCAGTTGTAGGCTCTGAGAGTGAATGTGTGAATTGCTATTTGCATAAGGTTAGGCCTTCTCGGAATTGGCACAGTTAGGAAAAAAATGGAATGCACTGGAATGCGGTTCAAGAATAATTACTAAGTCCTTAAGTTAATTCAAGAATTCCCACTGTCACTCTTTCGTTTTGAAGTCTGTCGTTAGTGAAGACCTTTTTTTTATTTTACTAAAATTATATATATTATATGCATACCGATAGGGGCTTTTCAGCCATCCCCTTTCGTCCACTGGTCCGCTGTTTTGTTATTCACATGTTTCTTCTGCCCAATACAACACTGGATAGTGGGTCAGCCCACTGCAGCCATTGGCTGACTTTATTGTGAGGGGCGACATTCTGCTGTTTCACAAGGAGCACATCCGTGTCAACATAGTTCCCTTCAGTGCCAGGGACTGTTATGGCAATGTGTATTTTGCCACAAGAATATTTCTAGTTTTAGCGGTCTGTTGTTATATTGGCATGGGTTCAGAAATTCCCCCTGCAATCAAGTTGAACAAAAACATGACAAAGCAAAACAAGCAATGAAAAAGCCGAAAGGCTGGTGATTAGCGGCAGACCTTTAGGCTTTGCCAATGCTTATTCTGATTGATTCCCATTGTGTCCTTGCCATAAAGGTAAATGTGAAGGCTGTGTGTTCTTTTAAGAATTGTGGGTGCACCTCTACTCAATCTAGGTGATCCCATGTTTGTCAACCATAGGGACCGTTTATATATGCTTTAATGATGTATTGCCTGATATCTAGAGTTCTAAGCAGGGGCCTATGGACCCCCATTACATCTTCTGTGACCTAATCTACCACTGCAGCTGTACACCTGATTCTATTTGTATGCAACCACTCAGTTGCAGACTGTCCAGTCAGACCACTGACTTTCCCTTTTGCAGTTCTCTTTCTCATGTGGGTCTCACACCTTGTCCAGTCGATTATTTTTCTCCTCAACTTTTCCTTGCACACACCTTCTCCTCATGTGGCGACCAACCCAACAGTGCTCCTGCATCTCCAAGTCCAAGTGTAAGTTTCATTTCTATTACATCCTCACCAGAACTTCTAACGGTCGATGGGGATTTCTCCTGACATACACAGTTGCTGTTGGGAGGAAGTCACAGTTTCCATTGTGTGTCCAGCAGCAACCTTCTTCTTCCACCATTGCTTTTGATTTCCGAGTTGAATTGCCTTGGATTTGCCTTTGGCGCCTCCTGCCACACCTTCGGGTCTGACGTAGGTTCAGATCTTTAGCTGTGGGGAGGTGATCCGCTGAGCGGAAATTCACCTGAAAAGAAGGTCACCCGTGGAACTGTGCATCCAAAGTGACCACCACCATTTTGTAATACTGAACATATGAAATTTTAGGTCCAGCTTGATATGCCTGATTTTAATTACCCTCTTTCTGTCTGTGTTGCCTGTCCTACTTCATACCCCCACCCACCAGAAGAACTACCAGTTGCACTATGAACACATGGTAATTACTTGACTACATATGGTTTGCTGTCTTTTTTCACCCTATTTACAGTCACAATACACTAGTGTGGGAAGGCAGTTAGATTGCGGGCCACATATCCTAACAAAAAACAATTGTCTGGATAGGCAGAACAGATTAATAATACCCAGTAGTTACTTCTTCGTTATATGATTTTATCTTTGTGCAAAAGGGAGCATGAATAAGATTATTTGGCTACACATCACAACACAATTTTAGGTTTTCTTTTTTAGCCCTCTTGATTGTAGCATGGGTACATGTTATATCTAAGGTTTTATGCTATGCCTCTTCCCTGTTTCTCTGCCTCTGCTGCTCAGCCAGTGTGAATGTGTTGGGTAGAATGTTGTCAATGGCAGCAGATGTCAAAGGCCGCATGTGTCGTAGTAAGGAGTTCCAGTAGACGTGGTTAGGTTACAGATGAATAAGTTTATTATTCTTAGATGTTAAGTAGGTTTTCCAGTAAAGATGTAAATAAGGCCCCACCAGGAGCAGTCTCTCTGCTACTCAGCCCAGGATCCAACTGACACTCGGCCTCACATCAATCTACACATTCCAATGACATCACCATCCACACCAACATTCTACCCATACCATTCACACTGGCTGAGCAGCAGAGGCAGAGAAACAGGGAAGAAGCATAGTATAAAACCTTAGATATAACAGTTTACTTAACAAATCTTCCAGTTTCTTATGCGTAACAAAGGAACCTGAATCTGGGGCCCGCCGCTTGCTTGCTGCTTTTGTGAAGGAGGTGCTTGATGATGAACCATGAGGCCCAGGGCATATTTATCAAAGTTTTGTCTCAGCCTTGCGCCATGAAAGTTCACGCAAGGCTGAGACAAAACCTAGATGAGATTTGCCAAGCCACACAAGACCAATGTGCGTGGCCCTGCGGTGCTTCGTAGATCTGGAGTAAAGCTAGGCAGTTCAAGTTGCTGTCCTGCTTTACTCTGCTCCAGGGAAGTAATCCATGGGTGGAGCTGGGGTGCTCCCACGCATCCACCCATGGAATTTGGCGCATTACCAGATTTACCATTAGTGAAAGACCTGGGAATGCATTGAAATACTATGCATTACCAGAGGAGGAGAAATGAGGAGAAATATCTTCATTTCTCCTAGTTTTTTCCTGTCCTATGTGTGCTGCATTTCGTAGCACACATAGAAAGAGGAAAAAGCCTCAAAGGATTGATTTTGTGCAGGAAGGTTTCACTTCCTGCAACACAGACAACTTGCACTATGATGCAAGGGTGCCAGCGTTGGCGCTAGGCAGCCAAAAGTGCACCAGTGCAAGGAGAGAGCAGGAATGTGACATATCTAACTAACTCCCCACCTAAGCAATTTTTCGGACTTCCCCCTGACTGTGGTGACCCCCCCAATCTACACCACCCGCGCCCCAATCCACCGCACACCTGAGTCTGCTCTCATTAACTGGCCCACGAATAACAACGCAAATCTCTGCATCACTCTCATACTACCCTCCGAGGACAGCTCTGGAAACACTTTTCCACCCTCCCGTACAGAGCCTGTCCCCCGTCCCACTCACACACAATGCCCTCCATCACGTCAGCCCACACCATCCCCTCCCCTACGAACCACTTAATACCGCACGGCCCAAACTCCTTCTCGATCAGTTTTCCACCTAACCTCTCACCCAAAGCGAAGAAGAAATTTAAACAAAAACTGATCAGACAGCATCCCGAATCTCTTTTCGCAGACATCTACCACTGCTCCTCCAAAGGAAAGGGAAAAATGCATCTTATTTTCCACACTGAGAGACATGAAATATGGAACTCCATCCTCAGATCGCAGGTCAGCATCTCCAAAACCACCAACACCTCACATAGTTGCAAACTGACACTATCACTTCCATACCGCTCAAGGCGTACTGGAAATACCACTGTGACCATCTACTCCAACGGCACAGTACTGATACAAGCCAACAACGACAATTTAGAGTCCGTTGACGCCCTCTTCTCTTCTCTCTGGAATGCCCCCTCTCATGCAATCCTCCCCTGCCTGCCCCTACTCCCCCCCCCTGGAAAAACCGGACCCGCCACCCCCTACTCCCTAGCAACCACACACGCCCCTCACCACACGACATCCCCCTCACCACCCCTAGGGAGAACATGACCTCTGTTCTTCCCCCGACCGGCTCACACCCCCACCCCCCCGCCACCTACCGCTTCGGTACTCCCTAGCAACCTCACATGCCCCCACCACGCGACATCCCCCTCACCACCTCCAGGGAGAACAGGACCCCTCTACTTCCCCCCTTCGGCTCCCACCACCACCGGCCTCCTGCCCTCCACCCACCCCAATCCACCTCGAACAACCTGAACACCCACCTCCCCAAACCCACATGTAAAAAAGCACCTACACCCCAACACGACCCCAGCCACCCTGCATTCACGGCCCCGCCCAGACCCCACATGGTCAATGCAACCACAACAAGGCTACCTAACACAATGAGACTCTCTCCCCCAGACCCTACACGAACAATACAACCACAACAAAGCTACCCAACACCCTGAGACTCTCCCCACCTAGGCCCAACACACCCGCACATGACCAGTCCCGGTACCTCAACGAATTAGCGACTGAGCAGCGACTCTCCCTGCTGGAAACCCAGATAGCAACTATAATCCAGGGCTTTAGCGAAATCCTAGCCAACCTCGCCGTGCCCCAGCAACCTTAGCGCACCCACTCCTTCGCCACCCATACACAACAAAGGCTGTCCAAAGTTCCCCTCCAGATATGGGTCCCTAACCCCCTCTCTGATCTAAAACATAGACCCAAAAGAACCAGAGACGCTGTGTCTGAGAGTGAAGCTGCGGACCTCGCCTCCTCGTACGACAATCCTATTACTGTCACCCTCCAATCCAAAAACCAGGTGATCACCGGACTAGGAAGAGTCCAAGCCCCTCCGAAATCACCCAGACCGCCAACCACCCGCACTAGCATCCCCACGGCACCCTTAACGAAGAAACCCAAAACAGAGACGACCCCCACTAACTGCATGCTCATAACCTGCAGATCAGCCACCAAGCATGCCACAGGACTAGCAGAATCCATCCTCACTCACGACATAGACATAGCATTCATTACCGAAACCTGGCTTAATGATTCCTCCTTACCACTCCTGGACACTCTCGTCCCCCCAGGCTTTACAATCACCAACAAAGATAGAAAAGACCAAAGAGCAGGAGGCATAGCAATCATCCACAGAGACAATATTTCCGTGACGGAAACAGACGCCTTCAACTACAACACCTTTGGATGCCTAACCGTCATCATCAGCACTAGCAACAACAAAACACTAACCTGCCACCTTATCTACCACCCCCCAGGCAACTCCACCACTTTCACCGAACACCTGTCTGACCTGATTGCCCACTGCTCACTACGAGATATGAATAACTTAATTCTGGGCGACCTCAACCTACACTGCAATAAAGATAACAATCCGCTAATCCAGAACCTGAGTGAGTTGCTACACAATAACAACCTTATCCAACACTGCACAGAAGAAACTCACAACAAAGGAGTAATCCTAGATGCCATTTGATTGATTAAACGAAGTTTGCAGCGCCAGCGCTACACTTTTACCAACGCTGTATTTGCACTAGAATCACTACAAACAACCTACAGCTTTTATTGTTCTCTTCGGATTTTAAAACTTTTTTTGAGCGTGATTTATTGAATTGTGTGTTTTAAATGTAATATTGTATTGTAGAAATTACTTGCTCTGCCCATACTCGTAGTTTGCTCGCTACTCCCCGGTCCACCACAGCTTCTGTGCTGATTGTTGTGGAGGGAGCTTTGGAGCGTCATCACTTCCTGGTTCCTGGCTGTTCCATCCTGGTCAGCCATCTTGGAGAGGTCGGCGGACTAGTCTCCCCCTCGCCCTGACTATTTAGGGTCGGAGTCTCACGCGCGCAATCATTGATTGATTAAACGAAGTTTGCAGCGCCAGCGCTACACTTTTACCAACGCTGTATTTGCACTAGAATCACTACAAACAACCTACAGCTTTTATTGTTCTCTTCGGATTTTAAAACTTTTTTTGAGCGTGATTTATTGAATTGTGTGTTTTAAATGTAATATTGTATTGTAGAAATTACTTGCTCTGCCCATACTCGTAGTTTGCTCGCTACTCCCCGGTCCACCACAGCTTCTGTGCTGATTGTTGTGGAGGGAGCTTTGGAGCGTCATCACTTCCTGGTTCCTGGCTGTTCCATCCTGGTCAGCCATCTTGGAGAGGTCGGCGGACTAGTCTCCCCCTCGCCTAATCTATAAAGACCCCTCACAGACTAGCGCAGCGGTGAAGCGCAGCGGTAGCGCCGAATACGCGCCGAAGAGGAGCCAAAGAGTAGCCAGTCTGCGCCAGTCCGCGGCACGGAGGCGGACGGTGCCGGACGGTCTGCGTATATACCTTCTATTTGTGCCAGTGGCACTATGTGTCGCTGTATACTCAGGCATTCCAGCCCCGAGCTACGCTCCTTCCGCCCCCCGTGTGGTCACTGCCATCATGTTTTCCCGGGAGGGCGGGCTTTGAAGACAGGGTGTAGTACTTGTGGCTGGCGCCTTCCTGCTCGGAATTCTTTTACACAGGTCAGCCCACCTATTCTGCATAAATGTTTACTATTGAATACTAGATCTCTACCCGGCCACGCTTTAGACATTTGGAATATGTTACAGGATGCTAAGATATCCTGTCTATTCCTCACGGAAACTTGGCTGTCCGAATCTTCCTCTCCCGATTTGGCAAATGCCGTACCTTCCGCCTATAATATTTATAGGAAAGATAGGTCATCTGGTAGAGGCGGTGGAGTGGCTATTATAGTTAAAAAGAATATTGTATGCCATACTTTCTCAGTAGACAACATACAGGGTTGCGAAGCTTTAGGCTTCACTCTCCAGCTCTCATCCTCCCAGGCCTGTACTGGTATCCTGGTCTATAGATCACCAGGTTCGGTGGGGCTGTTTTTGGAAGAACTACAGGCAGCCCTATCAATACCATGCCTTAGGTCCAATCATTGTTTTTTATTAGGTGACTTAAATATCCATATGGATAATAGCTCGGATCCGGACACTCTAAAACTGTTAGATATTACTTCCGTGTTTGGCCTATCTCCTTATGTGGCAGGACCATCTCATAATAAAGGCCACACGCTCGACCAGATTTTTTCTACTTCTCCTATCTGTGTTGACCCTCCCATGCCAGTTTTGTGGTCAGATCATTATCTCATCACCTTTTCCATCTCTGTCATGGTTCCATCACGGTCTAAACCAGTAGGGTCGCTAAAGCATCTCTCTAAATCTTTCCATCTTCTTACTGCAGAGATGCTATCAAATGCTCTAACTAATTTCCCGTGTCCCACCTCTGACAACGTAGAGGAGTATAGCGATCTCTTCCATAATTGGCTCGCAGACCGTCTAGAGAGCTTGGTTCCGGCCATGAAACAAAATTCTGCAGATAAGAGAATATCTGCCCCTTGGTTTACCCCTCATCTAAAAAAAGCACGACAAGATCTTAAGAAAGCAGAAAGAGCATGGAGGCGATCCTATGATCTTTCTGAGAGGCAAAAATTTAAGATGTTGACTCGAGCCTACCATAAATTAATTTGGGATGGTAAAAAATCCTATCTGGAATCTAGAATAAATGAAGCGGAGCATTCTTGCAAGGAAATTTTCAGGGTGGTTAAAGATTTCACCTCCCCCTCTGCTTACACTCCGATCCATGCTCATTCCGAAATTTGGTTGAAGGAATTAGCTGTCTATTTTGTACAGAAAATCACCTCTATTCAATCATCTCTCCAGGCCACTCTCCAGCAGCATACGACAAGTCTGGGGTGTCCCTTGCCTGATCATGGCCCCTTTCTGTCCAATTTTCCCCTATTAGATCATGAGAGCTCTCTTGCTATTCTGATAAGTCTCAAATCTGGATCTCCACAGGATCCTTGCCCTGCCAAGTGTCTAGCAAATATGGCACCTGTTCTTAATGATTTGATTAATCCCATTTTGAATCTGTCACTCTCTTCCGGGGTAGTTCCCAAAGCTTGGAAGAGTGCCATGATCCTGCCACTTATAAAAAAACCTGCGCTCGACCCTGCAGTCTACGCAAATTACAGACCCATCTCCTTACTCCCTGCTCTGGCGAAAGTGACTGAAAGGTTTGCTCACAGATCTATTTCCAATTTTATTGAGGAAAGGGGTCTGTTGCATAATACTCAATCTGGCTTCCGTAGTAATTTCAGCACGGAGACCGCGCTCCTTGAAGTCACAGATGCCATCAGGGAGGAGTTGGATGTTGGTAAAAAAGTGGTACTGATTATGCTGGACCTGTCGGCGGCGTTCGACACTGTTCCCCACGCACTTCTACTCTCGAGACTCTGGGACTTTGGTCTGCGGGGAACGGTGTGGAATTGGCTTAAATCCTTCTTAGCCGTCCGCCGGCAGACAATCTGGGCGCCACCCTTCTCTGCTGAAATGTCACCACTTGAAGTGGGGGTCCCTCAAGGTTCCATCTTGAGCCCCCTCCTGTTCAACATCTTTATGGCCCCCCTGGCGGTGACAGCGGAGGCTTTTGGCGCCCGGATTGTCAGCTATGCTGACGACACCCAGCTCCTCTTTGTAAGTAACAGGGATGGTCAGTTTGATAGTGTTCAGGTCAACGGTTGTTTGAGTGCCGTCTTTGAGTGGTTTGGACGCCATGGGCTGAAGTGCAACGCCGACAAGTCGGAGCTGCTCTTCTTTGGCTGTACATCTGAACCCGATTGGAAAACCTGGTGGCCGAAAGATATGTCTCCTCCCACTAGCTCGTCTGTGAAAGCTAAAAATTTGGGAGTGGTGATTGACAACAAGCTATCTTTCGGACCACATATTTCATCTCTTACTGGGAAATGTTTCGGCATCCTGCGGATGCTTCGCAAATTTCTCCCTTTAGTCTCTATCCAGCACAGAAAAATTATTGTCCAGGCACTGATCTGTTCCAGGCTGGATTATGCAAACATTCTGTTTCTGGGACTTCCCAAATATTTGGTCAGGCGTCTGCAAATCGCCCAGATTTCTGCAGCCCGAGCCATTTTTGGTCTTCCAAGGAAAGTCAGAGCCACGGATCTTCTTGCCACATTGCATTGGCTCCCAGTTGCAAAAAGAATTCTATTTAAAACTTTGACCATGACCTTCAAGGCCTTGCATGGCATAGGCCCCAAATATATCTCGAAACGACTGTCTTGGTATACCCCTTCAAGATCTCTCAGATCCTCGTCCCTATCAAAGATGAGTGTTCCCTCTATCAAACGAGCAAGAGCAGGAGGACGGTCTTTTCGTTACTTAGCCCCTCATGCCTGGAATGATCTGCCAATCTCTCTAAGACAGACTTCTAGTCTTCTGTCTTTTCGTAAGGCCCTTAAGACTTTGCTCTTCCCGTAATCTTGATGCTGTTTCTGTGTTTGTAGCCCTTTTGGTGTTATGTTTTTCCCCATCTTCGGATGGGAGTCTTCGTTAAAGCGCCGGGATACTCCAGTGGAGTGGCCGTGCGCTATAGAAGTGTATAAATAACATAACATAACATAACATAACATTATCGCCAAACGCGACACAGTTACGATAAACCACACCCTGCCCGTGGATTGGTCAGACCACCACTTAATCCTCTTCCACCTCACTCAACCAGTCACTTTACAACCCCCCACCCAAGAACAGCCCAAATGGACCAGAAACCTCACTCAGATCAACATGACTGACCTGGAGGAAAAGGTCAACTCCCTCCTCGCTACCTCTCCGGATGATCTATCCACGACAGAACTCACTGCCCATTACAACACAACCTTGACATCCATTCTAGACCTGATAGCCCCTCTGAAACTAAAAAAAACAGAAACATCCCATCCAGATCCTGGTTCAATAAGGACATCAACAACGAAAGGAGACAACTTAGAGCCACAGAAAGACTGTGGAGAAGCAACCCATTCACAAGCCTATTCGAACAACTCAAAGCAGCTCGTAGAAAATACAAAAAACACATCTGCAGTGAAAAATCCAACTTTTCTTCTCCACCCTGGCCAATGCAAAAAACAGGCCAAATGAACTGTTTAAAATTATCAAGCAACAAACCTCCAAGCCCCCCGCACCCTCTATGCAGGCCTTTAAGGAACTGTGCGAAAGCTTCGTCATCTTCTTCGAAGAAAAAATCACCAAGATTGAGCTCTCACTAGACATCAGCACCAACCCCGCCTGCAAATGCCTGCCCCCAGTTACAATAGAGAGCACATGCCTGCACCCCATGAAAACATGGAAGTCCTTCAATCCCATCACGGAAGCCGAGATCCTCAAGCTAATCTCCACCTCCAAACCTGCCGCTCACGTCCTTGACCCTATACCCAGGTAACTGACCAAAAAACTCATACTTTTCATAGCCCCGTTCTGGTGCAGAATCATCAACAGCTCCCTGAGAACCGGCATCATACCTGAATGCCTTAAAGTCGGCCAAGTAACGCCACTACTAAAAAAAACGGCCTTGACTGCATGGACCTGAATAACTTCAGACCCGTCTCCAATCTCCCCCTCCTATCCAAAATCCTCAAAAAATGCGTCCTCTCACAACTGACCCAGCACATGGACAACATCAACCTTCTTGATCCCCACCAATCGGGATTCAGAAAAGGCTATAGCACCAAGACGGCGATCCTCAGCATCATAGACGATATACACAAATCACTTGATACCGATTAATGCTGCCTACTCATTCTCCTCGACCTATCGGCAGTCTTTGACACGGTTGATCACCAACTTCTCATAAAGGCCCTACAAGAAAGGGTAGGTGCCGATGAGGTGGTCATATGCTGGTTCTCCTCCTTCTTACATAACCGGACGCAAAGGATAAAAATCAAAAACTTTACCTCCGACCTTCACCCCGTCAGCAGGGGTGTACCCCAAGGTTCAGTGCTGTCACCACAACTGTTCAACATATACATGGAACACCTCACCACCATACTTAAAAATGCTAACATCCCCTTCCACCTATATGCTGATGACACCCAGATCTGTCTAGAAAACTTCTCCCCAGATGACATCCTCAGACTTAATGACACTCTAAAAGAAATCCAACATTGGTTGTCCCAAAATCATCTAAAACTCAATCAAGACAAAACGGAGATCCTCCTCATCTCCAACAAAGAAGAGAACCCTCAAATTGCAGAATGGCTTAAAGCTATGGATGCTCTGAATGGTAATCTCACCCTGGCTAACTCCGTAAAATCACTAGGAATCACTCTGGACCCTAAACTGGACATGACTAACCACATTAAAAACTGCGCAAAGAGTGCCTTCCCTAACCTGAAGCTTCTCTACAAAATTAAACCATTCATCCCTACCAAGGACCTCAAACAAGCCACAAAATCACTGGTGCTATCCAGACTCGACTATCGTAATGCAACCCTAACTGGCACCACAAAATCCCACCTAGCTCCCCTCAAAACAACCCTCAATGCAGCAGCCAGAATGGTCACTGGAATCAGGAAATACGATCACATTTCGCCAGCACTAAGAGAACTAAAATGGCTCCCAGTGGAACAGCGTAGTAATTTCAGAACTGCGTGCCTCACGCACAAAGCCCTACACACAGGAAAACCGGACTATCTGGACGCCAAACTCAAGAGGGCCGGTCAGACAAGAAACCTGAGGAGCTCCAACACCCTCCTTCTCATCCCTATGAAAACACGCAAAAAAAAAACGCTGCTAGGTCCTTCGCTGGAAAAGCGCCCAAAATCGGGAACTCCATCCCAGCAGATATCAGAACTATCCCGTCCTTCACAAAATTAAAAAAACACCTAAAAGCCCTCTTTCTCAACCGCTCCCTCCTGAATGGATAGCCGCCGCCTTTACGCTAACCCTGACTCCGTTACTCTTTGACTTTGTATCACTAAGATCCACCTCAGCTCTCTCCAAGACAATTGTGCATAAAATGAGGTTGCCTCAGGACTCACGTACTACCTCAATAATGCATACAACGAGGCTACATCAGGATTCTAGTACTACCTCAGGAATTCACTGCTCTATTGGACTTCCTAACCTTATGCATAAGACTGTTCTACTATATAACTCTTGCGAAACACTGTTGTAAAGCGCTCCGATAACCCCGGGTCCGGCCAGCACTATATAAAACTCCTCAAATAAATGAATATCAAGATACGGCACATTGCTGCCCTCTCACTTTCTCACAGCCTTGCATGAAAAAATAATAAATACGGTGCCCAAGTGTGTGTTAGAGTTTGTTTAGGAACATCCCCAGGAGGATATTCCAGACAGAGGATGTACAAATAGACTACCAAATGATTTGAATAACGCTTTTAAGTAATCTTATGCATGCTTTTTGAGTTTGTCTTATTGTTGATGGCTAAGCAAGTGAATGAAAGAATTAATCACAGAGTGACTTAATGGATGCATGAGGGCAAGGATGAGTGGCAACATGTGTAGGAGGAGTTATTGAAGGCCTGCACTTACACGCGACTGCACTTTCATTTGTTAATTAATAATATTATCATTATTTTTAATACTATTGATTATTATTCTTTTTTATTTGTTTGCAAATCTGTTTTATTGTTTTCTTGTTTTTGTAAAAGTTACAATACCGATGATACCTGCTTGCAAGCAGTAGTGGACTTTATGGCATGTAACATGAGTATGGTACAGATACATTTGTATGTCAGGATCATGGACTTAGTGTTCAGTGACAAAAGAAGATAACATTAGCATCAAGTTTGTGAGTATAGTCACATTATGTGTCCATCAATCAGTTTAAAAAGGGGGGAGAAACTGTGGAGAAAAAGCAGGTCAATGACTGTGAACATATGGCATCAGTTGTCCAAGAAATTATACATATTATTAACTGTCTGCTGTTGCGTGCCTTTACATAAGTTAACATACTATACTGGTAATACCAATATTATTTGCACTGTGTGAGGCGGTATCAATAGCTTAGAAAGAGAAGGTAAAACATATATTGCGTTAACTTACAAAGGGTACATACTAAAACTTATGTAACTGTTGTTCAGCCCTTAACGTCCTACTGAGAGTCGTGTGTTGTTTTCTCACTGCTGGGGACTACCAGCTACCCTTCCCTTATCCATAGTTTGTGTTAACCCGCCTGTACAAGCAGTGTGTGGTACGGCAGTGAAATGACGCATTGTATCCTCTACCCAAACTCAGGATGACGTTGGTTACCTACAGGGTATGGGTCAGGGGAGTCTTCTCCTTCCATGTCGACAGTGAGCTGCAGCTCGGTATAGAGAGTGTCCCAGTATGTCACAATGGCAATCTTGCGCAGCCCCAGTGTTTCCTCATGCCCACGCAAGCATTGAGTTTCACCAGGCCATTATAGTGGGGGGGTTGGCCGCTTTCCATTTCTTAGTAATGAGCCGCTTGGCTACTATCAACCCCAGGTCTAGGAACCTCGAGCTAATCTTTGTGGCGGGAGTTCTATGGAATTTGTGCAATAGGTAGGTCGGCCAGTCGTGTGGTAGCGTCCGATCATTGCAGGTTCGTAGAGAAGCCACTTAACACCAGTAAGTACCCACCCGGGCGTGATCCCATAGTATGTGGATTAAATCAGCCCCCCATTGAGTGCACCTCGGACACTCGGCATCTACGCGGTTGAAGTATTGATTAATTTTTGCAGGTGTGAGATATGCCCTGTGAACGATATAGAGCTGTATTTGCCGGAAATGCATATTGCGAGGTATGCATGTCAGGCTCTCAAGTATACGAGCCCATTCTGTATCTGTAAGCTGGTTTCCCAGATCATAATCCCACTTATGACGCAGTGGGTCAAGGCTAATTGCAGCATGTAACGCCCTGAACGTCTCAGGATCGTTTAACAGACACGATAATGAGAACGCAACCACTTGTGAAGGTTTAGTTATTTTAATGAAGGCAAAAATAATACAAGGAATAAACAAAGGTTATAGTCACTGGAATCCTCCAGGCTAAGTACGTTACCAGCCCACAGCACGGATGGTCCTAACCGTCCTCTGCATATACGCCGATCCCGGCGTATGCCAACAGAGGGCAGAAATGAAATGGCCAACAATGCCAATCGGTAGGCTGTGAGGGGCACGAAGAGTGTTGGGGAGAATCGAGGAGTCAGGGAAACACCCAGCCGGGGTCTCTACCTGAAGGGAGCAGCCGCTCAACCTCTTCCTCAGACTGCACCGGGACGCGGAGTCACCTCCTGGTGATGCGTCACCGATACCCCAATCACAAGCAAAGAAGACTGAACCGAGAGCAGCCGCTCGATCGATCCCGTGGACTTCCGAGCCTGTAACGCGGCAAACACCTCCTGGTGTGCGTTACAGCTGGCAGTCCCTGTATCTCTGGTCGGGCTGGGAGTTACGACTCCAACCAGCAAACGCGCCACTGCGCTTTGACTCAGCCGAGTCAAAAAGCGAAGCTCAATGGTTATCCGGTAGAGCTTCCGGGTCCTTCACAGGTGACGATGGGGCAAGACACGGCCCAGGGAGTAACGACTCGACCTACCTCCGTTCTTGCCTTACTGGAGCACCACTCCGGAACACTGCTCTTCACTAAGCAGGTACGTCGGTTGTAAACACAATATCCGACAGCGTTGTACCTCCCGGTTCCTCCCTTTATAGGGCGTGTTTTCCTTGAGTTATGTAAAAGCTCTCCTGTTTACATAAGGGCGTGTTTCCTTGAGTTATGTAACAGCTCTCCTATTTACATAAGGGCGTGTTTTCCTTGAGTTATGTAACAGCTCTCCTGTTTACATAACCTCTCAACCGCTAAGCATCCTGGGAGATGTAGTCCGTTTTCGCTGGTTACCGTTTTCCTCCCCTCGCATGACAGGAATTCTTGACACAGCATGAGTCCTCAGTGAAGCCGCAAACCATCGTGTCAGGTGCCTACCCGACCCCATGACATGTAGCTATTGCATGGTAAGATGTGTCTGTGGGTCCACAGTTATGTCTCCCCTTTTAGCCATGAGTGAAGCTAACCGTGCACGATAAATCAGAAAGTGTCCAGGTGGGAGCCCATCCTCCTCTACCAGGGTTGTGTATGGTAAAAGTACCCCCTCCGGATATAGGTCACCCAGCGTCGGAATGTCATTCTCATGTCACCTCCTAAGTATCTGCGTAGAGACTACCGTGCGTCCATTGGGGGTTCTTTCCAAGGGTATCGCTGGCGCATAGGGGGTCACCTTACGGGTGATATACAGGCTCCTACGGAACCATCTGTAGGCCACATCAAGGAGTAAGGGCTCCGGCAGTCTTGAGCATGCACCTGGGTGGAAAAGGCTGACCATGTGTTGCAGAGGATAGGGCGGATGTGTAGTGGCAGTGTCTGCGCAATGGCGATTTGAGAGCTAGCGTCCCACCCATTGAAGTTGGGAGACGAGATAGTAATGTTCCAGACAAGGAGCCGTCATTCCCCCTTGGTCCACTGGTAGGTACAGTTTCTGCTGTGCCATCCTATGTCTGACATTGCCCCAGATAAAATCTCGGATCTGTTTTTCTATGGGTGTGAAGAAACAGGCTGGGATATAGATCAGCAGATTCGTAAAATAGTATAAATGTCTCGGGAGAACTACCATTTTAGTAAGTGCAACCCTGCCCATTACAGACAACGGTAGAGTACTCCAAAATCGCATCTGCGACTTGAGGGACGTCACCGTCCGGCTTAGGGTCCCATCAACAAGATCGTCTGTTCAGTTGTAGAATTGGATGCCTAAGTAGCGAAAGATGTCTGCTGCCCACTGCACCTTTTTACCGCTCATAACGAAGTTAGGGTCCGGGAGTCTCTCTTTAAATGAGAAAATACAGGACTTGTCTACATTGACAGTCAATCCAGAGAACCCAGCGAATTCCTTCAGTAATTGCGTCAGCCGGGTGGCGGCACAGTTGATGTCTCTAATGTAGAAAAGGAGGTCATCGGCATATAGCGACACTTGATTTGTGGCATCCCCCAGTGGCACTCAGTCGCCCAGTTGGGTATGTAGCGCTTCTGCTAATGGCTCCATTGCGAGCGCGAACAGGAGCGGGGATAAATGGCACCCCTGTCGTGTACCCCTCTGCACTGGAAGGGGATCTGAAATGTAACTGTTGTTCAGCCCTTAACGTCCTACTGAGAGTCGTGCGTTGTTTTCTCCATAAGGGCACCACCTTGACTCTGACTGTAGGGTTGGTGTAGAGGAGACGTGTCAATTGGATGAAAACTGGGCCCAACTCAAATTTCTCTAGTACTGTAAATAGGTAACTCCATTCTAATGAATCAAAGGCCTTCTCCAGGTCCAATTCAAGGCAACCCACCTGGTGCCATGCTTCCGCTACGTACTTGGATACCCTGAAGAAACGCTGTAAATTGAGGGAGGTGCTACGGGAAGGCACAAAGCTGTTTTGATCTGTGTGAACCAATGATGGGACGATTTGCGCCAGTCTATCTGCTAACACCTTCGCTAGTATCTTATAATCTATGTTAAGCAAAGCTAAGGGCCTATAGGAGCCCATCTCCGATGGATCTTTATTAGGTTTCAACAGCAATATCAGGTGTGCTTCTCGCATACAGCGTAGAAGCTGCTGGGACTCCAGTGCAGTGGTATATACAGTGTGGAGACGCTGCACAAGGGAGACCCAGTATGCATTATAGTACTCTGCTGGTAGCCCATCCGGGCCCGGTAACTTTCCAGAAGCAAGGGATTGTATGGCTTCCCCAATCTCTTCCAGCGTAACCTGTGTGTTGAGTGCATCCCTATGTTCCCGCCCCACTGTGCGCAGCTGCAAAGCGTCTAGAAACCCCTCTAGGTTGCGCTCAGTGTCTCGTCTACGGGAGCGGTATAAGCTGGCATAGTGGTGTGTCAGGGCTTCATGTATTTCGCGTTGTGCACATAACATCTGTCCCATCCTTCCCCGTAGTGTCCCAATGGGGGCATGAGTGTATTCCTGCCGTATCAGCCATGCTAATAGCCTGCCCGCTCTATCAGCAGTAGTGTGCTTATGAGCTGTATGTGCGGTGTAATTATGGCAGCAAAGACGCTGCAACTGTTCTGCATGTGTAGAGCGCTGCATCTCAAGACGTCTCGCGGCTCTGCCCGCCTCTTCCCCCTCTTGTTCATATTGCAACAGTTGCTTTTCAATTTTTGCGAGAGAATTTGATAATTGCTTACGAATATTCCAAGTGGCTACCATGCAATGGCCCCTCATTGATACCTTGAACGCCTCCCATTCGATAAGTGCATCACTTGCTGTACCTTCATTTAGTGTAAAATATGTTAAAATTGCCGTTCCCAGCGAGGCACGGAATGCTGAGTCCTCCAGAACGCTAGTTTGGAGTCGCCATGTAGTGTCTGGAGGGCGCTGCATCTCCCATTTGAGCTGTAATAACAGTTGCTCGTCCAGACGTGTTTCCCTTATGATCTCGCTTCCCTCATCTGCGAGTCCTCTTATTGACTGGTCTAGCTGGGTCATCACTTGAGGTGCGGAGCCCCGTCCATAGGCCGGATTCCTCAGGCCAGTCCCATGTCTCTACAGGTGAGTCAAAGAAGCGTGTAGTGCCTTTGGCCACCACACCCACCCAGGCGGGGAATAGCAGAGAATAGGTAAGTTCCAAGTCACGCAGTTGACGTTTCACCACTGTGAAGGTGCTCCAGCGTCTCTGTACCTGTGACGTGTAATCTGGGAACACCATGACTGAGCTTCCACTGACCTTTAACTTGGAGAGCTTACGAATTTCACACAGAATCGTGTCTCTGTAGTTTAAAAGTCTGAAGAGGAAAGGTCTTGATCGAGCCCTCGGAGGGGGCATTTGGGCCGGTAGGCAGTGCGCCCATTCCACCACAAAGTGCGGCGACAGCGCTCCAGCAGGTAGAATGTCTCGGAGCCAATGCTCCACATATGTTTCCGGGGTCCGACCTTCCTCTCCCTCTGGGAGGCCCATCATGTAGATGTTACTGTGGCGTGAGCGTCCCTCTGCATCTTAAACTCTGTCCTCAAGTGTGTGTACCCGGTCAACGACATCCTGTAAGGCTGCTGCGTGGCTATTAGTGACAGGTTTCAATTCTGATAGTGTCTGAGCATGCGACTGGACTTTCTCCACCAGGTTGCGGTGGTCAGCACGTAGTAAAGTGAAATCAGATGCTACCTTGTCGATAGGAGCTTCAAGAGACGATCGCGTCTGATCCAGTTTAGCCCCGATGTTTTCAACCACTGCCAGTACCAAGTCCAGTTTTGCGGTTATCTCCGCATTTGGAGCGTCTCCGGTTGTACCACCCTCTGTGTGCGGTGGCTTCAGCGTACCGGTGCGCAACGCATTTTGCTGCGTATTGGTGCGGAGACGGCCCATTGCCAACTTTTGCGCCAAGAGCATTGACGTTCGATGCTAGACAACTGCGAAGGGGTATGTATGAAGGCAGGTCGCGGGCGCATGGTCGTGCTTGTTGACTATCTGTGCTCCAGTGGGGCCGGTGCTGGCCGCTTCTACGTGGCGGAGGTCGACTGTTTCACATGCAGGGTCAGCGGGTTCAGTGGGTTCAGGGCCCCACCCCTGATGCACCCTTGCTCCAGAGTACACCTCCAAATTTGTTGCCTCACCTTCGGGTGTACTGAAGTTCTCCGCTCCGTCTCACGGTTTTGTTTTCCGCCTACAGTCAATTGGATGGTTTGCAGGCAGGTGGAGTGTCACCGGTCTACCACACCACATGGAGCACCTCACACTTATGACTTCCGGGCCTCTACCACCCTGCAATGCTACCTCTGGTATTGGGGGGGCACCTGGGGTGTCCAGCGGCACATCAATCACAGCGGCAGGTGGTCCAGGCTTGTGACACTTGGTAGTAGTTGTCCCACCACTGCACAGGTGCCGGTGTAGATCTGGTCACTGGGCCCTGACACAGGCAGGTGCAAGATGGGTGCAGGATATCTTGTGTATTTCCCACCAGACAGGTTGTAAGACTCCTCCCTACACACCTCTGCGGTGTCACGTGCAGCAGCACACTCGGTCCCAGGCACCGCAGCGGGGTCCACCCGCGGCAGGGTGCTGGCCACGTTGTGTCCTTGGCCGTTCCCTTCACCAGGTCAATGTCAGTTTTTGGGGGAGTGTCCTAACACACGCAGTCTTGATGGTGCCCACGGCTTCAAAGCCTCTCTTGCGCCCTCGGGGTAGCCACACTTCAGCAAGGGTAGTCAGTGATGTCTCAGCAGCGACCACGCAGGCAGGGCCCAACTCGCCTGACCTCCTAGAGGGAGGGCCCAATTCGCAGTAAGGTTCAGACTGCTGCACCCGGCCAGGGCTGCGCCGACGTCTGGGAGAGTACAGGGCACAGAGTATGTTGCGCGTCGCTTACCGGGTGAAAGGCCGAGGTATCGGGCACTCTCCTCTGCTCCAGTTGGAGCCCAAATCGTCCGCCCTGTCGTGGCCACTGGAGCCAAGCCTCCCAGGGGCAGGATGCGGGTCACAGCTGTCTAGGGACTGCCTTCGTCCATGGGCCAATGGCGGCGATCCTGTCATATCGCAGTACCTCCAATTCCTGTGGTGTCAGCGGCTTCAGTAACGTCCCGCAGCTCCCTCCAGCGCCATCTCGGGAGTGAGGCCCCTGTTATGTCGTGAGGATCGCGGAGCTTGCGACCTCAGAAGAGCTTTTGTGTATGGGGTTTAGTACGCCAGAGCGTCACCCATTTATTAGCGTTGGGTCACATGACCCTACATGGCGTGCCTGTTGCGTCACAGGCACGACACAACATTCCTCCCCAACAAACATGAAAAAAACAACAAATTTGCAATCTCAGTGCCATACCAGTTCTGAAAGTGTCAATACTTAATAGCTCACCATGAGCAACATTTCAAACATGTAATTGAAAACAGTCACAATTGAAAACGTGAAATAGTCCCTCAGCTGACAACTGGGCTCAGGATTTTCTCGCAGGTTCTACTGGACTCTGCCACGCCCCAGGGCCTCTCGGACAGCCACACCAGCCGGCATGACACCCTGTTCACTTCTGGCGTCACCTAGTCCTTCTCTGGAGGTCTCATTTCTGGACTCACCGTCCTAATGTGGGTCACTGCTAGGTTCTTCATCCCGATCCCTAGCGGGTGATGTTCCAAGACCTGTGTCCCCACTTGCCTCTGCCGGTGTCACCACATGACGTTCCTGATCCACTAAGACAGCCTCGGGCAGTGAAGATGCTGGCTGGTATTTCTTGAAGAAGGACATGTTTCTGATCACAGTCTCTCTTCCTCGCGTCGCAATAACTCGGGTGCCTTTGACGGCTACAACAGTCCATGGACTCTTTTCATATGGCAAACGGAATTTTCCACTCGTCACCCGGTTCTTTAGTAGGACCATATCTCCTCTTGCAAACCGTCGTGGTTGCGCACGCCGTTTTTTAATAACTTAAGCATGGGCTCGGAGACGTCGGGCATCCACTTGAACGTTATCAGGTACCTCAGGGCGCCACTGTGGGTGATGTGGAATAGAGTCATTGACTACACTTCCCATGAGCAGATGCGCCGGAGCTACTCCCGTGGTGGTGTGGGGTGTCTGACGGTAACTCCGTAGAAATGTGAAGATAGCAAGCTCTAGGGACTGTCCTTTGTCAGAGGCAATCCGTATTACCTTGTTCAAGGTTCGCATGAACCTTTCGACTTCCCCATTGGCCTGGGGCCATCTTGGGGTAATCCTCCTGCGGCGAATGTTCAAGGACTTGAGGTAAGTTGTCAGTTCTTGCCCTTGAAAAGGGGGTCCATTGTCTGTCCTCAGCTCCTGGATAAGGCCATGGGTCGCCATTACTTTTTCAAACTTGGGAATCACCTCGGAAGCACTGAGGGATGATATGATTTCGACCTCAGGATATTTGGAATGGTCATCAATGACTGCAAACAGGTGCTGGCCATCAGGCAGGCTGCCAAAATCCAAACTGACAGATGACCAGGGTAAAGAAGGCCTTGGTTCCGTAATAATGGGAGCGGGACGGGGAGCGTCCCCAGGTACTTGACAGGACAGGCAGGAATGAACCGTGGCCTTCACCAGCTCGTCCATGAGGGGAAACCCGACCTTGGTCCGGAGTCGTGACTTAGTTTTGACCATCCCTGGTGTCCGATGTGAGCTAGCTGAACAACCCGGCCCGTGAGGGCCGTCGGAATGACCAGTCGGTGTCCCCTCAGGAGGCATCCTGAGGTGTCTTCTGTGAGCTCATCTCGGACGTGATATAGGCTGTCCACGCTTTGCTTCTATCTCGGCTAGCTGCTATTGGTATTTCTGGTTTGGCCTGGAAGTGGCTGGAATCTTTTCTTACCCTCCGGTCACAACAGGTTTGGCTTCCTCCTTTTGCTTCTTCCTCCCAGCCTGTTTCCACAGGAGTTCCCCAAGGCTCTTCGTTAAGCCCCCTGCTTTTTAATATTTACATCACGCCTCTAGTTCAATTGGCAGAGGAAGGTGGGGCCAAAGTGGTGGCATACGCGGACGACACTCAGCTCCTGTTTACGTGGGATAGAACTGACTTTTCTACCCATAGAGTACAGAGCTGTCTTGCTGCCGTCTTTCATTGGCTCTCTGCCGCCCAACTGAAGTGCAATGAGGAAAAGACGGAAATGTTACTCTTTGGCACTTTTCCACCTCACTTTAGGGACTCTCTCTGGCCCTCAGCTTTCCCCCCCCCCTCCTGTACGGGTTTACCTGTCAAAAACTTGGGGATCTGGTTCGACGAGCAGCTGTCTTTTATGACTCAAATAAAAAAGCTCACTGGCTGCTGCTTCGGTATTCTCAGATCCTTAAAAAGATTTTTACCTTTGTTACCTAGATCAGCTAAGGAGACTGTGGTTCGAGCGCTTATTCTCTCCCGCCTCGACTATGCCAATGGTCTCTATGTCGGTCTGCCCGACTACCTGCTAAGGAAACTGCAGGTGATTCAGAATGCCGCAGCCCGGCTGGTGGTGAACCTTCCCAGCAGAGCGTCTATTTCTTCCTCACTTCGCATACTGCACTGGCTCCCTGTCAGGAAACGCCTTGAATTTAAAGCATTGGTTCTTGCGCATCGGGCTCTCCACGATGGAGGCCCTTCCTATCTCAAAAGGCGCTTCTCCTTTTACCAGCCACCTAGGGTTCTGAGATCTTCTTCTCAGCTGCTGGCCTCTATCCCCACGTTCCGCCTTCAACGCATGGGGGGCAGATCGCTTACGTTCAATGCCTCTAGGCTGTGGAATGCATTGCCTTTAGCTTTGCGTGCTATTCAGGATGATCGCCTGTTCAGGAAACACCTTAAGACCCATCTCTTCTAACCTGTGTTCTGTCTACTGTTCTCTTAGCTCGCGCCGGGACACTCTTATGAGTAGCTGAGCGCGTTATAAAACTCAGTAACATAACATAACATAACATCGCTACCACGAATGGCTTGCCATACACGTATAGGTGAAAGTGACGGCACCCCCAGTGTATCGCAATGGCCTCTTTCTCGATTTGCGAGTACCTTTGCTCCGTGTCTGTGAGAGACCGACTGGCAAATGCTACTTGGACCCAGTCTTCTTCCGGGCCTCGTCGTTGTAGAAGCACTGCTCCCAGCCCAGTTGGGCCGGCATCAACAGCGATCTGGGTCATCTTCTGGGCATCGAAAAAAGCTAGTGTAGTCGCTTCTGAAAGCGCCTCCTTGATGTCCCTGAAGGCCTTGGCTTGCTCCTTGTCCCACTTCCACGGCGTGGAGTCTTTTGTGAGTTCCCTCAGCGGCTGGGTAAGTGTTGTGAGAGTTTCTATGAGCAGCCTCCCCTGGGGTCACTTTGTGTGGCACTTACTGCAGTGTGCTTGCTGTGCTGTCTCCTCTGGGGATTTCCTTTGGGGGCAGGAGGCTCAGTTGCTGACAAGCCTCTCCCTGCTGCAGTCACTGATGGGAGGGTTTTCCAGTGCTCTGTGGGCAGGAGGCTCACTTGCTGGAACGCCTCTCCCTGTTGCAGGCACTGATTGGTGTCTTTTTTTTTTAATGTTTTATTATTATTTCTCCAGCGCGCTGTGGAACTCACTGCCTCATCCCCTTATCCTCCACGTGCGCGCCGAGTAGAGAGGTGCCGGGGTAAGCAGCCGCGATCGGCTGAGGAAGCACCAGGCACGACACTACGCACGTGGAGTAGAGCGAGCGTGTGCACAGGTGCGCACGCGCAGGCACTAATAGTGGAGCAGCTCACACGTGGCGGCAGTTCTCGCCAGCGGTATCCCAGCAGGAGCTCACCTCATCACCGGCACAGTAGACGTCACGCCGCCTCCGCACTCCCAGGCACCAGCGCACCGTGGCATGAGCACCACAGGGCAGGGGAGAAGCCCTCGCAGCCGCCACTCGGTGCGAGAGCGGGGCACGCCCACCTCTCGTCGCCAAATGTTATGTCATGAGGATCGCGGAGCTCGCGACCTCACAAGGGCGTTTGTGTATGGGATTTAGGGTGGCCTGGAACGCAATAACCACAGGAGCCAGGATTGTGTGTTAGGGGTCACTCTCGTCATTCGCCTGACTGGCGCACGCCCGAGCATCACCCATTTATTAGCGTTGGGTTACATGACCCTAGGTGGCGTGCCTGTTGCGTCACAGGCACGACACAACAGCCCCTAGGAAGCAAAGGAAAGGCCTCAACTGTGCTCAGGCTACCTCGGTAATGGGTCAAGGGGCATTCCCCTGTAGCACCGTCCAGGCAGGCACGTCCCAATCGTGGAGTTGCAGAGACGTGCTCACCAGTGCCTCCCGAGCGGGGCCCATGCCACGGGATCACTGGGGACAAAGCCTGGGCGCCGATGTGACCACGGGCGCCACCGACCAGCCAGGGCCGTGGCGGCGATGGGGTGAGTAGAAATCGAGAATGCCTCCTAGCTGTAGGGCAGCTCTGTAATCGTAGAGGCTGTTACTCAGGGGGTGGCATGCTCCCTCGTGCGCTCCAGAGCTCCCCAGGCCGCGTACTCGCAGCTGCTGCAACTACAGGCTAGGACCGTGCTTTATGGTTGTCGCAGGGACTCAGCTGGAGGTACACCCCGGCGTGACCTGAATACTGCAACTTTCTCATCCGGATGGGTTGGATGGCAGGTGAAAATCAGGATAAATGAGGATTAGGTGCGGAGCCTTACAAAGTCGCGTCCTCCATGATGGCTCGCTGGCCACGCAATACTATTGATTATTGTTGAAGCTGATGTTATTTGTATCCATATTATTTCTCATATTATCCATGTATTGTTGCGATGTACAGCACTCTAATTCCACTTGGCGAAGAAGCGATATAGAATATTGTGTAAATAAATAAGTAAAACATAGATTACCTGGACCTACTGGCATTGCCAATGCTTGTTAAGGCTTGTTTTGGCTTTTAAACATATGCTTGCAATTGCTCTGCTGCTTTGTGTTTTTTTGGAAGTTAATCTACATTTTTAGAACTGCACATTTGAGATTCTTTCTTGGCCCCCTTCGTCTCCTCTCTAAATTTCTATTGTGCCATACTGCACATTTCTATCTTATGAATTGTTTGACAATACCAATTTTGTAATTTTGATGTACTTCGGCTGTCCTCCTTCGGTTCTCCTTTACACACCTCTCTTCCATCTCTCACTGCATGCAAAAGCTACACTGGTTCCCTTTTTCTTTACAACATTATTGTATTGGAATGCTAATGCTATCTTTTCCTTGCCCTCTTTTTTATCGCCTCTGTGTTCCCTCTATGGTCTTAGCTGTCTATTCTTTGCTATGCAACCCATGAGCCCCGTGCACCTCTGTGCACTTTCGTTCACTTGAATTATTGGCTGCATTGATGTGGAACCGGCTACCCCTTACAGTAAGATCTGCTCCCACTCTGCCACCTTTCAAAGCTTTGTTCAAAGAACATGTATTGTATTGTAATTGCATTTATATAGCGCTTACTACCCCTGATGAGGCGTTGAAGTGCTTTTTCGGCGAGTAGCGCGGTACTCCGGAAGCCAAGAAGGATTAATGTTGAATTAGTATATTGAAATATGAAAGTAATTTGAGTGGTGGATAGGTTAGTCAGTTTTTTGGATTCAGAAGGATAGCGAAGTGATAGAAGAGGGAAAAGGTTTGCATTTATAGCGCTTGTTACCCCCGATGGGGCGTTGAAGCGCTTTTTTTTACGAGTAGCACGCTACCTCAGCCTCCACAGCTGGGCCCCAGTAGCTCCTGCCTGCCCCCTGGCACACCCTGAATGGGGTCTGACAAGTCCAAATTTAACAAATGCTTCTATAGAGGTAGCTCCAGAGAGGCTGTTCTAAATAAATAGAGACCAGGGTGTCTTGGAGCAGTGAAGGCACTCCGTTGTTATAGAATGATGAGATAGGAAACGCAATGCAGATAAGGACATTTCAGGGTGGAAAAACTGAGTGGCACAAGCATACAAATCCATACCTGCACAAGGTGAAATTGGGAATCAGGATTTGAGGTAAATTAACTCTGAAATGAATTGATCATGTGGCCAAGATGAGACCTGTTTTTGTCTCTTCTCACAGTTGAAGGTTGCCCTATCCCTTGTTGGAATTAGCCTAGTAACCTCTCCCATTTACCTCTGTGTGAATAGAAGTAAGTATGTGTGCATTTATGTGATATTTGTATAGAGTGAGTCTACCAGAAGGCAGTGGAGCATAGGACAGGGTTCAAGGTAAAGATTAATTCAACAAGTGACTGGAGCAGAAGCTGGCTTGTTGCCTGTTAATGCATCATGACGTGGTGTTCTCTAACGAGGTGCTTCCTCAACTCTAACTGGAAGAGGGTTGGGGCACCTATTGTTTAGATGTCCAACATCTTAGGATTTTCTCCTGTTTGATGGACTTGTATTTTATATCGAATTTGTACTGCTCCCGTGTACAGCGCTTTGGACAAAACACCATTATAAATTCAAATAAATAAATATATTTTCATAAACTTTGAGATTTCCTTTTTGGTAACTGAAAATGCTTTTTTAGTGTAATTGTTGGCTCTCTTTTGTCCTGGATAGTCTTACACTTCATGCACATTTTTTTAATGCCTTTCGCTGCAAAAAGTGTTTGGTGCACCACCGTTATTTCCTAAAAATAGAATTGTACCTAGTGGTGTCCTTTTGGAACCTCGGAAATATGACTGACTAAATTGAATGAGGTACGTATCTTTTTAAGTCGTAGCCTATGGTTTGCTAATGTTCTTTTTTTTAGCACACAACAAAATGTAACTGTCTGTAAATGAACTGTGCAGATATTTCAGAATATATCCGTGCTAGGCAAGCACATTTTTGGGTAATTCTGAAGTGTGGTAGAAACAAATATTTTATTATGATCAAAACAAATCAATACACTAGGTGATGACATTTGCACACATCCTCATTTGTGTGCTGTATAGTGTTATCAGTAAATCTGTATGTCTGTGCAAATGTAGTCGTCATTTCAATTTTAAATCTGTTGCCTGCGATGGCAGTGCGCTAGCACACCATGAATACTCCACTTTACGCCACTCCACTCTACTATGCAACACTCCACGCCCCTGCACTCTACTCTGCATCACTCCACTCTACACTACTCCACTCTGCACCACTCCACTCTACACCACTGCAAACCTACCTTTTAACTGCATCGTCAGATCTCAGCAATGTTGAAGCAGCGCCAAGACACCTCCAGGTATTTGTTGCACTTTACAGATCATTTTAACATAACATAACTCTACACCTCTCTACTCTACTCTGCACCACTCTACTCTATGCCAGTGCAGCCTGGGTCACTCCATTCTACTCTGCACCACTGCACTCTTCACCACTGCATTCTACACCACTCAGTCTAGGCCACTCCAATTCCACTGTAAGCCACTCTACTCCACTCTCCGCCACTCCACTCTACGCCACTTCACTCTGCGACACTGCTCTCTATGCCAATGCACTCTACAGTGCATGACTCCACACTACGCCAATGCACTCTATGTCAATCAACTCTACACGACTCTAATCTACTCTGCATCACTGCACTCTATGCCACTGCTCTGTATGCCACAGCACTCAGTGCCACTGTACTCTACCCTGTACCACTCTACCAAAACTCCACTCTACGCCACTTCACTCTACTCTGAAACAATCTACTCTACGCCACTGCATTCTACTCCACTGCCATCTATGCCACTACACTCTACGCCACCCTACTCTATGCCACTGTACTCTATGCAACTGCAATTTACGGTGCACCACGCTACTCTACACCACTCTACTTTGCATCACTCTACTCTACACCAGTAAGCTCTACTCTAACCACTGCGCTCTATGCCACTGCACTATATGCCAATGCACTCCACACCACTTTACTCAAAATCAATGCACCCTATGTCACTGCAAACTACGTCAATCTACTCTGCACCACTGTGCTCTATGCCACTATATTCTAGTCTGCAACACTCTACTCTACACCACTGCACTCTATGCCATTCTACTCTACACCATTGCACTCTGTGTCACTCCACTCTAAGGCACTCTATTCTACCTTGCACCACTGTACTCTACGGCACAGCTCTCTATGCACTCTACTCTTCGACATTGCATTGTACGCTAATGCACTCTATGCCACTGTACTTTACAACATTCCAATCTATGACACCCTACTCTACAAAACTGCACTCTCCACCACTGAACTTCATGCCACTCCACTCTGCACCACTGCACTCTGTGCCACTGCACTCTACTCAGCTCCGCTCTACGCCACTCTACTGCACTCTGCGCCAAAATACTGTACGCACTACACTCACATCACTCTATGCCACTGCACTCTACACCACTGCAATATAAGCCAATCAACTCTAAGCCACTCTAATCTATTCGCATTACTGCATCCTGCGACACTGCACTCTATGCCACTCTACTCCATTCCACTGCACTCTACCCTGCACCCTGCCACTTCACTCCAATTTGAAAACATCTACTCTATGCCAGTGCACTCTACAACACTGCACTCTATGCCACTCTACTCCACTCTGTGGCACTCCACTCTATGCCACCCCACTATGCGCATCTGCAGTCTACGCTGCATCACTCAATTCTACGCCACTCTACTCTGCACCATGATACTCTACACTGCTGCACTCTTGCCAGTCTAAACTACTGCACCCTACACCAATAGACTCTTACTACATTAATTCAAAGCCAATGCACTCTACTCTAAGATCATACTTTTATTTGCTCAACTTGGTTTGATATAATGTAACCGTAATTGTTGCCACTTTTCGCACAATTTGCACTTCTTTCCACCCTCAAACGACTGAAATTAGGAGCTCAGTACAGTTAAAGAGGTTAGATACTGCCATCTTATGTTATTAAGCATGAGGCGCATGTTGAATCCATTATCTGTGGAGGGAGAGGGGAATGGCAACATTCAAACATTGCCAGATGACAAACAGGAATGTAACTTTTGAGTAACTTGATTACCCTACAAATCTTAATTTTGTATTATCAATTTTAATATTTATTTTATGTAAATTATTGCAACGGTTTTAATTAATAATGCAAATAAACAATTACTTACTAAGTCAGTCTACAGTGCGCCACTGCACTCTACACACTACATACTAAACTCTGCTCTCCAACACTGCTCTACACCATTACACACCACGTCACTGCACTCTATGCCTCTCTATTCTACTGTGAACCACTCACTGCTCTCTATGTCACGGCTCTCTATACCACTCTACTCTACACCACTCTGTTATACACCCCTCCACTCTATGCCATTGCACTCTGCACCACTGCACTCTTTGACGCTCTACACTGCAACACTGCTCTCCCTGTCACTGAACTCTATGCTCCTCTATTCTGCACCACTGCACTCTATGCCACTGCACTCTACTCTAAGCCACTCTACGCCATTATATTTTATACCACTCTACTCTGCATCACTTCACTCTATACCAGTTCAGTCTACACCACTCTAATCTACTCTGCACCATTGCATTCTATGACACTGCACTCTACGCCACTATACTCTATGCGGCTCTACCCTGCACCACTCCACTCTACCCTGCACTTCTCCACTCTACGCTACTTCACTCTTTTTTCGGAACAGTCTACACTGCCCCACTCCTCTCTGCCCCACTGCAGTCTATGCTGTGCTACTCCACTCTACGCAACTCTACTCTGCCCCACTCTACCTCACTCCACTGTATGGAACTGCACCCTATGCCACTGCACTTTACACCACCACTACTCAAAACCAATGCACTCTATGTCACTGCACTCTATGCCAATCTACTATGCACCACTGCACTCTAAGCCATTATACTCTACTTGCAATAAACTACTGTACTCCACTGCACTCTATGCCACTCTACTCTACACCATTGCACTCTACCTCACTGCACTCTACGCCACTTTATTCTACAAGGGACCACTGCACTATTCTACTGCCCTCTATGCCACACTACTCTACTCTCTGCCACTCTACTCTACGCCACTACCCTCTATACTAATGCACTCTATGCCCCTCTGCTCTACACCACTGCATTCTATGACACTCTACTCTGCAAATCTGATTTCTCCAGTACTGAACTGCACGCCAATCTGCTCTGCACCAGATGACACTCTGTGCCACTGCACTCTACACTGCGCCATTCTTTTCTGTGCCACTCTACTGCACAATACAGCAGTGTAGTCTTTGCCACTACACTCTGTACTACTCTACTCTGCATCACTCCACTATATGTCACTGCAATATATGCCAATTCACTAAAACCACTGTAATCTACTTTGCACCACTGTACTCTATGCCTCTACACTCTACGCCACTGCACTCTACACTGCATCACTCCCGGCCACTTCTCTCTACTCTGAAACAATCAATTCTGTGTCACTGCACTCTACACCACTCTACTCCACTTTACACCACCTAACACTATGCCACTGCTCTCTATATTAAGCCACTCTACTCCGCACCCTTCTACTCTACACCACTGTACTTTACACCACTCTATTCTCCTCCCCTTCCCAACCTCGGTCATCGAGAAAGCCATCAATGCTCAACTCTCTGAGTTCATCGAAGTGAACCACGTCCTGGACACCTCCCAATCTGGCTTCTAAAGCAATCACAGCACGGAGACCACATTCTTTCCTCACCGGCTGGGCTCATCGAGTTAGACTACCACTGTTACTCTCAGAACCCACAGAGATCAGCTGTGGAGTGCCTCAGGGTTGCTCCCTGAGCCCCACCCTCTTCAATGTTTACATGGCCCCCCTCACAGCCATCGTCAGAAACCAGAGACTCAACATCATCTCCTACACCGACGACACCCAGCTGATCCTCTCCCTCACCAATGAACCCACATCCACCAGAACCAACTTCCACAGCGGAATGAAGGCCATTGCTACCTGGATGAAAGACAGCTGCCCCAAGCTCAACTCGTACAAGACCGAAGTACTCATCCTGGAACCCACCCCTTCAGCCTGGGACGACTCCTGGTTGCCAGCCCCTGTGGGATCCCCCACACCCTGACGTACCATGCACATAACCTCGGCATCGTACTGGACTCATCGCTCACAAAGAAACCTTCAAATCCTACACAGTGTCTTCAGCCTGCTTCTATATGCTCCACCTGCTTCCAAAGACATTCAGATGGCTCCCCACAGAATCCAGAAAGACGGTCACCCACACACTCATCACCAGCAGACTCGACTATGGTAATGCACTCTATGCCGGCATCACCCAGAAACAGCTCAAGAAACTACAGAACGTTCAAAACGCCGCAGCCAGACTAGTCCTCGACATCCCCTGCCGCAGCCACATCACACAACACCTCCAAAAACTCCACTAGCTCCCAGTCTACAAGAGAATCACTTTCAAGCTCATCACTCATGCCTACAAAGCTCTACACAACAAAGAATCAGCATACCTGAACCACCGCCTCGCATTCCACATACCCGCCAGACAACTCCACTCCGACCAACTCTCCTTAGCCTCTGTCCCCTGGATCCACAAGACCAGAACCGGAGGAAGTTTGTTCTCCTACCTCGCAGCCAAGACCTGGAACAACCTGCACCTCCACCTCAGGCAATCCGCTTCGCAGAGCCAATTCAAGAAGACCTCAAGACCTGGCTCTTCGACTGATCCTCCACCCAGTGTGACAAGCAGCCCCCGACCCCCAGCGCCTTGAGACCCTTACGGGTAAGTAGCCGCGCTATACAAGCCCCTGATTGATTGATTAACTCTATGTCACTGTACTCTGCTTCACTGCACTCTATGTCAATGCACTCTACGACAGTCTACTCTCAACCACTGCACTCTGTGCCACTATACTCTACTCTGCATTACTCTAAGCCACTGCACTCCATGCCTACTCACTTTACGCACTCCACAATACTCCACTGACACTTTACTCCATTAAACTCTACTCCACTCAACGACACTCTACTACACTCTATGACATTCTATGCCACTTCATTCTAGACCACTTTACTCCACTCTAGAACACTCCACGACATGCTATATCTTTCCACTCTAGAACACTCCACTGTACGATACTATGCAACTCTACGCCACTCGAATCTATGACACTCTACTCCACTCCACGCTTCCCCACTCCCCTCTGAAACTTTATTCCACTCTATGCTACGCCACTCCGTGGCATTCCACCACACTCTACAGCTCTTTACTCCACTCTATGCTATGCCACTCTATGCCTCTCCACTCTAAATCACTCCACGTTATGACACTCTACTTCCCCTTATGGGACTCCACTGTACGCCACTCCACTCTACTTCACTCAACTCTACTCCATGCCCTCCAGTCTATGCCCCTCCACTCTACAACACAGGACTCTATAACAGAACACTTTACTCCAATCTACCACACTCCTCTCTACAATACTCTACCACACTCAACTCTACACCACTCCACACCACTCTAAAACCCTCCACGACACTCTACAAACCTCCATGCCACTCTATGCCACTCCACTCTACGCCACCCCACTCCATGCCACTTCACTCTACTCCACTCTATGCCACTCCACTCTCAAACTCTACTCCACTCTATGACACTCTTCTCCACTCTACGGCACTTTACTCCATTCTACAACACTTTACTCCAGTCCACTCTATGCCCCTCCAGTCTACGACTGTCAGATCAAGGATACGATCTCCCCAGGAGCAGATGATCAAGTCCTCAAATCCCTCTCACCAAAGCCAGTGACAGGTGATGACAACTGCCTCTGTATTTAGTCAAGGGGGAAAGGGGAAGTGGAAGACAAACAAAAGAGAGACTGCCTCTGGACACTGGTTCTTCTACTCCTTTTTCTTTCTCGTGGAGGAACCTGTAAACACAAGCACACCAATTAAGTCTTCCCTGCCTCTAGTACTGGCTGAAATGGAGTTTTCTATTTAACATATCTATTACCTGTGATACCAGAGATTTTTGCCTCCCTCTATATTTGTTTGTCTATTGCTTATTTGATCAGTCTTAAGGATTGTTGGTAGAGAACTCTCACAAGAATGTTACTCTGAGAGCTATCCGCCTCAGACCTTTAGAAAAGTCCTCTGCCTCTGATTCTTTTCTTTAATAAAAATTAAAGTTATTGATGCTCAGTCTTATGCTTATTGTCTTGGCGATGATTCACAGAACATAAGGTAGCCAAAAACACAGTTCACAGTCTTTCGATTACTCTCGCAGCTCTGGTACTCTCAGGTGCCTTATATCCTGAACTCTATATGCTCGAGAATTCAGCTGAATAAAATGTGCCTCCGTTGCATTGCAATTCTCTAAAAAACTGCTTGCTGATCCATAGATGAAGAAATGAACACTCTTACTTGGAAATGGAGAAGTTTTCTCTTCACAGAACAACTTCTCCGAAGTGACTGCATCCGCCGTCTCGCCCACTGAATTTCCACTGAAGGTTTCTCGTCAAGTAGATTATTTGCTGACTGAAAATCCACTGCAAAAACCAAAAGCTCGTCAGAGAATTACCACGCTAAAATACATGGAAGTTATCATGAATACTTCCCTAGGAATGTGGTTTGGGCCCCCACGAATTGGCTCTCTCTCTACAATGACTCCAGAAGAAACGGGCGCTCTGTGAAAAAAGCGACCGTTTTCGTGACAGAAAACAGTTGAAGTGCGCCGCGCGAACCTCGCGCTTGCGCATTGAGCCTTGAGACGAGTCTCGTGTCTATAACAACTAGACCGAGAACTCTTCCAGGAAGTGAACTACTGAGTCTAATTGAGAGTGGAAGAGACTCTCAATCCACATAGAATGGATCTCAAAGACGTCTTCCAAGTTGGGGTTAATCTTCGCCAGCGTGGATATTTCAAAGGGCACCGTCTTTTAGCAAGCATTTTAACACCCTCAGAATCGTAATTTAAACTACTCGATGGTGTTGTGACAACGACACTCTACTCCACTCTATGCAACAACACTTTATGCCCCTCTACTTCACTCCTTTACAGCCCTCCAATCTACACCTTTCCACTCTACTCCACTCCACGCCACTCCACTATGGCACTCTACTCCACACTATGGCACTCTACTCCACACTATGGCACTCTACGTCAATTTACTCCGCTCTATGACACTTTACTCCAATCTATTCTACGGCCCTCTGCTCTACTGAAACCACAGCACTCCACTCTACTCCACGACACTCCGCTCTCTGACACTCTTAATGTGCGACACTCTATGCCACTCCACTTGAAGCAACTACACTCTGCCACTGCACTCCATTCTGAACCACTCCACGGCACTCCATGCCACTCTGCGCCACGCCACTCCACTCCACTCCACTTCTCCATTCTCCTCTATGCCACAAACTTTTACCATGCTGAACAGCAGCCTGCACAGCTGCCTGGTTTGCCAAAGACTTCTTGGGAACATTGTGGAAGCTTCCCAAGGAATTAATTCCACTCATTGCTTATCATTGGCTTTGTGTTTTGTAACTCACAGTTGCTTGCTTTCTATTTGTTGGCTTTATTAGGATTTCCAGCTTGCAACAGCCCCTCCTGTGGGACATAGCATGTTTACCAGGACTCCTTGGACTCTCCCACCAGTTCTTGTTTCTGTAAACAGGCCTTTAAATTTTGCTTGTTATCTCATCACATTTTCTGTGTTCAAAGACAGAGGTCAAATGTCAGTCTGTCTTCTGCGACTTCAAAGTGGAGGATTTATGTGACAATATTGCTGGGCTTGTAGAAGGAAAGGCTTTTTTCTAGCACATAACAAAATGTAGATGTCTGTAAAAGGAATGTACAGATATTTCAGAGCATATCAGAATTAGGAAAGCACAAATGAAGTGATGTTTTGTAATTCTGTAGAGTTGTGGAAAAAAATATTTTAATAGATCACAACAAATCCATACAATAGCTGATGTCATTTCCACACATTATTGTTTGCGCGCTGTATAGCTTTACCAGTAAAACTGTATGTCTGTGCGAATGTAATGGTCATTTTAATTGAAAATGTGTTGTCAGTGCACTGCCACACCATGCATACTCTACATTAAGTCACTCCACTCTACACCACTTCCCTCTACAACCCTCTGCTCCACTCTGTGCCACTCCACATCCCTCCACTCTATGCCAATTCATGGCACACTACTCCATTTTACGCCACGCCACTCCACTCTATGTCACTCCCCTCTATGCCGCTCCGCTCCCCTCAACTCTACAACGCATGACTCCACCCCACTCCATGACGCATAACTCCACTATTCGCCACTCCACAACATGCCCCTCCACTCAACGACATGTCATTCTATGACACATCACTCCACTCTACTCAGACATGCCACTCCACTCTACTCTATGACACCCCACTTAACAATACTTTATGGCACTCCACTCTACGCCCTGATATACCACTCTACTGTATGCCACTTCATTCTACTCTACAAAATGCAACTCCACTCTACGCTACTCCACTGTATGCCACTCCACTCTACAACTGTCCACTCCACTCCACTCCACTCTATGTCCCTGCCCACTATGTCCTTGCACATTGCACCCCCCACTCTACACCACTCCACTCTACGTCACTCCTCTCAATGACACTTAAATCCACTCTATGCTATGCCACTCCACTCTACTTCACTCCAAGCCACTCCACTCTTCTCTACTCTGACACTTTACTCCACTCTATTGCACTCTATGATTTTTAAGCCACTCCATGCCCCTCCACTCCTTGGCCTTCCACTCTACGACTCTCTACTCCACAACACTCCACTTTACAATACTATACTCCACTATATGTCACTCTACAACACACTATGCAACTATTACTAAGCCACTCTTTTTTTCCTTCAAGAATCTGTTTATTCACATTTAAAGCATGTAAATTCACACAATACAGATATCAAACAAGAAAGTGAACAGAGTCATGAAGGCACCGCTATGCAACAAACCAAGAATCAATAAAACAGGGGGGGGCGTGGCTACACGCTGCAGCGAGATGGCCACGTAAAGGAGTAGCTCCGAATACCTCGCCCCAAAACCACAGATCCGATTAGCTAATCCGTACCCCGAGCATGGGTAAAGCCGCCAGGTGTGTTCCGGACTCGGCCGGGCCTGCAGTCGAGCCTGCCGAGCCAGCGCAGGGAGAGTGGTGAGCTCTGTGATTTGCGGGCTCCCCGGAGCGGAAAGCCGGGACCTGCCGTGACGGCCGGACCCGAGGTGCATGAGCGTTCGGCTGGCGCACCACACAACATCAAGGCTGGTGGACTAGTCCTGAGAGGAGGGGAAGGCGTTGATGCGGGGGCGGTGTTCCCCCCCTCCGTGATATCCACAGCAGAGTGGAGAGGTCCCTGGGGCCCGCAGCATGGTGAGTCCCCCAGACCTGGAGAAAAGAGCAGGGGGCAGTGAGTGCCTTCTCTCGGCAGCACGGCGTCTCCGACCGGAGTGAATTCCCTGGTGTGCAGAGATTGCTGAGTGGTGGCGAGTGGATGCCACCAGATCCGATTGCCCCCAAGCGGGTGTCTGGGTTCCGGCTTGGTGGGGCCCCGGACTCCCCTGAGCGGCGAGAGATCCCTGCGCAGCCTGAGACCAGGGCGGCCTGCATCGTGAAGGTGGGACCCAGCACTCGAGGGGCCCTGGTGATAGCGGTGCGCCCGGTCGATCGGAGGGCAGGTGTGATACCCCACCAGCGTGTACTGCAAAGGGGTGAGACCCCATCACGGTGAGTCCGCCAGCCCTGAAGTAAGTGCTGGGGGCAGTGAGTGCCTCCCCTCGGCGGCGCGGCCTGTCCTCCCGGAGGGGTGTCATTGGCGGATAGTGAAGGCTGAGTGGTGGCGGCTGGACCTCAACAGATCTTGATTGTCCCTAAGCGAGTGTGTGGGTTCCGGTTCAGTGGGGCACCGGACACCCCGGAGCTGCGTGATGTCCCTGTACGTCCTGGGATCCGGGCGGCCTGCATGGTGACGGTGGGACCCAGCGCTCGAGGGGCCCTGGTGAGAATGGGTGCACCCAGTTGATCAGAATCCAGGGGTGAGACTCCACAAACCTGTACCTCAGGGTGAGAGTGGGGGGCCCTCCCCCTGAACGTTGACACTGGACACTCCCCCTTCGGGCGAGAGATAGAAGTGGTGCAGGTACTCATTCTCCGCTGTGGTTTGGCCTAGAGTGCTGCAGCGAGAGGGGACACATACTGTGTCTTCTGACACCCACCGTCCCAGAGTTAACAAAGTGTTGGGTGTTCCCCCTTGCCCCTGCCCCCCACCCAATAGCGACGGGATCCACGGAATCAGCCAGTGGGGTCCAAGTGGCGGGTGACGGAGAAGAGAGATCCCTCCTGGTGGGGCAGGATGTCGAGCGGGAGAGGCCCAAAACCGACGCAGCAGAACAAGCTGGACCGATATACTTGCCCAAAGGCAGGTATTCACGAGCACCTCTCCCGGGATGGGCCAGCTGGGGGGTCGGAGGGAAACCTCCCTGAGCCTACCTTAAAAGACGTCATGGAGGCGATAGCCGTGATGAGAACATCTATGGAGCAGAGGACAGACGCAATCACAGTGGAGATGACGCTCATCAGAGCAGACCTCACCAAAAAGAACAAAAAGGTCAAGCAACTGGAGGTGACCTCGACTAGTCTTGTCGACGACGTCTCACAACTCCAAACCGAAATCCAAGACTTGAAAACCTTCAGAAAATTCGCCGAGGACAAGTTGGACGATTATGAGAGGCGCTCCAGATGAAATAATGTGTGAATCATTGGGGTGCATGAGAAGGTGGAGAGACAGGCACCAGATCTGTTCATTGAGGATCTCATACTCAAACATTTATGCCCTAAGTGCCTGTCAAAATTCCTTGAGCGGGCCCACAGAGTCCCCGGGGGGGCATCCAAAACCCGGCACCCCTCCCAGTCGCCTATTGGCTAGACTGCTTAACTTTCGTGACCGGGACGTGATCTTACAGAGCGCTAGGGTGGCGCCACCACTCAAATATGAAAATGCAGTCATCGCTTTCTTCCCGGACTTTACTCAAGCCGTACAAAAACAGAGGTGATCATTTCTTGCTGTCAAGAAGAGACTTAGAGATAAAGAACTGAAGTACGCAATGCTCTTCCCGGCTCGGCTACGGGTTGAGGCGGATGGAAAGGCCTGGTTTTTCGATCACCCGGAGGCAGTGGCGGATTGGCTGGAGGGGATGGAGAGACGCAAAGGAACACAATGCCTGCTGACACTTAATCAATATGGAACTCTGAGTACGAGACATTCCCTGGCTTGGTGAGCTCCGACTCCTGTTTCGCCCTTTGCCCAGTGCTGAGACGAGAAGGAACAGTTGGCGGCAGCGGACGACCTGGAGAACTCTGACTGGTCGAGTCGTATCACGTTTCCTGTTTTCAAAGACACTGGGGACTGTCCCACTCGGGGAATAAACCTGGTTTGTTTGGGAAAATGGTGGGTGAGGTGGAGGAATGGAGCGTCTTTCCCCACATTTAGCTACTCTTAGTTCTTAAGTTGGGCGACAAGCACTCTGCAAAGTCGATCTCATGGGTAGTTTTAGGTCCAGAGTGCAGGGGAGCAGGGAGGGGGGTGGCCGGTTTGGGATTGAGGGGGGTGTTCACTTGTTATAGTTCAATCGGCAGCAACGGTTATAATGGCGCTTGAAGGCAGGATTACAACTGAAAATCGTCATGGGCACACACTGGGATGATACTGAGCTAGAACGTAAATGGGCTCGGAGACAAGGTGAAACTCACTTTAGTCCTACAATACCTCAAACGCCACTCCCCTGATGTGGTTTTACTCCAGGAGTCGTACCTGGTCGGTAACACTTGTAAAGTACTAAACAGATGGGGGTATAGGCTAGTGGCCCATTCCGGTTTTACTTCTGGGTCCAGGGGAGTGGGCATCATGATCAAAAACTCCTTCCCCTTCTCCATGCGGTCTACGCACTCCGATGAGTGCGATAGATACATTGCTATCACTGGGCAGTGGGAGGGCAACACACTAACCTTGATGACGGTCTATGTCCCGCCCAGGTTACAGAACCAAACGTTCACTGATCTGGGTACCCAACTGCTCTCGCTTCCTGAAGGTCTTTTACTGGTGGGAGGAGATTTCAATGTGGTGGCCTCTGACTCCCTGGATCATCAACCCCCCGGGACATAGGCCCCTCTTGTCGCTGGCTTCCTGACTTCCTGGAGGCCCTTGGATGTATGGAGGGCGTTTCATCCTAACAGCATTCAGCATACCTTTTTCTCAGGGGTGCATCACAGCTTTTCCCGAATTGACTACCTCCTTACCCCAAGCGTCTCAACTCACCCACATTCAGGAGATAGGGCACTTGGCACAGGGTATCTCCAATCACTCCCCAGTATGGGCTCGGTTGGTCCTGGGAGACATGAGGGTGGGAATGGTCGCGCCTATCAGCCCTTGGTTCCTGCGCAACACTGTGGTTCACAAAGAGCTCTTGCTCGCCATAGACCACTACTTTCAGGAAAATCAGGGGTCGGTCGAATCCCCCCAAATATTGTGGGAGGCGTTCAAATTGGTAATCAGGGGGCAGGCTCTCTCACTTATTGCAGGAGTCAAGAAAGAAAAACAAAAGGATCTTAAAACCATGGAGGATGAGATCCTCCAACTGGAGGGAAGTCTCGTTGAGGAAGTGAGTCTAGAAAAACTACCCCTTTTGAAATTAAAGAGAGACGAATATAAAGGTATTGCCACTGACAGGGCTAGAACTTGGGGAAGGGAGAGAGACGATAGAGTGTATGAATAGGGAGACAAAGCTGGGAAGCTGCTGGCCTGGCTGGATAGGAACGAAAGGGCCAACAGGCTTGTCCCAGAGTTAAAGGACGATGCAGGTGGACAAATCACAGACCCCCTAAAAATGGTTAGTGAGTTTGCCGTGCATTACAGCGCGATATAGCAATCATGCTCATCATTCCTCGAGGAGGACTCCAAGGATCTCCTCCGAGATATCCGCATCCCTGCCCTCTCTGAAGAAGATAAAAGTTTCCTAGAAAGCGACATCACCAATGATGAAATAGCCCAGGCAATCAGGTACCTCCGGTCGGGCAAGGCGCTAGGCCCCAATGGACTACCGATCGAACTTTATAAATTACGTCCAGATAAAATAGCCCCGCATCTACGAGCCATGTTTGAAGAGAGTAGGAGGGTGGGGTCACTCCTGCCAGACCAGCGTCTTGCGTCACTAGTCGTGATACATAAAGAGGGTAAACCTAGACATAAATGTGCCTCCTACCGACCCATCTCCCTGCTTAATGCAGAACCTAAAATCCTTGCCAAACTCTTGGCAACTCGTTTGACTCGGGTGATAGGTACTCTGGTGCACCCTGACCAATCGGGATTTATGCCCCACTGAAACATGGCCCTAAATCTGCGGAGGGTGCATGGAGTGCTGGGGAGGGTTAATGCCATTAAAGAGGCGGCCGTAATTGTGTCCTTGGATGCCTCTATGGCGTTTGATACCATTGAATGGCCATACCTTCTCACTGTTCTCACCAAAATGGGGTTTGGGCCCATCTTCACAGCATGGGTTACACTCCTCTACTCGGAGCCATTGGCTCAGTTGGTGGTCAACATTAAACGATCGGACTCATTCAAACTGAGTCGTGGTACCCGTCAGGGGTGTCCGCTGTCACCCCTGCTATTTGCCCTCTCACTGGAGCCACTGGCAGCCTGGATCTGTAGGGACCCAGTGATTCGGGGGCTGTGGCGGTTGACAGATTGGGAGGACCACATCTATCTCTATGCAGATGAAATACTCCTCTACCTAGCCTCCCCCAAAATGTCTCTAGAATGTGTACTAGAAATGTTTACGGCCTTTGGTAAATACTCTGGCTACTCAATTAATTGGAGCAAGTCTCTCATATATATCTTAGGAAGCGATTCTCCTGCTCTACCCAGGAACTGCCAAATGCAAACAGTGAGGGATGGCTTTCGCTACATTGGGATCTTTGTCACCGCAGACTCTAAGCTCTGTTATGAGAGAAACCTGCTCCCACCCTTGCAGAGGCTGAGGTGGGATGTCGCCAGTTGGAAGGCACTCCCACTCTCATTGCTGGGCAGAGCAGCTTTATTCAAAATTATGTCCCTGCCCCGTTTCCTATACGCCCTACAAAATTACCCAGATCTGGTCCCTGCGAGATACTTTAGGGAAATTGAAGGCTTGCAGAGGGAGTTGCTATGGGATGGGAGGCCCCGAATAGCGCTCAATAAATTGGTCTTAAACTGGTATGACGGTGGCATAAGTCTACCCAACATTAGGAAATACTTTTGGGCTTCCCACCTTGCCGCTATTAATCAGGACACCTACCGAAGACCGGATGATACAGGTTTTACCATGGATAGATGGCTGCTGCTTGGCGGGGACTACAATAGAGCCCTGTGTTCGAATCCCAGGAAATTCCCTTTAACTGGTCCAACCAAACACTGTCCAGGTTTGGCACGTAGCTAATAAAAGTTTAGGTTGGGACCAGAAGTTCACATTGGCAACTCCCCTGTGGGACTCGGAACAGTTGGGCAACCTGCGTACCTCAAAGGGATTTGACAAATGGGATCTCATCCGTATCTCCCGGATAGGTGACCTCTGAGTGAAGGGTAATATGATTGCGTTTGACACTCTCCAACAACAATACGAGCTTTCTGGCTCGGAGTTTTTTTTTTTTTTTTTTTTTTTTTTTTTTTGAAAACCTTTATTTCGAAATTCAGGACACAGCTATTCAGCCGACAGCCCGAAGGTTCGGCAGCATTGCAAGTTAGATACAGTGATGTGTCCCCAATACAGTTCAAAGAGTAATGCAAAGGTCCAATTTTAAATAAACACAGAAAAAACACACAACAAACCCCAGCAAGGCAGAACATTGAAAGCCAATGGCGAAAGCCCCCAGGGGAGGCCGGACCCCACTCATCTACTAAGTATAAGACTGTGTGCGGAGGAAGAAGGGGAACAGCAGAGGCCCAGAACGGTTACTAAAACCAAACTGTGCTGGAAAGTAGGTCAGGGGGAAAGCTGTTCCTCGGGAGGTTCCAGTTCCGGGGCAAGACATATTCCCCCCCTGTATTGGTTCCACCGCCCCCAGATGGCATGCCACTTCCGGGGGCGACCTCTAGAGCAGTAGACCGTCTTCTCCCTAAACATGCTCCAATCCATGTTCTCCTTCCACGCGGTCAGTGTAGGGGGTCCCGAGGAGCCCCATAATCGCGCGATATCCCTTTTAGCTACCATGTTACCCAGAGTCACCCATTGGGTCTGCGCCTCATCAAGGTCAGTGGGCCCCCAGACGTTCAGGAGGCAGCACCGCGCCTCCGGCTGTACCACAATGCCCGTCACCTCCCCCATAACTGCATGGACTCTCCTCCAGAACTCCACAATGACACCACATTCCCAAATGATGTGCAGGAAAGTACCCACCATACCACATCCCCTTCTGCACAGGCCGTCCTCCGAGAATCCCATGTGGACCAGCCTTGGCCCCGTCACATACACCCGGTGCAGTATTTTAAGCTGCACCAGCCTCAGACGCGACGGGATCGCAACCTCCTTAGGCGAAGAAACCGCTGACTGCCAGTCCTCATTATCCAACTCAAGGCCATCCCTGGTCCACTGTTCTCTCAGCCCCAATAGCAAGTCTGCCCGGACGTTTATCAACTTCTTATATATGAGCGAAATCGTGCTCTCGGGCATATGACCATCAAGGACTCGGTCCTCAAGGGGAGAGGACTCCGGCACCTTCTCACCCTCCACGAGGACTGATCGGAGGGCGTGACGCAGCTGGATATACCTAAAATACTCTGAGGGCCCTAGCTCAAACTCAGTCCGCAACTCCTCGAAGGACTTCACCCTCCCCTTATGCAGCACATCTCCCACCTTGGATATACCTATCAGATCCCACTTATCAAAGCCCTTCGTATGCCAGAGTCTTCCCAATCTTTCCGATTCAAACAATGGGGTAGCAACGGTTAGCCTATCCTTCCAGCCCAGCGAGTCGGTTGCCATCTTCCATACGCGCACCGCCACACCTGTGGGCCCCGTGAGGGACGAGTCTAAGGACCGCGAATACAACGCCCTGTAGTAGTTGCCGCCGCGCAGCAGCCACCTATCCATGGCATACCCAGGGCTGAGGGCAGGGCCATAACACCCATGGTTGATCGCGCTCAGCTGCGTGGCCCAATAGTACCGTCGGATGTCCGGGAGCGCAATGCCCCCATCGTACCATGGGAGCGTCAACTTTGAAATAGCTATTCGCGGCCGCCCATCCCACAGCAACGTCCGTTGGAGGCCTTCGACCTCCCGAAAGTATTTGGCCGGTACCCAGTCCAAGGTGTTCTGGAGGGCGTAGAGGAAGCGGGGAAGAGACATCATTTTGAACAGGGCCGCACGCCCAACAAGGGAGAGCGGCAGCCTCCGCCAACCTTCAACATCTCGCCTCAAGCGTGCCAAGGGGGGGAGCAGATTCCTCTCATAGCGCACAGCAGGATCCATGGATATAAAAATCCCCAAATACACGAAGCCCTGCTGGGCAACCTGTATCGAACATGTTCTAGGGATCGGTGGGACCTCGCCACTAAGAACGTACAAGTACGATTTGCCCCAATTAATCACAAGCCCCGAGTTCCTGCCGAACGATGCGAGTACGTCACAGACCACTATAAGTGACTTCTTAGGTGAGGCAAGATACAGCAGGATATCATCGGCATAAAGCGAAATACGGTCCTCGTGATCAGGCGACCACCGAAGGCCCCGTATATCCGGGTGCCAACGTATCCACGCAGCCAACGGTTCGAGGGCGAGGGCGAACAACAGAGGCGACAGGGGGCAGCCCTGCCGAGTACCCCTACCAAGCTGAAACGGAGTAGATGCCCGACCATTCACCACAACATTCGCTAGTGGCCCCTCGTACAGCAACCGAACCCAACTCACAAACCCGCGACCGAAACCAAACTTGGCCAGCACGGCCCATAAATATGCCCACTCCACCGTGTCAAAGGCCATCGTGGCATCAAGAGATGCCACAACAGCCGGTTCACGCAGCGTGTCCGCCCTGGCGATGACGCCATGTAGCCGCCTAATGTTCAATGCTGTGTTTCGGTGCGGGATAAAGCCAGATTGATCCGGGTGGACCAAATCGCCAAGTACCCTAATCAAACGGGTAGCCAGGAGTTTGGCCAGAATTTTCGGCTCAGCGTTGAGGAGTGAAATGGGCCGATAGGAGGCGCATCTATCTCGGGGTTTACCCTCTTTATGTATGACCACGATCGACGCCAGCCGCTGATCCAACGGAAGGATCCCATCCCCCCGCGCCTCCAAAAACATGGCGCGCAGGTGAGGGGCGACCCTATCCGGGAACAATTTGTACAGGTCAATCGGCAGTCCGTTCGGTCCAGAGGCCTTACCCGAGGTCAACGCGCGAATCGCCCCCGCCACCTCGTCAATCGTGATGTCACCATCCAAATCGTCCCTATCTATGTCAGAGAGGCAGGGCAACTCGATATCACGGAGGAGATCAGACGAGTCCTCGGGCGGCCTGTCCGACACAGAGGAATAAACCCTATGAAAATACTCCGCGAAACACTCCACAATCCCCTCAGGTTCCACAATCGCCTCTCCCCCCTCTCCAATCAACTCTGGCACCACTCTATTGACCCGTTCTTTCCTGTCCAACCACGCCAGGAGTTTCCCTGCCTTATCCCCAACGTCATAAAGGCGGCCCTGTTGTTCCCTGCTGAGGGTCTTGGCGGCGTTCGTCACCAGGTCCCTATACTCCGCCTGCTTCAGGCAAAGCTCATGCAATGAGGACTCTGTAACATCCTCCTCCATATCCCCCTCAAGGGCCGCAATCTCCTCCTCCACTTGCCGCACCTCGCAATCCCTCCGGTTCTTGGCAGCCACCACCAGGGAGAGGGCCTCCCCCCGAAGCACGGTCTTAAAAGCTTCCCACAGCGACACCGCCGAGTCCACGGTTCCCAGATTGTCCTTAAAGTAATTATCTACCTTCTTTACCAGGGCGCTGCGCATCTTGGGGTCTCGGAAATACCATGGGTTGATGGGGGCCACCCTCCCTCCTCCCTCCCGACCTAGATCCAGCCGGATCCACACTGGCGAGTGATCAGAGATACCACGTGCCATGTGCCTCGCCTCGGATATCAACGAGGCATGTGCGGCCAGAGTGAGCAGGTAGTCAATCCTGGAGAGGCTACCATGCGCCCCGGAGTGAAACGTGTATTGACTCTGTGTGGGGTGCCGGAGCCTCCAGCAGTCTATCAGACCAAACGTATCCAGGAAGTCTGGAAGCCATTTCTGAGCCCCCCCTGTATCCCTGGGCGGGTATCTATCCAACAGTCCGGAACCCACAGCGTTAAAATCCCCTCCCACTACCAGCATTCCCCCCGGGAGAGTCAGCAAAGCCCTGCCCAGTTCAGCAAATGTGGAGGCCTGCAGGGCCGGCGGGACATAAACCGAAACCAAAACCAAAGTCCTTCCTTCCCACCTCCCCGCCACCGCCACAAACCTCTCCCTATCGTCAACAATGGTGGAGTCCACCTCAAAAGGCAACGATGCTCTAACGAGGATGCCCACACCCCTGGACCCAGAAGAGAATCCAGAGTGTGCAATGAATTTATACCCCTTCCTATTCAGGGCATAGCACGTATTGCCTATGAGATGCGTCTCCTGCAGCAGGACAACGTCTGGCATTGAACGTTTCAGAAATTGCAAAACAATCCCCCTCTTGATGCGATCCCCCAAACCATTAACATTCCAGCTTATAACACTTAAGCCTCATACGGAAAGAGGCCCACCCCACACCCGAGGCGCCACCATGGAACAGTCCTGAGGATAATCATCATGCCTTGCAGAAATAAACCCCCCAACAACAAACTCAAAATCTCCATACCTCCCCCCACCCTGCACCCCTGCTGCAGCTTAAAAAGCCCCCCCAACTTGCAGTGTGCCTGTCGCCCTACAAAAACAAAAATCTACAAAAAGTACCCTAAGGAAGGAAAAGAGCACCCCTCGTCCTCCCGCAACCCTCCATAGTTACTGCTCTCTGTTCAAATCTTCAAGTATGGTCAAATCAAGTCAGGCCGGCTTTGAGATTTCAGCCCTGTCCATCCCGGCCACTGTCTCCATGCTCGGCTGTGTCGTCCCCGGTCCGTCGCCGGGGCAAAGCGTCCAGCCATTCGTCGGCCATAACAGGAGAGTCAAAAAAGAATGTCCGATCTTCATGCACCACCCGTAGTCTGGCGGGGAAAAGCATGGCATACTTCAGGTCCAGTTCCTGAAGTCTCCGCTTCACCCCCAGGAAGCTCTGTCTCTGTCTCTGCACCTGCGGGGTGAAGTCCGGATAAAAATTCACCGACGCATTCTGGAAGGGGACTGGGCCCGTCACCCTCGAAGCTTGCAGGATAGCGTCCCGATCTCGAAAATGAAAGAGCCGGGCGACAATCGGCCGCGGCGGGGCACCCGCCTTGGGCCGTCCGCCCGGCACCCTATGGGCCCTTTCCACAGCAAAAAACTTTCCAAGGCCCTTAGGCTTCAGATGATTGAGGACCAAATATTCCACAAGCAGGTCCGTCGAAGCCTCATCCGAGGACTCCGGGACCCCGATGACGCGCACGTTGTTGCGCCTGGACCGGCTCTCGAAGTCCTCCAGCCGGCGAGCGGCGAGGTCACTCTCGGCCCTCAGCTTCCGGACCTCGTTCTGCAAATCCGCAACATCATCAGTGAGGCCCGTGGTCTTGTGGTCCAGGTCCTTAACGCGTTCGTTTGTCTTGCCCAGGTCCGAGCGGATCAAGTTGACATCCACCAGGATGGCATCCACCTTATGCGCCAGGGCCTCGAATTGCCTCCCCATCGAGGTCTGCATCCCATCAAGCGCGCCCATGACATCCTGCAGGGAGAGCTCCGGTGTCCCAGGCGAGTCCTCCTTCTGGGCATCCTACGCCTGGCTCGATCCACCCGGCGATGTCTTCAGGAGGGCGTAGCGGTCCATACTGTTGACTTGGGAATACGTTCCCCGCCTGGTGGACTTAGTCTTCAGCCGATCCCCTTCTGCTTTGCCCGACATAATGGACTCCAGGCAGTCCAATGCAGTGAAGACCGTTCCCTCTCAGAGAGAGGAATAAGGAGTGAGCAGGTCCGCCTTATGCTGCCAGAGTAGCCCGCCGAGCGTCCTTGGGGTTATAAAGCCACCCAGAGCTCTACAGTGTCCGGGCAGACAAAGGGAACGAAATCGAAAGTGAAAGAGCGAGGGCCTCCGTCCGACAGTTCACACCTCACCAGGCCGTTGTTGATCAACTAGGAGTCGGGCATCCTGCTAACTCTAGCCCCTGGCATCTCCGGGAGTTAGGCCGCAATCTTTCGCCAGTCATAAGTCCGGTTCCCGATGGGCGATCCGACCGCGGGTAGCATCAATCGCCTCCCTGACAACTCAGCAACACGGTGCCATGCATACCAGCAGGATTAGAGACAGGATAGTCGACGGAGGGCGCGAGGGTCTCGGGAGCTCTAAGCTCACGCGGCCATCTTGGTCAAGCGCTAGGCTCCTCCCCCCTGGCTCGGAGTTTTTCTGTTATCTGCAGATCCGTCATGCTCTTGTAACAACCCTACAGAAGGGCTCCTCCCCTCCTGAGTCTTCACCGCTAGAAGACAGATTGCTCAATGGATACCTCCCACAGAAAGCAATTTCGATAACTTATAAAAAATTGATTAATAATACACCGGACCCCCTTGAAAAACTGTGTGAGTGTTGGGAAAGAGATGGCCTTGAGCTTGACGAGGAATCGCGAGAGGCGGTGGCTTTGCCCTGAGAGGTGGCGATTTCTGCTCGGCTACGACTTGTCCAACTTAAAATATTGCATCAAACGTGTGTCACTGGGCCCCAGCTGGTTCATATGGGGAGGGGTGAGGGGGGAGATTTTAGAAGACGCTGTGGTCAGGTGGGAACTTTCCCGCACATACTTTGGGAGTGTGAACAGATCCAGGAGTACTGGCGGGGACTACACAAGGTCATGATGGAAGTACTGCACAAAGACATGCGCCCAGAGGTTAAAAGATGTCTCCTTAATGTTTGGGAACCCATTGATTTGACTGGTATGGAGAGGCTCTGGGCTACTTCGGGTGCAATGGTGGCCAAACATGATATTGCACAAATGTGGGGGGCGGGAATCTCACCGACTCTGGACACCTGGAAAAAGAACTTAGATTGGTGTATGGACAGGGAGAAATCGGTTTACACGGCACGGGGATGTCCCAAGAAGTGGTCCGCTCTATGGTGTAAGTGGAATGCCTACTGGGGAGATATATGTGCGGCCCCTGTGGTCCCCTCGGAGGATGAACCTCTGTCTCCTTGAAGCCCTTTTAGGTGCTCAATATGTGTCCCAGCTACCTATGATGTCTAAATGTACTCGCCATATGAATCCATACCATGTAAGTGCACGCTGCTTTGCTGAATGTCAATGTTTATGTTTAATAAAAAGATATCTAAAAAAAAATAATGAATCAATAAAACAAGTCTGAAGCATCGGAATATCTCACTCCACAGGGTGGGGGGAGGACCAGCAGGAATGATCCATGATCTCCCTTGGGCAGAGGGACAATCACACAATCACAGTCGCGCGTGAATAAATGTTGCGTCACCAATCCATCTCTAATGACCCTCCTCAGTGCTCTATTGGCAATGACACAGGGAAAGGCATAGCCACCTAAGCTCCACAAGCATTTTGCCCACACCCCTAGTGGTTCCTCCGGGGCCACTAGAGATCAGGAAAGTCTGCAACCGACGCGCAGTCAGAGACAGCCACATCTCTGGGTGAACTTGGGGCAGAACCGTCAACCACCACGTCATAATTTCCTCCCAGTAGGTCCACCATGACACCCAAGACCTGTTTTGTGTTATCGTCCAGTCTAACCTTCTTGAGCCAGCACTCTTCTGCCACTGCCCACTCCAGGAAATCACTCCTCCACTTAACCTGTGTCGGTGGGGCTGGGCTAGCCCAGTGGATGGCAAGGCACAGTCTGGCCAGAACCAGTCCCAGCTGGGCAAATCTATACTGCATCTTGTAACCCTTCCTATGGGAAGGCAACCGTCCCAACAGACAGTGTTGTCATGTTAACTCAGCTTTCACTGCAGTACTCTCCACGCCGCCCATAATACTTCCTCACAAAAGAAGGGCCTCGCCACCCTGCAGGTCCACGTGACATGGTCAAACGCAGCTGGGAACACTTCACATCGCAAGCACTCATAAGAGCGTGTTGGGTAAACCCTATGCAGACGCTGCGGAGTCAGGTATGCTCTATGCAAATAGTAAAATTGTGTCAACTTAAACCTGGCATTGCTCTCCACCATCTGTACCTGGGCCTGACACTAACTACCACTCTATTCCACTCTACATCACTCCACTCTATGCCTCTTTATGCCACTCCACAACAATCCGCTCCACTCTATGCCATTCCACTACACTACACAACTCTATGCCACTCCACCGTACGACAATGCTAGTCTACTCTAAGACACTCTACACCACTCTATGCAACTCCCACCATGCCACTCCACGTTACTTTACTCCATTCTATGTCACTACACTATGCTCTACACCAATACATGTTACTTTACTCCACTCACCCACTCCACTCTACATCACGCTTCTCCGCTCTATGACACTCTACTCCAATCTGCAACACTCAACTCTACGACCCTTTGATCCACTCTATGCCCTTCCACTTTACAACACTCTACTGCCTCCACGACACTCCACAGCATTCCACACTACTCCACTCTATGCCACTTCATGACACTCCACTTCACTCCACACCACACTATGATAACCCACTCTACTCTATGCCATTCAACGTCACTCCACAACACTCCACGCCACTCCACGCCCTTCACTCTGCTGTACACCACACTCCTTTATGACGTTATCTTTTAGCCATGCTGAACAGTATCCACGCTGGTGTATAACATGGCTAAAAACACATTGGTAAAGCCAATGGATCTTCCATAGGCGAGACCTATTGGCTTTGCCAATGCTTGTTTCTTTTACCTGTTTTCTATTTGCTGCCAAGGACAAAATATTTTACCACGGCCCAGTTTCCAGCTTATAGCTGCACAAAAATGTATTTGATGAAGTAGTGCGTCAATAATGAATTGAGCCTGGCTTGATTCACCTCGTGTAAATATTGTGCACAGTTAAATTTACTGCCAATAGATTCAAATACTGTTTCAGTGATGGAAATGGAGAAAGATTTTTTGGTAGACCCCCAGGCTCCTTGCACGTGTTTTAAGAGCCTGAATAAATATCAAAGAACTGAAAAAAGACCTTAGCAGTCATCTTGCGCGAAAAGGTGCGCGCCCACACACACACACAAATACCCAGCCACACTAGATACGCGCTACCACTTTTTGCATTCGCCTTACCTCCCTTGGCACACCCACAGCCTTCCTTTGCAGTCAATGCTCATAGACCAGGGTGGAGCTCTGTGACCTCTCCAGTCATTCTCTGCAGAGAAAGGAAATCTGAACACAAACTAAAGGTCCTAGGGGAGACAGAAAGAGCCTAATAGGGAAGAAAGGGGACATGTGGGAGCGGTGCTTCAGACCAATTGCATCTTCTGCTTTGCTGCTCCTGGCCCGTGTTTGGGTGCAGATGGCTGTTACAGGTTGCTGGATGCATCACAGATCTTCCACTGCTCACAGAACTGATGTGCAGTCCACATCCCTACAGGTTCTGCAGCGTTAGTTCCCTCAGCTCCTGTCAGCCCAGTCATAGCGGAAATGGTAGTTGCCTGCTGGGGAGCCCTCAGAGGCTGAGCAGGAATGGGAAATTCCTATATTGGCAGAAGAGACTCCAGGACTACTGCTAATCTTGCACAGTGTCACTGAAAAGAAAGGTAAATTTGATCCAACCTGGTTGTGTTGACTGAATAGGAAATATGGTCTAAAATGGATACCAGAGTATCAGATAGCTTATACTGAATTTCCTTCTCAGTACCCAGGATAGGAACTAGCAGAAAAAACATGAAAGACATTATCTCCCAACCCCAAAAACTCTCCATTTGTTGCACGTTAGCGTTTGCGTACCTGTTACATGCCTGATACTGGATCATAAATTTCTCGTAGGACAACTCCACGTAATACGTTGAATAATATCAGATTTGTTCACCTGCTTGTACTGCTGTCCTCCATACTGACCATGTCAAAAACTTCTCATGTTAGCTGACTCCCTGTCACTCTCTCCAGGGAGAGATAGATAGATTATATATATATATATATATATATTATCTACTGGCGGTCGCCAGTAGATAGTTATAGTTAGGACCTATTTTCCATAGGAAATCCGCAACATTCTATTGGGAATAACTTTGGCGCCGGTTGACGAATCTTCGCGAAATTTTCCAAACTTTTGGCCAGCTCTGCTCCGCTACTACCCTGAAAGTGTTGTGGTGATTCATCAAGCGGGGGCCGAGAAAAAAGGGGGGTCCCAAAACACGTTTCCCCATGCAATTTCCCATAGGATCTGTTGTCGCAGCTACAGCCCGAACCGCTGAACGGAATGACACCAAATTTGGCAAAGAGGTAGTCCTCAGTTCAGACTCATGCCTTTTGTATAAATGATGTGAATCTGTTCAGTAGTTCCTGAGAAAATTTGAGTTAAAAGTACATATATATCTATGGCCGGGGAGGATCCGCGCACCCTATGCGCACCCAGAGCGCACCCTCCCCGAACCGAGCGCGCACCCTCCCGATCGCGCGCTGAATGCTAATTGGCTGTTGAGTGTCTATCTACATTCGAAACCAGGAACTGTTGGCGGCCATTTTCTGCCTCGGTAGAAGCGAGGCTGAAGAAGCAAGGGGAATAAGGTTGTAAAACATATAAAGGGGGCAGAGTGGAAATACTGTGACCCTCTAGAGGTGCTTAGGGGGTCCCAGAAGGACCCCCTGGGGCCCCCTTTTTTTTAAACGGCGAAATGCGCGCAGGGTGCGCGCATCCTAACGCGTTGGGTGCACGGATTCTCTCGCGATGGGTGCGCGGATCCAAAAACATGGAAATAAATATATAAAATAAAGTTTTGAACATATAGTTAAAAAAATATTTTGAAAAATATAAAAAAATATGTTTGAAAAACCCATTAAATTCAAATAATATTTTTTAATTTTTAAAAGAATTAATTGAAAAAATTAGTTTACAAAAATGGTGATAAAAAAGTATTTAAAAAAAAACATAATTAATGAAATTGACACACTGAATTTGAAAAATTTAGAAATCCAATCAAAATCATTAAACATGATATCTTTAGAGATAAGTTATAGATAGGAATTAGTATTTAAAAAACCTTTGAAATTCACTGAAAAAACCATAGGTTTCATGCACGTTATAGTTAGGAATTGGCATTTAAAAAACCTTTGAAATTCACTGAAAAAACCAAAGGTTTCAGGGGCGTTATAGTTAGGAATTGGCATTTAAAAAACCTTAGGAATTCACTGAAAAAAACATAGGTTTCAGGGGCGTTATAGTTAGCTGGACATTTCCCTCGTACAAAACCCTAGAAATTCCCCTGTTATAGTTAGTTCAGCTAACTATAACTCACGCCCACGCAATGCACTGCTTATGACGTCACATATTACATCACTGGGGACCGCCACCCCCCGGGGATTTTCAAAAATATTTGCGTGGGGCTCACGGCCCCCTGCAGCCCCAGCCCCATGTCATGAGTGATGTAATATGTGACGTCATCAGCAGTGCATTGCGGGGGCACCAGTTATAGTTAGCTGAACTAACTATAACAGGGAAATTTCACGGGTTTTGTACGAGTGCAATGTCCAACTAACTATAAATTTCCCTAAAACCTATGTGTTTTCAGTGAATATATATATATATATATATATATATATATATATATATATATATATATATATAATCTACTGGCGGTCGCCAGTAGATAGTTATAGTTAGGATCGAGTTTCCATAGGAAATCTGAAAATTCTATTTTGAATAACTTTGGCGCCGGTTGACGAATCCTCGCGAAATTTTCAAAACTAATGGGGCGCTCCGTTCAGCTCCTACCCTGAAAGTCTCGGGGTGATTCGTCAAGCGGGGGACGAGAAAAAAGGGGGGTCCCAAAACGCATTTTCCCCATGCATTTTTCCATAGGACCTTTAGTCGAAGGCACAGCCCGAACGGCTGAACAGAATTACTTGAAATTTGGCAAAGAGGTAGTTCTCAGGTCAGGGAAGTGCCTTTTGTAGGTCTGGTGTCAATCTGTTCAGTAGTTCCTGAGAAAATAGCATTTAAAAGCATATAAATATCTATAAGCGCGCACCGTGCGAGCACCCTAACGTGCGCAATTCTGATTGGTGGTTACATGTTAGTCAACGTTCGAATCGGTCGAAATCAGGAAGTGTCGGCCGCCATTTTGTTTGTTTTCAGTGCAAGAGTGAAAAAGGAGGGTGGCGAACGTGAAAAGGGGGCAGGGTAGAGAGTTCCTGACCCCCTAGCCTTTGTCAGGGGGTCCCTGAAGGACCCCGAAGGCAGAACATTTTTTTAATTTTTTTTTTTTTAAACGCGGGGGTGCGCGCACGGTGAAAAACCAAAAAAAACAAAAAACATTTTTAATACGTAGTTTATTGTATAATAAATATATAAAAAAAATAATAATACAAAAATAAATTAGCATTTAAAAAACCGCACAAATTCACTGAAAAAACCATAGGTTTCACCCACGTTATAGTTAGGAATTAGCATTTAAAAAACCTTGCAAATTCACTTAAAAAACCATAGGTTTCACACATGTTATAGTTAGGTGGATATTTCACTCATAAAAAACCAATGAAATTCCCCCGTTATAGTTAGTTCAGATAACTATAACTCGCGCGACCACCACTCTATCACAAGGATGATGTCATCAGTGATGTCATGAGTGATGCCACTGACCATGTCATGAGTGATGTAATGTGTGACGTCATGAGCAGTGGATTGCGGGCGCGCGAGTTATAGTTATCTGAACTAACTATAACGGGGGAATTTCATTGGTTTTTTACGAGTGAAATATCCACCTAACTATAACATGTGTGAAACCTATGGTTTTTTTAAGTGAATATATATATATATATATATATATATATATATATATATATATATATATATTCTACTCCAAAGGTTGTCCACCAGATGAGTAGCACTCGATCAGCAGCTTTATATATGATAGGCAGGGACGAGGATCCACTTGTAGAAGCCGCTCCGTAATGGAATTGCCCGACGCGTTTCGAAGCTCCATATGCTTCTCTTCAGAGGCTTTAACGGAGACGGTGTGTGCAAATGCTGAACCCACTTCAACATTTTCATATTGCACGCCCACCAATGGGCACCTCGAATGAGACTGTGCATTGTGGGAAATATGGTCCAGATAGCACACAAATCTTGTGCTGTATGGACCCTGCAAGTGGACTCGTCATAAATCCTGTTTGCCGCTGCTGGCCCATATTGCCGACATGATAGTTACCATGTCAGGTGGCCCCCATAACATTATGGGGTGGTGCATACTCCGCGGCAGGACGGCCGCGTGTTACATTCTGCTCCAAAGGTTGTCCATCAGATGAGTAGCACTCGATCAGCAGCTTTATATATGACAGGCAGGGACGAGGATCCGCTTGTAGAAGCCGCTCCGTAATGGAATTGCCTGACACGTTTCGAAGCTCCATATGCTTCTCTTCAGAGGCTTTAACGGAGACGGTGTGTGCAAACGCTGAACCCACTTCACCATTTTCATATTGCACACCCACCAATGGAAAGCTCGAATGAGACTGTGTATTATGGGAAATATGTTCCGGATATTATGGGGGCCACCCAACATGGTAACTATCATGTTGGCAATGGGGGCCAGCAGCTTCAAACAGGATTGAGGACGAGTCCACTTGCAGGGTCCATACAGGACAAGATTTGTGTGCTATCTGGACCACATTTCCCACAATGCACAATCTCTTTTGAGTATCCCATTGGTGGGTGTGCAATGTGAAAATGGCCAAGTGGATTCAGCGTTTGCACACACCGTCTCCGTTCAAGCCTCTGAAAAGAAGCATATGGAGCTTCGAAACGCATCAGGCAATTCCATTACGGAGCGGCTTCTACAAGCGGATCCTCGTCCTTGCCTATCATAAATAAAGCTGCTGATCGAGTGCACCTGGTAGACAACCTTTGGAGCAGAATATATATATATATATATATATATATATATATATATATATATATATATATATATATATATATATATATATATATATATTCACTGAAAAGACAATAGGTTTCAGGGATGTTATAGTTAGTTGGACATTTCACTCATACAAAACCATAGAAATTCCACCGTTATCGTTAGTTCAGCTAACTATAACTCGCGCCCCCGCAATGCACTGCTGATGACGTCACATATTCCATCATTCATGACATGGTCTGTGACATCACTGATGACATCTCAAATGACATCACTGATGACATTATCCAGTGACAGTGTGTTTCTATAAAGTTTAAATATGTTTTATATATATGCCAAGGTGTATTGAAGAATGAGTGGGTGTATAAGTGCCTGGATGGAGGATTTAGTAGGTGCGTGACTGAATGTATAAGTGAGTGATTACATGTGTCTTACTGAATGCATGGGTTAGTGACTAAACTGTGTGAATGTCTTTATCAGTCTGTCTGTTGTTGTATAAGCTTCTGCATGGGTTGGTCAGTAGAAACATGAGTGTGTATATGGGTTATTGATTGGTTGCCTGAGTGTTTGTGTGGGTGCCAGAGTGTGTGTGTGTGTGTGTGGGTGGGAGGTGTGTGACTGTGCATAGATGTTTGTGTGGTTGATTCACTGGGTGTATGGGTTCAAGAGTGCATGTGGAAACAGCTGTATGGGTGGGTGAGTGTGTGTATGGGTGTGTTGGTGAGTGAATGGATGTCTCAGTGGTACATGCCCAAGTACCTACATATGTAAAAGGCAGTGTACGTGAGGGTTGGAGTATATAAATGACTATATGTCAGAGTCAGTGATTGTGAGAGTGGCTGTATGGATGAGTGTGTACTTGTATCAGTAATTGTATAAGACAGTAAGTATGCGTTTCTTTCTGTTTTAATATGTGATGTGGTGTGTGTATAACTGTGTAGGTCAATAAATGGAAGTGTGATTGTTTCTTTGCATGACTGACTAGGTGTGTGAGTAACTCTGGATGAGTGGTGGTGTGTGAGTGTCTGTATAGGTGTATGAGTGCTTCTGATAATGTTGTATTAGTGAGTGACTGCATGTATGAGTGATTGTATGGCTGAATGAGTGGATGTGTGTGTGTAGACCTAGCAATTAGTGAGTGCGTATGTAGCAATTGATATTGGTGTGTCGATGGTTTCGAAAATGGTAGTCTGTATTTTACAGTGGGCATATCAAAGGTTATATTAGAGTGTGAGGAGGTGCATCGGATTTTCACATGGATGATGTCATCAGTGATGTCATTTCAGATGTCATCGGTGATGTCATGAGTGATGTCACTGACCATGTCATGAATGATGTAATATGTGACATCATCAGCAGTGCATTGCGGGGGCACGAGTTATAGTTAGCTGAACTAACTATAATGGTGGAATTTCTATGGTTTGTACGAGTGAAATGTCCAACTAACTATAACGTTCCTGAAACCTATGGTTTTTTCAGTGAATTTCTAAGATTTTTTAAATGCTCATTTCTAAATATAACGTACCTGAAACCTATGGTTTTTTCAGTGAATATATATATATATATATATATATATATATATATATATATATTGTGAGACCGGCCTCGTGGCGTGGGCCCTCCCGACCAGCAAGTTACCCTACAACCACGCCGAACCTCGTGGACACGGCCTTCCGGCTCCCGTGGGCCAACATCCCGAGGGCTGACCAGATCCCCAACACGCATGCCCGGCCAAGGGAGAGCGAAACCCCCCCCCCAAACCAGACCGAGAGGCGCCGACCCTGTCACACCTCTGGTCTCTCCCCCGAGGGAGGTTTTGATCGACCACTAGGCCCCCGGTGAGTGGGCGCCTCGCCTGCTGGGTGTCTGGAGTCCCTCCCAGACCCACCTGAACAGATCAAAGGGCCGAGCGACAGGAAACCCTGACACACCGCCCCCCCAGGCACCAGACCCTCTCCGCGAGGACTCCGGACTTCAAAGAGGAGGGGAAGTATAACAAGGGGTGCTGAAGGGACGGGAGCAGAGAAGACCTGGACTGACGAGAGCCTGCTGACCTGGTCGCGGCTCGATCGCTCACCGAACAGAAGAACGCTACCCGAACTCTGAACCACCTGAGCCCTGCGGACGCTGTCGCGGCTCCCCGAACTCTGAACCATCTGAGCCCTGCTGACGCCGTCGCGGCTCCCCGAACTCTGAACCATCTGAGCCCTGCTGACGCCGTCGCGGCTCCCCAAACTCTGAACCATCTGAGCCCTTCTGACGCCGTCGCGGCTCCCCGAACTACGACCCTCCGGTGCCTGCTGAGTGACTCGCGGCCCGCTCCTCCAAGAGAATCGGCATAGATTGCCGAGAGAAGCAACATCCCCTCAGCTCGAGGATTGAGAGCTGTGCGCCGGATACCTCGCAGAGACACTGATTCAAAGACTGTCCCGCTACCCTTTCCCTCCTCACGAGATCGCTGCCGCTTGTGGCATTAATTCTGCACCTGCCTGCCGGATCATAAAGATCCCTGACAACTACCGATAAAAGCACATTGTCTTACAACGAATTACTGTGTGGTGTCCCTCTATCCGAAGAGAGAGTAAGCGCAGCGTGTGCGATCCTAGGTACGAGACCCTTCCAGGAAGGGCCTCCCTGCTCTTGCTCGGCCTAACTCTGGGTAAGGTGGGCCTCCGGGTGGTCGGGAACGCATTCCGCAGCCACCCCGGGGAACGCCTTCCAACATTTGGTGGCAGGCGACGGGATCCGAGCCAACACCTAGAGATCGTGCAGTAGACGGCTTACGCACTACCAAGAAGAAATGGAAGGAGAAACTTCCCTAGGTGCCGCAGGCACCAACCCGAGCACGGCATTCCAAAAGGACCAGTTAGAATCTTATACGCACCGAGAACTGAAACAATTTTGCAAAGACTTTGGAATCGCTACCACCGGACTAAGCACGAAAGAGGACTTCCAGGGGTCATTAAAAACCTGGGTTGAGGCGGGAACTCCCCGGACACAAACAGAAGGAGAGCCTCCCAACGAACCACGAAGCACCCCGGGGAGGAACGGCGCCCCCGAGGGGGGCCTATCCCCAGAGGAACTAGCGGACCGAGAAAGAGGTCGCAACCACGAACTAGAACTAGCAAAATTAAAAATCGAAGGAGGGCTAAAACTGGCTGAAAAAAAACTGGCGGTGGAACAGTTACGCCTACAAGGAGAACTAGAGGAAAAGAAACGACAAAGAGAACACGAAGAAAGAAAACTCCAACTAGAGCACGAACGTAGCCTAAAAGAAATCAAGCTCAAGGCTAAGAAGGCGGAGGCCCGACCCTCGGAAACCCAACCCATCTCCTCCACCGTGGAACCAAAGGTCCACATCCCCAAAGATGTGGTGAAAGAATACTATAAGAACGACGACATTCAGCAATGGTTCAAAGCCTACGAAGTCGCCATGACCTCCCACCGAGTCCCGCAGAAAGACTGGGGGGCTGGGCTGTGGGGCCGGTTTCTGAGCGAGGGGAGAGATACCCTGCTGGACCTGCCCTCCACGGTGATGAACTCCTACAGTCACATGAAAGAGGCCCTGGTAGCCAGATATGGGCTCACCCCTGAAATGTACCGGCAACGGTTTAGAGACTGCAAAAAGATACCCGGTACCACCTGGGTGGAGTACGTGAACTTTTACAGCCGGGCCTTGGACGGATGGATCAAGGGCAGCAAGGTCTCCACCTTTGAGGAGCTGTTCGACCTAATCGCATGGGAACACTTGTCCGCTAATTGCTTCGTAGAGCTGCGCCAGCACCTCCTGGACAGCAAACTCACAGACCCTCGAAAACTGGCCGTCGAGGCTGACCGGTGGGTGAACACCCGGGCCTCCCGGGGCCCCGTGGGAGACTACGGTCGCCACAGTCAGGGACCCCCCCGCCAGAGGGGCGGAGGGAATCAAGGCCGGCCAAGGGATCCCCGCTTAGCCCTCCCAGAGGACAATCTCCGCCCTTTCCAGCTCCACCTCCGGCCAGCACCGGGCCACCAGGGAGGCCGGGGCCCCGAGTGAGGATCACCTGTTTCCGCTGCCAACAGACCGGACACTATGCCAGCGACCCTCAATGTCCCCTGCCTCCCAGGTACCGCCTGCTGCTTCCTGGTCGCCACCCACGCCGCTACCTTCACTCCCCACGCCCGCTGACCACCGCCACTTACCTGGTCACTCCTTGGGCTCCGTCGCTTCCCGCCGATTTTCCCGCCGTTTTCTCGGCGCCGCTGCCCCAGGCGCACACTCCCACTCCCGCCTCCTCCTTCTGTCCCGCCCCCCCTCCCTGCCCATTGGCCACCCCGCTCCCGCCTCCCGCTGACCCTCCCTCCCGGCTCCTTATTTAAGGGGACCCCGCGTGCTGGTCAGTGCGACCCCCTGTGCCTGCACAGACGGACGCTCCCTCCCACTGCTGCTACCTACCTGCCTCCGCTGACCACCTACCTGACGCCGCTGCCTGCATCTCGCCTCCGCCGCCTCCCAGGTACCGCCTGCTGCTTCCTGGTCGCCACCCACGCCGCTACCTTCACTCCCCACGCCCGCTGACCACCGCCACTTACCTGGTCACTCCTTGGGCTCCGTCGCTTCCCGCCGATTTTCCCGCCGTTTTCTCGGCGCCGCTGCCCCAGGCGCACACTCCCACTCCCGCCTCCTCCTTCTGTCCCGCCCCCCCTCCCTGCCCATTGGCCACCCCGCTCCCGCCTCCCGCTGACCCTCCCTCCCGGCTCCTTATTTAAGGGGACCCCGCGTGCTGGTCAGTGCGACCCCCTGTGCCTGCACAGACGGACGCTCCCTCCCACTGCTGCTACCTACCTGCCTCCGCTGACCACCTACCTGACGCCGCTGCCTGCATCTCGCCTCCGCCGCCTCCCAGGTACCGCCTGCTGCTTCCTGGTCGCCACCCACGCCGCTACCTTCACTCCCCACGCCCGCTGACCACCGCCACTTACCTGGTCACTCCTTGGGCTCCGTCGCTTCCCGCCGATTTTCCCGCCGTTTTCTCGGCGCCGCTGCCCCAGGCGCACACTCCCACTCCCGCCTCCTCCTTCTGTCCCGCCCCCCCTCCCTGCCCATTGGCCACCCCGCTCCCGCCTCCCGCTGACCCTCCCTCCCGGCTCCTTATTTAAGGGGACCCCGCGTGCTGGTCAGTGCGACCCCCTGTGCCTGCACAGACGGACGCTCCCTCCCACTGCTGCTACCTACCTGCCTCCGCTGACCACCTACCTGACGCCGCTGCCTGCATCTCGCCTCCGCCGCCTCCCAGGTACCGCCTGCTGCTTCCTGGTCGCCACCCACGCCGCTACCTTCACTCCCCACGCCCGCTGACCACCGCCACTTACCTGGTCACTCCTTGGGCTCCGTCGCTTCCCGCCGATTTTCCCGCCGTTTTCTCGGCGCCGCTGCCCCAGGCGCACACTCCCACTCCCGCCTCCTCCTTCTGTCCCGCCCCCCCTCCCTGCCCATTGGCCACCCCGCTCCCGCCTCCCGCTGACCCTCCCTCCCGGCTCCTTATTTATGACGCCCCCTCAGCGACCGCGCAGCGGACGCGCGCAGCGGGAGCGCCGACTGAGCGCCGAAGGTGCGCCAAAGGTAAGCCCGTCTGCGCCCGTCCGCGCCTGGACCGCGCCCAGCGCCAGACCCCCTGGTCCCCGCGCCCGCCAGCCCCCCCGCAGGACCTACGACTTCGCTACGCTCATCGCACTCAAAACCGCCCGAGCCACCGGATGCTACCGAGCGTCCCCGCAACGCACCCATGGACCCTTCGCCTGCAGATCCTGCAACTTCTCCTGCCTCCAAACAAGCACCACGCCCACCAAGACGGACAACAGCAACCACCTCAAGTGCATCCTGCTCAACACCCGCTCCGTCCACAGACACGCCGTGGAACTCTGGAACCTCCTCGACACTGCATCTCCAGACGTCGCCTTCCTCACGGAAACCTGGATGAACGACTCTTCAGCCCCCGACATCGCCATTGCCATCCCGGACGGCTACAAGATCATCAGGAAGGATCGCGTCAACCAGACCGGAGGAGGCATCGCCATCGTACACAAGAGCACCATTCGCATCTCGACTGACTCCATCGACGTATTCAACGCCGCCGAATACCTGCACTTCCAGATCCACACCGACCCCAAGACTACCCTCAGAGGCACCCTCATCTACAGACCCCCGGGACCACGCGCACAGTTCTGCGAAGACATCGCCGACTTCATCAGCCCTCACGCCCTCCCCTCCGCCGACTACATCCTCCTCGGGGACCTCAACCTCCACCTGGAGAACAACAATGACCGCAACACCACCGCCCTGCTGGATAACCTCGCCAACCTCGGACTTCAGCAACTGGTCAACACCCCCACCCACTTCGCCGGCCACACGCTCGACCCACTCTTCTCGTCCAGCAAGCACGTCACCTTCAGCCACTCCACCGGACTTCACTGGACCGACCACAGCTGCGTCCATTTCAGCTTCAGAAAGAACACGGTCCACCATCACCCGAAGCAGGCTCCCCACAGAAACTGGAGCAAGATCACCGCCGACCAGCTCGCCACCTCCCTCAGCCAGAGCCCACCTGTCAGGACCACGGACCCTAACACAGCTGCCCTCGACCTCACGCAGTGGCTGACCTCCTGTGCCGACGACCTCGCGCCACTGAAGAACCCCCTCACCAGGCCCAGAAGCAAGAAGGCCCCCTGGTTCACCGACGAACTTAAGGACTCCAAGAAGGCCTGCCGCACCCTCGAGAAGGCCTGGCTCCTCAACAAGACCGCCGACAACAGAACAGCACTGAAACTCGCCACTCGCAGACATCACCAGCTCATCCGCACCACCAAGAAGAAATCTCTGCGGGAACGACTGGACAAGAACGCCCACGACAGCAAGGAGCTCTTCAACATCGTCAAGGAGTTCTCCAACCCCAGCACCGGCAACAACGACATCACTCCCTCACAGGACCTCTGCGACTCCCTCGCCTCGTACTTCCACCGCAAGATCGCCAACATCCACAACAGCTTCGACATTTCACCCCCGCACCCATCGGCCGTACCTTCGCACCCCGCCGCCACCCTCCAGACATGGACCGAGGTGACCCCCGAAGACACGTCACGCATGATGAACACCATCCACTCCGGATCTCCGACCGACCCGTGCCCCCATCATGTTTTCAACAAGGCAGCCTCTACCATCGCACCCCACCTCCGAGACATCATCAACACCTCCTTCAACACAGCAACTTTCCCGGAGAGCTGGAAGCACGCCGAACTCAGCGCTCTGCTGAAGAAACCAACAGCGGACCCGACCGACCTCAAGAACTTCCGCCCCATCTCGCTCCTTCCTTTCCCCGCCAAAGTCATCGAGAAGGTCGTCAACAAGCAACTGGCCGCCTTCCTCGAGACGAACGGATCCCTCGACCCATCACAGTCCGGATTCAGAGCCAACCACAGCACCGAGACCGCCCTCATCGCAGCCACCGACGACATCCGAGCCCTGCTCGACAACGGCGAAACAGCGGCACTCATCCTCCTAGACCTCTCCGCAGCATTTGACACTGTCTGCCACCGCACACTAGTCCAACGCCTCAACGACACCGGCATCCAAGGGAGGGCTCTGGAATGGATCATCTCATACCTCTCAGGCAGAACACAGAGAGTACGCCTCCCTCCGTTCCGCTCCGAGGCCACCGAAGTCATCTGCGGCGTCCCGCAAGGATCGTCGCTCAGCCCCACTCTCTTCAACATCTACATGAAACCCCTCGCTGCCATCGCACGCAAACACAACCTCAACATCATTTCCTACGCCGATGACACCCAGCTAATTCTCTCCCTCACCAGAGACCCCGACACCGCCAAAGCCAGCCTGCACGAAGGGATGACAGACGTCGCTGAATGGATGAACATCAGCCGCCTGAAACTGAACACGGACAAGACAGAAGTCCTCATCCTGGGACCATCACCCTCCGCATGGGACGACTCCTGGTGGCCCCCGGCACTAGGCACCGCACCTGAACCGACGGACCACGCACGCAACTTGGGCGTCATACTGGACTCCTCCCTATCGATGACCAGACAAGTCAACGCCGTCTCCTCAGCCTGCTTCCACAACCTCCGCATGCTCCGAAAGATCTTCCGATGGATCCCAACCGAGACCAGGAAGACGGTCACCCACGCTCTCGTCACCAGCAGACTAGACTACGGAAACACCCTCTACGCCGGTACTACGGCCAAGCTTCAGAAAAGACTTCAGCGAATTCAGAACGCCTCCGCCCGACTCATCCTGGACGTCCCCCGACGCAGCCACATCTCGTGCCACCTGAGAGACCTGCACTGGCTCCCGGTCAACAAGAGGATCACGTTCAGACTCCTCACCCACGCACACAAGTCCCTCCACGACCTAGGCCCAGGGTACCTCAACAGCCGCCTCACCTTCTACACGCCCACCCGCCGGCTACGTTCCGCTAACCTCGCCCTCGCCGTCGTCCCTCGCATCCAGAGAGCCACCGCTGGAGGAAGGTCATTCTCCTACCTGGCAGCTAAGACTTGGAACTCCCTACCCGTCCACCTGCGGATGACCCAGGACCACCTGGCCTTCAGGAAACAGCTCAAGACCTGGCTGTTCGAGCAGTAGCAGACCCCCTTCCCCAAGCGCCTTGAGACCCTTACGGGTGAGTAGTGCGCGATATAAGTTCCATGATTGATTGATTGATTATCAAATAAGGAAAAAATCTTCTCCCATGTATCCGGAAGAATAACGAAGCCTTGTGCGGTTGAATAAATGTTTTATTCCTCAGTCAGCCGTTCGTCAAACGCGTTTCGAGTGCGCAGCACCCTTGTTCACTGACGCTGAGTAAAGTTTTCACAACCATTTTAACTTGGCTTTCCACGTGACTATACAACTACAAAATGAGTGTATAAGAGAACAGACTTGTAGTTTTTTGGAATACGCATATGGTCCTACGTTATTGGCATACACATCACAATACGATTTCATTAGTATTAAACTAAAATAGTAAATCATGACCGACAGTGATTATATTTTTGAAAACATTGTTCCGTCATCCATTGCAATTATGAAATATACGGTTCAAGTAATGCCCAAGTGGGCTTTTGTAATCCAACCATGTTGTTTTAAACAATGTTTTCTTAGAAACCTATTAAAAAAATCTAGCCCCAGTGGGCTTTATGTTGCCAATACAATGCATTAATTTGTTACATCTTGAGTCAATTTATACGTGGAAAGCTTTTCATAAAATAAAATATAGTTAGGAACAGATTATTCAAGTTATTCAAAACTGGTTATCAAAGGTGCGTGTACATATCTTCTTCTACATTCAAACCATCTGGCTGCTTAGAATTCAATTTGATTATATAACGTGACTCCAATCTCCTTAATTGTTTTTCCCTATTGCCTCCCCTGGGATTTTTCTCAACGGCATCTATCACAAAATATGTGAGGCCATCGGGTCGCTTATTATGGAATTTCTCAAAGTGTCGTGCGACAGGATATGATCTGTCGTCATTTTTTATTGCTCTTAAGTGCTGTAACACTCTCCTGTGTACTTCTAAGATTGTGTTGCCCACGTACCTCAAGCCACAAGGGCATTGAAGCACGTAGACAGCGTACTCAGTTTTGCATGAGAATTTTCCTCTTATTGTTCGCAATTGTTTGTTTAAACCTGGTATGTATTTATCTGTGTTTACACCATACTTGCATGCCTTGCACTTGGTGCATTTTACAAATCCTTGCTTCTTCGTTAACCAAGTCGTTTTTGGTTTGGTTTTTTTCAAATTATTTTTGACCAAGGTTTGTTTAAACGATTTTGCTTTGCGAAATGTGATCTGCGGTCTACGTGGGAGAACTTTTCCAAGGATTGGGTCATTCTTGATTACATGCCAGTGTTTATTTAGAATGCCTCTCAATTTAATGTGCTGTGTACTGTACGTTGTAATGAATCTACCTGGTTGGGTTAAGGACATATTCTTATTTTTCTTATTTTTCCCTTGACCATCTTCTTTTTTCTGAAATAAAATATTTTCTCTTTTCCTTCTCTGAACTTTGTAGATTGCACTGTCTATCCAATCATCCGGGTAGCCTCTTTCCTGAAATCTCCCTTTTAGTACTGTTAGTTCTTCTTCAATTATCTGATCTTTGCTACAGTTGCGTTTTGTGCGTATGCATTCACCATAAGGAATGCTCTTTTTGAGATTTGTGGGATGAAAACTTTTGGCATGTAAGATAGTGTTACTGGAGGTAGGTTTACGATAAAGCTTGGTTTCTATCTTGCCACCTTCAATACATACTGTCAAGTCCCAAAAATTAATTTCAGTCTTGCTTATTTCGCTTGTGAATTTTAAATTGAGGTCATTGTTTTGTAGGCTGTTGATGAATATTTTAGCCTCCTCTTCTGTGCCTTTCCATATGACGAACAGGTTGTCAATAAACCTACTCCAATGCAAAATATTATTCTCCCATTGTTGTTGGTACTGCGACCTGACTACCTGCTCCTCCCACCAGCCCATATGCAAATTAGCATAGCTGGGGGCGAAGCAGGTGCCCATCGCAGTACCGCACACTTGGTGGAACAGTTCATTGTTGAATATAAAATAATTATTTGTTAGACATCTCTCGATCATTGACAAGAGCATTTGGGTATGGGCCCACATTGTTATGGGTCTTGAACCTAGAAAATATTTGACAGCCTTTATCCCATCGGTGTGTCGTATACTCGTGTAGAGTGTTGACACATCTATCGTTATTAGGAGATAATCATCTTCCCACGGTAGGTCGTAGATACCCCTCAAAAAATCTCCTGTATCCTGAATATAGGAAGGTAGAGTTTGAACTAGGGGATTGATGAAGGAATCTACATATTTTGAAGTATTCTCCAGGGCACTACCAATTGCCGAAATAATTGGGCGCCCTGGCGGTTCTTCAATATCTTTGTGGACCTTGGGAATTAGATAAAAATCTGCCGTTATTGGATGGTCAATTTTTAGGAACTTGTACTCTTCTTGTTTAAGTAGACCCTGGTCAAACCAATGTTTCAATTGCACATTGTACTCATCATTACTAGTATGCCCCCTTTGTCCGCATTGCGTACAATGCAGTTCTCATTTTCAGATAATTTCTTTAACAGGGCTTGATATTCAGTTTGCTTAGAATATTTATTTCTCATATTTATTTGACAACTCAGCTATGCTAATTTGCATATGGGCTGGTGGGAGGAGCAGGTAGTCAGGTCGCAGTACCAACAACAATGGGAGAATAACATTTTGCATTGGAGTAGGTTTATTGACGACCTGTTCGTCATATGGAAAGGCACAGAAGAGGAGGCTAAAATATTCATCAACAGCCTACAAAACAATGACCTCAATTTAAAATTCACAAGCGAAATAAGCAAGACTGAAATTAATTTTTTGGACTTGACAGTATATATTGAAGGTGGCAAGATAGAAACCAAGCTTTATCGTAAACCTACCTCCAGTAACACTATCTTACATGCCAAAAGTTTTCATCCCACAGATCTCAAAAAGAGCATTCCTTATGGTGAATGCATACGCACAAAACGCAACTGTAGCAAAGATCAGATAATTGAAGAAGAACTAACAGTACTAAAAGGGAGATTTCAGGAAAGAGGCTACCCGGATGATTGGATAGACAGTGCAATCTACAAAGTTCAGAGAAGGAAAAGAGAAAATATTTTATTTGAGAAAAAAGAAGATGGTCAAGGGAAAAATAAGAAAAATAAGAAAATGTCCTTAACCCAACCAGGTAGATTCATTACAACGTACAGTACACAGCACATTAAATTGAGAGGCATTCTAAATAAACACTGGCATGTAATCAAGAATGACCCAATCCTTGGAAAAGTTCTCCCACGTAGACCGCAGATCACATTTCGCAAAGCAAAATCGTTTAAACAAACCTTGGTCAAAAATAATTTGAAAAAAACCAAACCAAAAACGACTTGGTTAACGAAGAAGCAAGGATTTGTAAAATGCACCAAGTGCAAAGCATGCAAGTATGGTGTAAACACAGATAAATACATACCAGGTTTAAACAAACAATTGCGAACAATAAGAGGAAAATTCTCATGCAAAACTGAGTACGCTGTCTACGTGCTTCAATGCCCTTGTGGCTGGAGGTACGTGGGCAGCACAATCTTAGAAGTACACAAGAGAGTGTTAAAGCACTTAAGAGCAATAAAAAATGACGACAGATCATATCCTGTCGCACGACACTTTGAGAAATTCCATAATAAGCGACCCGATGGCCTCACATATTTTGTGATAGATGCCGTTGAGAAAAATCCCAGGGGAGGCAATAGGGAAAAACAATTAAGGAGATTGGAGTCACGTTATATAATCGAATTGAATTCTAAGCAGACAGATGGTTTGAATGTAGAAGAGGATATGTACACGCACCTTTGATAACCAGTTTTGAATAACTTGAATAATCTGTTCCTAACTATATTTTATTTTATGAAAAGCTTTCCACGTATAAATTGACTCAAGATGTAACAAATGAATGCATTGTATTGGCAACATAAAGCCCACTGGGTCTAGATTTTTTGAATAGGTTTATAAGAAAACATTGTTTAAAAACAACATGGTTGGATTACGAAAGCCCACTTGGGCATTACTTGAACCGTATATTTCATAATTGCAATGGATGACGGAACAATGTTTTCAAAAATATAATCACTGTCGGTCATGATTTACTATTTTAGTTTAATACTAATGAAATCGTATTGTGATGTGTATGCCAATAACGTAGGACCATATGCGTATTCCAAAAAACTACGAGTCTGTTCTCTTATACACTCATTTTGTAGTTGTATAGTCACGTGGAAAGCCAAGTTAAAATGGTTGTGAAAACTTTACTCAGCGTCAGTGAACAAGGGTGCTGCACACTCGAAACGCGTTTGACGAACGGCTGACTGAGGAATAAAACATTTATTCAACCGCACAAGGCTTCGTTATTCTTCCGGATACATGGGAGAAGATTTTTTCCTTATATATATATATATATATATATTCACTGAAAAAACCATAGGTTTCAGGGGCGTTATAGTTAGCTGAACTTTTCACTCGTACAAAACCATTGAAATTCCCCCATTATAGTTAGTTCAGCTAACTATAACACGCGCGCCCGCAATGCACTGCTGATGATGTCACATATTACATCACTCATGACATGGTCAGTGACATCACTCATGACATCACTGATGACATCTCAAATGGCATCACTGATGACATCACTGATGACATCATCCTTGTGATAGAGTGGCAGACCTCCTCTCCCCCTAATATAACCTTTGATACACACATTCAAAAATAGAAACTAAAAATGTCAAAACAATGGACATACCAATACCAGTTATAACAACCTATTCAGTAATTCTAAGATCCACATACACAACCACTCATTCACCAACAGTCCTATACAGTCACTCATACATGTACTCACTCATCATATGTACTCATATACCTATACATCCTGTTACTCAACATTCTGTGATTCTGGTCAAATTACTTAATCTCCCCATGTCTACAACCAAAATGAATATGATTTTGTGTGATGTAACCAATGCTCGTGTAAAGCACTCCAATACCTAACAAGTCTGCACTATATAAAACTGCAAATACACAGAAAATAAGTGTTTTGCACACTTCTGTCATTGGGCTACATGTGGGCTACATCTAGGTGATATTTGTGCTGCATTTCGGCTCTTTTGTCCCTGGTGGCCATCTTGGGAGATTTATTTGTTATGAAGTTTCCTAATTTCCTCATTTACTGCAGTCTCCTCAGTAGGAAATGCTTTCAGTTTTTTACTTTGATTCCATCAAGAAGATATTCAGATATGTCACACATTTGCCATGAATTCTGAATGTTAGCACTCTAGTTACTCATTAGATCACTGTAGTAAAGCTACTGCTCACCACGAAAGTCTGCTGCTGGTATTAAAAGTGCATGTTTCAGTCTGCATATCAGAATTTTTAATGAAATAGAAGAGGATTTGAGAAGTCACTCAAAATGTGCCCTAATTTTTCTTTCTTCAGCACTAATCATGATTTCTATGGCAAAATGAACCCCCTCATTCTGTTCCTTTTTAAATAAATGTTTTAAGTGTTACCACTTTATTCCAATCAAGATGGCTTCAGGTGTGCCATACTTTTGTCATAAGTAAGACTGTTAGCGCTCTAGTTGTTCGTTAGAACACTCTGGGACATTCTGTCATTGGGCTATACTTGGGCTACATCTGGGTGATATTTGGGCTACATTTGGGCTCTTTTGTCTCTGGTGGCCATCTTGGGAGATTTATTTTTTATGAAGTTTCCTAATTTCCTCATTTACTGCAGTCTACTCAGTAGGAAATACTTTCAGTTTTTTACTTTGGTTCCATCAAGAAGGCATTCAGATGTGTCACACATTTGCCATAAATTCTGAATGTTAGCACTCTAGTTGCTCATTAGATCACTGTAGTAAAGCTACTGCTCACCAGGGAAGTCTGCTGCTGGTATTCAAAGTGCATGATTCAGTCTGCATGTCAGAATTGTTTTATGAAATAGAAGAGGATTTGAGAAGTCAAAATGCGCCCTAATTTTTCTTTCTGCAGCACTAATCATAATTTCAATGGCAAAATGAACCCCCTCATTGTGTTCCTTTGTAAATTAAATGTTTTAAGTGTTACCACTTTATTCCAATCAAGATGGCTTCAGGTGTGCCATACTTTTGTCATAAGTAAGACTGTTAGCGCTCTAGTTGTTCGTTAGCACACTCTGGGACATTCTGTCATTGGGCTATACTTGGGCTACATCTGGGTTATATTTGTGCTACATTTGGGCTCTTTTGTCTCTGGTGGCCATTTTGGGAGACTTACTTGTTATGAAGTTTCCTAATTTCCTCATTTACTACAGTCTCCTCAGTAGGAAATACTTTCAGTTTTTTACTTTGATTCCATCAAGAATGCATTCAGATGTGTCACACATTTGCCATAAATTCAGAATGTTCGCACTTTAGTTGCTTATTAGAGCACTGTAGTAAAGCTCACCAGGGAAGTCTGCTGCTGGTATTGAAAGTGCATGTTTCAGTCTGCATGTCAGAATTTTTTAATGACATTGAAGAGGATTTTAGAAGTCACTCAAAATGTGCCCTAATTTTTCTTTCTGCAGCACTAATTATACTTTCTATGGCAAAATGAGCCCCCTCATTTTGTTCCTTTTTAAATTAAATGTTTTAAGAGTTACCACTTTATTCCAATCAAGATGGCTTCAGGTGTGCAATACGTTTGTCATAAGTAGGACTGTTAGCGCTCTAGTTGTTCTTTAGAACACTCTGGGAAGCTGCAGTAGAACACAAAGGAATCAACTGACAGTCTCTGCCCTTGTTGGATGTACATGTTTTACTGAGAATGTCAGACTTCATTCTCACATGACTGAGAAAGATAATGTGAATTTATGCTCTCAGTTTAGCTTATAGATCACCTTCCAAACCTCTGTGGGAAAAGCATGAGAAAATAGATTTCTCTCAAACATGATTCATGATATCACAGCAGAAGGCTTTTTCACATGGTAAAATCACCTTAGAACACACCACACCTCCTAAAATGAGTATGGTACCATCAACAAATGATTTATAATGTAACTAAAGTCTTAAAACCCTCTATTAACTGCAATGCTTTTTAATGAGGTGCTATCATGTATATTGGTCCCAAGATGGCTGCCAACACTTCTTGGATGAAGTACTGACAACCAATCAGATCTCACGATGAGATGTGTGGTTAGGCTCCGCCCAGATATATCTATCTTTTTAACTCTAATTTTCTCAGGAACTACTGAATGGATTTACACCATTTAAGCAAAAGGCACGAGTCTGAACTGAGGACTACCTCTTTGCCAAATTTGGTGTAATTCCGTTCAGCAGTTCGGGCTGTAGATGCGTCAACAGGTCCTATGAGAAAATGCATGGGGAAAACGCATTTTGGGACCCCCCTTTTTTCTCGGCCCCCACTTGACGAATCACTGTGAAATTGTCAGGATAGGAGCGGACCGGAGCTGGCCAAAAGTTTGGAAGATTTTGCGAAGATTCGTCAATCGGCGCCAACGTTATCCCAAATAGAATGTTGCGGCTTTCCTATGGAAAATAGGTCCTAACTATAACTACCTACTGGTAGGTTATATATATATATATATATATATATATATATATATATATATATATATATATATATATATATATATATATCCATATAAGAACCAAGTTCCACCTTGCATGGAGACGCCATTACAGTTGGACATATCACCTCTTTTATTGTGGGCAGCAAGGAAAACAGGTAGCGCTCCACCACAGAAAATCGCCGAACATGTTTCGGGCTCCATGCCCTTGCTCACTGGCTACAACAACAGAGTCCCAACAGCTGTGAGGACTATAAATCATTAACCCCGCCCAAGTGGGACGTCACTCTGCCAAATTGCATTATGGGGTAAGTAGTCCTTCATTTACCATAGTGGATGCTTTCAGCGCTTCGTGTTGAAAATCATTCCCAAGTGGGTCCTAAGGCAGGGAACCACCTCGTTGCCTGCTGATACGATAACCCCACAATACCGGCATGTCCATCTCCTCAAAGTGCTTCGATTTCCATGCACCAAGGTCCGCTAAATAGCGCGGCAGGGCGTCTCCGCGGCGAGGTGCGCCGCTGTTAATGTCCATATAAGAACCAAGTTCCACCTTGCATGAAGACGCCATCACAATTGGACATATCACCTCATTTATTGTGGGCAGCAAGGAAAACAGGTAGCGCTCCACCACAGAAAATCGCCAAACATGTTTCGGGCTCCATGCCCTTGCTCACTGGCTACAACAACAGAGTCCCAACAGCTGTGAGGACTATAAATCATTAACCCCGCCCAAGTGAAACGTCACTCTGCCAAATTGCATTATGGGGTAAGTAGTCCTTCATTTACCATAGTGGATGCTGTCAGCGCTTCGAGTTGAAAATCATTCCCAAGTGGGTCCTAAGGCAGGGAACCACCTCGTTGCCTGCTGATACGATAACCCCACAATACCGGCATGTCCATCTCCTCAAAGTGCTTCGATTTCCATGCACCAAGGTCCGCTAAATAGCGCGGCAGGGCGTCTCCGCGGCGAGGCGCGCCGCTGTTAATGTCCATATAAGAACCAAGTTCCACCTTGCATGGAGACGCCATCACAGTTGGACATATCACCTCATTTATTGTGGGATGCAAGGAAAACAGGTAGCGCTCCACCACAGAAAATCGCCAAACATGTTTCGGGCTCCATGCCCTTGCTCACTGGCTACAACAACAGAGTCCCAACAGCTGTGAGAACTATAAATCATTAACCCCGCCCAAGTGGGACGTCACTCTGCCAAATTGCATTATGGGGTAAGTAGTCCTTCATTTACCATAGTGGATGCTGTCAGCGCTTCGTGTTGAAAATCATTCCCAAGTGGGTCCTAAGGCAGGGAACCACCTCGTTGCCTGCTGATACGATAACCCCACAATACCGGCATGTCCATCTCCTCAAAGTGCTTTGATTTCCATGCACCAAGGTCCGCTAAATAGCGCGGCATGGCGTCTCCGCGGCGAGGCGCGCCGCTGTTAATGTTCATATAAGAACCAAGTTCCACCTTGCATGGAGACGCCATCACAGTTGGACATATCACCTCATTTATTGTGGCAGCAAGGAAAACAGGTAGTGCTCCACCACAGAAAATCGCCATACATGTTTCGGGCTCCATGCCCTTGCTCAATGGGTACAACAACAGAGTCCCAACAGCTGTGAGGACTATAAATCATTAACCCCGCCCAAGTGGGACGTCACTCTGCCAAATTGCATTATGGGGTAAGTAGTCCTTCATTTACCATAGTGGATGCTGTCAGCGCTTCGTGGTGAAAATCATTCCCAAGTGGGTCCTAAGGCAGGGAACCACCTCGTTGCCTGCTGATACGATAACCCCACAATACCGGCATGTCCATCTCCTCAAAGTGCTTCGATTTCCATGCACCAAGGTCCGCTAAATAGCGCGGCAGGGCGTCTCCGCGGCGTGGCGCGCCACTGTTAATGTCCATATAAGAACCAAGTTCCACCTTGCATGGAGACGCCATCACAGTTGGACATATCACCTCATTTATTGTGGGCAGCAAGGAAAACAGGTAGCGCTCCACCACAGAAAATCGCCAAACATGTTTCGGGCTCCATGCCCTTGCTCACTGGCTACAACAACAGAGTCCCAACAGCTGTGAGGACTATAAATCAATAACCCCGCCCAAGTGGGACGTCACTCTGCCAAATTGCATTATGGGGTAAGTAGTCCTTCATTTACCATAGTGGATGCTGTCAGCGCTTCGTGTTGAAAATCATTCCCAAGTGGGTCCTAAGGCAGGGAACCACCTCGTTGCCTGCTGATACGATAACCCCACAATACCGGCATGTCCATCTCCTCAAAGTGCTTCGATTTCCATGCACCAAGGTCCGCTAAATAGCGCGGCAATTTGGCAGAGTGACGTCCCACTTGGGCGGGGTTAATGATTTATAGTCCTCACAGCTGTTGGGACTCTGTTGTTGTAGCCAGTGAGCAAGGGCATGGAGCCCGAAACATGTTTGGCGATTTTCTGTGGTGGAGCGCTACCTGTTTTCCTTGCTGCCCACAATAAATGAGGTGATATGTCCAACTGTGATGGCGTCTCCATGCAAGGTGGAACTTGGTTCTTATATGGACATTAACAGCGGCGCGCCTCGCCGCGGAGACGCCCTGCCGCGCTATTTAGCGGACCTTGGTACATGGAAATCGAAGCACTTTGAGGAGATGGACATGCCGGTATTGTGGGGTTATCGTATCAGCAGGCAACGAGGTGGTTCCCTGCCTTAGGACCCATTTGGGAATGATTTTCAACACGAAGCGCTGACAGCATCCACTATGGTAAATGAAGGACTACTTACCCCATAATGCAATTTGGCAGAGTGACGTCCCACTTGGGCGGGGTTAATGATTAATAGTCCTCACAGCTGTTGGGACTCTGTTGTTGTAGCCAGTGAGCAAGGGCATGGAGCCCGAAACATGTTTGGCGATTTTCTGTGGTGGAGCGCTACCTGATTTCCTTGCTGCCCACAATAAATGAGGTGATATGTCCAACTGTGATGGCGTCTCCATGCAAGGTGGAACTTGGTTCTTATATGGACATCAACAGCGGCGCGCCTCGCCGCGGAGACGCCCTGCCGCGCTATTTAGCGGACCTTGGTACATGGAAATCAAAGCACTTTGAGGAGATGGACATGCCGGTATTGTGGGCTTATCGTATCAGCAGGCAACGAGGTGGTTCCCTGCCTTAGGACCCACTTGGGAATGATTTTCAACACGAAGCGCTGACAGCATCCACTATGGTAAATGAAGGACTACTTACCCCATAATGCAATTTGGCAGAGTGACGTCCCACTTGGGCAGGGTTAATGATTTATAGTCCTCACAGCTGTTGGGACTCTGTTGTTGTAGCCAGTGAGCAAGGGCATGGAACCCGAAACATGTTTGGCGATTTTCTGTGGTGGAGCGCTACCTGTTTTCCTTGCTGCCCACAATAAATGAGGTGATATGTCCAACTGTGATGGCGTCTCCATGCAAGGTGGAACTTGGTTCTTATATGGACATTAACAGCGGCGCGCCTCGCCGCGGAGACGCCCTGCCGCGCTATTTAGCGGACCTTGGTACATGGAAATCGAAGCACTTTGAGGAGATGGACATGCCGGTATTGTGGGGCTATCGTATCAGCAGGCAACGAGGTGGTTCCCTGCCTTAGGACCCACTTGGGAATGATTTTCAACACGAAGCGCTGACAGCATCCACTATGGTAAATGAAGGACTACTTACCCCATAATGCAATTTGGCAGAGTGACGTCCCGCTTGGGCGGGGTTAATGATTTATAGTCCTCACAGCTGTTGGGACTCTGTTGTTGTAGCCAGTGAGCAAGGGCATGGAGCCCGAAACATGTTTGGCGATTTTCTGTGGTGGAGCGCTACCTGTTTTCCTTGCTGCCCACAATAAATGAGGTGATATGTCCAACTGTGATGGCGTCTCCATGCAAGGTGGAACTTGGTTCTTATATGGATATATATATATATATATATAGATATATAGATATATATAGATATATTATCTACTGGCGGTCGCCAGTAGATAGTTATAGTTAGGACCGTGTTTCCATAGGAAATCTCAAAATTCTATTTTGAATAACTTTGGCGCCGGTTGACGATTCCTCGCGAAATTTTCAAAACTAATGGGGCGCTCCGCTCAGCTCCTACCCTGAAAGTCTCGGGGTGATTCGTCAAGCGGAGGCCGAGAAAAAAGGGGGGTCCCAAAACGCGTTTTCCCCATGCATTTTCCCATAGGACCTTTAGTCGAAGGTACAGCCCGAACGGCTGAACAGAATTACTTGAAATTTGGCAAAGAGGTAGTCCTCAGGTCAGGGATGTGCCTTTTGCATATATGGTGTCAATCTGTTCAGTAGTTCCTGAGAAAATTGCAGTTAAAAGCACATAAATATCTATATCCGCGCACCGTGCGCGCACGGTGCCGTGCGCGAGCGTAATTCTGATTGGTGGTTACATGTCAGTCAACATTCGAATCGGTCGAAATCAGGAAGTGTTGTCCGCCATTTTGTGTGTGACAGTGAAAAAGAAAGCTGGAGAACGTGAAAAGGGGGCAGGGTACAGAGTTCCTGACCCCCTAGCTTTTGTCAGGGGGTCCCGAAAGGACCATGAAGGGTGAAAAAAACATTTTATTTTTTTTTTAAAAATCGCGAGGTGCGCCGGCGGAATCATAAAAAAAATAGAATTAAAAATTAAATTTAAGTGTTTAGATGTTAGGTGGCTCTAAAAAGAGCCGTTGTGTTAATTGAGGGACAGAGGAACAAAAAACATGGCAAAAATAATAGGGTGCCGCACGTGTGCTGCTGTATCTTGCTCTCTATTAGGGAATGCTGGTGTCCCCATAAGAGAGAAGAGCATTACACGCATTGCACCGTATATGCACCCTCTTAAACAGAGGGTGTATATCCAGAGGAACCGAAGCAGGTGAAGCTGCCGCCGCAGATGAAGTGCTCGGCTGAGCTGCCGATGATGTGCTCAGCTGAGCTGCTGCGGATGTGCTTGGCTGAGCTGCTGGAGGGTTTTCTCTAGCAGCTCGAACATAAGCCACAGGATGTACATCTCTAACGTGCCTGATCACAGTGAAGATACTAAAAGAGTATTTCTTTTTAGGATCTCCTCTTGATAAGACATGATCAGAAAGAGTGCAGGTGACTTTTTGGAGCATTCACCTTCTTCTGCCCGTCTGGAAATGTAAAAAATTGTCATATAAAGAGTCTTTCTGTTTCCTCTGTCTCTGTCTCACAAGGGTCTCCTGCTCACTCCCAGAAGATGACTGCTGCTCTGCCATTCTCAAGTACTGGAGTACTGGAAAAGCTGCTCAGCTCCTTCTCCCAGGGAATCAGAAGTAATAATGAGGGGAGTGGGTGTGGTGTTGGAAGTTTCTGGAACTGAAACTACTATAACCCAATGAAAAGTGTTGTTTCTTAATGACATGACCTGAAACTACTATAAACCAATGAAAAGTGTTGTTTCTAAATCACACGACTTGCCGTGCGCGCACGCATGCGCGTACGGAGCACGCGCGCTTGCGCGTACGGAGCACGCGCGCATGTGCGTACGGAGCACGCATGACGTACGCATGCGCACGTGGAGCACGTACGCATGCGTGCACCGTGCGCGCACCGTGCGTTCACAGTGCGCGCACGGACAAAAACCCTTAAAAAAAAAAAACATTTTTTAAAGTGTTTATAAGTGTATAGAAGATATTAACTATGCTGTTCAACTCTATCCAAATTAAAAAAAATAAAATAACTGAGCCATTCCATATTACACGATAAAGTTAATCTATAACTATATATATAGGTAGCTTATTGTAAAATAAATATTTAAAAAATATAATAATACATTCATAAATTAGCATTTAAAAAACCTTGCAAATTCACTTAAAAAACCATAGGTTTCACACACGTTATAGTTAGGAATTAGCATTTAAAAAACATTTGAAATTCACTAAAAAAACTATAGGTTTCACACACGTTATAGTTAGCTGGACATTTCACTCGTAAAAAACCAATGAAATTCCCCCGTTATAGTTAGTTCAGCTAACTATAACTCGTGCACCCGCAATCCACTGCTGATGACGTCACATATTACATCACTCATGACATGGTCAGTGACATCACTCATGACATCACTGATGACATCTCAAATGACATCACTGATGACATCACTGATGACGTCATCCATGTGATAAATTACCACATCTTCTCACACCCTAATATAACCTTTGATACACCGAATCAAAATTTCAGAGTTCCATTCTCAAAACCATACATACTGCAATACCAATAACTACATACCCACTTATTAACTCTTAGGTCTACATACACTTCCACTCATTCACCTGTACAGTCACTCATACTTACAGTCACAACATACAAAACTATCATATGCATTTATACACCTATATAGACACTCACACACTACCAATCATCCATAGAGGTACTCTCACACCTACTCAGTCATGCAAATAATCACACTCCCATTTACTCACCTATGCGGTTATACACACTCAAGTTCACTTACTCATAAAAATAGTATCACATTCTTACGCTCTTATAGAATCATTGATACAAGCACACACTCATCCATACAGTCACTCTCAGAATCACACACTCTCACATCTACCCACTTATATACTCTTACACGCATATATACTGCCTTTCACATATGTAGTTAGTCACAAATGTACCACTGAGATATACATTCAATCCCTAACACACCCATACATACACTCACTCAACCATACAGTCCATCACAGATGCACTCTTAAAACCATGCACCCATAGAATCACCCACTCACACATCTATGCATAGGGTCACACACACCCTACCCACACAAACACTCAGGAACCCATACTGATACTGAGACAAGCAATCAATAACTCATATAGACACTCATATAGGTATTCACAAAACCATGCAGCCACTTATACACCAACATACAGAAACATACAGACATTTACACAGTTTAGTCACTACTCTGCAGTAAGATACATTTAATGACTCACTTATGGAGTTAGTTACACACCACAGAAAATCATCCATTTACACACTTGTACACCCACTCATTCTTCAACAGGTCTTTCCCTATATATATTAAACATATTAAAATTGTTAAGAAACACATACTCAATGGATGATGTCATCAGTGATGTCATCAGTGATGTCATTTGAGATGTCATCAGTGATGTCATGAGTGATGTCATTGACCATGTCATGAGTGATGTAATATGTGACGTCATCAGCAGTGGATTGCGGGCGCGCGATTTATAGTTAGCTGAACTAACTATAACGGGGGAATTTCATTGGTTTTTTACGAGTGAAATGTCCAGCTAACTATAACATGTGTGAAACCTATGGTTTTCTCAGTCAATTTGCAAGGTTTTTTAAATGCTAATTCCTAACTATAACGTGTGTGAAACCTATGGTTTTTTCAGTGAATATATATATATATATATGTATAAATACACCCAGAGCACTACAAAAGTCTTTTGATGGTCTGTGTTACCACTTCTGTCTCTGCCTTTCTTCACTGGGTATTCCGTTTCTCGTTTTCCGTCTTTGCCCTGTTGTTTACCTTCTCCTCCCCATTGGTCGAGACACTCCATGTGAGCTGGGATAATCCTATTCAAAAGACGCCAGTTGCCAATACAAGATTGCTTAGGTTGAACAGTACTTTTCCTCTGTACGGATCCCAGGCTTGGTGAAAGCGCAGGAGCACTTCATTTTGATCCACTCATCAGACACCGGTGCCCGGCAGGAGCCGCGAGCACCTTTCACTTTCCTGTGGCTGTGGTTGCAGTCTTTTGTTCTCTGTAACACCCCGGTGCATGGCTGGAGCCGTTTCTTCACCTGTTGGCTCACCCTCGCCGCGGAAGTGGTTAAACCCTTCATTTGAACTGCCTGAGGAGCGCGGCAGGAGCCATTATTCTCCCCTCACCGTTCCAACCACAGACACGGTTCGCACTTTATTGAGCCTTCCGGGGAGAACGGCTGTTGCCAAAGTACTCCCTTCCTTGTCCCGACCGCGGGTGCGGTCTTTGAACTCCCTTCTTCCTCCCGACCGCATGTGCGATCTTCTGAACTCCTTTGGAGTATGTGGTGTGCGGCAGGGGCCGTGAGCACTTTGTTATTTTGAGTCCCCAAGGTGCGTGGCAGGAGCCGTGAGCACTGTATGTCTCCCATACCACGGAGGAGGTTCTCTCAGCATTTGTACATTCTTCCAGGTGGACGGCAGGAGCCGTGAGCACCGTTTTACATTTCATACCGCAGAGGTGGTTCCCTCCTCATTTCTATTATCTTCCAGGTGGACGGCAGGAGCCATGAACACCGTTTTACATTTCATACCGCAGAGGCGGTTCCCTCCTCATTTCTATTATCTTCCAAGGTGCGCTGCAGGAGCCGTGGGCGCCCTCTATGTACACAGACCGCGGTGACGGTCTCCTCTTCCTTTCAAGTCCCGCCCAGGTGCACGGCAGGAGCCGTGAGCACCGTTTGTGCAGCTATATCACTGGAACAGTCTCCTCTTCAATTGTGTCCCACCAGGAGCTCGGCAGGAGCCGTACTCCTTTTACTCATTGTCCCTATCACCGTGGATGCGGTTACTTATTCTCCTCCTTTGTTTATTTCCCTTTGGAGCGCTGGGAAATTCTGGGGAATCATCCCCCTTCAGGAATACGAGATCAACCGGAAACCAGCTCATCGTTGAAAATCTGAAGTGAGTGCACATTCTCCTGTCCTTTCTATCAGATAGAAAGTCTATGTTACTCTATTGTGCGCTACCCTCTACTCTGTCCCTCCTCTAAAGTCTCTCCCCGCTTTTTGTCTCCCAGAGACGTTCTCCACCCATCGCTCTAAGACTACCTCCATACAGACGCTGTCTGTGGTACCCTCCTTCCATTATCGTGATACTCCAGGAATCCCCTTTCAACATCAACCTCTTCTACCCCAGGGGACCTCTAGTGGGGTTAATCACGTCCCTTTCCCCTTGGGATCAATCGCTCATCCTGTTATATCAGTGTGGAGGATTGGTCTGAAGGTGAGAGGGGGGACTCTCTCCGTTTCTGCGGTTCCTGGTATTCAGGGCAGTGGGATTGTGACAGTCTGCTGTTAGAGAAGGTCCAGTCTTTATTGATGAAGATTCAATGATCCAGTAATGCTTGCCTTCTTTTACATTGGAAAACAGCCGACTCGTGTTTTGACTTAGATGACTTTTTCAAGGCTGTGAGTTCAATACGCGTACATACATCAGTATATTGTTCAACGGTAAAGGTACACAAAATGCTACTCACATGCTTGTCATACGAAGATAGTTGTGTTGTGGGAGACATTATGTCATCATTCGAGACCAATGAGCTGATAGACCACCATAAGACCAAAGTATATAGTGTAAGTGATTACCCAAGAATTATTAGTGCAAATGTGCGGAACTCCATCTAATTACCAGACTCGTGATAATCCATCCTTTGTAGAGGAAATGGAAGAAGAAATTGAGAAGGGAAGGGAGAAAGAGATATTAGCAAATTGGTAAATATAAGAGGTAAGTGTCTCAATTGTGTTTAAGTATTTATCAGCATACGGCTCCCAGCCAGTGTCTCATGCAGAATATAAACCATCAATGTCAAAATGATACCTGAATATGGTAAAAAGGTAACTGGACAATCAAAGGGAAACACAAGGGCCCGGTACAGTAAATAGGAATCTTAGAAGAATATGTAAATAAGGATTAATGTAAATGGTGCGCTAACAGTATGTATGTGGCCACAAATTGTTAATGAGAATTGGGGGACATATGTTAGAGGCCACATACCTAAGCAACTGACAGGAGTTGCCAGAACCTCAGACGGATAATATTTAGTGGATCAAGGCATGTCTGTAATTGGAACACGAAGTACTGCGAAAGGGAACAAAATAGAAGAACCAGTCATGTACTACAAAAATAATTTGTGAGACAATTGCATGAAGACATAACGTGAAACTGTGTCAGGACACCGCCTAACGTGAACCTGTACTAACAAATGCGATATTTAGAATGAGGGGCATAGTCAGAAGTCATATAGCTGGATCGATGGATGCATTGTCAGAACTCAATAAATATCATTTCATGGGCCCAAAGCTTCTTAGGAGCCCACCAAAGGCTAGAGTTGCCGAAAAGCAAGGTTGCTTAGTCTTGATTCCACTTAATGGTGCTTACTTTCACCACACCAAATACACTTCCTATATCGCAATCTTTACAACACTTTTTGTCTCCCTAAGTTACTCTTTTTATTCTTTCTCCTTAATCTGCCTGTCTTTCTTTTGCCATGGATCGAGATCTCACGATGAAAACTAAGTTCTGAAATCTTGAAAAATTAATGTAGGTGCCACGCACTGGCACAAATTATGCACTACCTTTCTTCCCACATGATCTGGATTTGGGACGGATCCCACATTGATCATATGTAGATAGGCACAAATACCTCTTTGACTTCCAATAATAAGGTAATGGGGCTTAGTGAATTGGTGGAACAATGTGACCACATGGTCAAAAAAGATATGTATGTGGTTCTGCGGATCATTGGCGTAAACCCATGTTAATATTACACAGTCACTAATATGCCTGTATGTGACAGTATCCGGCATTTTTTATGATGCTCTGCACATAAAATTTCTGATCTCAAAAAAGGGTCTTTCCTTAAATACTAGTCGTTCTGCAAGGGGTGAGGAATTAATAAACGAACAATACTCACCCCTCACACACCAAATATCTACAGGTATACACCCCATAAACACATGTCATAGATCATCGACTCCCTCAATCCTGTTAGTGAGTGAGGGGCTGGGTGAATATGACAGCACTTAGAACACAGAGATTTTATGTAGCATGGCGGTACACTTATTTAGACCGGGGTGGCCAAAGTAGGTTCAGGAGGGTCCAATCTTATGGAATATCCACTAAAGATAAATGATAATTGTGATGAATTTCAGCTGAACTTATTTACGTAGTTTGTGGTTACACTACAGGCCCATGTCCACGTGCCTACTTTAGAAACATGTAAAGCTGTATAATTGGAAATTGTGTTAAAAAGTTATATTTTTCATGGTAATTTGCATAACATACATCCAAATAAAACCCTCCCTGAGTCATTAACAGGAGTATCCATGGCTGAATCAAAGCAGATGTGGAACTGTTCTTTTTCTCTGGGTAATACCCCCTTTTCTACAAACTATTATTTAAGGGCAGATCCTCAATTTTTTTTATTGCTGCAGTTTCATCGAAATTCAACCATTTTTGATCAATAACTTGCTGAAGAACATTTAAATATTTTTAAATTGTTTGAATGTATGTTATTGTTTCTTTAAAGGCCGTGACAAATAACTCTAAATCTCAGATTTAGATTGGCCTGTGTTGACACCCCCTGCCACGCGACTTTTCACAAGTTTGGATTTAAACAGTCACAGATATTATTCTTCCTTTATAGGAGTGAGCCCCCAATATTTAAGACATGCTTATTAATTTTAGCTGCACTAAATGTAGTGACGCTTCATGTCAATCTTTCTTTTGTAACTGGCTGAGGGGCCGCATTTGTATTGAACCTATAACCTCGATTCGGGCACAACCTCATGCTGTGGGAATAAGATGTGTATGAAATTACCGCACACACCAAGAAATACCCGTGCAAATTGAAATGTGTGCAGAGAAAACCCACAATCCTCCAAGTTTTGAACCTCAGAATGTTCAAAAACAGGGTATTCTCAGTTATATCCCCTTATTGGAGGTGCAGACATTGGAAATGGGCAGTAATACTGCCCCCAGTGAATAGCACACTCTGCAGTGTTCCAATTTACTATGTGTGTGGTATTAACTCCCAGGAAAACGAGGGCATGAGAACGAGGCCATTAAGTATTAATTTAGAAGCAGTGAGTAAAAAGAGACAGAATATTTCATGGTAGAAGTACCAATTATGTGAACCTTCAACGCTTTATTTAGTTCTTAAGTATTAAAGATGAGGACTAACCGGCGGCAAAGAGACATTTTCTGCTCCTCCGTAGTGGCAAGGCCTCATGGTTTTACCGCCATGTTGTGACGAACAATGTAACAGCTCCTACTGTTGTAAAGGACCCCCCTCCAGCCGGTTGCTAATGGTAAATCATCCATTGTACTAGATGTACCTTTGCACCGCACGTGAGTTGTGATTGCGTAAATCGGGCACTGCGCTGGCTCGCGCCCCTATGCCCCGCCTCCTGTTGCAGTCATTGTGTATCCTCATTACTCAATAATGTGAGCAGCAGCGCCAACCCAAGCCACGCTAAACTCTATCCTGCCGTAGCCCAGCGCGCGACTCGCGTTACCGGCGTGGTCACGGTGTTCCTGCGTCATGCTTTGCATTTTGTGGAATGTTAATATTTAGTTGCCACAGCGCAAATGTTACAGGCTTTGTTTAAAGTCAAAGTAAATAGTTATGTTCAGCGTGTCCCGGTGGCGCCTGGGACCAGGATGTTGCAGCATCTTATTTACAAGACATTCGCTGACGTGTTTTGTATGAAAACAGCCTGAAGCATCGCTTGGCCCCGCGGATTAAGAGGAGTTTGTTTATGTATTCCATTTTTTGTTTAAATGCCCGCCCTGAAAATGAGTAAAACACAGTACTAATAAAACGCACGTTGTCCCCTTTGTTTACAAATGCAGCGCATGAATAGCACATGTCGCTTTTTACTGATATGTAGTCCAGTCTTTTATCTGCTGACATGCTATTTAGTGAGTACCGAGACTGTAATAAGTTGCATACAATAGTTCACATAATAGAATAATAGTGACAATTGTATTCCCGCTTTACGCTGCGAATGTTACAGTCGTTAAAATCTGGATTTTTTTTACTGATGGCTTTTATGGTCAAACTCATGATGGTAACGTCTGCTATCAAAAGCCCTTGAAAATATTTCTTATCCAGGAAAGAAATTTGTGCGTACACCGGAACGGTGTAACGAAACACTTGCATCAAAAACAGATCCGTGCTGTGAACATGGTGTGCCTAAAGGCCATCACAGCCCTCGTTCATGAGTGCATAGTATCGCCAATCGCCACAGCTCCAGTGCACTTGCACCGTAATTGAGATGTGGCAAGTGCTCTGAAACACAACTGTGGAGCCGTCCTCCTGCACTTAGGAAGGCAAAAACATAAATACTATAACATTTTGGAAAATCCTAAGAGGTTATTTGTCTGGGTTTTTGGAGATTTTTTTTGAGTATTTGCCTTGCATAGATAGACAAGACTTCGACTCTACACCAGAATGCGCAGGGGAGATCCATCGAGGCTGCCGAATCTTTTGCTGGTGATAAGGTGACTGGGAATCCTTTTGGTTCATCGTTGGAGGGGTGTGAGTTTGTAGTGGGTTTTGTGTGAGAAGCATTCGGTTCAGAGGTGTGCTCAAATCAGAGGTGGGCTCCAAATTCGTCATGGGGTCACGTAGCTACTGTAAGCATGAGGCGGTCAAAAAAAGTTTGAGAAAAAGTGTTGTTGTGTAACTGGGTACATGCAGTGGTTTTTACCCGCAATCTTCCTCGGCGGCATTGTGTGATTGGAAATTGGCAGCTTTTCAGCCCTCTCTGAAATTGAAGTCCGTCGCCTTTTATTCTTTTTTCTTGCAGGTATCGAGTTCCAGAGCTTGGCCATCTAGATGGAGAAATGACTACCACCAATGGGTAGAGTTTATTTTGAAGGAAGAGTGGTCCCATACCGTAGATGGCCCGATGTGTGATACACATTGCTTTAAAAGTGATCCTTCCAGTCACAGGCAGCCAGTCTAATGAGAGAGCTGGTGAGGTATGGCCATGGATTCTAGGTTAGGGAGATATCTTGCTGCTGTATTCTGGATTCTTTGGAGCCTGCAAAGCAGATACAAAGGCCTCAGAGGTCAAGACCATAGAGATAGTCAGCATGCAGAAGTACAAAGCAGATGGGGGTCTTTACTCTGTGAGAAAAATCTAGGTAGGGGAATATGTTGTGTAGGGACAGCATGGTGTAGAAAGCTTCTGCTGGAAGCCACATTTCTCACTACTCTTCAGCTATTTTTGCTCCATGGAAGTACTGTTGGTGCCAATACTGGGTATACCATGGTGGGGAGACAGCAGCAGCACTGAGAGATGCCAGTGCTCCAGACACCTACTGGTCACCCAACACCAAGAGCTGTCCCTTGGGCCCCAATGCCTCCAATCAACTGTGAGCTGACACCGGGCAATAAGCTGCCAGAAGCCCACATTTTTCACTACTGCTCACATCTCCGTGCTCCAAGGAAGAATTGTTGGTGTCTTTGCTACGTCTTCTTGGGTTGATGGTAGAGACACAAACAGTCGCACTGAGAGGCGCCTATGCCCCAGCAGCCTACTGGACACTCAGTAGTAATCCGTGTCCCCCTTCCACCTGAACACTTTCAAACTTTTGCAGCTGATGTGGAGCATCAGTAATGCATCACAGATGGACTGACTGGCTGGGCAGATCCCGTCTAAGCCTAGATTCTGCTTGTTTCGAAGACTAGGGTCTTCATTATGTAAACAATGTGCACTGTAGCAAATTCAGTCACTGCTGGCCCAGTAAATTCTGTCAGTTACGTTCAAGATTAATAGCATGTGATGAAGCACTTGGGCAAAACGCACCAAAATAAATGTAAGTTAAATTAAATCATTAAAAATGAATCCACGGGAATCGGTTCCTTTGCAGGAAAAACGTGTCCATTTTTTATCCTCTCCGCAACCTGGTAAGGATTGAGGATTTAGCTGGTGAAAGCTTACAAAGTGTTCCTACTCCACCAGAAAGACTAGGTTGCTGGCAATTACATATTTTTTCTGGTAAGGAATATGTAATTAAGAAGCAAACAATTGTTTCACAAACAACTTTAAATGTCACACTTCCAAATAATAATTCAAAAGCCCTGCAGGAACTATCTGACACAAAAGGCGACAAGTTGCATTTGAGATCACTGATCCCTCTGTGCTTGATAAAAATAAACTACTCAAACATGAATGAGTCAAGGAGACATTGCGGGTCTTATTTTAGTGCGCTCCACACATGATAAAGCCATTTCTGTGTAGGAGGTCTTCAGTCTGTGTCCCACTCAAAATACACCACAGCCTGGAACCTACTATCTGATCAATCCTTATTGGTAAGGTGGAACATACTACCACCTTTGTATTATAAAAGATCATCTAATCATATTAGGAACACTTCTGAGTGATTGTAGCAGCAGTACCTAACAAAACTTAGCATATTTTTGATTATCTGAATGGATGGAATCCATCAGTATGTTTTATTGTCAATAATAAGACTCGGGTTATCATCTTCTCTTAATGTGCAAAAGCTTCGCTCATTCTCAAAAACCCACCTGTGTTCTTGGTGAAATTTGCAACTAAACAATAGCAAATATTCCACTGCAGTTGTCAAATCTCATGACATTACAAATCCAAGCATGTTTAGTAGCAGGTTGTCTCCCTGTGCAGATGCCCAGCACTATGGTAGCAGAATACATTCAATTAGTCTAAGTGTGCCTAAGTGATGGATTCCACAGTTAAACAAGGCTCTCTGAATTTCTAGAAAAGATGTAGTGAACTGGAGATAACTGTGAGGTAAAGAAACTAAAAAAAGCAAATAAGAAGGATAACAAACAAGGCAAGCTTATTGAAAAAACAACTTCATTATCAGAAAAAAAGCAAAAAGATACGACTGGAAAGGCTTGGTTGCAAATTCATATGGCCACAAGAGAATATATAACAAGAATATCCAGAAACTGTGTAGCCGAAGTATTTGGGCACCACAGGGAAAACTGTCAATTTGAAGAAACAGTGTGCATCAATACTCCGGATGGTCATGAAAAGCATCTCCTATCAGTGAAAAAAAAAGAGTATGTAAAATAGTATGATGTAATTCCTCAAAGGAAATTCTAGGTTATACATTTATTCAAAAGCTTCAAACCTTTAAGGGCGTTCCAGTCAGTGTAGTTTAACAGAACTCTAAACAGTAGGCCAACATTTTGACAACTTCTTTCCAGGAATCCATAATGATAAAGGCAGGATTTTGTCTCCAGAATATGATCAGTTAATTGCCCTATATGATGTCTCAGATAAAATCTTTTGCAAGGTAACTTTTGTCACTATCACAAAGATGGGCATATTCAAATGTATTGTTTGAGAAATCCGGATTTCAGAGACAGTCATCAACCCAGGACAAAACCTTGACCTTGCATACCGAATATACGTTTTACAAAGGTCATTCACTTTATGTCTGATTTATGGATTTCAATACTGTCTTATACCCGGTTGACCACCTTTTATTTTGGTCTAAGTTCAAGAAATTGGGTGCCTCATCTAAATCATTAATTTTAATACCTTCTATCCACTTTGCCACCCATGTTAGGGCTTTATGGGTGCTGCAAATCATTATTTGGAAAAAAACAGGAGTATTCTAAATGGACTTCTGCCTGCTTGTGAACTCGCCCCAGTTCTCTTTCTGTGGATATGGCAGGCTGTCAGCACACCTACTAGGTATTCAAACATACTCACCCAAACTGAGCAATATATTCCTCAACTTGCTAATGTATGTGGACAACATTAATTCAAGGTCTACATGCAGTGAAGGCCTGTTGAGCTCCTTTTTTCGGACTGGACTGTTCCCATGAGGCACAGGGTCAAGACTGGTTTGCATATAGCTGGGTCTGAACTAGGGTGGCGGAGTGAGCTGAAAAACGATGATGGATTCAACCCAGATCTGTGACTGCGTGTGAGTGTCTGAAAGTTACAGTGCTCCGTCCATCATCTCCTTGTGTTTGCTCCTTTCTTTATTGCCTGGAAAAAGGACGACTCCTCCCAGTAATCTTGGTCCCACCCTTCGCAGAGTAATACACATGAACTTGTTGAGTGTCTCCCAGTTAGGAGGAGAAAACAAATAAGGGTAATTAAACCTCCTTTGGCAATCTTGAAGCTCTTGGTTGACTATGAAGATAACACTGGAGCACCAAACCCCTCCTGACATTAAGAAAGAGGCAAGAACAAGGCAAATTCATGGATAGATTTCAGAAGAAACATAACGGAGACTGCTGAAAGCAAAAATGAAGGAATACAATAGAAGCAAGGGGCAAAAATTGCAACTAAATAGACTGAACTTGGCATATGACACTGTGCAGATAGAGAGTGCATGGAGCGCTCTGTGCTCCTATGAACTACAGCCGCCTTTGGTAAACTCTCAGTATTGCCCTCATGTCACAGTTACATTAACCTGGGAATTTGTATCCAACAGGAGCAAAGCTAACATCCACACTACTCTTAACCCACCAGTGACGATGGAGAGGATTAGTATTATATTAGTATGCTGGTCAGCTGAAAATCACAGCAAAGTGGAATGGGACAAGCGAGAGAGAAACTGAGAAACTGGGTACCTTCACCTTGCCGTATCTTCCTGGCAGTTTCAACCTGCAATGTGGAAGTGCAGAGATCTACAAGAGAACACTCTTTGAGCTCACAGTCAGCAAGTATACAATTCACTTATTCTACTATGTGACATAATATACCTTGTAAAAATCTCTGAACTGCCCATTGTCTGAGATTGCTGACAATTGTATGGTTTCCTACGGCTGAAAGAAAAGAAAAATCTTTAGAACCAACCCATAGAATATCCCGAACTGTAATAAGGACTAGTCTCAGCAGATTGGAAGTTAAATCTGTGATCTGAATAATGCTAAATTCACATAATTCAGTATCTGTAACATAATAAATATACATTTAGTATTATGTGTTTCACATCTGATCAATTGCAAATAACTTCCTAACCACAAGTAATACCTCACCCCACATATGAGTCAAGCAAAGTATCAAAGAGGCTGATTTAGAGTTTGGTAGACAAAGTTTACTCCATTGTGATGGTGGATGACATTATTTGATGAACGACAAACGACTGTGACAAACTTTTCAAAAGTTTTTAATTAAAAAAAACCAAAAAACTTCCAAAGACAGAGATTGTTTTTGAAAAACATAATAAACTAATGACCCCCTCACTCTGGGGGTTTTCTCCAATGGGAGGTGGGTAATTTGTTTTTTTTTGTGTGTTCCTCATCACCATGTTTTTCCTGGTGGTGATAGATTGGGAAAAAGACATTACACCGTCCACCCTAATATAGAGTGAATGGTATAATGCCCTTCTTCCAATGGCCCCTACTCCGCCAGGCCGGAGAGAATATTTCAAGGGCTGCCCATCTCTAAATGAGGTGGGCAGACCGAGTGTTTGGTTAGCAGAGTACACTCCTGCATATGCAATGGTGTACCCTGCCCTCTAAACTCTAAATCACGGACAACGTCTGTAAAATAGAGCTACTAGGCCAAGAATGGCTGCAGATTTATGTTTATAGAATTCAACAAGTCGACTCGAGTATCAAATTCAAAAAAACAAAACTGATGACTCCGGTATAGAGCTCATAACACAACACCAGGTGATTCCAGAACAGGGTTAAAGGCATAAAACCATAAGTCTAGTATAGAGTTTGTATCTACACTGTTACACAGTATACTTCTCTAGGTCCATGATCCTGAATCACTCTGACATGAAGACACAAAGAAATCAAACTTCGGGCAACAAGGGTTGTGACTGTTGGGACATGCAGACCAACTGCCACGCAATGAATGCTACATAACGCAAGGGACTTATACCAATTGGATGAAGATGGCCACTGCGAGTCCCATTGCACCTTGAGAACACCCATTGTATGAAGATGGCCACTGCGAGTCCCATTGCACCTTGAGAACACCCATTAGATGAAGATGACCACTGCGAGTCGTATTGCATCTTGAGAATTGAGTTCTGTTTCCTGCTTTGTGTAGCGTAAGCATCGTAACATTGAAGTCTCTGTCCTAGCCGCATCTACACTCTTCACACTTATGGTCTCCTCTGAAATGAAGAACACATGTACCCACAAAGTTCTGGGGTTTGCATCTCTGTGCTCGCCCATCATGCCCAAGTGAGCACAGACAATGGATTCTGACATCTCAGCATGGGTCTTGGTATGAAAGTAACAGCATACCTACCTCATGAAGCTCTGGGTTTACCAGGGTGCCATTAAATGTTACAGTGAACTAGTAAGGAAGCACTTACTGAAGAAGCGTCGTCCCTAAATGCACTCACCAGGGGGATAATCCTTCTAATGGATCAACTTTGAAACGTTCAGGAATCACAAATGTCTTCCTTATATTTAGGTTGCCCTTGAACCATAACTGGTAAAGGTTCAGATGGAAGACAATGATAAGGATCCAGAACGTATGGCTTCTGTTGAGATGAGTGAAACTCAGAATAAACATTACAGGAAGGAGACAACTTCAACTGAAAAGCCACCATATTATTCTGATGAGTTAATACAAATGGATGATAAAATCAAGGTAAAAATATAAGTGGCAATGTATGAACCTGACGAAAATAAGAAGACAGTTAAAGTATCTCTCCAGGTTAACATGGAATAGAGTATGATCTTGATTTATCAGCATATTCCTACATAATAACATTAAAATTACGTACATTTCCAGAAACAAGTTGTCTATGCTCCTGCAATTGATTTAATTACTCAATTGCTGCTGAAACCATAGGATCAATACTAGAAAATGGAAACATTCTTGGATGAAACCCTTGCATAGAAAGGAAAGACAACATTTTGGTGGCGCAATGAGTTGACTGTGGTAAGAAAATTCTATAGTTGGTAAGTAGGAAGCCCAGTTGTCTTGAGTTGTATTAAAGTAGCATTGTAAATGCTGCTCCAAACTGTGATTAGTTTGCTAATTTTGTCCATGAGGTTGGGGAATAAACAAAAGTTAAGGCTTATTCAACTCCCAATGATTTACACATGGTCTTCCAAAAAAACGTGAAATATAGTGAGTGTCTCTACCAGAAATTATAGTCTAAAATACCCATGAAATTAAAAAATATCACTTAAAAGCATTTGGCAATTTCTTCAGCTGTTGGAAACTTCGATAAATGGAACAAGCATTGGCATAGCCAATAGGTCTCGCTTTTGGGACCTTATAAGTATTTAGTTATGCAGCACAATAGCCTTGGTGCAACAACATGAACTGTTGCATGGCTAAACACTTATAAGGTCCCAAAGGTGAGACATATTGGCTATGCCAATTCTAGAAAAAAATAATTTAAGATGGCTGCTAGAAAGAATCCATGCTGGCAGGAAAAACTTAAAAACAGTTTACCATATATTGCATAAAGTTCTGAATTGAGATGGGCAGAGGATAATAGAACCATCTTACCCTGTAAGAAATTGGAAGGAAAAAACATACAGCTTCTGTGAGCTAGATGCAATGATACAAATGGGGAAATAACGTCTTCCTAAAAAAACTATGCAAGAGCTAAATAAATCTTACCTGCTTAAGGAGTGGTTAGAAAATGCACAGTGATGGGCTAGTGTTTCTAGATTGAAGCCCTATAAATGGAAAAACGAAAGATAAACCATGTGTGAGACGCTGATGTGTATACATGCTGGGGCTCTGCTATGTATACACTCAAGACAATGCTCACCTGGTTGCAAATCGCCCCCAGTGGGAAAGAAAGGTCTTTTGATGAGTCCTGACTGGTGATATTTGCGGTGGTTGTTGTCCAGGTCCCGACGTGTAGCTGACTGCCGCCACGGTCCCAATTAAAGTTATTGCCCGAAAAGAAATTACTGGGCCTCGGGTATCGGGCTGGCCGTTGTTAGCTACGCAAGGCCTGAAGAATTGGGCCGTAAGAAAAATCGCTGGGCCTGGTGCGGCCGAGTGTTCCTCGATGCATAGTAAGAACGCCAGCACTCGAGTACGGACCTCATGCTGAGTCGTGCAGAAAGGCACTGGGTCTGCCATTTAAAATACAGCGCTGAGAGTCCATGTGCGTGCTACAGGGATACTGAACAGGTGTGTTCAATATCAAACATAGAAAGCGGACTGAACCACACCAGGCTAAAACCACTGGGAGAGCGACTGCTCGTGTCTAGCTTGCGGGCGGCTGAAAGGCAGTTTTCGATTAAATTAGTCTAATTTAGTTCTAATTTAATTAGAACTATGAATCACTGAACTATGTCATATAAAAGGATGGGTTTAAATTTTAAAGGGACGGCCGCGCGACCATCAAAGCGAAAGTGATCACGATCGCGGTGAAAGTGATCGCGAGGACGCGCTCTGTGGAAGCTGTGCACATCACGCACGCTTGTGTGCGTAACAGCAAGCTGGTGGCCGGCAAAAGCCTCTGGGTAGCACTTTGAAAACCCAGTTACTAGATGTCTCGCCAGAGCAGCGCATGCACTGGTTCAGGCGAGACCTAAAAAGGAGACATCTTTGCTGAGGTGTCTACTGTAAACATTATCATAAAGTATCCTTCTGGAGGTGTATGATCCATTAAGAAATCTATAGAAATTGTATGCCAAGGTTGCTAAAAGCTGCAAATATCCAAAAGGTTACAGTGCAAGGATTTATTATGGTCACCAACGGGACATCCAAAAGCATTTTCCTGGGTATTGGAATGAACAGCTGGCCAACAGAAAGGTCATTAAACCAAACCCAGATTTGTGTTACCATCTTGGTAGGCAGAAATAGCTGAATCATGATATATTTTCATAACACTGAACTGTACTTCCTAGAACAAAAATAGCTTGTGGGATAACATATAGTTTGTTTTGCAGAACAATGGGAATCTTTAGGTGAAGCTCTTCTAACTCCTTCAGATCAACTTTTTCTTGTGCCATCTTGATCTAATCCTAAAAAATCGGAACTATTCCCATAACTCATTGAGAAGGAATTACAAGCTGACCAAAATTAAGTGATGAATCAGGATTACAATGCAAATAAAAATGCTTGACAGCAATTCCCGCATTTAAGATTTTTTAAACACTACAAATTTCAATGACCAGTTTGGATTTCAAATGTTTCTTTATTGTCCATCAAAAATGGCTACATTCAATATACACCTGCCCCAGCCATGCATATGGCAACATAGTTTTCGGACAGTTTTATCCTTTAGTTTATTGCTTTCACTTGTTTCCCCAGTCACTAGTTAAATGTGAGTCCTGTTACCAGTTCTCAAAACTCAGTGCGCATATCCACTGACTCTAGCACGTAAGTCTTTTCTCCTTGACTCATATTCCTGTTCCTCCAGCACTTCATTTCTGCCTGCACTGGATGACCAATGCAAAAAGAACAATTGATAGAAAGAATTCAGAACAATGTCATACATTCACCCCAGTACAAAGATCTGGGCCAAAAATCATTGTTTGTTTGCTCCCCATGCTATTCTAGTTGGAACCAAGTCATGTGCAAATCAGACTTGACCCTGCGCCCAATGGGAACAGTCCAGCCCCAACTGCCAGGCCAGGTCCTCCCTGAACTGGAACCAAGCATCCTAGGATCAGTTTCGGGGTTTCACCCCTCATTAGCCAGGATAGCTTGACTCCAGTGACATGGAGAGCACTGGATGACCGTCACATCCAGTAGAGCTCCCCGGCATGTCCCTCAACGGACATCCACATGCTATTTAGAAGAGCTTCTACAAGCTAGTCTTTCTTTTTAGGTCTCGGCCTGGCGAAAAGCAGTGCATGCGCTGCTCTGCCATGCAGAGGACCTTTTGGAATCGATACGATTCCAGCGTGCATGCAGAGAGACAAACAAGACAAAAGATGTGCACGCGGGGATTGGATGCTTTACTGGCGGCATGACACTCTGGTGACTTTTTTTTTCGCCGCCAGTAAAGCCAGTCCCCGCGTGCACATCTTCTGTCCGCCCTGTAAAGAGCCCGCGCTTGTTTTACAAGGATTGGCAAGGAGCAAAGACTTCATATCTGGAAGTCGTAGTCCCTGTTCACCATCATTGAGTGAAAGTGCCACATTACACTGGTTTGTCCAACAAAAACTGTACTTGAGTGGGATGTTTCTGATGACAAGGAGCTGATCTAGATCTTTTGTTTTTAAATTTCCAAATCAACAAATGCTAATTGAGGACAGTGAAAGGTCTTGTTTGCTGGTGCTATGTATCGTGCCCGGGCTCGCAGCTACTGCTTTTCCAACACGCAAATTGTGCACATTGTGGAAAGATGCATCCGCTGTTTGTCATCTGCTCAAATATTTACATCCTGTCTCTGGCACCGAGCAGCTGACAGAACTGAAATCGAACAATAGCAAAAGTTATGTATAAATAGATGCATGAAGGCCCATTCCTGCCACATCAATGCTCACACCAAGCTTAAAATGCGACACAATGAAAATACATAAATGATTATCACGTTTGTTTAGAAATAGGTATCCGATTTTTTTGTAATGGTATGTGGATAACGTTTGAAAAATTACACTTATTTTGTGAAATACATTCCAGTGATCCTGCAAATATCTCTGCAAGAGTATAACTCCCCAAGAAAAGTCACAGAAGCTACCAGGTTGACTAGAAAATGTCTCTCTGTATTACGTGTTCTAATTAAACCAATCTCCTGCAGGTCATAAAACAGGCAAACGTTTGGATTAAGAAAAATAATGAAAACTTGCACTTTTAATGCTAGTCCTTCAATGTTTCTGGTATGTTTACTCTTCACTCTCTACTCCTCACTCTCTACTACTCTCTACTCCTCACTCTCTACTACTCTCTACTCCTCACTCTCTACTACTCTCTACTCCTCACGCTCTACTACTCTCTACTACTCACTATTATTCACTCTCTACTACTAACTCTCTACTACTCACTCTACTACTATTACTCACTCTCTACTACTCACTACTCACTCTCTACTACTCTACTACTCTCTACTCTCTACTCACTCTACTACTCTACTCTCTACTCCCTACTACTCACCCTCTACTACTCACTCTCTGCTACTCTCTACTACTTACTCTACTACTCACTCTACTCTCTACTACTCACTCTCTACTACTCATTCTCTACTACTCTCTACTACTCACTCTCTGCTACTCTACTACTCACTCTCTACTACTCACTCTCTACTACTTACTCTCTACTACTCTCCTGATCACTCTCTACTACTACTCTCTACTATTCACTCTCTACTACTCACTCTACTACTCTCTACTACTCATTCTTTACTACTCTCTACTACTCACTCTACTACTCTACTACTCACTCTCTACTACTCACTCTCTACTACTCTCTACTACTCTCTACTACTCACTCTACTACTCTCTCTACTACTCACTCTCTACTATTCTCTACTACTCACTCTACTACTCACTCTCTACTACTCACTCTCCACTACTAACTCTCCACTACTCACTCTCCACTACTCTCTCTCTACTACTCTCTACTACTCACTCTCTACTACTCTCTATTACTCACTCTCTACTACTCTCTACTACTCACTCTCAACTACTCTCTACTATCTACTCCCCACTCTCTACTACTCTCTACTCACACTCTACTACTCTCTACTACTCACTATTACTCACTTTCTACTACTCACTCTACTACTCTCTAGTACTCACTCTCTACTACTCACTCTCTGCTACTCTCTACTACTTACTCTACTACTCACTCTACTCTCTACTACTCACTGTCTACTACTCATTCTCTACTACTCTCTACTACTCACTCTCTGCTACTCTCTACTACTCACTCTACTACTCACTCTCTTCTCTCTACTACTCACTCTCTACTACTCTATTACTCACTCTCTACTACTCACTCTCTACTACTCTCCTGCTCACTCTCTACTACTCACTCTCTACTACTACTCTTTACTACTCACTCTCTACTACTCACTCTACTACTCTCTACTACTCTCTACTACTCATTCTCTACTACTCTCTACTACTTACTCTCTACTACTCACTCTCTACTACTCACTCTCTACTACTCTCTACTACTCTCTACTCTCTACTACTCTACTACTCTCTACTACTCACTCTACTACTCTCTCTACTCACTCTCTACTACTCACTCTCTACTATTCACTCTACTACTCACTCTCTACTACTCACTCTCCACTACTCACTCTCCACTACTCTCTACTACTCTCTACTACTCACTCTCTACTACTCACTCTCTACTACTCCCTCTCTACTACTCTCTATTACTCACTCTCTACTACTCTCTGCTACTCACTCTCTACTACTCACTCTCTACTACTCACTCTCTACTACTCTCTATTACTCACTCTGTACTACTCACTCTCTACTACTCTCTACTACTAACTCTCTACTACTCACTGTCTAATACTCTCTACTACTCACTCTCTACTACTCTCTACTCACTCTCTACTACTCACTCTACTACTCACTCTCTACTACTCTCTGTATTACTCTCTACTACTCTCTACTAGTCACTCTCTACTACTCACTCTCTACTACTCACTCTATACTCTCTACCTCTACCTCTACCTCTCTCGCGTAGAGAGGTAGAGAGAGGTACCCTCTACCTCTCTCTACGTGCACACATATGCACATATATGTATATATATATGTATATATATGCATATATGCATATGCTTTTTTATATATGCATGTGTATATATATATACATACATATATAAATATATTTATATACATCTGCATATTTATATAAATACAAATATAAATGCATGCACACATATAGATATATGCATACATATTCATGTTATGTAGATGAAAGTTTGAAAAACACTAATAAAAGCAAAGCTAAAAAGCCACCTAATTACAAACAGAATTGCTTTAACTTAAACGAGGGCGAGACCCATTGCATTTTAAATGCTTGTTTATGACTGCCACAACCTCTTTATGCTGTGAATCAGGCCCAGCACCATCAGTGCATCGAGTTTTTGACAATGCATTTACCTGGTCATAATCCCAGACTTCTTCACCTCCTGTGCATGCCGACAGTCTGGTTCCTCGTTCATCCACATCAACCTTCTTACTGCTTTCTTCGCCAACCACCACTTCCTAATTACTTGCCAGGGGCCACGACACGGTGCTAGAATCGTGGGTTTGGGGGACACAGCACATCTCTCCTGCAGGCAACTGGCCACAGGTATTTGTGATAGCTGTTGTAGCAACTTTGGCTCCTTCTAGTCTGGCAAGGTCCTCTTCCAGGACTTGGCACTTTCTCTCCCCCTGTCCTCTTGTCTGCTCCCATTCAACTCACTTGTACGGCTGCCACTTGTTCTCTTTCAAGCACTGAGTGGTTCTGTTCAGAATGTGACATTAAATGAGACAGATAAAAAGCAGATGTTGTCAATCACATTCTTGCTCTTGTAACAGAACTGTTCTACTCCTCCAGAGGCATCTCTTTCTTTAATACACCTATTTGGAATACAAGGATGCCACATCACCTGTGCGTGAATAAACAAATGTTGAAATGTACTTAAGGTGCTTTCAGCTTGATCATCCTAGAAAAAAACATTCTTAATAGTCTCCTTTTTCAAAACTTGAGTAATATCACCAGTTTTCTCTGCAGAATTCTTGATAAACTGACAATACGAGTTTATAAATCGAAAGAAACTTCAGTCTCTTCAATATTTGTAGGAGAAGGCTGTAACATGTATAAAGATATACCATACATGTTCTTGTGGGTAAACAGGAGATACTTTATTATCACACCTCATCCAACAAGTCTCTAATGGCAACTGACCACTAGTGCTTAAACTACATTTGATGTTGTACGTTCTAAGTTCTATGTGACATCACATAGCTGACATAGGCAGATATCACACTTCTCCTCCCTTCAATAAATTATCTCTATAAATTAACTATTGAGCCTAAACCCGTTATGCTTAGTAAAAAAGAATCAACATATTACACAATATGTAAAAAAATGCTTACAACTACAAAGCTTCTATACTTGACCACACCCCTTACATTTCTCTAGAATATATTATCTCATTTTACATAATATTTTAAATATGATGGACTAGTACATTTACGGAACCCTTTTTCTGCACTTTCATCTGATTCTGACTGAGATTCTGACATACCTCTCCTCCATAATTCTGATTAAAAGCTTTCACAAAATTCTCATTTTCATCCAAGTTAGTTTTTCATACCACTACACAACTTTAATTCCATATTCTTCCATCTTTTGCTTTAACAGCATTATTCAAACATTTTATCACTTGTATAGGTTTAGTATATTTTGACCAAGACATACAACCAACTGGAGCCTTAACTGGAACCCTATCTCCTACATTTATCTCACTATGGGGCATATCTACAAGAGAAATGACAGAGCGTGGCGTTAGCCTCTGTGGCTTAACACCGCGCGCCACCACTTCTGAAACGCAGGGTTGCACCGTATTCACAAGAATATGGTGCAACTCTGCATTTCCTCCTGCGCTGGCGCTAATTTAGCTGCCTAGCACCAACACAGGCACCCTTGCACCATAGTGCAAGGGTGCCTGCGTTGCAGGTGAATGATTGTTTATGTACACGAAAGTGTCCCTTCCTACACATAAACAATCAATAATGGCGCTTTGTAACTTCTGTGTGTGCTGCTTAATGCAGCACACATAGCTTTATTTACTTTCACATGTGCCACAAATGTTGATTACTTGAAAAGAATGTATATAGATTTGTTTTCCGTTTTTGGGCCACTAGAATGGTTTGGTTTGAACAGATCATATGTTAAGACATACAGGGAAATCCAGCAGAATATACCCCGTTGATGTATCGCCTGATTACTTTAAGACGATCACATTAATTATATGTTTGTGTCTCCTAATATTTTTAGATATCTATCTTAGAGATCTGTGTTTCATATAGGTAGGCACTCTCTATTTGGCTTTATATTTATAACATAATAACATTATTCTTACCCTCACTTATTGCTAGGGTAGGAGAAAAAGCTAATAACCCTGACGAATGCCCCAGACCAAGTAGGCTATTAGGAAGATCAGAAAAATGTTGATGAAAAATTTGGGGTTGTAACGATCATAAAATCCGGAGCCATACCCCTCGATTACCCTACGTTGATCAACCTTTAAGAACCCCCCTCGGGATAGTCCAGCCCAAGGTTGAGTCCGCCCTGATGGTATCATCCCACCAGGGTGGGACGAGGTGGCCCACGATGAAGCATGTCACATTACGTGAGTGAGCCCACCTTGTCCAATTCTTGGATTGACCTTTCTCAATAGGAGACCACAAACCTTTACACAGGTTTGTGTACAATAAAACATTGGACTCACTTTCCTGGACCTGGGATTCCTTCTATCCTAAGGTCTCTGAGATATAGCCACCACATCTACTTTTTGTGTTTTATATGTATTTGGAGATCAGTGTGTTGGTCTTTTGGGCCTCTTTCTTTCTCCCATTGTGTTTTACATTCTAGTCAAAGATTTCACATGAACTTGTCCAGACTGAACCTTTTGTATAATTTTCACCAACTCATCATCCTTTCCTACTTCCTCTTTCCACTCCTCTTATGCGAGACATCCTAGTGCAACCTCACACACATCTATACCCTCCTCTTGGACTTCTTCAAAGGAATCATTTTCCTCTCCACTTGTAACTGATCTAGATAAGTAGTCTGCTGACAGATTTGTATCCCCAGGTACATGTTCCACTACAAAATTAAAGTCCTGTAGAGACAGTACCCATCGCTTTATTCTCAAAGATATAAAATCCAGACCTTTTTTTAACAGAAATTCTTTCAACAGTTTGTGTTCTGTACACATTTTAAAAGTAGTTCCCCAGATAAAATCAAGAAACTTATTTAATGCTCAATATATGGCCAAAGCCTTTCTCTGCACCACAGAATAATTAATTTCAGCCCCTCATAAACTCCTTGATGTACAGGCAATGAGTTGCTCGTTACCTTCTCTCTTTTGGTTTAATATTGCTTCTAGACCTTTGGAACTCGCATCAGTTATTATTATAGTTTAATCAACTGGAATGAATGATTGCAGATTGGATGCATTTTGTAATTCTTTCTAAAGCATTTCAAACTCATGTTGACACTCTAAGGACCATTACAAGTCCTTGTTCTTGCCAAGTAAGGGTGTAGATTGTTAGATTTGTCTGCAAAGTTTTTAAAATACATTTTCTTTAATATTCCACCATACCCAGAAATGAAACAACCCCCTTTTTGTGCATGGTGCAGACAATATCAAAATTGTGTCTACTAACTTTCTTTGATGCAACATCCATTCCTGTAACTAAGTGTCCAAAATAGTGTACTTCCTGCACTGCAAATACACACTTTTCCTTCTTTAAAGTAGGGCTGGGTGGACTTTGCATAGTGCCACTACGCAGAATTTTGAATAAATTGTGGAAAATGAGCGCACGTCCTGAGTAGGGCTGGGCGGACTTTGTCTAGCGCAACTACGCACAATTTTGAAAAAAATTGTGGAAAACGAGCGCACAACCTGAGGGACCGTGTGCCCGGGACTGGGGTCACTCATGCTTGGGCAGGCTCCCCGATCTCCCCGGCCTGGCTGTATTGAGAAGCAGGGACCGGGTCTGGGCCTCCTGAGTTTCGGTTAGGGCCTTGGAGCTCACGTCCTGCGGCCTGCCAAGTGTCCATCTGCCCGGGACAAGGGTTCCTGGTGCAGAGCCCCGGAGCCCTGCAAGGGCAGGCGGGAGCCCTACCGCTATGGCTCGGCGCGGGCAGATGGGAGTCCTTTCGGTCCCGGCCATCTGGTCGCACCTTTCCCTCGGCCATCTGGTCGCACGCAATGCTTTCCAATGGGGCGACCAGATGGCCGGGCTGCCCTGGAAGTCCCGATGGGGGCCCATTCGCCTCCCCGATCCCAGCCAGGACTCCAGGAGGTCGGGGGCGTCCGGGCCTAGGGTCCCCTCCGTCACTCGGTACGCACGGTTTACCAGAAAGGGGGGTAGCCTTCCTCCGGATTACTAGGGGCAGGGTATGCTGGGACGCCCCTCCTGGGGATGGCGGTTCTCAGGCGGGGACCAGATGGGCTAAGCCCAGACAACACCTCCCCGGCGTCCGGTGCTCCCTCCACCAGCCCGCGGCGAGGCAAAGTGCCCGGGACGGAATCCACGGGTCCCCCGGGCATCCGGGCCCCGGGAGCTCCTGCAGGCCTCCCATGCCTGAGGCCCAGCGTGGGGTCTCCGAGCCCCCCCGAGCCCTGCAGCCCCGGAGCCCTGCAGCCCCAGGGCCCTGCAGCCCTGGAACCCTGCAGACCCGGAGTCCTGGAGCCCCGGAGTCCTGGAGCCCTGGAGACCCAGAGCCCTGCAGTCCTGGAGCCCTGCATCCCCAGAGCCCTGCAGCCCCCGAGCCCTGCATCCCCCGAGCCCTGCATCCCCGGAGCCCTGCAGCCCCGGAGCCCTGCAGCTCCCGAGCCCTGCAGCCCCCCGAGCCCTGCAGTCCCCATGCCCTGCAGCCCCCCAAGGGCAGGCGGGAGCCCTACCGCCAAGGCTCGGGCGGGCAGATTGGCGTCATTTCGGTCCCGGCCAGCTGGTCGCACCTTTCCCTCTGCCATCTGGTTGCGCGCAATGATTTCCAATGGGGCGACCTGATGGCCGGGCCGGCCCGGAAGTCCCGATGAGGGATCATTTGCCTCCCGGATCCCAGCCAGGGCTCCAGGAGGTCGGGCACGTTCACGCCTAGGGTCCCCTGAGCCTTGCGGTGCGCGTGGGTTACAAGAAAGGGCGGTAGCCTTCCTCCGGATTACTAGGGGCAGGATATGCCGGGACACCCCTCCCGGAGACGGCCGTTCTCAGGCGGGGACCAGATGGGCTATGCCCGGGCAACACCTCCCTAGGCGTCCGGGGCTCCCTCCTCCAGCCCGCGGCATGGCAAAGTACCCGGGAAGGGCTCCATGGTTCCCGGGCAGTCATTCCCCGGGCGTCCGGGCCCCGAGAGCTCCGGTGGTCCTTCCCCGGGCTTGAGTCCCAGCCGGGGTCCCCAAGCCCCCGGGAAGCGGAGCCCCCGAGCCCTGCGTGGGCAGGCGGGAACCCTAGCGCAAAGGCTCGGGGTTGGACTGATGGGAGTCCTTTCGGTCCCGGCCATCTGGTCGCACCTCTCCCCTCGGCCATCTGGTCACGCGCAATGATTTCCAATGGGGCGACCAGATGGCCGGGCTGGCCTGGAAGTCCCGATGAGGGTTCATTTGCCTCCCGGATCCCAGGCAGGGCTCCAGGAGGCCAGGCACGTTCGCGTCTAGGGTCCCCTGAGCCTTGCGGTGTGCGCGGGTTACAAGAAAGAGGGTATGCTGCCCCAGCCCTGGGTCTGTCCCAGGGCCTGCCGCGTGGCAGGCTGCCCCGGATGAGAATCTGGCAGACCTCCCCCTGCTGGGCTGGGTCCAGGGCCCCCTGGGAGGGCGGTCTCCCCACCCCAGGCTCCGTCCTGGGTCCTGCCGCGTGGCAGGGTGCCCGGGACGGGGTTCAGCAGGCTCCCACTGCGCCTCCAGGCCTGGGAGACCCGGCTGGGTCCAGGGGCCCCGCCGGGCACCGGTTAAGGGGCTCCAGCCCTGGGCCCCGGCCTTCGGCACTGCCAAAGGCTCGGGACGCTGTTCCGTTGTGGTCGGGGAGCCTCCCCTTGCTTGGCTGGGTACAGGAGCGCCGGCCGGGCCCCTGAGGGCCCCGGGGAGGGCGGCCTCCCCATCCTGGCCTCCGTCCTGGGACCTGCCGCATGGCAGGGTACCCGGGACGGGGTACGACGGGCCCGGGGAGGCTTCCCCTGCGCCTCCGGGCCTGGGAGCCCCGGCTGGGTCCAGGGGCCCCGCCAGGGCCCGGGTCAGGGGCTCCGGCCCTGGGCCCCGTCCCCCGGCCTGCGGCACTGCTAAAGGCCCGGGAAGGGGTTCCGTTGTGGCCGGGGAGCCTCCCCTTGCTTGGCTGGGTTCAGGAGCTCTGGCCGGGCCCCTGAGGGCCCCGGGGAGGGCGGCCTCCCCACCCCAGGCTCCGTCCTGGGTCCTACCGCATGGCAGGGTGCCTGGGACGGGGTCCGGCGGGCCTGGGGAGGCTGCCCCTGTGCCTCCAGGCCTGGGAGCCCTGGCTCGGTCCAGGGGCCCTGCCCCTGGGCCCCATCCCCCAGCTTGCGGCACTGCCAAAGGCCCGGGACGGGGTTCTGTTGTGGCCGGGGAGCCTCCCCTTGCTTGGCTGGGTTCAGGAGCTCCGGACGGGCCCCTGAGGGCCCCGCTGAGGACGGCCTCCCCATCCCGGGCTCCGTCCTGGGTCCTGCCGCGTGGTAGGGTGCCCTGGACGGGGTCTGGTGGGCCCAGGGAGGCTTCCCCTGCACCTCCGGGCCTGGGAGCCCTGGCTGGGTTCAGGGGCCCCGCCGGGCCCCGGGTCGGGGGCTCCGGCCCTGGGCCCCATCCTCCGGCCTGCCGCTCCACCAAGGGCCCGGGACAGGGGTCTGTCGTCCCGTGCAGGCCTCCCCTGCTTGTCAAGGTGTCTGCGGGCCCCGGGTTGGAGGGCCCGTCGGGTCCCCCACGCAGCCTTCATGGCTGGGGCCCAGCTGGGGCCCTGGGCCTTCGGTCCCCCATGCCCCAGCGCCCGCTCACTCTTTAGTTGGGACACAGAGCGACCAGATGGCTTCCCTTTCGAGCCCGGCCATCTGGTCGCGCCTTTCCCCTCGGCCATCTGGTCGCGCCTGTCCCCTCGGCCATCTGGTCGCGCCTGTCCCTTCGGCCATCTGGTCGCTCCTGTCCCCTCGGCCATCTGGTCGCGTGCAATGCTTTCCAATGGGGTCACCAGATGGCTATGCTTGCCTGGAAGTCCCAATGAGGGTCCATTTGCCTCCCCGATCCCAGCGAGGGCTCCAGGAG